>NC_089648.1:94437400-95062400 GCF_037042795.1 Molothrus aeneus | reverse complement strand
AGCATGCTTAATAACTAGACAAGAGAGATGGCCCTGCAGAGGGTGCTCAGCTCCCTTGTGTCTGGCTGTGTCTGGCACTCTAGGTGTAGCCTGGAGGACCTGAAACCAAAATTTCTCCCTGCTGAGCAGAGCTGGATGAAAGAACAAGTACATAACCTGTAGCATGGCTTGCCACCTGCTCCCTTAGAAAATTTGGGTTCTAATTTTACTTCCATTAGAATCTGCTCAGGCTTACAGAGGACATGTTTTTCATTAAGCCTTTTATTAATGTTATTGATTTTGAAGCTCTTAGTTGTTTGAAAATACTGTCTTAGTTGGTTCACAAATAACAGAGACATAGAGTGTGAGCATTAACTTTTATTTTGAACCTTTATATTACATACAGAGACCTTCAGATTATATGGGTGTGTACCTATGGGGATTCTGAATAATGTTATCAGACAATATCCTATCCCTCATGTTCTGTGCTCCAGCTGTGGAGCACAGTAATTGCATTTAATATTGATAACATGATTTTAAAAATACTGGTTTTACTGGCTTCAGCATGTGTATCTTAAAAATTAAATTATGTTTTCATTTTAAAGAGACAAAAAAGAAATAGCAGTGTGTCCTGGTTTTAGCTAAGGTAGAGTTAATTTTCTTCAGAGTACCTGGAATTGGGCTGTGTTTTGGATTTGTACTGGATATATAGCTAATAACAGGGATGTTTTAGTCATTGCTGAGCAGTGCTTGGACAGAGTCAAGGCCTTTTCTGGTCCTCATGCACCCCACCAGTGAGGAGGCTGGGGGTATACAAGGACTCAGGAGGGGACATAGCCAGGACAGGTGATGCCATCTCTCACAGAGACATCCCATACCATATGGCATCATGCCCAGCATGTAAAGCTGCGGGAAGAAGAAGGAAGGGAAGGGACCTTTGGAGTGATGGCATTTGTTTTTGCAAGTTACCATTATCCACGATGGGGCCCTGCTCTCCTGGGGATGGCTGAACACCTGCCTGCCCACGGGAACTGAGGGACGAATTATTTGGTTTGCTTTGCCTGGATGTGAGGCTTTTGCTTTACCTGTTAAACTGTCTCTATCTCAACCCACATGTGTTCTCACTTTTAGCCTTCCAATTCTCTTCCCCATCCCACTGGGGGAAAGTGAGTGAGTGAGTGGATGTGGGGCTTTGTTGCCAGCTGGAGTTAAACCACAACACAGTGGCAAAGAAAATATCCCTAGGGAAGCATGTGCATGAAGTTCCAGATGGAATTGAGAAAGGCAAAATGCAGCTGTCACAGTCTCACACAAAGGGGCTTGATACAGTGATACATTTCTCATCTTGGTAGCTATTGCCAGACTTCCCTTTGTTCCTCTACACAATTTGTTTCTCCAAGAAAGCGCAGGCATGCAGCAGAGCAGCTATTGTGTCAACACAGAACAGAAAGACAGTCTTCATCCCAAGAGGTTGAAGATGAGATCTAAAATATATGCATCTATTTGTTTAGGCAGGATGTAAAGAGGCAAAACACAAATGCCTACTTTTCCTTGAAACACTTCCTTGGGGACCCAAAGCTGGCTGAGGCACACCTCTGACCTGTGTTACATGCTTTTACAAACAGGCTGATAAGTATCATCCAGAGACACTTCAGCTTTTTTGCTAGAGCTCCACACCACGACCTTGTTTTTCATGCTGTTCAATAGCTAATACATGCCCTTCCTGCCCCCAAATTGTCTTTACTCAGTTAATTACTTTCATTATGAAAAGCTAAGCATGGTATTTTTTTAATGTTAAATCTATGCAGTCACTTGTCAGGTGGGTCAACAACAAAAGAAGGTTATGCATGTACAATAATTGGTTTTTGCAGGTGAGTCATGCCCTTGATTTTCTTCTGAATGTAGATTTTACTTCAAATATTTTGCTCAGGTTCCCTTGTGCTTTTTTCCGCTACCTGCTGCAAGAGTTAAAAACTCAACTTTTCTTTGATTTAAGCTGTAAACAGACAGGTTAGAATAAAGGAAAGCATTGGGAGACAACAAATGAGCCAGCTTTCTGTCACTCTTTTCAGGCTGATTACAAGTCTCACACTGTGCTATGTGCCCTTGGAGTATTTTACAAAAGATTTAAAATCCGTTGAAAAGGTAAATGAAATTCATCCTGAAAAAAAAAAAAAAAGAAAGGAACAATTTTTTGACAGTCTTTGTTCTACCAGATAAGATACTGCTTTGGTATCATTTACTGCCTCCATGCACAGTGAAGCATGCTGGCTTTAATACAGTATCACTGAATTGAGAGACATCCTAGCCTGAACCAGGCTCCAGGCTTTGCCATGCTGGAGCCACACTTCCCTCCAAATGGTTGTTGCTGCTTAGTGATTAAAAAAAAAAAAAAAAAAAAAAAAAAAAAAAAAAAAAAAAAAAAGACACTTTTCAGCCTTCTCACAAAGCTTGTATATTATTTTATGAAAAGTCTCATTAAAAATTAGGACTAACCATCTTTCATTTTCCAGAGTTTAAGACTAAAAAATAACAGGACTGCTACAAAATGTGTTAATACAATTTTAATCTCTGGATTCTTTTAATCTTCCACATATCTGAGGTAGAATTGCTTCTCCTGAAGAATAAGGCATTCAAGTACATATTTTGTGTTTTCCCTGCTGTGTTAATGAAACTGGGCAGGTTCTAAGGAAATTGAATTAGTCTCATCTTTAAATATCCACTAATTTAAACAGGAGGACTGGAAAATTGGTCACTAGCTATTCAGTAAATAGCACTCTCAAATTGGCTGTCCCTATAATTGCTATGATTTTTTTTTTAATAACATTGATTTCTTTGTGCAGTGAAATAACATTGATACAAGCACATTCAGGACCATTAGTATGATTATTGTTCAGCTGTTTTCTGTAGGGCTCCTGCTTAAAAAAAGGATAGATTGAAATGACCTTGTATATGTTTTGAAAAGATATTAAATACTATTTCTCTATCAAACTAGTAGCAAACCTCAGGGAGCCCACAGCCATAAACACTGTAAAGTTTAAAAAACAAACAATGTAAGCACTTTGGGAAAACATACACTAAATCCTATTCTGATGAAACAAACTCCTGAATGTCTGATTCTTGACTATGCACCTTATGCTGTTATTTAGTTGCTTTTTAAAAATGTGACTGATATTGATTATACCTGTATCACAGACCAGACATATTTCTGTCCCAGAGTTCCTGGACAGAGGTTTATGAACATGCCCACAGAGTCTGCAGTGTCCAGGGTGTACCCAGGCTGCACATCTACTGCTCAAGTGACAAGCATTTGCAGAGTCTGAGGTCTCTTCCCTGTGCTGGGCTTACTGAGGAAGCACTGACCATCGGTCCATAAAATGAGCTGTATTCTTTGGCCCCTCACCTTTCAAGCACCAAAGAGCTGAGTTGTGTATGTGTAAGGTACACCTATGAGAAATTTGGGGATGATTGGCGAGGTGCCTGTCCAATTTTTTACTTAGCTGGCTCTTTGTTGGTCCCTGGCTGGTTTCATACAATGATGAATGATACTGTCCAGTATGTTAAAGGGAAATTTCAGAAGACAAATGAGAAAGACAAACGTAAGTTACAAAAATAATCCCATTTCCTAACCTTTACAGGAACACACTACTAGTGAAAAGAAAGGAAACAGGAATGTATACATTCCATTATTATGTTTTCTTTTCTATATATTGTACATATTATGGCCAGCTGCATCTACCCACAACAGCTTCTTCAAGTTCCTGCACAAGAATGTGAACCTTCTTTAACAGCAACTTTGAACGAGTTGGGAATGGAGGAGTGCAGTTGAAGCTGAGAAGAAGGTGAGGATTTTTGGATGGTTTAGGTTTTGTCTCTGCTTATCATCATCCAACTCTATTGTGGCTGGCAATAATTTAATTAACCTTCCCCATGGTCAGTATGTTTTGCCCATGATGGTAAATGGTGAGCAATTTTCTTGTCCTTAGCTCAACCCATGAGCATTATTTTCCTTCCTATCTTGTTGAGGACTGGGGAGTGAGAGAGTGGCTGGTTTGGTATCTGGCAGCTGGCCAAGGTCAACCCATCAGATAGGGGTGTGGAGAAAATACAGGATCTTCACTCAGCTAGATATTTACTACAGGGGATAAAAACATATCCTAACAACTCCACCTCTTTTTAACTAACTCTCCTAATCCCTTCCCTCACTTCCCCTACATGTTTGTTTATGTTTATGGAGGCAGTGGTTCCATGAATATTCATTTCCTTCTTGTGCTTAGGGTTCTGTTGATGAAGACATGTAGCCTGGTAATGCTTTGAGATGCCACCATCTGCCTCAGCTAAAGAATACTGCTGCAAAGGAATGTGGAACCTGAAGGTAAAACAAATCTTCCCAGGTACCTGTGGAAACAGGCAAACCAAGGGGACAATTCATTTCCACAAGAAAAAGGCAATTATGCAGGTCTGGAATTCAAGTAAATGTAGCAGGTTATGGCACTTTGTTCAGTGGGTGGAGACACTTGACAAAAACTCCTTCCTTGCTGCTAGGGGCTTTCCATGTGCTAGGCTGCCCACATGGCAATAGATAAAAGGCCAGGGCTTTAGGAGTCAGTGAAGATTTAGAATGCTGCATTTTTGCAATATCTAGTAGAAGTATAGACTAGGTCATTTGGAACTGTCCAAGTATAGTTTGAAGCATTTGCAGACTCCTACAGTGTTTTTTCATTCAATTTGTCTTCTTTCGGTTAACAGTGTGAGTCTGTTTAATATTTCCTTGCAAGTTATATTTTTAGCCATCTCAGCACTCCTGTTGCTCCACATCATCCTCAAAGCTGAGTACAAAACTTTGGCTTGAGATCTCTAGGTTATCCTTTCAGCATTATTCCGTGTTATTAAGGTTCAGTTACTGTAGCTCTACAAATCTGTTCATACGACCAATCACTAAATTACCTGTGCTCACTGTTTCCTTCATGCTTCTATGAAGGTAGATCTGCTTATTTTTGCTTGTCCTCATATCATAGTTCCATGGAATAATTCCATTTAGAAGGGACCTTGGGGCTGTTCAGCCTCTGCAAAGAGCCTGTCCATCTCTTGCTCACTCGTCCTGACAGTGTGCAGCTGCTCACCTCCTCTGCAACTCCTTTGTCTGCCAAAGCTCCCTCTGTGTGTCCTGCCACAAGGACACCATCACTGTTCCCAGCCTGAGCCCCAGGGCAGCAACCAGGCACTGCCTGGTGCTGTGCCTGAGGCTTGGCATCCTTGGTTCTGTGGCAGCCTCCCACACAACTCCACCTGGAATGAGGTGTCCAGTTGCTGAGGGCCAGGCTTCCTCCAGGGGGGAGACCATGTTCATGGTGCCTCACCACTGTCTTGGGATTATGTATAGAAAACCTTTTTGGTTTTGGCTATATATACCCACCATTCATACATTTTGGTTCTTCCAGTTGTCCAAAGAAGGTTTTTTTGACTTCTTCCTGCTCGGCTGGGCTGTAGCAGACACCCATCACAATGTCATCCATGATGATCTACCTTCTAACTCTGACCCATAAGCTTTTTGCCCAGCTCATCGCCCTCCCCAAGGCAGAGACAGCAGCACCCTCCTTGCTCTCTCATTTAAGGAGCAGACCCTCCTTGCTCTCTCATTTAAGGCAACTCAGTTGTCCTGATTTCCCAGAAAATGAATGAGGTCTTGCCTCACCATGCTGTCATAGGCACTGACCTTATTTGTGTGCATAGCATTAGGATGGCCCCATTTCTTCTCCTTTCTGCCTTATGTTGGATGTAAGATCTCTCATCTGTATCACCCCACATCCTTTCCTTGCCAATCACTTCCTCACTTTATTGTAAGTCATCATCACCTCTCTCCTCCATCACTTCTAGTGTAAAACTTCCCCAGGTTGGCCAGCACATTGGCAAAGACATTTTTTCCCTCTTTGGTCAGAGGAATCAAATCTCTTCCCAGAAGTTCTTGATCATCAGAAAGGCTTCCAAGGTTTTGAAGACAAATCTTTGTTGTTGCCATCAGCTATGCAATCCCTCGTGAACATATAGGATTCTTCCACTTTGCCTCAAGGCCTTCCCCTCAGTGATGGCACCAAGAATACACTGCTTTGGCCTCTGCACCCTTGGCTACCACCCTTGGATTCATGTAGTCATGCTTGATATGCTCCATGCCTCCCCTGACCTCACTGCTGCCCCCATGGAGGAGCAGCAGTAGGAGAAAGTCCCAAATCTGACGAGACTCTCCACAACACCCTAGATCCAAAACTCCCCAGCAAACCTCCACTAATTAACTTGCAGCTTTATCTCCAGGTAGCTCCCAGGAGTGTCCCTAAGATCCCAGGATTTCACAGATCCTGAAGCTGAAGGCAGCACCTGCTGTTGGCTGCCTGTGTTACCTGTGCTGTCACGTGTCCCCTGCTGTGGCTCCCTGGCAGTGCCATGCAAAGGATGAAGGCAGGAGACTTGCACCTCTGAGGTCTGTGGGGCAGTAAGAGCACACTGGGTGGCAGGGTCTGTGTCCTCACACCAAGGCTCAGGCTTGGCTCTGCAGCAGGGCTGGCCCCATCTTTACCCCAGAGCAGAGGAAGAGCTAGCCCCATATGAAAGGACAAGAGTTGGGGTTTTTTTGTGAGCCTTTTCTTTAATTTTTCATGATCTTTTTTGAAAAATAAGTTATGTTTTGGTTTTTTTTCCCAGTACCATTTTGTTTTGAATGGTTGGCAATCTTTGTTGGTACTTGCCTAAAGGAAAAGGATACCCTGATGGAGAGGGGAAGTGTTTTAACAATAAGCTCATGTGCCATCATGTCCAATGCTTTTCATCTTGTACAAATGTAGGTGAAAAACTCCTGCCTTTTAGACCTGACTGAAATCAGAAAGGAAAACCAAAAATCTGTGAAGACTGTAACCTCTTTCCATGATAGAATTGGAAGAACAGATGAAGAACAAATGCATAACACAGTTCAAAGTTTTGAAAAGAGGTAAACAAGCTGCAAAAGTGTGGAGGAGATAATTCTGGAATTACTGCATTTAAGTACAGGCTCTACTGGGGATGTATTGGTACACCACTGATCTCAGAAGGCCTGTTTAGTGAAATGAAATAGAGCCAGCCAAGTGCTTGGCTTAGCCTCTGTACTTTTCAAAACACCAGGAGGTATCTCAAGCAAACAAAAATTCAATCAGTGGCTTTCCTACAGCCCAGAAAAGAGTTTTTAAGAGATAACAATTCTGAAAACTTGGATGCAGAAAGCCCTGGGCTGGCTGTTGGTCTGTGAAGTAGTTGTGATAGTATTGCCTGATTTAGACATAAACAATCGAAGAGATAACCTTATTTTTACATTGAAAAAATTATATCAGATGTGGCTAATTGGAGACTAGAGGCAGGGAAGTGCTTAGAGGCACAGTAATTGTTTTTGTCTGATCAGAAGGATCAAAAAAGAATCCCTTAGAGAGATAAATTTAAAAATAAGATTCTTGTGGCATATTGATCATAAGACTGATTTTTCCTGGACATGCCTGGACAATATGCTGAATGTGTTTAAACACAGTCGTGTTACCAACGACCTGAAGGATTTGTTCTCTTAACTACACATCTTGTTCAATATAATGGTCACATTTCCATTTGTCTGCTCAACAACAGCACTTAAAAAGAAGTTACAACTCTTCTATTCTTTCAGGAATAGTGGACTTGCTATCTGCCTGTGAATATCTGTGTTTATAGGAATTTCAGTGTTATGGATCTGAGTGAATGATTGCTAATTATTCAATGATTTTCAATAGAATAATTTTGTTTCAAGATCACATTGACCCACTGTTTAATGGCTGAGGACACATAAAGACCACTAATTCAGACACTGAGTCTCCTGTGGCATCAAGCCCAGACTACTGAGGTGAAAAGAGTGGGAGACCTTTGGGAAGCCCAGCACAGCTGGCTGGGCTAGCACCAGCCTGCCCTCTTCATCCTCTGAAACCTGTCATGAGTCAGGACCTGTGCCTGGGAATGTCTGAGCTGCTGCTGGAAGCTGGGGCTCTGGGTGAGCTCATCTGATCAGGAAGAAGAGAAGATGCTGCTGTCCACTTTATCTTTCCCTGTCTGCACATGCCAGCATTTCTGAAACAGGACCCTTTTTTCCCTCCTGCCACAAAACACAATACAAAGTGAATAAACTTAGAGTTTTATGATGGAGCGTTGTTCAAAATACCCTTGGGAAACTCATCATAAAGGAACTTCTCTAGTATTATACAGCCTTGTTCAGGAAAAGCCTCTGGGAGGGACAGATCCTGGTGTACACACACGAGGCATTCAGAGCAGGAGGTGTCCTGTGCCCAGGAAGAATAGCTGGGATTCCCTTCTTTAATGTGTGCCTCGAGATTTGCTATTTTTTCAGCTACAATGAGATTTCACCAGAGGGACATAAATACTGGTAAAATGGATGAAGTCAATGTCAGGCTGAAAAATTCCCAGTCTTGAAGTGCAAGAGTGATATCACTCAGTAAGGGAAACGTTTGAAAACGCTTTGTCTCTGTGAGCACTCCTGCTCTGTCAGGGCTCTTCTATCACCTTGAGAAAGGGATGCCGAATACACACCCACACAAAGCACTCATTTCAACAGAGCATTTCTCTCCCACAATGGTTTTCAAATCTTCTGTTGTGCAGCTAGCTGCTGTTGTGCAGACTGCTTTGAGTGGCTGAACCTGTCTGAACCTTGTTCGGGATCCACTCTTCCTCATTTGCCTTCACAGCTGCACAGATGCTTTTCAGAGACAAACCCTGACCCTGGAGAGTTGAACAGGGCACTCCAGAGTGGGACCATCCCAGGCACAGGCTGGTTTTGCTCTAGGCCTGTTTGGAGAAGAGTGAAGGTTTCATATTGGCTGAGCCTTCTGGCCCTCTTACTGTTCCTCTAGCTGAAGTCTCCTGTAAGAGTGAACAGTCTCCCTTTTTAATGGATGCACGGCCAGCTCACCACATGCTGAGAGAGCTGACAGAAACAGCTGAGTTTCCTTCTTTGCTTCTTGATTTAACTTCACCATGGTGCCTGAGTTAGAAACACAAATTTGTCCTCTTAACATACTAGTTACTGAGCAGTCTCAATGTTGAAGATATTTCTGTCCCCGTTGCAGGCTTTTCTAGAGGGTATCATGTTAATAATACCTGGCCAATGCCAGATCTTTTCATTCCTCTCTACTGTTGCTTTTATTACCCATTTCTGCTAACTAAGGACAGGAAAGCCAGTGCCACTCTCTGTCCTTTTGCTTTTGAGGCATTGCAATCAGCCCAAGCAGGACATAAGATGTATTTTTGTCTGCTAGGTACTCCATCTTCTCTGGCATTCATGTCTCATTGCACCATTCCTCAGCCTAACAGCGTTTGTAAATTGTACTACAAATACTAGTGAATACCAGAAAAAAGGAAGGAAGGAAGTGGCGGAAGGAAGTGGCGGAAGTGGCGGAAGTGGCGGAAGTGGCGGAAGTGGCGGAAGTGGCGGAAGTGGCGGAAGTGGCGGAAGTGGCGGAAGGAAGGAAGGAAGGAAGGAAGGAAGGAAGGAAGGAAGGAAGGAAGGAAGGAAGGAAGGAAGGAAGGAAGGAAGGAAGGAAGGAAGGAAGGAAGGAAGGAAGGAAGGAAGGAAGGAAGGAAGTTTTAGGCTTTACTAATGCCCCTCTAGAAGTAAAAACATTTGAAAGTAAAAGCAAGACTGGTTCAACTTTCACATAATTACCAGATTGTATTCAGAAGAAGAATAATTTATCCTTTGGCTGATCTGAAAAAAGGAAAAAAATATGTTATCCCATTTCACATATGAAGAACAGAAACATAAAACCCTAAACTCTTCCTGTCCCAGTTAGAGCTTCCAAGTGGGACAGCTGTGCCAGGAGCAGCAGTGCTTCCTTTGGCATTCATGGAGCAAAACAGGCACCTCAGAGAACTGTTTCCTAAAGCAGCAATTGTGATACTTACACAAATATGCTTAACACTGACAACCCACTGTTTCCACAATCACACATAAGAATCCCAAAACCATCAACTGTCTCAAATCAGAAGACTTTAAAAAAAATGCACTCAGGGGTTCTTCCATTTTCTGCAGCTGTTAGGTAGAGGTAGGTCACAGATTTTCTTAACAATAAGACTCAAAAAGATTTTTTTCAACTGTAAGATTCTGGAATAATCTGACATTTACTGATTTTAATGTTTTCAGAAAAAAATGATGGGCCTCTCACAAACTTCACACAAGACTAAAGATGGAGAGCTGGCAACTTTACATCTCCCTTCTCCAAATGATAGATTTGAAATGCCAGTTTTCCAGCAGGGCTTCCCTTGCCTGACTGACAGTGTTTCTGTTGTTGTTTCATGCAGCCAGCCTGACCAATGAAGTGGCACTGCCTGGCTGGCCAGCTGGTGTCAGATGCTCCCCCTGCCATGTGCTCCTGCCAAGGCTCCACACACAATCCCTTCTTTTGAAAAGCCAGCTCATTTCCATTTGCAGCCAGCTCTATTCACATTTCTCTCAGAGTTAGTGACAATAAATATTATAAAATCACACAGATCCAGATGGTGTGGGTTGGAGTTGCCAGCTGTTCTACCACTTGTGAATTGCCTCTCTTGTGCTGCAGCTTGGCTTCCAGAGAAAGCATCTCATCTGTTTCCTATGGTCTCATTGCATTTCTTTGCAAGTCATCCCCATCCTGAGATATTTTCAACTTTCACTGTAGATATATATAAAGGAGAGACAGGCAAAGCAAACTGGAGACAGAAAAATCAAAGAATCCTTTACCTCAGAAATTGAGGATTATTTTTCAAATAATGACCTTAACCTCTCAACAGCTTCCCAGTTTTCAGCCATGAAAAGAAACCACTTCAAGGGTTCAGCTCATTTTCACTAATTCTCTCTCACAGGAGACTTACATCTGAAAGAGAAGCAAAGGTTCTCTTATCTTGCCCATAGTTATCCTTGCAAAATGACCACAGAAATTGAAATGCTGACATGGCCTGTGTGAACAGCACTGTGTAAATCCTAAACATTGTGACAGCTCCCTTGTTCTTCTGCTCTGAGTTTTCCCACGAGTTTTGACTCTTTGAGCCTGGGGTGGTATCTGCAGGCCTGATGCAGTCTGCAGCTGAGTGGAGCCAGCATCCAAATGATTCCCAGAGCTGGGAGAAAGGCTGTAACACAGCAATGGTTAACAGGACTGGCACTAACATAGATGTGAACATACTCGACTGCCACTGCTTTCATCCTCATATTGGGCTGTCTTCTGAGACTTTTTGTTGAAAAGGAATGCAGACAAGAGTAAGCAGAAGGCAAGTGAGGTGGGATCAAGCCCAAAGTCAAGCAGCAAGGACAATGAAAACTCAAATTTTCCCAGTAAGAATAGGGAAAGAGAAAGCCTGAGGCCAGAAGTGTGAGTAAATCCACTAGCCATGGGCCATGATGTAAGTCAGCAGCCTCTTGGGCTGTGGTGCCAGAAGGGAGCAGGCACCAGTAGTGATGCAGATGCTCACAGCCACTGCTCTGGCTGATGCCATGGTCAGGGGCTGTGATGGTGGGACAAGGGTGTTTGAGGAGGAAAAAATGTTCTCAGGGGCTCTCCAGGCTGGTGTCTGAGGCATCAGAGTGTTTTACAAGCAGTCTATCTCATTACATTTGCAGCAAACACGTTTCAATGGCTTTGTTTAATTTCCTCTTTCCCTTGCCTAGTCTCCAAATAACAAAAAGTAATGAAGAGGCAGGTCCAGACCAGCCATGAGCCAAGCCATCCTGTTAGGCTCAGTGAGGAGCATGGTTGGGCACAAGTCAAGCCCAGGAATCTGTGCCTGAGCTTGATCCCAGCTCCAGTGGAGGTGCCCACCAAGGGGTCTCATGGTTTTCTCACTCAGCTCTTTTTGCAGTGGTGTGATCCCATGTTACAGTGCTGCAAGGGGTCAGGGCTGCATTCAACACAGACAACCAAACCCCTCCTGGAATACTGCAGAGACTGTTGGTGCACTCAGGACCAAAATAATGAAGAATCATGAAGATAGTTGTTCCACTAGGGTTCACAAGTTTCCACCCTTGCAGAAATCCTGCTCAAGGTAGGCTCAGGACTTTTGAATAAAGCCTTTAAGTTCAAGTTACAGGAAGGTAAAATTGTATTTGTAGATCCATAAATGCATCAGATATTGAATGCAGCATAAGCCTCTTGAAATACTCATCATTTCTCCTTATCTCCATGCCAATGACAACCAATCAGTTCTGGATGAGAAAGAGAGTAGGAGAGAAGGGCAGTGCCCACCTCTAGTCTATACACACACCCCATCTCACAATGGCATGAAAGCTCTTCTTCTCTTTCTCAACCCATTACATAAAAAATATCCTTGGGTCAGAAACTCTCCAATTCAATCCACTCCTTTCTGTGTCTGCTCTCTCAGCATCCCTCTGTGCAGAACCTTGAAATATTTCATTAGTTCCCAGCTGTCTTCTGATGCTGGAATTTTACCATCAGAGACTGCCCACAAATGGGATATCAGGGATGTTGGAAACATTTCACTTAATAGATAAGACAATTTAGGGTTAGGCAACCCCAAACTGGAGTTATCTGGTCACAAATTTCACATTTGATATGATATTTTAAAAATCCTATATTTTAATTTTATACCAAAGGATTCAGTCAGCAAAATCCTATTTTTACCTTTGTTCTCAGTCTGCTTATACCAAAACACTGGGATTTGTATAATTTCCCAAATTATTTCTGAAAAAAGTGTATGATGCTCACTGGGATTTACTCAGGTGCCAGTGGGAGAGTCGTCTCTGACACAGCTTTTATCCTACATGTAATTTCAATAAACATGTCCCAGAGGAGACAGATTCTCTCCAGTAAAGATCCTTAAACTACAGTGTGACTTTTACTATATAAATTTATCATTCTTCTGAGTTTATATTGAAAGATCTTTGCAAAGTTCTTTCCAAACTCTACCTTGAATTTACCTGGTAGGAGCCCTATTATCTCAGTAGCAGTGCAGCAAATGAGTCAGCAGAGAATGTGCCACTGGGTGTGTTCCTCAGTCATCCACATCTGCCTGTTTGGGGACACGTCTGAAACAGGCAGCAGTGCTCCCAGCCATGCCCCAGGGAGGCTCTTACACTAAGAGAGTGTGACTCAGCAACATTTCTTAATTATCTGATGGTTGCAGGAGACTTCAAGATTGAAATATTGTCAGCAGCATTTTATCCAAAGTGGTGAAAAGCTTCTAAAAAAGCACTTTTGGGACACATTCTTGCCAGCTTTATGGCACTGGGCCTCTATTACCATAAACAAACTCTGATACCTGAGTGTGGCCCTCTGGGAAATTTCATATAAAGCCACAGGAAGGCTCATTTTTGCAACCTCCTACACCTCTGTCCTTAGAAGCAATGGTACTCCCTGTGTAGGCTGGGCCTGGGCTGGGATCTCTGTTTCCCAAGGGACTGTGGCCTTCTCTTGCTGCTCCTCAGTGTTGGCAAGGCTGCACTGCCTGGCCCAGGGGTCATGGGTTTGTCACCATCTCTCCAGGAGAACAGAGCTTGGCACCAGGTGTCTGCACGGTCTGAAGGTGGGATAACAGCCAGGGCCTTGGAAATATGGACAATGATTGAGTAAAGAGGCCCCAAAACACATAACAATGCACAGATGGGCTGCTATCTATCGTTTAGACTGGCAGTGTGGAAAGCTGGGAGAAGCTGCTTCTGCTTTGGAAAAGGGAGCAGCAGCTGAGCAAGGAAAGAGCAGTGAGCAACAGGCACCTGCTGCAGCCTGGAAGGTAGAGCCCCCTCCAGGACCAGGCAGGGTGTAGCCCCAGGAGGAGGTCAAGTGCTGGGAATTGCCTCAAAATTCAGCTTTATAAAAGGGTCAGATTTGGGGAGGAAGAGGAAAAACCAGATGCTTGCTGTAGATATATCTTTCCTCATTGAAGAGCTGGGTGTGATGACCTGCACAGCAGTGCCTGAGGCCAGGCAGGACATGGCCACCAGTGCCATTTGCACAGGTCACCTCCATGGTGCTGGGCACTCACAGATCCAGCAGGATCATGAGAAGTGCCAGCTTTGGGCACTTTGGGTGTGCTGGTGACTGAGGAGGAGTAAGAAGCAACCACCAGAGGGGAGGAGGGGGTGTTGTTAATGTGTGCCAGCATAACAAAGGGGTTATTTTGACATTTTAAAGTGTAAAAAAAAAAAAGGCTCCATTATTACAGTGTCCTTACCATAAAAGAGAAAAGGAGAAAAATAGAAACAAACCTTTTTTAAGTAAAGAGTTAAAATACAGGGGTCCATAATAATATTTTCAAATCTGACTGAAGAACTAGACTACTTCTGAGCTTCCTCTTGATGCAGAAAAAACCTTCACAGACTTGCTAAGAGCACCTGTTATTAAGTATCAGCATTAGGTGCCTTGTAGTTTTGAACAATGCTACTAAATTTCTGCATTTTCAGTTAACTAAGTACTACAGATCTGCCTACAACCGACTGAGGGTCCCATATAGGACCGAAGATCCCAAGTCCTAGTTCTCAGAAGTAATTCAAGGCTCTAATTTCAGCTGCCAGTTTGGATGCTGAGAATTCAAAGCTTCCTTGTGTAAGTTTTCAGAGGAAATTGAAGAAATGAAAATGTGAGGTTTCTTTTTTTTTTTCCCTTCCTATTCTGAAATTTGAAACAGCTGTCACAAAATGTTTATAACCATACATAGTGCTCAATAAATGTCTAAACCTGGAAGGAACTATGCATGAATTATGTCTGATTTATACATTAAATAAAAATAGAAAGAACCAGTTGAATTTTAAACATTCCCCCCACATTCAGTAAAACTAGAAATTAAAATGTCTATAGAATATTTCCTGCAAAAATGTCTAATGCATTGCATATACCATATAAAAAACATTTTAAAAGCATTCTGCGAGTTTATCAGACAAGGTAAATACTTAGGCCTAACTAAACCTTCTTAAATTGGCTTTTCATAGTGAAAAATAGTTTTATTTTTAACCTCACCCTATAAAGTGCAGTCCAAGATTAAACATAAGGAAAGATCTGAGCTGCCATTAATTGCTGCAAGTTATTGCTCTTGGACAGGTCAATAAACTCACAGGGCACATAGCCCCCAGGGGTGAGGCAGGACAATCCCCACCCCAGCCCTGCATCCTGACCAGACCCCTCTGAGAAGGTCAAATCTTCAGCTCATCTCTTTTTGGGGCAATGAAGCCTGCTGGATTATGGCATCTTTGGAGAGGTGGGAGCAGGGCCATGACTGGCCCCAGACTCTGCCTGTGCCAGGCAGGAGTGACAGCCTTCCAAGGTGCAGACAAAGCAGGGCACACCAGTGTTTCTAAACATCCAATCCACCTGCCCCCACTGAAGAGAGACCCTTTTTACAGAACAGGTTTCACGGAGCTGAAGCTCCAGGTCCCTTATAGGTACAGATGAGTCAATAAAGTTGTGCTAAAGTTTTGCCTACAGTGTAATGCAGCTCTGAAGATATGTGAATGTAACATCCAAAAAGCAATGCCATTACGTGTCTTTATTTAGTTGCAAAATACTTTGGTAGATACTTTTACTGCTTCTTTGGAGGATTATTTTTAAACTGCAGATACTCTCCAGTCATACTTACTGATTTAACTTTGCAGAGATAATACTTGGCCTGATTAACCCCAGAGAATGAAGATATTTAATATTTTTTCTTCCAGTTTATTACCCATCCCTGGGAAACAAAGCAAAATAAATCAATTAAAATGTAATTTTAAGAAGAGTATTCCCAGGTTTGGTTAGCTAAATCACATGTTTTGCAATTAATGTGGCCTTTATAGATGTTTTAGACATTTCTCAAGATCATCAAAATAAAACATTCTAATCCCAGTTTTACAGCACAGCTCTGTTAGAAAATTATTTCAGTGGAAAAATTTCAAAACAATACTTTGTGGTTTAGCTCCCTAAACCACAGAGGTAGTTGCCATTTATTCTGGCTGTCTCCACCACCACTCCATGCATAACAAAAGTGCTTCCCAGCTCACCTTGCACAGACACTAGCACTGCCACTTCTGTCCCTCCTTGTGTGCTCTCCCCTCCAGTGCAGAACTGAGCTCTGTGTGTCACCACCACCCCAGCAGCTGGAAATTCCCTAGATTTTACCCCCCCAGAATAAAGCAAAGGAGGTGAGTGGATGCCCTGAGAGATGGAGGTGGGAGGGCCAGAGCAGGCAGCTCCCCTCCTGAGCTGACAGGCTGTGTGCCTGTGCTCCATGTGGGTCCCTGCCCCAGGGCTGGGGGAGGCAGTGGGCAGGGCACAGGGGGCTGGCTCATCAGCCCCTTGCTGCACCTCCTCCAGAAGCTGCTCAGGCTCTATTGAACTAAGGGCCAGCTAAATTTGGGATATCAGTTTAGGCTCTTACTCTTGGAATAAGCACCAACAAAACTTCACAAGTGGCTCTGGCACCTGTGAGGGTCTGTGCTCACACAAGAGCAGAATTTTTACTGCAGACATACTCAAAGTCAAAGTTGCAGGAGCTTCAGCCAGCAACATCAGTAAGTGTTTCCACAGGGGCCCTGGCCCTTTTTGGTGCTGTTCATGCTCCCAGGGCAGAGGGTGACTGCCTGACAGCCAGTCTTTGCCAAGGGGCAGATGAGCCACAGCGCTGCCTCAGGGAGCTGTGACTGAGTTTTCTGGGGAGACCAACACACTGACAACCAATGATATTGGCTGGGGAGACCAACACACTGACAACCAATGATATTGGCTGGGGAGATCAACACACTGACAACCAATGATATTGGCTGCGAGTTCAGTGCCAACCCCGGGTGACCTGACAACACAGAAGTAGACTTATAGAGCCATCTTAACACCAAGCTTGATTTGAGACTAAGACCACATGGGAAGTCCTCCTTCAGTGTGAGGAGAACCTGTTTCTCCTCTTTAAGAAGAAACATTTGAGATTAGGAAACCCTTTCCAAATTTGCTGGGCTCTTTACAGAGCTTTATACATCTACAGTCACACCATGTGACTAACAGCTTACTGCAAAACCAGAACTGAAGCCATCCAATCCTACAACTTCAGCACAGGATAAATAAAACCAGCAGGTTAAATGTTTCCCTGCTACATTTAAGCAGCAGTAGCCTGGTTTTGACACTGCTCCTGACAGTTAATGCCTGCATGATCATAGTGGGTATTTTAATGCTAACAGTGTTTTGATAGTATGCATTTTTCTTAATTTAAAAAACTAACCATGGGCTTTTAGAAAAGCTGACTCTAGGGCTTCCCTCATTCCTCTACTATCCATGGTCATTTTGCCACTGACAACAAAAGAAGGAGAGCCAGAGCCTTTAATTTCCTGCTTTTAAGTGTTAATATATTTACAGAAGACTTTACGAACAAGCGCCAAACAGCAATTGCACATTATTAGAGCTACACAGTATTTCTACATGTTGCTAAAATAATGCTGCTAAATGAAGAAGCTTTATTAGTTCAGAGTTTTTGGCTGCTGTTATTAAAAATATATTTACCTGAAAGGAAATCCAAGTATTTCATTTTACAAATGATTTAAAATATAGCAGTAAGCAACATAAACTATTGCTTTTTATGTTTATACAATTCTTTTGGCATAACACTGCCATACAGATACAGAATTATAAAATATCTCTTTATAGTGCATTACAAATCCAGAAACTGGTTACCACTCCTACCACATACACATGGTATTGGTACTACCAAACATGCATGCCATTCTGTAATTAAACACTGCAAAGGAATACAGAGAAGAGAGCAGGACCATTCAGAAAAACTGACACAGAGCTGTTCCATTTTGCAAGTAAAAATTGTTGGGCTTTAGGGTTTTTTCTTTATACTGCACTTTTTTCTTAGAATACATTTCAACAATGAAGTCTGTGATATTTTCAAATTTTATCAGTGCAAAACTACACTTAATCATCTGTTGCCAAAATCAAACTGCATAACGGGCAAATAACCATAGAATACCTTAAAACACAGAAAAAAAAAAAGAGCAACTAATGATTAGCAAACATGCTTCAGTGGACCCAAAAATATAAGTGCCATAACCTTTTTCACTGCAAAACAATAATTTTCACATGGTTAGCCACAGTAGTAAGTACATTCAGTATATCTCACAATAAACTTTAGTTGATGAATACACCACTGAACTTGTAAGCGTGGTAGAATTAGAGAGCCACATTTCCAAGAAGAAATGAGGTCTCTATTGAATTGATCTCTATAGCTTTTGAACTACATTTTAGTAGTCCATTACATACAGCATGTAATAAACCTATTCTTTAAAGTAAATTCTTGCTTTCACCAAAGGTCTTAACTAAGTGTACTTAAGAACAAGGGCTGAAAAGGGAACACAGCTTTCAAGAAAAGAAACAGTTCATAGCCAATACTGAGCACAAAGATATTACAGAGACACAATCTGCACTGCCCTGGAGACTGCATCTAAATATCTGTAAATAGTAAAACTACAGTGTTGACCATAATGTGAATTGAGTGGGTTGTATATGCCTAGGCCTTTTTTGACCCATTTTCAGACTCTGACAGCCATAAAAAATACCTTTTGACCAGTTACTCCAATTACAATTGGAACTGTGAACATGTATCAAAACAAATTACCAAAATGTGGAATGATGTCCATCTTCTACATGATCACATTGCTAGATTCATTGATGCTGGTTGCTCCAAATCCAGAGGTAGCTCACTCCTACGTCGGCTAGGAATAGGTTTTCCATTTGACTGATTTTGCTTTTACACAGGTAAGAAAAAAATAAATCAACCCTGGTCTGCAGTTGGAATCTGACTTTTAACACTTAATTTACACTTTTAGCACTACTCTACAAAAGGATTTATGTGCAAATATGTATTCAGAAGGAATAAGTAAGGTAGCATTGTCATCAACTTAGGACAAGTTTCTGCCTAAGCACACATCTTCTGCCTAAAAACAGAAGAAACATGGGACATTTTCTGCCTAAACAGGTATTTTGTCATTAGAATCTCCCAAGGTATTTAAAAACTGATTTAAAGTGGATTACTCTTCATCTTACAGTACTTTTAGTACTGTGTTCAAATGCAGTAGAAATTCTTTAACAAACAGATCTGAGACAAATAAAAGACCACCTTCCCCACACAAAACATTATTAAAACATGGAACTCACAGCCACAAGGGATTGAAGAGGCTGAAAGAAACCACAAGTTCAAAACCAAAAAATTCCTGCAGAAAAATGGGATCACTGTATAATTTCTTTGTTTCACAGCATCTTTTGGTGGCCAGCACTGGAGGCAGGACACAAGGCTAGAAACATCTTTGGTTCTGATCCCCACTGGCAATTCTGAGGACAACATACATAATCAGCATGATATTGTCACACTTTTATTAATGGCAAAACTTGCTTCACATACTTGCATCTTATTCATAAATACAGCTTTTGTCAAGGAAATTCAATATGATATGTTTCCTGCAAAAGTGTGGTGTAAAAAATTACATTTTCACCTAAACATATATAACTATAAATTGTGATCAGTAACCATCACAACAGTCAGAAGAAGAAAGGGGTAAAACAACCTCTCAATTAAACAGATAGACATAAATTTTATTTAAAAACAAACAAGAGCTGTTTTCCATTTAAATCCAGTAAATGTCACTTGTCTTACCTCACTGGATCATCCACCAATTTTGTACAAAGCTTTTAAGGTCTGTAAACCTTCTTTAAATATAGTACAGATATATGCAACTGCAGATTATTAGAATTATCCTGGAACAGTTCAGAAAGGCTTACACTAGGTTACATGAAATATTAACAATGATTATACAAATACCTAATACATTAGAGTGCTGCAATCTTAGAGCAGGAAACTGAGGAGCTGACCCAAGCTAGAGAACAGCTCTCAAAGGATTATTGCACTTATTTTTAGCATCCTTCAAGATTTTATTTGAGCAACACAAACACAAAGACCTCAGACCTGCTCCTAGATACGTGGACACATATAACTATTCCTCTGCTCTGAATGGTCTGTGCTGCACACCTCATGTACCCAAGCCTTCAGTGTCTACACCAACACAGTATCAGGTACTGAGGCACACTTGTGTCTGGCACAGTAGGGCACAGAGCTGTAACTAACCTTAAAGTGCTGCATTTTTGCATGATTTGTATGATTGCCTTGTGTGTACTCATCTGTGTACTCAGTAACATTGTTCCAAGTTGCACATTCATATCCCCTTGCCATAAGATCCTTAAAATCAAATTCACAGCTATGTGCACGTACACACTACTCCCACTTAACAGTACCAGAGGCTACTCAGATGTACTTACTTGGGAGGAACCTTCATATGGAAGGTTCTGTTCAATTAACATATGAACAGCTCAGACTCTAGTCTAACACTGGGCCAAAATACACTATTGTAATAAGTACACAGAAATCCCTGAATACTTAAGCATACAGCAAGACAAAAAGAAACTTAACAGTAAGCAAATGACTTGACTGTCTTTGCATACTCTCAGTTACTGAAGTAATGGTTAACCACCTATGTACTGGCATCTATGAGAATACAATCATTTCAACACACATATACTGTATATATACTGTAAACCTGAAAACCAATACTTAGAAACTTCAAGCACGGGGTGCTTCTGGTTGCTAAGGCCATGATTCTGTAACAAAAATGCATACAGTGCACCCACTTGATCCTCACAGATCTCAATGGGATGCTATGCTGTGTGATTGCCCTGCAATAAATCCTTCTTTTAAGAACTTGCAAAATCAGAAGAAACAATTCCTCTAAGAAAAGAATGAGAAACTGTCACATTTTACATAGAGCAGAATTTGTTAGTTAAAGCTGAAGTGTCCCATGGGAGTAATTCTGTTGATAAAGCTGTAAAACAAGGATTAGAGTGCAGGAGCCCACCTGACACAAAAACCCTCACTTACATAGTCCCCATAGGTCTTTGTAGGCAACTGATATGCCACTACTCCTCTATGAAAACTGAGAGAAATATATTGAGTTGCAGATTAAAAAAAAACCAACTCTGCAAACATTGCAGAGTTAATACAGGTGTAAGTACCAAAGTTCTTGACAATATTTTCAGATACCTTGGCCCCTTAATGCAGAAAGCTCTGCCAGATTAAAAGTAAAGTACTTAATTATGAACATTGAACCAGTAAGCATGTTGAAGTGAGAGATGTGTCATGATAATGGAATACTCCAGAGTAATCTTCTGGATGCACATCCCAAGAACTTTGTTTAAAACCAGGGCAAGATTTCTCTTTTTTTTATTCAGTAGACAAAAGATCTCCTGAGGTCATTGATGTTCAATCAAATTGCACTATAAATATAATAACACCTCTGTCCTCCCTTATTTCATATCTATACTCCACATTTTCTGTAAAGTGTTTAACATTAATACTACAGTTCATAAATTGAAGGCTCTGTATAGCTTCTTATGCTATAGTTATGCTCCTTATATGCAAGGTATCAATTTTCCCTGTGATACTCAAAAAATAACTATGTAAGAACAGCTCTATGAAGTTTGCACAGTTAGGCACTCAAGACTGAAGAAGTCATAGGCAGAAAATGAAGTGTCCTCCCTTTGCATATGTGGAGGGGCAGAGTCCTTAACTACACAGACCAGGTCTATCACAGCACTTCCTTCCCCTTCTGTTCTGAAGGTCAGAGGCAAATACAAACAAGGGGATCCCAGTTCATGTCCAGGGAATTGTGAAAGGCTTCTCAGGATGTTTCTGGCCTTAAAAAGGTGGTGGCTGGAATTCTTTGGGCATTTCTGCTCAGACAGACTAATACCTACTTGAATGATCCAGGTTACCCTAAAAAAAAATCCATGTATACGAGTTCCTTTCCTCACAAGTCAGCACAGAAGGAGAAATACATCTTCCTTCTTCTCTGCTTCTTTAGGATGGAAAGAGTCTAATTTTTTTCCATAGGTACCAAGATCCCTAAATGCCACTCTATTTGATCCCAAGAACCAGCGCTACCTGGAGAAAAAAATGGATGATGGATTGTCATGATGGGCATTAGCAAAACAGAACACAAAACATTTTGTCTATGCTCTGAAACCCCTGGAAACTTTATAATTTAGAGTTATAAGACTTGAATAAAGTCCTGTGGCATTTTGACACTCAAACTGTGGTCAGCCTCTTGCCTCGTAACATTTAATCAGCAATACATTAAAGGCAGTGGATAATATGTACACTTTTAAACAGAGAATAGATACAGAAGTTTTGGAGAATTTTAGAACTGTAGGAAGTGTGACTTGCACCTGCCTTATTTTTAAATTCATATTCTGCACAACTAACTTGCTGGGTACTACCATTTGACTTGAGCAGCAGAAAATCAGAAGAAGCTACTCAGGGAGAGCAGACAGTTCTTTGGTAGAAGCTGGGAAAGATCTTAATAGTGAAAATCTTACTTGATGGGCTCCAGCCTAGCCAACAGACTGACCTGCCTTAAGTTTACATTGCTTATCAAAGTAACATAAAACTGTGAGAGAGCAAAGAGAGGGAACAGACATCTGGAAAGAAGTATCAGGACTGCCTTTGTCTCCAAGACCAGCAACAGGTGACTGCACTGTGCAGATTCTACCCAAAACTGGCCAGGAAACATCGAAGTTCAAGTGAGACCCAATGTGCCATGCCTGGTGACCTTTTCTCTGATGGCTTTGCTGATAAGGCAGTGCTCTGTGATAAAGACACTGCTTTTCAGGTGTCCAGAGGCTTTCCAGGTGCTGAACCCAGCTGGGGGAGTCTTCTTATTACAGCCGAGTAACGGAGAGCTTTCAAACTGAGACCAAATTTGAGAGATCAAAGAGATCCCTCCTCCCAGATGAGTTGTAACAAATGAGTCAAGAGAAGGGAGAATTTAACAGGGACTAAAAGAAGTCTAAAGTGCAGTTTCCCTTGTATCCAAAAACTCTGGATACAGTTTCTCTTAAGTTAAAACTTTTATTCAACATACAGTGATTCCCAGCTGTACAGGACATGATATATGCTATCAATTGTTAAGTGCCTCCAACAAAGATGCTAATCTAAGCTAAAAGATACTGTGCAAATACTGCTATTAATCACGGCCATGGTTCCTAAAAAAATAACCACTAGGGTAAAACACTGTGGTTTTGAAATAATTTCTAGTAATTTCCTAAATGGAAAACAAAACTTAAAGCAAGCTTAAAGGAAACTTAAAATTTGGATGTTCCAAGGCTTTTTAGTTGTTACACCTTATTTTTTTTTCAATACAGGATGAATTTTAAAAAGTCGATAAGCTTTTCTGCACAATCTGTCTGGAAAAGATAATGAATTTCTTAGCTTTCAATATGCACAATTGTTTTAAAGAGACACACCTGGCTGACTGCTGATAAACTGAGATTGAAAAAACCAAAATTCATTAACCTACCAGAAGCCTAATCTGATGCATTTGCAACAAGCATAGTCTTGTAAACTAACATTAGATGGAAATTTCAACCAAAATTAACAAGCAATGAATAATTTTGCTTCATTCAACGTGAAACAAGGATTTTTTAAATCTCAGACTCATGGTTTGAGCTCATCCTTAGTTTTTGTGGTGGTCCCCCCTGAAAGTGTATCCTTATCAAGGTTGTCTTGTAGATCTGATGAGGGGTCATTTGAAGAATTCTCAGTGTTACATAAATCTTCCTCTATAACACCTGGGTGATTTCCACAGTCATTGTTCAGATTTTCATCATCTTTTTTGGAATAAGAAGCATCCTCCTTTCTGTCTGAATTATCATGAATTTCGTCTGATTTTGAAAGTTGACTGGTATCAGTGTCACTGTTCTTTTCAATGCTGTTCTGCCTAACAGCATCACAGTTCACTTCTTGTTCATCCTGATCATTTTCTTCCCCATTTTTCGTGAATTCTACCTTTCTTTCTTCAGTTATTTTACCAGCTGAGCTTCCACTTGCTGATGTATTCTTAGGCTCTTTTGGTTTCTTATGCTTAGAAATATGACTATTGGGAATGGAAACTGGAGATGCTGGCTTTTTATTTACTTTGCTTCCCTCTGACTTCTGTCTTCTCGGGGGTCCCCAGATAAAATGCTCTGAGGGCGTATAATGTTGCTGGGCAAATCTCAGCAGTTTCCTCCTTTCTCTTCTGTCTCTAATAGTATACACAAAATATTCTAGAGCACTTTGCTTAATGTTGGGAATGGTATCTTCCACAAGAGCTTCATGCAGAATAAATTTTACCAGGGGAGATTTGAAACTCTCATATCCAAGTTCACCAAGGCTTTTCAGAATTCGAGTGATTCTCAAGTAGTTATGTTGAGACCTTTGAAAGAAATGGGTAAAAAAAATTCTATTGAATCAGAAAAAAAAACCACTTTACAAATACAGAACTGGAACTGCAATTCCTCAGTCCTTTTTATCACTTCAGATATGTACTTCAGACTTCCTATATTTTCTCAAAGCTGCTGAAGCTTACTAGCACCTCCTCTGCTAGGATGTTGTGAGTGAAAATTAGTGTTTGTAAAATGCACTGTGGGAGAGAGCTGAGAGCAAATAAAATCAAATGTACTGATTTTGATTCCTTCTGCTGTATGAGAAGGGCAACAAAGCTGATGAAGGGTCTGGAAGCTGTAAGTCCTATAAGGAGCGGCTAAAGGTAGTGGGGTTTTTTATTCTGGAGCCAAAAAGGCTCAGGGGAGACCTTATTGCTTTCTACAACTGCCTAAAAGGAGGCTGTGGCAAGGGGGGGTCGGTTTCTTGTCCAGGGCAACAGCTGACAGGACAAAGGGAAATAGCCTCAGGTTGCACCAAGCTGAGGTTCAGGTTGGGCATGAGGAAAATTTCTTCCCTGAAAGAGTGGTTAAGCATTGGAAGAGTGCCCAGGGAAGTGGTGGAAACACCATCCCTGGAAGTGTTCAAGAGATGAGTAGATGTGGCACTTAGTGCTATGGTTTATTTGATATGGTGGTGTTTGGTCAAAGATTGGACTTAATGATCCCAGAGGTTTTTTTCCAACCTTAATGATTCTATGCTGGTCTCCTTCTGGGGAGAAAACCCAGTCACTTTGTAAAGAAAAGGGTTTGTAGTGTATTTATAGTGCAGCTATGGAACAGGGTTCACTGCACTTCACTCAGGTTACTTAAAAGCTGGGTCTCCAGTCTAGACTAGCACCTGCACTACTGACACAGTCAGTGCTGGGGGAAAAACAGGCACCTCTGGAGAGTAAGTCCCACTGTTGTAAGAAATATCAAAGAGAAAATGAACTAATTGTCTTCTGCAAGTGCTTGTGAAAAGGTCTTTCCCTTGTGGAGCACACCTTAGTATGCAGTAGAATTTTATGTTTGAATTTTAGATGGATAAAATTAGGTACAGAGAGTCCCAAACCCTGACTTAAAACTGTAGCTACTCATTGGGAAGAACAGGAGTGAAAGCATGCAGTAACATTTGGGCTTCCTGAAAACCTGTTTTATCTGTGGCCTGAGTCTGAGCCCACACCCATATTGGGTCATATAATGTTCATGTAAAAATATAAACAAATTATTCCCACTATTCACCTGAAATCCATCAGAATTGTACCTACAAGTTTTATCATAACAGGAGAACAAAATGCTGCAAGAAAACATCCTGCAGCTCTAAGCTGAGAGATATTAGGAAGTGAGCAAAAGATCTGAAAAGAGGTTTTGGTACAATTAATCTGTATGAGACAAAATTCAGTACAAACTTAGGATCCACACAATACCAATGTAAAACAACTGATATAATTTGCTGAACATTGGGCCAAGGCTTGACATAAGATGTTTAAACCTTTCCAGATCAGTATTTCAATTAAAAGAATTTAAATACACAGTATTTCATGTTTTGAGGAGGGAGGGAAATATTTTTACTTAACTTTCATACAGGTGTGGAGAATTTAATCTTTCTCAAAAAGAAATGTAAATACAAAGACAAGTCACTTGTTTTTTCCTAAGTGAGAAGCAGCACTTTGGGATTGGGTGAAAACAAATTCAGTACCATGACAAATTAGTTTGAAGCTGGGATCTTCTTCAACACCATCTAAAATTGTATTTTCAAGGAATTCAATGACGTCAGTCCAACTGGCAATGAGTGAGAAGAACAATCAAAAAAAGGGGAAAGAGGAACATACAGAAAGAAGCACAAACCAGGCATCAACTATTTATTTTTCCCTTTTTTTTTTCCTGGCAGTCTTTGGAAAAAAATATCTTTGCTTTCTCTAGAAAAGAAAAGGATAAAGAGATTCCATAGCAATTCTAGCAAGTGAAGTGAATGTCATTACTTACTCATTCAAATGCTGAAATCTTTCTTGCCAGTTAGCAGCTCGTGCTACATTTCCAGTTTTATCAATTAGTTTTATTCCAAAAAACTCCAACATCATTTTGTAAGCCAAAAGGAATCTTCTAATGGCTTCTTTTGTTTTCTTGAATTCCTAATGGACAAAGAATATGTCCGAAATTCTTAGTGGCACTAAAGAATTCTCACTACTTCTGCATCGTATAAGACAACTCTACATAACAAAAAGCAGTTATGTATTAAAATTAAAGTGATGGTTTGTATGGAGCTCAATTTGACTTACCTCAATTTCATATGTAGTTAATTCTTTAGCATAGAAGTTCAGACCTTGTTCCCTTAGTGGAAAAAGCCTGTTAAAAGAAGACGTGCATTATGGCTCAGTATAAGAGCACTTAATCAAATTAATGCTTTGAAACAGAAATAGGTAATAATTGACTAACCACTGTATATAAGTGTGGTTATGTTCCAGTTTTTCATAGTCTCCTTTCCATTTATTTAGGACCTCTTCAATATAAACCCCTGCATAAAAATAATTTGAAAAACTGTTAGGTAGCCATCAAAACCAGCACTCAGCTACATAAAGTACATGCATGTTAAAATAATGACAGAACACATACTTTGTCTTTCATATACTATGTGAAATAAGGTCTATTGCAGCCATAAATTAATTTTAATTCAAAACTTATTTAGTTACTAAAACTTAATTAAAAAATTAGGTACTTATAAAATGTCAATATAAACAAAACAAATTGACTTATACTGGGTTAACAAAAAGTGAAGGTATGTGACAGCAACCTATGTAAAATATATACAAGAATTCTCATGTCATAGATCCCTTTATCACACTGACTGGGAATTAACAAACTGCTCCCATAAGGCACTGCACTGTGAATCACCTGTCACTGATTTTACAAGATAAAACTCTGCAGCTATCCATCTATCTATCTAATCTTCATAGAACAAAGCCTCAACACTTTAGGAAATCTCCCATACCAGGGATCTCTAATACCGTGGAAGCTGCAAATACCATTATGATTGGGAAATCTTTCTCAATTAATAGTGACCAAGCACAACACTGAGACTGCTCATGGAATTCAGTCACGGGCCAGGGCACTTTTCCAGGTACTACACAGATATACAAAACACATAAAAGGATGGTCCTTGTTCCCAAAGCTGTACAATATCTTTCCATGAATGAGCACTGTGTTTGTCTGTTTCTATTCTGAAACCAACAACAGTTTCAGTACTGCTGCACAGCACCTCCCAAAGCCAAATAGCATAAGAGCAACCTAAAAATCCCAAAGCCCAATGTAGATAGTCTCCTGCTATACATTTAAGATGCCTCTTCACCCAGTGAAAATTTCCATTTGGGTCTAAATGGCAAAGAAGGACACATTTGATACTTTTATTTAAGAAGTGAAAAAAGCAGCTAGTCTAAGGGGCTGATAAGTACATGGGGTTTCTAGTGTAGGAAAAGCTGGAAAAGGACCTTGGAAAGAGGACCTTCCCCATCACTGCATCATATCCAACCTGTATTTCAAGTATTGGAGAACTTACTGCTCAGACCCAGGGCAGAGAGACAAACAGGCCAGCTCTGATCCAGAAGCACAAACTAAATCTGTAAGTCATGGGACTAAACTTCACCTCTAGTATTGCACTAGACATGTTTTGGGACTTTTTAAACAACATTCTCCAGTATTTCAGTTCTTAACCTGGTAGCTAAGACTCCCTCCAAACCTCTGCATAGCCAGAGTTCACAGACAACAACATGTCATCCTCCGTGGCTTATCACTGACTTTTGACATTACTAACTGTGGTTTTCTCTCAGAATACTAAGAAAAGTTATTTACAAATTTTGGGAGGGAAGCCCTTCTACAGCTTTCATGACTACTTCTTTTTATAGCTAATCCTCTTGAACCGCTCCTTCATTTTGGTCTTTTAAAGGAGTTCTTCCCCACAACCTTTCCTGTCTTTAGATTCAGAGCCATATGGTCCCCAGGTTCACACAGACCTCACTGCCCTTAGCTTTCTTTCTATATCTGTTCTCTGTGTAATGTCTCCCAAATCTGCTACTTCTTTACTGGCAATTCCCAGACCCACCTGTTCTTACAGTCAAGCTAAAACTGACTAAAAGCATCTGCCTGTGGGTATCTAGATAAAGCACAAGTCGGTTAAAGCAAAAGTCTTATCTTTCTTTCACAACCTGAGTTATCCTCTTACTTGCTAAGGGTATTACTGCTATCTTGTCTATAAACAGTTCTCATCTTCAACTTTCCTGTGTGTACATTTTTACAACCTTCTGTGTAACATTCCTTTCCAACCAGCTTCCTATCTGAACTCTCACACTTTCAATCTCAACTTTTTTCCCTGACCTTGAAAAGTGCATTCTTGTCATGCTTGCACCTACCCTGAATGTTGCTGAATGCAGCTACCCTGAATGCTGAGAAGAGCATCTTTCTAGACTGTTACTTTTTTATACTGACCTGTTTTTTTGCTTTGCATTCTTCCATTGTGAAACCTTGCTCTGTAACATCAAACAAAATCTATACACCTTCCCTTCCAAAGCCTTTGTGACCTGTCCCTCACTACCTTATCAGAACCCATTTGTTGCTATGAGACTGATCCTGCTTCCAACAGGATCCTGCCTCTGAGGCAGCCTACACATCTCACTCCTTCTGCACTCCAACATGCACTTCACCATTTCCTACCAAACAACTCTCATGCTGAGAGGATCCTTCGGCAAATACCTTCAAAGTAACCTTGTCAACATTCTTTTAAATTTCAGAGAATATTATTTTTGGCCTTCAGTTTGTCTTTTTTTGCTAATGGCTAAGCTATCATGTGCTGACACTCCTGTCTATCACCCTAACCAAGACTGCTTTAGTGCCTCCTCCTGCTTCCCCATCTGTCTGCTATCCTGTTGTCTCTCATATGTCAACTGCAAACTCTCTAGAGTAGGGCTTGTCATCTTTCAGCTTCTCCTGTGTTTGTGCAGAACGCTGCATATGAGGTTCTTACTCCACTACCAGAACCACTAGGGACACTGAGAAATGGCTTTATTATTGGTGTTACAATAATCTCACACAAGATTAAAACACATTTTTTTTCCCTTACACGATTCCAGGGTTATCCCCAGAGATCACTGCCACTCCTATTCAAACAGCGAGTTGGTGCAATATAGTAGAAGAAGTTTATCTTTGTTTAATAAAAGGTACTGCCACAAACAGTGGTACTAACAACGCCTTGTACTTTTCTTAGACTTTATCATGCTGATAATGTCTAAGAAAAGCACCACCTTCCTAGAGTGAAAGCTAACTCTGTTTTAACCACATTTTAACCACAAACTGCTCTTGTGTTATCAATGTGCTACTCCAACATGGGAGGTTCATGTTCAGTATATTACTATACACCTTTAATTTGCCTCAATTATCACCAATGTTTCAATTTGCCTCTATCATTAGTGATCATTCTTTTGTTATCACCATTATTGTGGCAGATTACTCACCATCAGGTTTAAATGGGATTTTATTTTTGTAAAACCGGAGATTGCACAAGTCATTTTGATACCGAAGATCTTTAAAGTTCTGCTAAAAGAAAGGAAACAGGACATTATCAGCCTACAAAAACCTACCAAGACTATCCAGAAAGTGATATTAGGTTCTTTGAATAATTTAAGGACAAAAAATTTCAGAGTTTTAGGAACCACAGAGTTCTAGTCATGCACTTAAAGACTCAGTTTAAGGATCTGAAAATTCTTTCTGGGTGGTACCTTCTTCTACTGAGGCAGCAGCAAGCATAGCAGTACCCTCTCCCTTCAGTCTCGAGGAACTCAAGAGACAAATAATCAGTCAGGCAAATTCTATGATCTATCCTCTTTGATATCCAAGGCATAAGCCTTTTCCTGGGCTCCAACCACACTTCCCAGGCTTACACATATCATGTGCTTGCCTGTTTGCCTGGGATGAAAAGACATGATTTCTCTCCCACTCGCATATGTTGTGTCTCAGCTTTTTGGTTTGTGTATCAGCTTTTTGGTTCTCGTTTCTTGTACTTGTTGTTCAACACAAAGGTTTAAGAATGTTTTTTTACTGAAAAGACAATTTTAAACCATAAAATGTTCTTACTGGATACTGGTGTCGGTACTTGTATAAATCTCTTGCTGCGTAGAAGCTTCTCTTTGGCTTGGCTGTCAGCTCAGCTCCATCACCACTCTGAAATAGTTAGAAAGCAGATAATCATACACAAACCCCCTAAATAGCATACTTGTGTAATATTCAAATAATTACTTCTCATTATGGATTTCAGCAATGTAAACAAATGTAAGTGCATGTATTTGTCTGCTGTTTGGTCAAACACTGAAAATTTCCCCGCTCAATACTTACACAACACACTTTAAACCTAAGTTAAAAAATTAATCTAAAATACAAAAGCAAGACTATGAATTGTCCTTCCAAAGAGGCTGAATTTGAGCTAAATCAAGTCTGATTGTCATTTCTAAATGCAAGATTTCAAAGTAATCTGGCAACACAGAGACAGCACCAAATCTGAGGAGGAAATCATACTATTTAAAAAAACAAACAACCCCAAACCAACAAAAAAAGGAGTTGCATACATAGACTTAATTGCTACTATTGCACCCTGTGGAAAATAGTTACTAAAAATATTTCATTCTACTCCTTGCAATACATGCAAAAGGTTAAAGTCAAGCTTAAAAGAGGAAGTTCTCTGGGACTGCACTGGGCATTTGCCATTCTTACTGCCCATCCTATGGCTTATCAACGATACGCTAATGTCAAACAAGCAAGTATGCTCCTTCCTCCTTTCACAAGACCAGCTTTGACCATACCTGCAGGCAAAACACACTTGCATGAACAAGACACACCCCTTGACACTTGGTTATCCGGCACTAGTATCACCATGTAACAAACAGAAAAGGGAAAGACACTTAGGCTTACTTAATTTTGTTTGGTCTCTGAAACAAAACACGATATATCTAGCAACCTAAAAAAAGACCCGGCTGTTCCACTCTACATGGTATTCTAATTCAAATAAAATTGTCTAAAGAACACTTAATTTCTTTAAGCTCAGCATTTACAAAGCTTCCTGAAGAAGAGAAAACTCGCTCTGAAAATTCGTCACACCCACCGAGGAGTCACAATTCCATTGCCACATAGAATCGAATATTCAGATTTTTATGCTGTTTAATGAAGAGGCCACGTTAATTTACAACACAGCCTTCCCGGGAAACAGCAGCAGCGAGAATGTCAACGACACCAAGGCCTCGATTTTCTCCCAATAATGACAGGGGAGGGGTGAGGAGAGATAAAACCGGGCTCGTCCTTAGCGGAGATGCAGTGCTGGGTTATCCCCAGCCGCTCCGGGCGCTGGCAGGTGCCGCCGGCAGCAGCCCGGGCCCGCGAGTGCCGCAGAGCAGCGGGAGCGGGGCCGCCCGGACCGCGGCTCGGCTCGGTTCGGTTCGGTTCGGTTCGGGTCCGCCCGTCCCCGCTCGGCCGCCGGGCCCGCGGGCAGGGCAGGGTAGGGCGAGGCGGGGCCGCGTTCGGCGCTGCCGGTACCTGCTCGGGGCTGGCGGCGTCCGCCTCTGCCCGCTCCGCGTCCTCCTGCGCTGGCGGGGCCGGCGGCGGCTCCCCGGGCCGGCAGTCGGCGGCGGGCGGCTCGGGCGGCTCTTCCCCGCCTCCCGCGGCGGCGCACACCCCCTCCTGCCGCCGCGGCTCCGCCGCCTCGGGCTCCGAGTCAGTCTCCCAGGTGGAGTCGCAGTCCTCCACCGTGGTGGGCTCCTTGAAGCTGACCCCGCTCAGCAGGCTGCCCATCGGCCCGGAGGCCGCGGAGGCCGAGGGCTGCGAGCGGCCGCGGGCTGCCTACGGCTGCGGCATGGCGGGGCGGGGCGGCGGCGGCCGGGGCTGCTCCCCGCCCGGCCCCAGCCCACGGACACGCGCGGGGCGGAGCTGGAGGCTCCGGGATTTCCACAAGAAACGCGCGCCCAGCGCTGGCGGTGGGCACCGGGCAGTGCCCGGCCAGCGGCACCGCGGGGTCGGGCGGGGCGGCTCAGGGCCCGCCCGCCGCCCCGGCACCGGGCAGGCCGTGCCAGAGGGGAGAGGGAGAGGGGAGAGGGGAGAGGGAGTTCCCCCTCCGAGCAGGTGCGCCCCGCGGGGATTTCATCGCCCGGAGGCGACCGCACTGTCCCCTGAAGGCTTCTGAGACAAGCGAGTGGGTGCGGGTGTTCATGGAGAAGAGCGGGGATGGAGGCTGCCCCAGAGCAGCGGTGTGGGGAGGAGAGGCTTTTGTGACACCTGCGGTGAGCAAGCTCCGGCTGTCCGTTAGACATGGGAACTGTTGACCCCAAAGAGTGTACAGGGACTAGAGAAAACAGGAATGGAGGAGGGAATACTGTGATAACCAGCCAGTTTTCGCTGCTTCTAAAATTCTTGCAAGTTTGGGGATGAAACTGGCATGGTGTTCAAGGACCAATTTGAAGGGGCAGTGACAGTGTATTTTTTCTTTGGCCAATACATGCCTTTTGGACAGAAACACTGCCAGGAGTGAAGAGCTGATGAGTTGACAGCTTAGCACATTGTTCCAGTGCCTACTCTCACACTCATGTCTAAAAACATGTCCTAATTTCTAACCAGGGTTGGTAGGCTTCAATTCCCACTCAGGGATTTCTGCCTTCTCCTTAAAGACAATTCTGGGATGTCTGGAGACCACTCCTAAAGATGTGGAATATCATCAAGTCATCTCACTCCTCTTCTTGGTAAACCAAAAAGGTTGAGTTTCTTCAGCCTCTTTCCATAAATTCCCTTTCACATTCCCTCATTCCAAGTTGTCCAAGTTGTACCTTTTTTGTCTGCTGTGTGTTTAATGTTTTAGCATCTGTTTCAAGTGCAGGTACCAACATTTTAACTGGGTGTCTGGGTCATCAGTATAGAGGTGATTTCACCTATATATTCTTGTTTCCCTATCCACTCTCTATAAACTGAAGTACCATTTTAAGCCAAGTTGCTACAGTGTCATGCTTAGATGCACTCATGTCACTCTCATACATAACTCTCCTTCAGGTTCATTTGAAGCATGTTAGCTGCCCCCACTGACACCAAACACAAGAAATGACTGAGATTGCCCTGGTTTGTCAGACCTTGTTTCAGGCAAGCGTACTTGCAGCAGCAGCTCACCTAGATACTGTCACAGCTGCATGGCCCCCCCTGAGCCTGCCATGCAGCTCAGTCCACCCCTGCTGCCTGTGCCCTGCTGCCTCCCACCATCACCCACCTTGGCCAAGACATTTCTCCTCCTCCTGTGCTCTTCATGAAGATCAATGAAGCCCACTCAGCCTTTCCAGTACCCCTTAGTCACCATCATGCCAGCTGCTTCCCTCTTTCCAGCTATTCCCACTCCCAAGATCAAAGCTAGAGGCCCAAGCCAAGACATCCCCTCCGCCCCCAGCCCTGTAGGTTTTCAAGGTCTACTGGAACTTTTTTGATATGTGATATTAAGAAATGCATGTAGCATACAGGAAAGTTCAGTTTCATTTTTGCCTGTGGACATAATTTTAATAAAGAATAAAAAATCCCCATCAAGCAAGAAGAAGAAAGGTTATAAGAGGGCAAGCAGTAAGACTAGATACCAGGGCTGCAGTTGAGGGAACTGAGTATTTTATAACACTGATGCTTATATATCACATTTTTGGAGAGTTCCCTCTTCTTTGGCCTCATTTGGGGGAATGAGGTCATTCTTTCCTGCTTCCACAGCATCTCCTCCCATGTTGTTGGCAGTTTGAAGGAACTGACTTAAGAAATTCCGACATCTGCAGCACATTTTTCTTGACTACCTGCAGACCAGGTACTTCCATTGGCCAACATCTACAGGCCAGTTCTGCTTCCTCTCCCCTGCTACAGTTTTTGTCAAGGTTCTCTCACTGGAATTGTGTTTATACTATGGACAGTGGAGCCTCTATGGAGAGTGGAATGCCTTGCATGAGCATCAAAAACCAGGGGAAGGTTTTGATGACATTTCAGTTTGCATGGCAGTTAATCCCACAAACAAAAAAAAAAAAAAAAAAAAAAGAAAAAAAAGAAAAAAAAAAAGATCTTTCTGCAGGAAAGCTCAATTTCTTGTGCAAATAACTGCACTTTATTATAGAAAGCTCAGTTTTACCTGAAGAGCAAGGCTGTCAGCCAAGTCTCAAAGCTGTCGACCAAATCTCATAATAGAATTTTAGGTGGATTTTTAAAAGATCTGGATCTTAGAGCACTGATAAGAACTGGGAGTCAAATGAGCTGGTGGGAGAACTCACCAAGCCAGTCCCCATCATTTACCATCAGTCCTGGTTAACCAGGGATGTCCCAGATGACTGGAGGTTAATCAGTATGATGCCCACCTACAAGATGGGTGTCTTGGGGTGATTTTACAATGAGTAGTCTATTCCCTTATCATCTGCTGCATGTCCAGAAATGGTTGTTTAAGGTGGGTTGGCAGGAGGGGGGGGCCTTGGGACTCTTCCATGGGCTTTTTCAAAGCTTCATTCTCCAGGCATCCCTGGTGCCATGCAGACTGTGCCTTTTTTTTTTTTTTTGCTTATCTAGCTTGGTTTTTGTTAGCTTAGGCAAGAAGGGTTATTTTACTCTTCCTGGCCTTGGAGAGGCTGCTGCAGCAATCCTTGGGTGGCTTTTTTCCAAAGTGAACTGTACGGTTTGGTTTTGGTCTGAGACCCCAGAGAATGACCAGCGGGAGAAGAATTGGCTGGGAGCTGCTCCATCTCGGCCCCAGACCACAGAAAAGCAGAGCCAGTGAGAAAAAGAGACAAAATCCACCTCCTTCACCTGCTGTGAAGAGGGGACCAACACCAGAGACTCACCAGATTCCCATCTGTTTTGCTAGAGCTGCTGTGTGAACCTTTTGTTTTGCTTTTTTTTTCCTTGAGACAGGAGGAGCCAATTTTTTCTCCCCACCAGCTTGCCAGCCATTGCAGTTTTATTTTTTTTCCCTGGCATTTTGAGTTATTTGTTCTGGTGGTGGTGGGGGATTTGCCTTTTGCCAGATGTATGTAGTTTTCCTTTGAACAATGTGTTCTTTCAGGGTTGCAGCTTATTGCTGGTTCTGGTTGTGAACTGGAGGCAGTTGGGATTCATGAAGAGGCTCTAGCACCCTAAATAGCTTTGTAGGGTGGTATTTCAGAGCTTGAACAGATTCCCCCAAGACATATCTTATTTAGAAAAAAATAAATTCCATTACCTCACAGTCAGAACTGGTAGTCACTTTTGGTAGTGACGGTAGTGAATTTAAGGCACTTGAGTTCACGAAAGTATTCCTGTACAATGGAAGATGACTAAGTGCTAAAGACCTGTTTCAATCAAGTAGTTTGACTGTCACATAACACAGGTGAAAAACAACAGAAGACCTAGGGGACTGCCAACCACTGTAAATCAAATACAGACTTTCATAATGCTTATAGAAATAAGCACTTCTGATTATATACATTTATATGAGTGATGAGGTCATGGTTTTATGAGGACTTCAAAGTGGAAACCACATTGCTTTCTCAAAGCTAATGCTGTGTGTGATAACTGTTAAAAATTATTAAAAATGCGGTAATTGTAATACTTTATCATTATCTTGGGAGGATGCTTGGAATAGGATACCAGAGAGGTCAATTAACAACTGTGGAGAGACTTATCAACCTAATATTAAGGTGATATAAAGCTGGGAGGGATTATGCATCCGTAGAGGATATAGTAGACTACAAAACTGCTTTGATAAATGACAGAGGAGGGTAAAATAAATAACATTGGTAAAATGAAATTTAGTTGAGCTAATGTAAAATGATTCACAGTGGATATTTAAACATACAAAGGTAGATTTAGGAAATGCAGGAAGGCATTGATATGACAGAAATGTCTGAGAGCTACAGTATTATTTGCATACATTTAGACAAGGGTCCAAATGTATTTGGACGCCAACACTGGGAAAGTGTTCAAAGTCATACAGGCATGACAATTTTTTTTATGAAGTGGCTGTAGCTGACTGGTATTTTAATGGGGTTTGTTACCTCATTTGCTTATTTTTTGACTATGGTGAATGTTAATTCTCTTCTTTAGTCCAGTAATGCCCCAGACTGCTAAATGCCAAGCTTGATGTAGTAGCTATAGAAGGTGAATCTAATTTAGAAAGTTCTCCACAATTTCCCTCTAGTGAGTGTCATTGGAAATGATTAACTAACTGTAAACTCAGAAGTCAGGTTGCATATTTCCCTAAATTTGTTTCTATTGAAATCTGAAATTAATTTACAGTGAAGAAAAGATTTCACATAAATCATGCCAGACATGACAGATCAGTGTATTAAGCTCAGTAAAGCCAGTGGAAGTTCTCTCATTTTTGCTGGTTATGACTACGAAATTGAAGACCTTAACTGAAGCCCTGTTTATTGAAGTGTCTTGCACTACAAGTCTGTAAAAGGTCCTTTCAGAACAAATAAATAGAAGAGTGTTTTACTTTAAGATGATCTGTCTAGGTGTCAGAGAGGCAGTCTCAGTGTAGTCCTTAAGCCTCTAAGATTCTGCTTGTTGTCTTTCAGATAAGAGTTTGAGCAGCCAGTTTCTTGAGAGGAAACTGATCCAAGCCTGGCATGCAGCATGGTCTAAATGAATTGCTGTGCAGAAATCCTTGATTTATAGCTGGAATCCTACATCACCCTTGTGATGAACTGGAACCAGGTACCCAGGTTGGCACTACCAGCTCTTCTGTAGTGGGCTTGCCTACGGTGCATCAGCAGGGTCAGCTGCCTGACATCACTGATAAGAAATGATGTTCACTTGCCAGAAGTTCACACAGGATTAGGTGATGCCATTAAGTTTTGCTGAAGGGCTCCTGGACTGCACCATGCAAGCTAGTAATTTTGGCAGTGTAACCCAGTGAGAAATTCTTCTCCCTGAAAGACAAACTGAGAGTGTGATGCAGAGGCCCAAATGCAGGTGTCCAAGTGCCTTTGGGGATCCCTTGGTCTATCCATCTTCTGCTGCAGAAGGACATTGGTGCTCCATACGCTCAGGAGGTCCCATGGTGTAGCTGCCAGCCCCCCATGAAGACATTTTGGCTACTCTAGGTTGTCTCCAATGATGCACCTACTATGTGCATGCTTATCATATATCGGTATAGGCCAGCTATGTCTGTATGTGACTGGTTGGTTGGCTGGATCCCTTTGAAAGCTGCTGGTCTGGATTGACCACAGCTGCATTTATCTACTGCACTATAACACCCCTTGTTATCTTCTGGCATACACCTCTGTGTAAACATAAATTTAGGTGTTTCTTTACAAACTTGATCCTGCCCCTGATGTCCCTGAGCATCCATATTTCTGTTGGTGTGCTACAGCACTCCTTCTGATGTGTAAGTGGACATTTCTGACCTGATAGCATACAGTATCTCCTGTCTTGAACTTCCAGAATTACTAAATGGGGCACCCGTGCCAGATGTAGGACATGGCTTGTGTACTCAGAGTAGGCACAATGCCCCCAGAGCTGTGTGGTTTTCTCCTCTGGGTCATTAAACAGAGACAGAGACTGACATTGTTCTGAACCCTGAGAAGGCTTCTCATTTGGGGAATTTATGTCCTGAGGTGTCTAACCTGTAGATGCTGAGCCCGAGCTAATCACAGAATGCTCCTTGTGTACTCCAATAGGGAAAAATAGGAACCTCCAGAGGATAATCCCTGTCATCCTAAAACAGGCATTTTAAATATGTAGGCTAAATCACAATATTGTTTGTTTCTACTGATTATAAAGGAAGCCAAGATCTAGCCAAACACAGGTTTAGACATCAGACTTTCAAGCTGTAAATATTGCATGACATGATCCAGTCCCACACACTTGAGGTTTCCTGAAAATACTGAATTTTGAGTACCCAGCTCCCATAGGAAAAGAGAGAGCATCCAACTGAGCTGGTGGTGAGCATCCCTTTCCCTGGCATGAAGAGTATCTGTAATCAGGTCATATCATGTAATACACGTTCCGTGAGAGACTGAGAGGACTCTTGTTTCAGAGTGTCTGTTGCTAGGTATGCAGAACTCAAGAGTACAAATCTCTTTAGAAAGAGACAGAGCTTTAACCTTCCTGTCACATCCTATTGAATTTCTTATGCATAAGATCAAAACGATAAGGAGATGAACAAGAAAACTGCCTCTTCCTTCGTCTCTGAATGAGCAGCCAGCCTTTGGCTCTCTGAGGAACAGACAAGTATGAAAGGCTCTAAGGAGATCAGAGCATCACACTACCCTGTGTGTCATTTGCTGTGCTTTATTTCCTCACCTAAACACAGCAGAAGTTATGCAGAGCCCCTTCTCCATCCATAATGAATAGTAAATAATGAATCCCATTCTGTTCTCCTTGGGTTAAAGGGCCTCACTTTAAGGTGACATAAAGTCAGAGCATCCCCTGGGAGTGCAGCCAAGCAGTACCAACACAGGCCTTCCCAAGTTTGACCCACCTCTGTCAGCTGAAAGTGGTAAACCCCTAATTCAAGACCACAGACTCTGCTTGTTCTTTCTTAGCTGAGTTTTTATATGACTGTGTGAATTTATGTAGTTGTGATGGTGCAGCATAGCTGTTTCAAAGATCTAACTGATGTCAAGATTGATGTGATTCATGGGAGTCATAGGATCCCGACCACTGAAAAAATGTCCGGATTAAATGATATGCATTTGTGCAGTTCCATAGTTTACTTTTCAGCAGATGATTGTGGATTTTATACACTTCATCAAGGATAATTTGAAAGTGCCCAAAGTCATTGATCTTCCACAAACTCCTCAGCAGTTAGTTGCAGCCAGAGGCTGGCACAAGACCAAATTACACAAGTGGGACAATTGCAGGCCCTGACTCTGCCACTACCTGCTTTGCATCATTTTTCAAAACAGGCTTTTTACATCATCTGTAGAAAATCTGTATAAATATATAAACTAGGGAAGAAATTAATCAGGGAGGCCATTTTTTATTAGGTCACTGATGCTCCACTGATGCTATGTTTTTAGCTTGTGATTAAGGCAAAGAGGGATAGACTGAGACACAAAAGCAAGCAAACAGACACAACCAGAAACTGAAACCACTAACAACGCTGGCTTTCATGTGATTTTTATAACCATTTGGGTTAGTTCACTTAGTTAGACTATTCTGCACAGCTTTAAAGCAGGTCCACGTCAGTTCTGCCTATTAGTCTTTGATGGCACCTTAAAGCAAGCCTTCCCCATGCCTGCCAACCTCTGTGTGACTTCAGGGTGGCCAGGCTGGAGGGAGATGACGGCAGAGTTGAGGAATTCAACTGCTTTGGAGTGATGAGGAGCAAGACATTGTCCACAGTCTGTGATTTGACACGACTGAAGCATGTTATACTTTACACAATGTGATCCTCATAGGAAACCCTGGCAGCAGTTTATATGAATATGCACAGAATATGCACATATATTCTGGAGTGAAAGGAGTGATTTTTTTTTTCCCCTACCTATCTTGTTGCCCCTTTAATATTCCGTATGTCAGATTTCCTTAGATCACCACAATAGCATCATAATGCTATTGTGTTCCTCTATTCTGAAGAAAACATGTTAGTAGAACCTGTAAAAGCCTTTCCCTGTTTATGTCTGTGGTGCCATCAGTACATTAAGTGTACTTGCCATACCAACAAAGCATGCAAGGTGGTGAGTTTAAAGAGATTAAATTCTGCTTCTAGTGACACAGGAGAACTAAGAAGGGATAGGGATGATCTTTTCCTGATATGACAAATCTGAGTTATGTGTCAACAAATACCATAACAAATGTCCACTTTAGGAATCTGATGCAGTAAAGAAAATTATCAGAGTGCAGTGAGCACGTGCACTCTTGCAGAATTAGCCTGTTTCATTCTGTAACATGTGCTGTTACAGCGGGAAGCCACCTGGCAGCTGGAATACAAGCAGCCTTTGACAGGCTCAGTAAAGCCATTGCCAGGCTTTCACACTGCTGTTTGACCAGGCTGAATGAACCATCCAAACAGACTCACTTCTGGCCTGAATGAAGAGATGAGTAAATAAGCACAACAACTTCCTTTTGCATGTGGTAAAGTGGGTCAGCAAAATATTGCTGGTAATGTGCTAAAATACAGTGAATGCTTTGTATTTCTTGATTTACTGCTCTGTGTGAACTCTGTATGCTTCCTTATATCATAATTAGGGGGTTGCTTGCAGCTGTGTTTGGGATGAGTCAATTTTTTAAAAGAAAAACCCCACCTAGGTGAGCTGGCAATTTGGGGAGGAACGAAGGAGTATAAATTACATGTTGATCAATAGCATTGTTAAAAAATAGTAAAAGCAAAACCAAAAAAGCCAATATTCTCACCATAATTACAGATGACATCAGAACAGTGGATAAAACTGTGAAGATACTTTGTCAAACATTACATTTGTTACATTAGAGGTCATTACAAAGCAAAACACAAACCAGGACATGGGCAAAAGAGCACAGCCAAATTCAGACTCAGCAGGCAGAGCTGAGGACAAGCAAAAAAAAGAAAAGGACTGATCCAGGCTAGGGACTGGATCCTTGCAGGGTAAATGAACAGTTTCCTTGCAGTGTAAATGCAGTTGGTCAGGGGACAGGAGGATCCTTACCAAGAGGCTAAGAATGACTAAACAATATATATTTGTGTCACTATTGTCATTACAACAACAACATAAAAAAATCCCCACACTACAACAAATGTATGGCTAACAAGAAAAGGTGCAATTTTTCTTCTTGGTGTTGACATCAAAAAGGACAAAGCCCCATTGTTATTTCTTAACACTATTAAAGCAATGGCATTTGCTGGCTTGTGATGTTTGTGGTGGTATTTCCTTGTGGCAGGAAGCTACAAGTTAAGAACAGAGGTACTGTTCACATTGTATGGAACACAGGAGAAAGAAATATATGATGCATGTTTGTGTTCATTAAATGAGTTCTTCAAAGGAAATAAGATAAAAAATAAAGATTGCCAGCCTTGCATGAGTAACAATATTGAGTCCTGTGGATGGGTTTTTTGGTTCAAACTCTGACACAAGCAATTCACTCTCCTGCAGATGCTTGCTGTTTCTAGAATGCAATGATCATCTCCTGGTTCTGCTTCAGATGAAAACAATGATTCATTTCTGTATTACATTTCTATGAAATTTGTCACCCTCTAACACCACTCATAGCTATCCTTGAGCAGGGAAATACATGACAGGTCTGAGTGTGTGCCAGAGTGAAAAAATAAAGCACCTAAACTAATGTAAACATCATGTTAGGCCTAAAAAGATAGAATAGGAACAGCCCTTTCCAGCACCATGTGTTTGAGCAGACACGGTGGTGGGATGTGTATCTAACTGTTTTGCTGTGTTCTTTCATTTACATTACAAAGGGATGTTTTTGGCAGAAAGTCAGTGTAAGCAGCATTCATTATTCCTTTAAGGGGCTTGATAATTCAGTATGGTAATATGCTGCAGGCTGTCAATGCTGTCAACCATCCACCAAGAGATAAATTAAACTTTGTCCCAGCGTCAGTATTTCTGTATGCAGTCCTGAGATTAAATGAGATTGGAGATCTGACCATAGGGGTGAGAACTAGTGACATTTGATATGCTTGTGAGACAATTTTGGGTGAGGTAAAAACCACCAGGAACTGAATAAAACATGTGAAAGTAGTCATCATTAGCTCAGGGGATATGAAAATCACAGAAAATGAGAAAAGTGATTCAAGCTGACAAAAAAAACCCCAAAACAACACAATAAAACCCACCAAAAACAACAACAAAAAGAACCAAACACAAACCAACCCTCAAGTATATCTTTGAAATCTGACTCAAATATAGAAAGGGGAAGTGGGTTTCTCATGCAGCTTTGGGTGTGTCTAAATGGTTGCTCAGAGTACCCTTACAGTCAGGGGCAAAAAAGTGAAATTTTAGGTACCAAAGCATTTAATCCTTAAGTAGCCATTTAAACTAGGTCTGATGAAGTACCTCTTTCTTTGTCTACTTTATAAAGAGAGCACAACTGACTTACCTGCATAAGACACAAACACTGAAGATATCTGAAGTCACCCAAAAAGTGACTAATCTTCAGCACACCTAGAAACATTTTAATTTACATGAGCTTATTCAGCTTGGCCATCTGATGATGACTGACAAACTGGCTGCCTTAAATGACTCTTGAAAAGCTCAGTCCTGCCAGGAGGGAAGGTCCACACTGCAGTGGTGCCACATGGAAATCACAGCATAACTCTCAGCACCCAACTTTTCTGCAATGAAGTAGCTACTGAGTCTCCACAGATTTGCTCAAGGGGAATGAAGAAAGGGGGAGACTGCTACAGCAAGAAATTCAGAACTGTAGCCTGACATCAGTGCTTTGAGGCTGCATCTATATTAGTGTTTTAGCCTGGGTCAGAAGAGAGCAGAGCTTATAAAGATAAGTTCCCAATTTGTCCCCCATCCTGGGCTTTGGTTCATACTACTCATTCACACAGTCTCACAGAACATAAACTTTATTTGCTTTAGATCAAATAAACTGGAAGATGGAGATCAGTGCAATGGGCATTCTGCCCATGGGACCAGATTAGGACTATTCTGAAGAAAAAAAAAATCACTAAGGTTAGTAGTATGGGTGTCAGATTCTCAGCACTGTTTTGCTCTTTAGGTCTGCCACTGGCTTGCACTACTTGCTAATGTATCCCAAAGTGAAGAGGATTCTGGAAGAGTCCATTGCTCCATTAACCACTGGAGGAATTTAGAAATATGACAGCTGATTTACTGTACTCAAAAGTGAATGAAACAAATAACCACCAAATGGACATGGACAGTGAACTAGTCTTCCAAAATTCAGTATTTTAACAAAGGAAAAATCCATTAAACAAAGGCAGAAACAAGTATGGCACAAGGACTAAGATAGTGAATTAACTGAGGATATAAAATACCTCTTGATTACCTCTATCTATCAGATATGTCCAGGAAATTCAAATTACAAATTGGGCTTTTGTTTACAGCAGTAGCTTCATGGCTTCATTCAAGCATAAACTGTTCTAAACTAACCACAATTTTATTACTTACCAGTTAGCTTTTAATGGCTGCAAAAGACCAAGGCAAACTGCAAAACAAAGCACCAAGACTGTTACCAGCACTACTGACCTGGCTGCCTTATCCACAGCCTGCAGGTTGTTGCACCTGCTCCAAATGGAGCCTTATCCATAAGCCACAGCCTCTTCAGGGTTATACCCACCATGGCACAGACTTATCCATGGTCACTGTCCTTTAGAAGAAACCTTGCCCAACACAGCTTTAGCCATGGCTGCAGTCCCTCCAGGGGAGTAGCTGCTCTGTTGTGGGCTTATCCGTGGGCACATTTCAGGTGTTCCAGCATGACCTCTTGCACTGCTACTGATGTTCAAGGTGTAGCTGCTGTGGCCACCCAGGGATTGGCTGCCTCAGGGCAGACCAGTGTCACATCCCCAAACATCTGGCTGCTGAGAAAACCAAATCAGGTTCACAGCCCACATGTGGTTCAGTAGGGACGTTCGAGGAACTGAGTGGTCATTGCAATAAGGCTGGAAATATCTACCACATAGAAGATGCTTCACTCTCCCCAAAAAGCAGCTGAGGAGAGCAAGAACTGCTGCTGGTTCACGCCAGGGTTCTCCAGACACTGGGAGGCAGTGATGCAAGGGCAAACACCAGGCTTGGCCTCAGGACAATGCTTTTATCGTAGGTTTCCCAGGCAAGGAAAAACAAAATGACAAACAACACAGAAAGCAGCAAAAGTAGAAAGGAGGTAATGACTTCCCCTGGAATTCAATGTACAGCAAGAAAGGGAGAAAATAATGGAGCAGGTAAGGGAGCAAATATGCCATCATCAGAGCTAGGAAGAGCAAGTACTAGCCTGCCAAGTAACAGCTAAATATCTGTAACAGCTGTATGCTCAGTCTAGCACACTGATCAAATCTGTCATTTTAAACTCCTGAAGCTCCAAATCAGGTGCCAAAAAAGACTGTGGTGGGCTGACCCTGGCCAACAGCCAAGCACCCACCTAGCTGCTTGCTCACTCCACCACTGCAGAAGGGCAGAGAGAGAAAACAGGAAGAGCAAAATTGAGACAACTCATGGGCCGAGATACAGATTGTTTAAAAGGTAAAGGAATAAAAGATCACATCAACCAAAGGAAGTTAGTCTGTCACAACCTGCCATAGGTAGACTGATGCCCATTCAGTCTCTGATCACTGGCCACCTAGGAAGCCACCCCCTGTCCTTTCTTCTTTCTCTACCCACTTTTTGTTACTAAGCAAGGTGCTTTATGGTGTGGAACATCCCTTTGGCCAATTTGTGTCAGCTGTCCTGGCTGTGTCCCCCACCTCCTCACTGGTGGACAGAGTGGGAAAAAGAAAGCCTTCAGGCTGGGCAAGCACTGCTAATCAATGACCCACTGAAGTGTCACCAGCACAGCCTTAGCCACAAATCTGAAACAAGGTGCCATGAGAAGTGCTAAGAATTAACTCCATCCCAGCTACTGCTCCAAGTGATCATTACAAGAACTACTTTGTCTGACATCTGGGAGTGCCTTCATTGTTTCACCACCTTTAAGGTCTTTCTCATGCAATCTATTTGGGGAAGTTACAAAACCCTTTATCCTTCCTGTTAACAAATAGACACTTTTATTCTCAGGAGGGAAAAATTCATGTTTAGCATACCTAGATCTTTTAGCATCTCTGTTTTGGCACTAAAACAGGCTGGCCAAGGGAGTGGCTGAGTCACCACCCCTGGAGGTGCAGTTGTGGCATTGAGTGACACAGTTTAGTGGTGGATTTGGCAGGGCTGGATTAATGGTCGGATTTGATAATTTTAGAGGTCTTTTCCAACTGAAATCATTCTAAGAATTCTGATTTTTAAAAATTGATTTGGCGTGTTTCCATAGTTACATTGGTGTGGGGTTCTTTTTAAAGATAAGTAAACTCTTTCAATCCTTCACAGTTTAATCCAAGTATGTGTTAAAATGGAGTTTCCTGAGTAGGCTACTCTGAGTTAAATTCTAGCAAAGCTGCTACTAAAGGATCAAAATATCTTTTACTTAAAAAACCTCCAAAACCCTGCAAAACAGGCAAATCCAACCAAAAAAATCCCCAAGAACAACACAGCCTTTCTGAAGCATATTGGAAAAAGGCTATCTCATTAGTGGTTGCTCTGTAAAGAGGTGTATCAAGGAAAAAATTGTAGAACGACTCCAACTTTATAAAATTGAAACTTTGTTGCACTGATTTTGTGAAATAGCATAAAAACACCAGAAAGGCCACATGCAACATTCTACATGGAACTATAAAAATTTGATTTTTGCAAACTCTGTACAAGACTAAAGGGGCACAATGCAATACATTTCGTAATAACTGATGTTCTTGAAAACCTAAAATTTAAAATCAAACTTTGTGATTTTTGTTCCAAAGCATTCCTACTTTTCTCAACTATAATCAGACATTAATACTCTTGTATTCTCTCTGCACGGTAATAGAGACAGTTCTAGTCCTCTGTGGTAATGTGTTATAATAAGGCTACACACATTAAAGTAATACTGCTTCTTCATTCTCTAACCCTTCCTATTCATTTGAAAAGACAGTATACATTAAAATAACCAAGTTTTTTTTTACTGAAAGCATTTATTCTACCCAAGGGTGGAAACAGATAAAAAAATTAAGTGATGCAACAATTTAGAAAAATCATACAGGTTCAGCTGTGAACAAAAATTACATCCTTCCCTATGTAACAGCACTTTTCATAACAGCAGCATCACTCCCATTCTCCTTGTAAATGAACCAGTCATTGCTTGCAATAAACTAGCATCCAAAGGTTTCAATCAAGGACTTATTGTTCCACGTGCCTGTACAAAGCCATGGCAAGCTGCTTGCCTTACCTTGAGTGATACACTTGGGATCTCAGCTCATGTAGGCACTGCTGCCAGTCACATAGCATATGGCAGTACAACAGCACTGCTCACCTGCAAAACTGCTCAGAACTAAGACAAAATGCAACCAAGTGATGTGAAAATTGAACATGAAGAGCATGGGAGGGTAGATGAGATGGGTAATGCTGAGAAAGCCGTGTGCCTTCACTTTGGTGGGCTGCAAGCAGATGGTGCAGGACTCAGGGGTGGATCACTTGGATTTCCTAGCCCCAAGGTTTACCTTGGGCTGCCATCAGGCAGAGGTCTGTAAATTACCATCACCCCTCCTGTGCAAGGCTACTCCCCTGCAGCACATGCAGTGCACATCAGTACCAGAGCACTGCCCTGAGGGCACAGAGTCTGGCAGTAGAGCTGACCCCTACGTCTCCAGATGCAGGTGGGTTTGCCTGCTGCCGAGGCAGACACCAGCCTGCACCCAGGCTGACACCAGCACAGGCACAGGAATGCCCACAGCACTTCCCCCTGAGGAGTAGCTTCTGCTGTATCTATTTCCTGCAAAGCTGAGTCACTGGGTCACTGGGTACAAAGTGCAAAGACAGTGTTCAGTTAGATGTGGCACACCTGACGAGGCATTCCAAACAAGCATACTGCACTGACAAGCTGTTCAGGTAAATGGTAACCTAAAGAGTTTAACTGAGAATGTGCTGTGCAGGATCTCTGCCCACTCAGCCCAGCTAGTGAAAATCAGCTTTCTTCCACTCCCATGTTGAGTTCTTTGACCCCAGTGCATGTATCTTGGCTGAGCATCCCTCCAACACTAAGCCATTTTTTCAGCTACTACTCTTACACCAGCACCTGAGTTTACCCAAATGAAGGTTGTACACCATGTTTACAGGCTCTGATCAGACATCTTCAGTGTTAGCAGGGAAGAGGGCTGTGACTCAGTTGTCTGAGCTCAGGTGTCTGTGACATTCACACAAGAACCACACTGCAAATAGGTATCACTAAAAGAATAAAGGAAATCTAACCTTCCTTACATATTACAAATGTCACAAAACAGTCCTTTTTTTTTCTCCTTTATGACAGCACAATGCAGTGTTCACATAGTATCACTGTATTGAAATTTTCCAAAGTCATAAAACCTCAAAAATTCAACTGAAGTTAGACAGTTGCTAAGCTAAGGTTGGCATTATCCTGACCCAGACTGACTGTATTCCCTGATGCATCTATACCCATCTGCTATTTTCCTTCTGTTGTGCCAAGATTATCCATCATTTGGGGCAGGGGAATACCTTTTATTTGGTGTCTGTTCTGGACTAAGGAATAGGTGCTACAAGAATACAAATCATCAGTACCACAGTGCCTGTGATGATTTATTCTCCCCCCTGGTTTGCCTTGTCTGCAGGAGACCTGAAATCCTTGCATGCTTTTTATGAAGGGGCTTGTACTTTTTTAACACTTGCATCTCCAATAGCTGGTGAAAACAATTCAGGATAATCAATCTATTAGGATTTATGGCTAAACATCAACATACTCAGCAGAAGCAGAACTACTGGTTATTTTCTTTAGAGCAGGGACAGGTGGTGTCAGCTGCTCCTGTTAACCAAAGCCAGTTAAAGGGGTGACATGTATGTGATTGAGCAAACCAGGGGCAGGTTTTGCTCATGGCTTGAGCAGGTATGCCAGGACACAGGCTGAAGCAGTAGAAGAAACTGGACTTCCACTGCAGAAGCTTTCTGCTGGTATTTGTAATTACATCAGTAATTCTGCAAGAAGGAATCTCTCACAAGTCTGTTCTTGCTAAGGAAAGTGCAGTAGCTATGGTTACCCAGCAAACAGGGCCAGGAGGCAAAGCTGAACCACTGCTCTGGGCACTGTACACCATTTTTAACATCAAAAGCCTAGTTTTAGCTTTCCAAATAGAACTATGAGAGCAGCCACCCACGTTCCCTATTACAGTGTGTTTGCATATATAACTGTGGCTATGCATGTGTGGGTATATATATATATATATAGATCTATAGTAGGATGACAGAATGACAAAGAGAACAAAAAAGGAGTCAGCTTTTAAATCATCATACAACTATGAAATTAGAAACGTACTCATAGACAACAATCTCGCATACTTGGTTAGTCAGCCTAGGGTCAGCACCACAGGACTTTCCCTGGCAAACTTCTGCCTGCTACAGGGAAGAAATGCCTTCAAGTGTCTTCATTTGCCTCTGATGATTCTGAGGATTGCTCAAGACCTACAGGAAATTCTCTGGAAAAGAACTATGTCTACACTGTAGCCTTAATGCAACCATAGGAAAGTTTCCTTATTGAGGGTAATGTACATAAATACTACTGCAGTGTAGAAGCAGTAATGTGGAACCTAGCATATGCCATGGCCTGCCCTAAGAAACTGGGTAAATGCTTAAGCAACTAGTCCACATTGAATTTCACTTAAAATGGCTTCACATAGTCATCAAGCTCATAAATGGGTGCTAGAGAGAGGGTGGGGATAGTTTAGTGGGCTGCAGCCCTACTCATACAGTGGATTCCCCAGGCGGGCACTCAGCCCTGGCTAGCTACCATCATATCTCCAATGGAAATGTCTTAAAACCTTACCTAGCTACCTGCTGGGAGTCTCCTCCTAAGTGGCAGGAGCAGGGCCTGCTTCACCCCCTTCCCCCCTGCTGTCCCAAGGCAGTCCCCGACACAGCAACAGACAAAGAGCCCTGGACACTTGAGTTCCTGGGCTGTCCTTCTGTCTGGCTGTGCCTTAGTGCACACCTGCAGTCTAATCATGGTTTCATTAGCAGACCACATACATGAACACTCCGTGGCTGCAGTGCAAATTAGCCACCCAGGTTTGCTCTTCAGCCACAAGGAATAATCATGAGGCACCATCATATCACTTGGCTCAGGCATCTCCTCATCACAAAAGCCTTTTATATTACCAAGCTAGTTGTCTAGACTCCTTCTGTAGACTAGCTAAGTGTTTGATCTGTAAAGTTTGGTGAAATTAATCCCATCCCTTACTACATGCAATCTCCTGATGGTGGAACCAGCTTCTACTAGTTCATCTCTATGAAAGGACAGTTCATCTCTTCCAAAGGACAACAGGACATCTGTGGTTGTTTGGTAAGAGATAGAGCAAGGCCCTCTGCTCTGACACCAACTTCTAGATGAAACAGTGCCACACAATTCACAGAATTCACAGAGTGACAAGGTTGGAAGAGACCTTAAAGATCATCAAGTCCAACCCATGCCCTAATACCTCAACTAAACCATGGCACTGAGTACTACATCCAGTCTTTTTTTAAACACATCCAGGGATGGTGACTCCACCACCTCCCCGGCCAGACCATTCCAGAGCTTCCTGTAAAAAACTTCTTCCTAATATCCAACCTATATTTCCCTTGGCACAGCTTGAGACTGTGTCCTCTGGTTCTGTCAGTTGCTGCCTGGTGAAAGAGAACTCCCAACCCCCAGCTGGCTACATCCACCTTTCAGGGAGCTGTAGGGAGCAATAAGGTCACTCCTGAGTCTCCTTTTCTCCAGGCTAAACACCCCCAGCTCCCTCAGTCATTCCTCACAGGGCTTGTGTTCCAAGCCCCTCACCAACCTAGCTGCCCTCCTCTGGACATGCTCAAGCATCTCAACATCCTTCCCCAGCACGTCTAATACTTCTGAGACACTCTGGAGTCCAGATAGGATTTTAGATGAGATGAGACTTCTGTGAGACCAGTGTCTTTTTGGAACAGTAACTAGGAACCAGAAGGACATCACAAGGGAATCTTGGCTAGCACTCCTAATCATGTCTGCCTGAGAGCTGAGCTACCTGTGAAGTCAAGGCAGACGCAGTCAATAGACCCTGGAGCCTGATTCAGCTTGATCCACAACAGACACCACTGTAACCAGAACATCTACACAAGGCTGGTAGGCAGGACACAGGCTTTAACAGAATCTTCTGGAACAGCAGCTGGAGGCTAGGCAAGATTTGTAGGAAAAAAATGTGTGTGAGGATCTGAACTGAACCCAGCCAGATATTCTTGTTGCTTCTGTAGGCTAGTACTGGAAAGTCACAGTAATTTAGAAGAAATTAAATCAGAATCTGTATCAACTTTCATCCATCCATCCATCCATCCATCCATCCATCCATCCATCCATCCATCCATCCATCCATCCATCCATCCATCCATCCATCTCCAAGAAAGAGTAAGATTTAGTCTTCTAATTTTTTCTTCTATAAGGTCTTTTTAGACATTAGAGGCAGTCTTAAGTGTAGTTATATCTACACAGGCTGATCAGTGAGACACAGGAGTCATGAGATACCAGTGCCTTTTTGAACCAGCATCCAAAAGCCAACCAGGGGCTGTATTTGCTTGTGCTGGACAAGCAAGACACATCTTTGTCATGGGTAGGATGAATACGGTTTTAATACTGAATAACACGAGGCTTAAATCACTTGCATTTGAAAATTTAGATAAAACAATATACATTTCGTTTTAGGGCAGGAAGTTTTCCCAGAAGAATTAGTATCTAGCTTCTTTCAGCATGATCACAGGCTGAACTTAGTTGTAATACAAACAAAATCATGGGAATTCAAACCCTGTTTCCTTCCACCTATGAAAAGAATAAGGCTTCCTATATCCATACCAATACAGAGACCTCCTGCACTCATACAGAAAGGAAACTTTTTCTATGCTATAAGTAGTTTTAAATCACACTGAATATTTAAGAGAAGAAATCAGAGTAAAAAACAACACTACAGACACTGATAAGGAGTTTTATCTCAAACAACAGAGCCCAAGCAAAATGAATCACAGAAACTCTCTCATCCTGAGAAATTTATGCATTTTATAATTCCCAAAGGAAACAATTGCATCAGATAAAAATCTTTAGACCAAAATTAAAAAGAATAAAGCTGACAGAACTGCCTGAAATACCTATTTTAGCAGAGAGTTATTAGAAAGTCCGCATAAATTGCCTCTTAATAATACTCATCATGCATCTATTGTCAGTAAATCCAAGTAACCCTGGTTTTATATACCTCTGTAGACTTTATTTTATTGCTTACTTGCTTAGTAAATTTAAACTAGGTATATTGGCAATGTGTTTAAACTGTCACCTGAAAAAGGTAAACTTCCATCACTCATTATGAGCTTGCTTTAAAATATCCAGTGCTTGGGGCTAAAGGCATGAGTTTGCAAAGCTCAAATTATTGGTCAGAACATTCAAAAGATCCATCTTCAGAATATTTCTTAGTCATGTTGCAGGCATCTCAGTAACTCTGCCTCAAAATACACTTAGACATTTTAACCAGACATACTCAAGATCTTAGTGAGGAAGCACTGATAAACCTTTAATCCTCATCACTTCCACTTTTAATTTCAACAGAGTATCTACAAATCTGAGCTGAACAGAAGATCTATATACACCACCATGTCATGACTTAGCAATATTGTACGTAAAAGTTATAGTGAACAAATCAAATAGGCAGCAATGTATTATTGAGCTAATTTCTATCAAATTCCAGTTGTTACATTTTTGTTAATTTCTATATAACTTTTTCAGGAGAGAATATCCACTGAAAAACTGCAGGATACCATTTCATGGAGTGACAGAATATCCTGAGTTGGAAGATGCTCCACAAGGATCATCAAGTCACAAGGATCACCCTGCACAGATCTATTCCCAAGAGTCACCCCCTGTGCCTGAGAGCCTTGTTCAAACACTTGAACTCTGTCAGGCTGGTGCTGTGATCACTTCCCTGGGGAGCCTGTTCCAGTGCCCAACCACCCTCTGGGTGAAGAAACTTTTCCTGATATCCAGCCTAAACCTCCCCTGACACAGCTTCAGGCCATTCCCTTGGATCCTGTCACTGTCACCACAGAGCAGAGATCAGTGCCTGCCCCTCCTCTTCCGCTCACAAGGAAGCTGTAACTGCACTGAGGTCTCCCCTCAGTCTCCTCCAGGCTGAACAGACCCAGTGCCCCCAGCTGCTCCTCACACAGCTTCCCCTCAAGGCCCTTCCCCATCTTTGTTGCCCTCCTTGGACACTCTCTAATAGTTTCATGTCTTTCTTACATCGTGGTGCCCAGAACTGCCCCCAGCACTCGAGGTGAGGCTGCCCCAGTGCCGAGCAGAGCAGGACAATCCCCTCCCTTGCCCAGCTGGTGATGCTGTGCCTGATGCCCCCAGGACAGGGTTGGCTCTCCTGGCTCCAGGGCACTGCTGTGTCTCATGTTCCACTTGCCATTGACCAGGGCCCCCAGGTCCCTTTCCCTGGTCTCCAGCAGCTTGTTCCCCTGCACAAAGGTACATCCAGGACTGCCCCAGCCCAAGAGCAGATGTTGAAACTTCTCATGGTGTTTGACTGCCCATTTCTCTAATTTGTCAAGGTTTTCCTGCAGGGCCTCTCGTCTCCAAGTTCCTCCCAAGTCTGTATTGTTAGCAAACTTCCTTAGTATTCCTTCAAGTTCTGCATCCATTTGGTATACAAATTGTATGTAAATATATTTAGTATGTTAAACTTTTCAGTTACTAGCAATTCAAACAAATGCTTTAGAAGTTAAGAATCTTTGAATCCCATAATCCCTGGATCCTTCAGTTCCCTCAGGAATAGATGGATAAGCCTGGACGTCTTCCCAGCCCCATTCTTGCTAAAGAATGAATAGCATTAATGTTGCCAGAGCAGGATGTGAGAAAACATGCAATACCTTCCATCAGGCGTTATGAAATCCAATGTCAATGTCACAAAAATTTCCAAGCTATTTCACAGTGTTTTAGCAAGCAAAAGAGAAATTAATTCAGTGTTTAAAAATGAAACACTCAAGTAGTCATTGTAATTAGTATTAAAATAGGATAGAGAATTCATATAAAGTCTGACAATAGGCTTTTATATGCCAGTAATGCACTGTAAATTACTTTAAAAAGACAGTTGTTATTATTTGAAGTGTTCAAAAATTTCTGACAAGGGACTAATTAATAACATTTTATTGGTCTTAGTAAAATGGACACTATTGTCTTCTAAAGCCTAATTTTGAAATTATTGTGAAATCTCGGATGCATTATGTTGTCTGATTTAAACTATATTTAACACTGCTTTGTTATTTAAAAATACAATTTGAAATTAAGATGACAAGAACTAAATTTATTTGGCCTAAAGGGAAAATAATTAAAGAAAAGAGCTAAATAACTATATAAATATTCACAGGGGAAAAAAAAGATTGAAAGGAAGAGAAGTATTTTCACTGGGATTAGTTGCACTAGTGTCAAGGGCTGAAGCAAAAAAAAAAAAATTAAGTTATGTATTAGGAAAAACTATTTTTGAAGACAATAAGGTTGGCTGGACAGAGAGCAAACTGACTGACTTTCAAGTGATTCAGCTTGATCCCCTTCCTTTCCTCTCTCCTAGGCAGTTAGAGAGGTTTCTCAAAGAGAAACAGTTGGTGCCCCTTTTCTTTTCACGAGTCACTAAAATTATTTGAATTGTCGATTACAAGATTAAAAATTCTCAAGAGCTTTTCTCCTCTAGCTTCACTCACTTCATGGACACCATTAATCAATGGAGAGAGGACATCTTAGCTTCTAGATAACCTGCAGAAAGGTGTGCAGTCAGATGAGGGATGTAATGGAGACACTGTGTGGTGCCTACAAACGTTCTTGGCCAGTGCCAACTCTGAACCTACATGCCAGAAGGCAGCTGGCATCCTGCACATCAGAGCCATTAAGGTACTACTGCAGAGGAGGTTTTGAGAAAACAAATCATCACTGGACATGACTATCAACTCAGTCAATAAGTGGTGGGCAGATACATACAGGATGGCACAATATTTGAATTATTCTTCAGCTTATATAGGAACACCCACCATTAGTCCTCAGGGCATTTGTTTTCATTTTCTGAGATTGTGCCTGCATTATGGCTACAAATTGATAATTGGGTTATTCTCTCATAAACACAACACAGTAAAATCTGTTGTATTCATTTATTTGTTTTGACTGAATACCATATTAGTAGAAGGTCCACGGAGAAAACAGAAAATACTGCATATTTAATGACTTCATTTTTTCTCTCTTTTCTAAGAGTCTCCTGATTCAGGAGAAAAGGGAAAGGAAAAGGGAAAGGGAAAGGGAAAGGGAAAGGGAAAGGGAAAGGGAAAGGGAAAGGGAAAGGGAAAGGGAAAGGGAAAGGGAAAGGGAAAGGGAAAGGGAAAGGGAAAGGAAAAGGGAAAGGAAAAGGGAAAGGAAAAGGGAAAGGAAGTGGAACTCCATGAAAACGTTTCTTCTATTTGCATCCTTTGTTATTGTATTGTTATAATTTATGCTAGCTCTTACATAGACAGGATCTCCTTTAAAGTCTGGTTTCAGCTGTGGTCAGATGACTTTGCAACAGACTGTGCTGCTCCTGTTGATGGTGGGGTTTTTTTTTGGTGGGCTTTCTTTGTTTTGTTTAATTTTGGAGTTTGTAATTTTGTTTCTTAAAGTTCCTACAGTGTCAAACAATCACCTCCTCCTGGCTGGATATTATCACCTGGGACCAGTGGCCTGGTTGCAAACTTCTGAGCACACCTAATACTTGCATTTCCTTCATTGCCTTGCACAGGTATCCAGATCTATCACAAATACTCTCAAAGGATGCTTGAAAGAAATAGGTGTCTCATAAAATCTGCTGTGCTGGCTGAAGGATTAGCAGCAGTTGCCTCCAGCAGCAAACTGGAGGTAACAACCAGCAAGTACACAAGGCAGATCTCAGTATCACAGCCATTTCCACACTGATTTGGAGCACCAGAGTCCCCATGTCCAAAGTGGTTGGTATTATCAGAAATCAGACTTGGACACTCATGCAATTAATTAGTCAAGCTCCTGTATATGGACAGATATCAAATCCTCAGCGAGTGTCTGTGGATTTTTATGCTTCTCTTCTCCTACTTCCTTAACTACTTTAAACATGATGTTTTGCTTAGGTTTCTTTGGTTTGTTTCTTATAGAACTTGTGTTTATCATAAGCAGAGATGAGGACTGTGCAGCAAGTTGTTGCCTATTCACAGGAAAGAAAAGCAGGGCTCATTCAATAAAAAGTGAAATGAAAACCCAATTCTGTTCATTCACCAAAGTTTTGAACTAAATGTTCTGAACTGTGGCTTTTGACAAAATAGGAATTAAAACACCTTTCTTAATGGAAACAACCAAAACACAGTTAAATGGTGGTTGAGCTAGAGCAATAAACATATATTAAAGCAGTAAATCAATTTTTATTCAAAATTCACCCTAGTTCTCCTTTCTACTCTACACCAGCTAGATTGAACTGCACACCAAAATCACTGTGTGTTTTATGTATTCTCTGAAGACTTTGGAGGCCAAAAATCTAAACATCACTAAGCTTCCTTTACAATGAATATGCTTTTGGGGAGCATACTTGAACATGCTTTTTAGAACTACAAGCAATTCACTGCTTTCCCTGAACTTTGGATCCAGCCAAGACTGCCTTGGCCAAGATGTAACCCCAGATGACCTGGCTCTCAACACAATCTTGCAGCAAGGACCCACAACAAGGATTTACATCTAAACCCACACAGACTTCTGTGGCACGTGACATGACTGCTCCCACAGGGAGATGCTACTTCCAAGTTGTGCTATCAAGAAATATTCCCTGCCTTTGGCATAATTGTTCAGTAATATGCATTTTGTGTATGGAATAAAACAGAAATGCTGATGGGCCAGCTTTTAAGGTTGCTGACACAAACTTTTTGAGCATAGCTGTATAAGATCTGCTGACACAAACCTTCTCCTTGAGAACAGCTGTGATTGCCTGCTGCTTTGGGGAGGGGATGGGGAGTTCTTTTCTCCCTTTTTCTGCCTCCTGTGGTGAACTCCAAAATGCTAGCTGTGCTGATAGGGATGGAGTATCTACCAATAGCTGGTTATGATATAGATGCAAACACATAAAAGACCAAGTCAGTTCTCCTCCTGGCTTCATCCTCCATTTGTCTTTCAGACTATTTAATAACCCCATGCTCAGCAGTATTTGAATAAGATGGACAGTTATCAAAAGTGCTCCAGATAAAGCTGAATACAGCATTATGCCTATTCCTCTAAACTGATAAGCACTTGGGATAGGCAAAATTCCCACAAATAATCAGATGCAAGGCAACTTACTTGAAGGTTAGTGAGCATATTCACAGAGGACAAGTGCAGCTTGAGAGAGGGAAAGGCAGCAGCATCCCAGGCTCTGCATTTCAGGGCACAGCTAGTGTTTAAGTGTTTTAAAAGATACTCAAAGAACCTCCCATCTCCCTGGTCCGGCACAAATAATTAAGAGCTTATGTCTCCCCTCATCAACAACAAAGTGCTTAAGGATATGCTTAAAAGTATTTTGCTGATTTAAGGCCTCAGTGGATTGTTTGTGAGGATCTCAGTGCTGACAACTCCCCCTTGAATGTAAAAGTGCATTTGGGTCTTGCAGGAGCTGATGTACATTGCAAAGTCTTTCATAGCAGTTGCCACCACAGAAGCCTCATTGCTTAATTTAGATATCCTACAGCAATTACTGCCAAGCTGTGTCTGGGTTGATAAAGCAAGCATTTTGCAATTCCAGATTTTCTTGACTTGTGAATGCTCATTTAATTGGTCCTAGAGTTGCCTTAACATAGCACAAGGTCAATCTTCTGATTTCTAACCACCCTCTTACTTACTTGTGTTTGAAGCTCACAGCTGAAGCAGAGCTGGTCACTCTCTCTGTAAATCCATACTCAGGTGTAAAGGCCTAAAGTGCAGCACTCACCAGAAATGCTCAATCCTAAGCAAAAGCGTGAAGCTTCCTGTTACAGAAATAAATTTTAAAAACCAAAAAAAATCACCACTCACCCCCAAAACCCCAACTAAACAGACAAAAACCTCACCACAATGATGAGTTACAATAAAAAAATAATAAACCAGTACTTGTGTTGTAAGACACACTAAGACCAGGGCGCTAAGCCTGAGACAAATGTGCTTTCCCAAGGGTTGCCACAAAAGTTGTGTGCCAGCAGACATGAGACACACACACAGAGCTGCATTTCTGTATTCCCCCCTCTGCCCCCATTCAAACAATAAAGATGATCAGACTTTAAATAGCACAGTCTCTGTCCAGTGAAACCCTCTGTGCTGCAGGCAGAAATCCACACAACCACACTGCTCAATTCGGTTACAGACAGAAAGCCTAAGCAGATGGATGAAGTACTGACAGACAAGTCAGCACATTGTGCTGCCTTCTAACATAAATTAACAATCCTGACCTTTTCTTGTAAGAAGTATAAAAAGTGAAGCCATCCACAGACCCCCAGTACTCTGTCTTTATTGTCCAATTAAATTTTTGTATCAAAATTTCTATATACATCTTGAATTTCAGCAAGGTGAAAATAGGAAAGAAACTGTCACTGAAAGCTCCAGGCTTAAGAGTTGTCCTCTACTTTTCCTCAAATAAAACATTTCTCTTTCCTGTACCAAAGGAATTATTTGGAGTCTCATACCATTCTTTGAAAGCCATTCAGATGGTATAAAGCTATCATCTTGTCCTTTGTTATCTTTCCTCAAAGAATTCTTCCAGAGTGTAGTGGTACAGAGAAGGTACTTCTTGTGGAGTGACAAAAATAAATTGAAAAAAGCTAGCAAGATGTTTGGTGTGACCATTGCTAGCTTCTCTTGGCTGAGCAGCTTGCAGCTGGAGCTTCATGTGAAAACAATCAAATTTTGTGCTTTCACCAGGCTGGAAGGTCTTACCCCTCCCTACCTCCAGAAACGGGGAGAATACTGGCAAAAAAGAAGCTCCTGAAAGCTATGGACTAAATAACAGCCACACTGAGTGACACAGATGCTGGCACATTAAGGAGAATTTCACAAAAGCAAGCCTTGTCCTTTCTGCAAGCTGTTGTAAGCATCTCTGCCTCAAAACTCTCCAAAAATAGGCCAAAACTGCTATAATTCACAGACTAGCTAGCTGAGAAAAAAAAAAAATCAGATTGCCTTAACTATCTATTGCCTAAATCCTAAATGAGCAAAGAGACAAAGCAGGGTACAGCATTCACCTTGAAGCAAATAACTTTTCTTGTCCTGAAACAGAAAACAGGAGTTATTAAGCTAGGCCATGTCCCCGCTCATTAAAATTTGACCTTTATTACTAGATCATTACTTCCAATTATTGCCCATTTCTCCTTGAGGCAGTGTAAGGCAGTTACCTCATGTATCTGAGCCAAAGGATGAGTCCCTTGGCTGGTGAAGGTTGTGTGGCAGCTGGGCAATGGCAGAGGAGGCAATGGCTGGCTGTACCTGACTGTGCCTTGAGACAATAGGTCCCATAGATGACTGAGGAAACAATTTCATTTCCTTCAATTCCAAGGAAAAAGATGATTTTCAGCTGAATAGAGAACAGTGCTGAGGGAGAGTAGCAAATTTGCATCCTACCAAACCAGTAGCAGCACTGAAGACTGGTTTTTTATTATTATTACAACATTCCAGAGACAGCAGGGCCAGGCTCTGCCTCTGTCAGTCCTGCAGCCTCCAGTGACAAAAAAATCCCCAAACATAGATCCATGTTATTAAACTTATTTTCTGCTCTGTAGTCACAGCCCTGCCTCTGGTCCCTTCACATCAGCAGGGACATGGACAGCTCCTGTCCTATACCACAGCACTGGATGAACCTTACAGAGCTACCTCCAAAATACTACTCTGGAGGAGGACAAAGTTTAAAGGCACTATATCAGAAGGGTATAGCCCCATCTGCTGAATGCTGATCTCCACAGGTTTGTCAGCATCAGGCAAGGATCAAGTTGTGCCTTTTGGCCTTCTGAAAAATGCCTCTCTACTTTGTGCATGACCAGCCCTTGAATGATTCTTTCCTCAGCCTTCCTTTCCCACATAAAAATTGTATCCCAAATGTAACTGGATCCTTCTATAATTAAAGAAATGAGAAATTAGGACTACTTAATTTGAAAAAATATACTCTGAAGCAGGCTGAATGTAAAGGACTTCATTGTGTACAAGAACTGTATTTGATTTCAAGACTTGTTTTCATTTTTGAATCAAGTAAGACACATGTGAATTTCAGTCTCCCACATCCCACTTGAGTCCCAGTGCCTGTGCTGCAGGTCTGCCCTCTCTGTTCACACACAAACCAGTCTGGATCCAAACACATTTCTCAAAAATTCTTTCAAAGTAGAAAATATTTCCAGAAAAAGATTTTGTTTTCAACAAACTGTCAAGAACTTGTCTCTGCCTAAAGTCTGTTAGTATTAAAGCAGAGTGCATTTCAAATACAGCAGCTGATACAAATATGAAACTGTATTTCAAAGCCCCTCTTTTACTTACAGAGACATCCTGGAGAGCTGTTCAGAATAAGCCCATGTACAGGCAAGTCCTCAGAGCTAGGCCACAAAAAAGCCAATGTTCCTGCTTGAAAAAGTGAAGCCTTCTCCCCTGCTCACCTTTTGAGGTCTCAGTTCAAATCCTCTTTAGAAGAGCAGACAACTAAAAAACCCTAGATTGCTAAGCCATGTGAACTATCCCTACAGCCATATGCATTTCATCTTTCTGGTTCATCTGAAGAGAAATCAATCTGGACAGTCCTGTGAAGTTTCTTTCAAGTTTAGCAGGGGTATCAGAGGGGAAGGCTTTGAGGAAGCAGAGCTCAGTCTACTGCTGCTGCCTGGCTGGGTCCTGCTCTGCACCAGCCTGAGAGCACACAGTCTGTGAATCACTCTCTCACATACTGCAGAACTAATTGCTGGCTTAGAACCCACCCACAAAAGCCTGCAAAGGCCTAACTAAAAATCTCTGCAAAGCACAGAAATCTTCACTCCAATGGACAGAAGCAAAATCCTTACTCTTCCTGCTTCCCTAGGCACAAATACAGACTAGAGAGAGAGAGAGAGAGAGAGGAAGGGAGTAAAACCAGCCTAATGCTGCTTTAAATGATTCCAGCAATATCAAACAGAACAAAAGGACAGTATGATCTACTAAAAAAGGAAAAAACATAAAACATCCAAACACAAAACCAAAACATAAAAACCCCACCCAACAACCCAAAACCCAGAACTACTTCCCACAGCAATCAAGAAATCATTATGAACTTTTGTGCACCTAAAATCCTCATATATTTTTCAGATTGCTCAAACTGGGTTTTGATGATACATCATCTACCTTTCCTGTCATTTCAGATTGAAGTGTGAAATAGAAATGGCATTTTTGTTAAAATACTCAATATAAGTCTTGTTTTTAAGTTGGATACTGCAATCAGAAATGGAAATATATTATATTCCTTTAAAGGCAATTACCTTGCTTACTGTAAACAGTGCATTTGGCATACTACATTTGAGCATGCAGAAATACTCAAACCAAATCCATGTATTTTCAAGTATGAAGCAACATATTTCATCTCCCACCTCTGCATTTGCACAAATTTGTTCTATGTATAAAAACCTTACACTTGCCTCTGAAAGACTTTAAATCAACTCAGTTTAAGTCTCTGTGCCAGACCTCTTTCTGCCAAGAACCTGGAGTTTCCTTTCTGGCTGCAAATAATTATTCTGTTCCTGTAGAGAAAGATGTAAATCCATGCTGTTCTCCATTTAGATTTATCTTTAGAAATTTCATGGGGACCTTAGGGGAAAACCTTCCATTCAGTTTATCTCTGGAGCTTCCTGAACTGACAGTTCAGACATCAATTTGTCTTTAATACTCCTAATTTCTGATCTTTTTTCTCCCCCTCTTGGAAAAGCTCAGCAATTCATAGAAAAATCTTACCAGTCATTTTCAAAACTGCTTTTGTTTTCTGAGTTTCAGTCCTGCTCCTCTCCTAGTCTAAGCCATGTGACATGGCAAGTTATATAGCTGTAACCAAATCTCCAAACTAAAGGACAGCAAAGTCTCACTAAAGAGCATTTGGCCTAACACACTCCCCCACCTCTGCAGGAGAGGAAAAACATTGAAGTATAGGTGAAAAGGCACTGTTGGAATAAGATTTGCCACTGGAAGGATCAGAAAATAGATCTGTCTTAGCAGTGGAGCTTGTCCCTCAAGGTACAGAGCCACCATGCCCCTCTGGTTACCTGCTAAGACTTTTTAGGTAATAGATACCCTCTGGAGAGCCCCTTCCTGGGATCCAAAGGGCCAGGGTCCCCAGGAATCAACATGACAGGCTTCCAGCCATGCACACAAGTAGCTGTGGGACTTCTCAGGAATGTCAGGACTTCAGTGAAGAACAGAATTGGGTCACTCCTGCTTTTGCAAATCTCCACACTGTGACACACACCTGCTCTGAGTGGCAAAGGAGACCACTTGGTTTGTCACTTCTAATTTAAAAGCTTTCTGCTACACACAATTACCCCAAGGCAGTAAAACATGATCTATTTCAATTTAGATTTGATCTGCTCTTTCATGCAGGCACAAAGCATATTGTAGCTTTTAATCAATTAGAGTCCTAGGATCATTGAATTATTTAGGTTAGAAAGGCCTTTAATGTCATCAAGTCCAACCATAAACCTAACATGGCCAATTCCACTACTAAACCATGTCTCCAAGTGCCACATCTACACATCTTTTAAATATTTCACATTAAACTGAGCACAGTCAAGCAGCAAGATATTAATTAGCAGCTCCATTAATATCTATGCTGTGAGTATGGTCACATACAAGAAAAAAAATTACCACTGTGCATATTTCATCTGTACTTTGTGAACTAAGCATAAAATCTGGTGGCATCCCAATGTCCTTCAACAACTTTGCAAGCCAGGCAAGTTGCACAAAGTTGAACTATTTACAAAGCTCATAGCTATACAGAGCCATCTATTTCTAGCCAAGCTACAGAACACAAATGTCATAGATCCTGAAATTATTTCATTTGTCAACATCAACCTATTCTTTGCCCATCAGAGCTGAGTTATTTTAGCAGCACTTTTTCAGAACACCTGAGCCAGCAGATGCTCTAGGCTATACAGAAACAACTGGAGAAATGCAGCCTTCAAATGTCAGAAAGCCCAGAAATCCTTGGTTGGTGACAAGACCCAATGTATTTCTCGTAAACTGAGTAACAAAACAAGGTCATAGCTAAAAATATACCCAGGGTCTCAAAGCTGGGTGGGAATGGCTTGGAGCCAATTTCCATGGTGCCAGAACTGGGCAGATCTCACTCCCTCAGCTGGCCAGGTACACCTGTACAAACTGTGACTGCCCTACAAGCACACAGTCCAAACCACTAGAAATTCTGTATGCCCTCTTCTCACCCCCAGGAGGACACAGCATCACAAGAGAAGCACAAGGAGGAGCTCTCAGCAGCCTCTACAATAACCCTGCATCAGGTCTGTAACATCCTTCCTGCTCCCCCGGCAAAACAAGCAGGTAATGCAATGTAAATCACAGGAAAAGCTGGAACACAATGAGACAAACCAGCTTGTGATGGCATCATTTCAGAAAGCAGGCTTTACTGCAATTGATGAACAACATGGGGTTCTGCCTGCACAGAGGAAGTGTCATCTTCTTAATGGAGAAAGCAGAGTCTATCCAAAACCAGGATTAAATACTCTCTGCAGTATTATTTTAACAGTTTAATAACAGCACCAAGGCAGCAAACAAAAATCCCCTACTAACTTAAGCAGGAACAAAACTGCTTAACTGATCTTCTTGTAAAGTAGTCAGCATTGCAAACATAAGACTTATGCAACACAGCCTCACCCTTTTCTCCTTTTTGAAGAGTTACATCAAGTATAATTTAGCTATCATATTACACTATTTAAAATAAGCAAGACCTCAGTTTTGTAGTTATAGCCTGCACTGCTCAGCTGAAGTTTGCTTATTCTATAAAGTGTTTGCTAGAAAAGCATATTTTCATTTAATTCATGCTAACATCCTTAAAACCAAAGGTCTATAAAGTGTTTGCTAGAAAAGCATATTTTCATTTAATTCATGCTAACATCCTTAAAACCAAAGGTCAAAAACAAGGAAACAACAGCTTAACTGTAGTTAAGTAGGTCTTGGATGGAACCCAGAGCTGACAAGAACCAAAATCTTCACAAAAGTAACGGAAACTTCAGCTTTTGCATTCTATTTAATTAAACATGATTTTTATGAGAATCAGTTTACATAGAAAGATTTTTAAAAACTGAACCTGATTTTGAATAAAACCTGAATCAAACAAAGTGTTTGATCAGGTCTTCAGCTAATGTATTTTAAAGCTGTAAAAACTTTGTTTGCATATGAATGAATATTTGTACTGCAGATGTTCCACACCTGTTTGCATTTTGCAGAAGGACAGTTGCTTTTACATGTTTTTATCTCAGTCACAGCACAGAGAAAACTCAGATCTAGAACTCCATCTCTCATTTCAGGGCAATTATGATTGAAGTCCACATCATGTGGTTTTCTTCTTCTTCTTCATTCAAAGCAAACACTTCTTTCTTTTTCAATTTTGGTATAGGTCTTCAAAGTAGAATAGCTTGTCACAGACTTTTAAATTCTCCTGTACTGACTTAGAATCAGTGACAGCGAGATTTACTGCATAAAACAGAACTTGACTTCTGTATAAGCATTAAGGGAAATTACAGCTTTATTTTACTGCATCATCAAGGAAGTGTTTACACTTAAAATCAACATATTACTTTTCACCCTTTGGATGACAAGTCAATTAGCTGTTGTCCCCTTTCACCTCTCATTTCCCTCACCAGCAGCTCTTTGAAACTTTTAATACAGTATTTTTCTAATATTTCACTTGTAAATCTCAAGTTCAGGTTGCAATCTCAGTACAAGCAACAGCTCTGCCTGAGTACTCCCATACATTGTTTCTTCCTTCCCACGGTCACTCCCTGTATTACCAAATGTAATGGATGTTTCACAGTTACCTTGAAGGACTACATAATCAAAAATGTAGCTTAAAAATCCAAACTAACCAAAACCAAACAAAGTTTAGAAATAAAGAAACATGATAACAAGAACTGTCCTTTCCCTCGTAACAAAAAAAATTACTGAAACACAATCAATGTAGGATGTTGACCATAACAGGAAGGAATAATATTGTCCAGGGTGGTGCCAAGAATCACTTGGAACAAGCCATTTTTGCTTCTTGGCAGAACCACCCTTCAAGAAAAAAGGCCATGCCTACAATCAGCAACTTCCCAGAGATGACTTCTGGTGGTAGCTATCCAGATTACCTCTCCATGGACCCAATCCAAAACTCATTACTGGCAACAGGCTTTTGAAACAGCCCTGTTACATTTTTTTTTCCACAATGGAAAAAATGTGTTTAATTGATAGAGTGGAAAGAATCCTCAACACTTTGAAGTCTGGGATTAACAAGAGAAAAGGACATAATGTTTGCCTTTGGCTTGGCAAGCAATACCTTGGAAGGAAAAAAACCTCTGTGATCTAAAAATGATGCAATTTATATAGTGCTCAGTATGGTGAAGGTACAACAGAACATACCTTTACAATTAAAGGTCTGGAGATAGCAAAATTACCAGTTGCTCCATTTTAGCAACACAATTTAGGTTAGACTTTACCAACAAATCTTTTAAGGAGAAGCAAAAATGGTGTTCAAAAGATGAAACATTTTAATTAAAGCAATTTAATCTGAATTTATTTTAGCACCATGCTTGCAATTGTGTACAGACAGCATCAGCAGAATCATGTAATATAAAATAAAATATTCAAAATCCTGTAATTTCATTATTTTATTGTTTTAGGACTACATAATCTATTCAAAATAAACGCTGTGATTTTCTTCAGGAAAGTGGCCATGTTTGAAGGAATTAGGACTTTCAGTAGCATTTCAGGCACAGGACAGTGGTGGAGTAAGCAGCTGATCCACATAAAAGCTGTTTTGCTTATTTAGTTTTCAGTGGGGTCAAGTCACTGAATTAGTTTGCAGTTTAAACAAATCACGTCAGTACAAAGCCAGGAAAAATGTACGACAAAGTTGGGAGTATTGGAGTCTTATACTGATTAAACTGAAGATAGAATTTCACTATTCAATGCACAAGTAAGTAATATTAAATATAGAGAAGTATTTTCAATTGACACAAAATAATGACTCCAAACCCAAAACATGTCTAAAAAAAAAAAAATTTACAAACCCACATCTCAGAAATTAAGGAATTTATCTTCTTCAGGAGGTTGTCCTTCCTGGACAGCATAATCTACAATCAGTACAGTCACGCAGTGGAGGAAGTAACTGTGCCCCATCATCCTCAGAAATCTCTCTCTGCCAAGGGAACCATGTGCATTAGGAAATGCTACCCCCTATCGTCTGACTAGTCTGAACAGCTAACATCTCCTTAAAACAAATCATTTTCAAGGGTTAACTCTGCTTTTCTTGGAAATTACTACATTAATCATAAGCCTTCTTTTTACTCATCAACTTAGTCCTTCACCACAGCACTTTGACCCTGGCTTTTCCAATAGGAAAGCAAGCCAGAGCCTGAAAAGCAATTATTACTTCAAATAACTGACTGTTTAAAGTTCTGCATAAAAGTTTAAATTCTTTTTTGTCCATTTTGTGTAAGTACTACTTCAAATCCTTACACATTCTTTTACCTGCTGTCTTCCCACTCCCATCCATTTCCACACCCTGAAAACTAAACTCTTCTAAAAGCCCTTATTTTGAAGGTTTTACATTTAAATGTCTTTCCTAAAAAGCTGAAGCAGAAGGATCTGAACACATAAAAATGCTATTGCAAAAGACACTAGACAGTGATCTTTGAGCACACAAAAGGTGTCCCTTCCCCATAAACAAGGAAAAAGAAAAGAGGGAAAGAATATTCTTTCTGCCAGAGTCCATGCTTAAGAAAAGCTGCAAAACTCACTTTAGGAGTTTAGGACCATGCCAGCAGGATATTAGATTTAAAAGGAAAATTACTTTTTCAGCTTATTCTACATTTAAACTGGTAAGTTTGACTTGGCTTACAGCATATAGAATGAAAGAAACACAAAGGAAGAAGACAAAGATTGCCAGGACAAAGCACAAAGTATGATACAGGCTGGGGAGCAAGTGGTAGGGAACACCAAGTGGAAAACATAAGGTATAAGACCTTTGTATCCTAATTTAATTTAGAGTTGGAGTTGATGTTAACACCTCTGATTTTCTCTGTAAAGAAACTGAAATTTTAATTCCCCTACAATCTTTTTGTCTTCTAACCTCTGTTTCTAGCTCTTCTGGGGAAAAAACAAGAATTAAGTAGATCTTAGAAAACAAGTCCCAACCATTTAAGGGTGATTTTGATTAAATACAATACTGATGTGTCAATTTGAGGATGTCCACACAGCAACTTTTATGTATCACTGCCTATAAACAAACAGTGTGACAGGTCTTAATCACTGCTTAAGGATGGAAGTACTGCAGTGTATTATTGACACTATTCAAGCTTCCCTCAAGGCAGCAGTACAGCTGAAGCATTTCATAAGGCCCTTCTGACCTTGGTCTGAACACAAGACATTGATGATGTGATGTAATGACATAATTTGTTTACTGACACCATAATGTAAAGTATGAAATACAGGCTGTCAGAAATACAATCAACATAATATTCCATCCTTGCCCTCCAGATGATTTCCAAGGCAGGGAGAGTAAACAGCCTTCTCCCAGCTTCCTTAGTTTCCACAGCTGAGAGTGTAGGATGTTTACAATACCTGTCACTCAGAGCTCCCCAGAACAGAGCAAATGTCAGCAGACCTAGCACTGACTTCATCACTGACTGCTGGAAACATGCAGATGTCAAGAAATGGGAGGAAAAAAATCCATACCCATGACCATATGAATCCAAATCAGTTTTAAGTCCTTTGTGAACAAGTTGGAGGGTCTAAGAAAGAAGTTCAAAACAAGGCTGAGCTTCAGCATCTCCAGAGGACAGCCAGTATTATTGCCACCATGGTACTGCAAGGCTTACTGCCAGTTCACTCCAAAGTACTCTTGCATGTCCTGAAGTTGTGCCTGCAGAAAACAGAGAATACACCATTTTAATGAGTGCACATAGCAGAAAAATGGTCTTTGCATTCTACAAGTAAGAGCTGTCATGTAATTTCCAAAGGACTGGAAGCTTTTAACATGATTTCAAAGTGATATTTAGAGTGCTGGCTCACAGAATGCCTACACTATCTAGCTTATTTTTAATTAAAAGAGGAATGACAGTTCAGAAACACTTTTGAATACTGTGAGGAAAAGAATACTTTTAAAGATATAGCTTGGTAAATTGAAGAGTTTGGTTAAATAGCAACATGTGGCTGATAACAGCAGTCTAGGTACATTTGAGATTGTACTTTCCACTCAGAAACATTTTAAGTATTCAGTTTCCTTGAAGGCATAATCTCTAGGAGGTAAAAAAGCCCCAAACAAAATAAAGCTAAAATAAAAAAGATAATCCAATCAGAAAAAAGAAAAAATTTTCTCACGTAGAACAAAAGTCAAAATCCTCAGACGAGAAAACGATTCCACTTAAACAGGTTTAAGTGCAATGTAAGAAAAACTTTGGGACAAGATTATTAGTAGTTTCTGCTTTAAAAAACAATGCATGTGCAAAAAAAATATTCAAGTGACCAGGGACCTGAATTGTGTTACAGACGCACAGCAATGTACTTCAAAAAAAGTTAATCTGCTATTGAAAAGGTAGAGGAGCCTTAGCTCCTTAGGAGTATAGGGTTGCCCCAATACTAGTACAGTGCTCATCATCATATGAACACCATTTATAGCACAGTGTATTGGCCAGCTTTCTGAGGAAACAGCCTCTCTGGGGGCATGAAGTAAGTTTCATTTGGACCAAAGTAACGATGTAGTTTTCTCCTCTACCATTATCTACGTAACATTCCAGTGATTGTAAGAATCAGGATAGATATCCCAAAAGCCAGTGCCTGGAGGGAATCGATTTGGTCAGGAAACACAGCAGCAGCAGAAGGGGAAAGAAGGGGACTATGCAATTGTCCATTGCTTGACCATTCATAAGGAGGCCTAGAGATCTGCAAGAGGCTCAAAAGTTGCAATAGATCTGAAGGCACAGATTGTCTTTACCTTCTAGTCTGCTATAAAAGAATACAAACTGCAAGGACAGAGGTGGGACAAATTTTAAGAATTAAAAGTTTTCTTTCTCAAGCTGTCTGTCCTCAATAAATCATCTGGTCAGCAGTTAAACAATCTATGCTAGTTCTGCACTAAAAAGATGCATCTTTCCTAACTTCACCACTTTTACATGTCAGTGGGGTCTGTGGGTTGGATCTCTCTCTAGGGCATAGAGTAGAAGAGGAAAATCCCTGTCAAGCAGCCACACCAATCAGATTGCCAGGTAGCCCTGCTAGAAACAGCCTGGCATTGGCTCAATGATGAATCCAGCAGGAGAAACAAAAGCAAGAAGTGCAGAAATAAAATCATGGAGCAGTTCTGTCAGAGCAAGGAAAATTGGAACATCTCAGAATAATCAAGGTGTAAGCATCTCAGTAGGTAATCTAATCCCAGGTCTTCCTGGAGGCAGAGCCAGTTTTGAAATCCCACATGAACTGCTGCAAGGGACCTAACATTTCTCATTTGCAGATGGCACTTCAGCTCTTTACATCACTAAGATTTGCAGATGGCACTTCAGCTCTTTACAAAAGAAAGTTAAAAAGTAATATTGTGGTAGTCTCTGATGGAATTTACCACAGTATGCTCAATCTTTAGTTGACAGGTATCTGGTATTTCTTTTGCTAACAGATCCTATTTTGATCCTGGAAGAGCTATGATGATTATTTTTTATATCTAAAACACAATCATGGTATCATCTTGGTGTGCATCTTTTATTACCATTGGTTAGAACTGCTATTTACAATTACTTTTTCAGTACAATTCAAATTTCAGGGCTTAAAATCAGACAGTTGACTTAGAAAATATTAACTTACTTTACACTCTAAGATTAGAACAGTTCTTCCAAGTTTAATACATGGAACAAAAAAAATGACCCGATTTCTAATAATCTAGTATGTCCCCAATAAAAAAACCCCACACAACTATGTAAATTCAGAAAGCATTGATATTTTATTTGCTAAAAAGTAAGTAAAAGGAAAAAACTGTCACCAAAATGTCTATAGCAGGAAAAAAATCTGCTTTCAAAACAAGCCTATGAACTACTGGAGCTGTGGGCCTCATATCTAAGAAAATTGTGAGAGCCAGTGCTGTAACAGGCAACATACTGTCAGCACACAGAGAAGAAAACTTGTCAAGGCAAATGATGCAGTGACAAGGAAATACTCAAAACACGTGAAGCAAAAAGAATCTGGAGTTTCAGAACAGGAAAAATCAGAATAAAACCTAAGTAACATATTATGGCTGCACAGAATCCTAAACACTTCCGAGACTTGTTATATATTCTTCAGCTTTAGCATTTGAATGAATGAGACAAGTGAATTAGGACTTTAAAAGTCAGTTTTGCATATATATTTCAGATGTGCTTTTGAAAGGTGCACCAGGTAACCTCAAACAATTTAAGGAAATCTTCTGGCAAGAATTTCATTTATGTGCAACACAGTAATTCCTATTCTAAAGGGCCTACAGTCAAAACAAATGACAGAAGAACATGACAACAATTAAATGATGACTTTAAGTACAAGTCCTCTGTATTTCTACTGCTTCTCTATTGACTGCCTTTGACTTCCATATTGTTTCAGGTGGCTCTCTTTTTACTAATATTTATGTAGTCAAAGATGCATCTAAGGTGATGTACTTGAGGAGGATATGAAGCTACATAGATCAAAACCCCTTGCCAGGCACAGTTCCTCATCTATGTCCAGGTACCCACATACAGCAACCTGCCTGCCCCAGCTTCCATTGCAAAGCATGTCCTTCTGTAGGGGTCTAAGAAATACAGCTGGTGATTTGTCAGCAATCCTTGCACAAAGCTAGCCTAAAATCCTTCCCCTGAAGGGTCTAAGGGAAGGCACTACTTGCACCAATAGCCACACAAGCAGTCATGGTCTCAGCAAAGCTATCACAAAAGGATTAAGTACTGCAAAAGAAGCTTTCTCCCCCAGATCTCCAAGAGGCAAGGTGTTAGTGACATAGTCATTTTTCTGATGCTAAAACCTGCTCTCCCTCCCTTGGCTTCACTCTCCTACACTTGAGGGATATGACTGTAAAATGTAGTACAGATAGTTACATTAGAAGCAGCTGCTAAAAGAATGCAGTGCAACAACAAACTAACAACCCAAAACTAAAGCACTGCCCTGCCATCACCTAGACACTGTGAGTTGCCCAGTAAATGCCACATCATAAAGAAAATGTAGTCATTAATTTGCTTTTATTTTACAACTAAGCACAAAAGGAAAAGATTGAAAAGAAAACGTATTCTCTTTCCTTTGTAGCAAGTTAAATGTTTAATTTCTGGTAATGACAATAAGTTGGGTGCCAACATGCACAAATTACTCACTGCTCACTTTAGAGAATACTTGTTATAGCCAGAACCACTCAATTATATCACCCAACAGCAGAGGACCATAAAATAAAGAAAAATTACCCTGTCTGCAAACAGGAAGAAAATTATATATAGTGTAAGGTTTAACTCCCTTACAGGCTTGTAAAATGAGCTGACTTTATGCTACCTTCTGTACTCATGGCCCTCTAAAAAAGCTAATCATTCTTCTCTGCATCAAGCACACCATGAAAATGGGGGCAAATATCACTGAACATTATAAATATTGTGCCATTAGCAAAACTAATGATGCACTATTTGTATAGGAAGGCCTCTTACATTGCCTTTCACAAAAATTCTAAAGTGTCTCAAAACCTTCCTCAAAATCCATAATGCACACAGGGAAGGCTAACCTGCCTACATAAAGGCTTACCTGACCCACCTGCATTGACCCACTTGAGGGGCAAAATACTTGTGCTGAATCCCCCTTCTGAATACAGACAACTTAAAAAGAAGCAGGCTCGGGGAAGACTGCAAGCTATTTAAAACTCTTCCTTCTTTGCTTGGTGGAATCCTGGAGACTTTGTGGTCTTTACATTTGGAGATATTCCTAACTTATCTCCACTGATCAGTCCCCCTCAAGAAGCAGCTAGTAGGTAGTGTAATAGCTGAGTCAGTTTGAAGTAAGAACTGAGATTTGGACTTGGGAAGGAGCACTCACAGTGTCAGGCATCCTTAGAGCTCAGCTAGAGTCTGGTGGAACCCATTCCTAAGTCTCCATCTCTGTGTGGTAACCATGAAAACTACAAACCTCTCACTACTGCTGTTCTCCTACATGAAGAACAATTTCTCTCAAAATTGCCAAGATTTCTTTTTCACCTGCCTGGAAAGCCACACAGTTTCAGTGAATACCTTTTGATCCTGGTAACAATGACTTGTTATCAACTTTCTTAAAAAAACAAAACCCTGACATGTTTCTAAGATTACTTCAAGTCCATGACAGTGAATTCTGTTTTTTCCCATCTTAAACATTTTGTGTTCCACTTCAGAAACATGTATTTATATATACATGGGTAAAGAGGAGCCCTGGAGTCTCTGTCTGATGGGGAAGACCTAAAAATAGAGGCAGATCTCAGGGTTCTCCTTCATCTCTCCTTTCAGCTTCAAAGAAAGAAAACTATCCCATTCATTTTCTTCATGAGCCCTGCAACTATTTGAAGGGAAAGGAAGAAAATAAAATAATGTTTCCTTTTCCATATAACTGCTATAAGACTCACAAAAAAATCTGAAAACAAAGTCAATACATTTTAACTAGGTGAAAGAAAGATTAGTTTCAACAATTTTAAACTTTTTGCCTCTGAGAGTCAGAAGCAAGACCGCAGGAAAAGAACAGTCACCACACACAAGCTACAAAATAGGGTGGAACAGCCCAAAATACATAAGCAGGCATATTCTAGACAGGGAATTAATTGGCCCACCTTTGAATGAAAAGTATTTCAAATACTTTATAAATATATAAACTGCCACCAGATGTCAGTACAGCCTAGAGAATTGCTAGTACAACCCCCTACTCCAGGCTCTGATTTCTTTAACTCCCCCCTGCTGTCCCGGTAAACATATCCAGCCCTGCTGCAAATCCTGAATGGAAAAAAATCACGCACAATAGATCTCATTTGCACACTATCAACATTAAAAAAAAAACCAACAAAGGCATAAGAGTAGGCCTAAACATCGTATGCCTCAGGACAAGAAGAACCAGCTTGATACTAAATAATCTATTATTAAGGTTCACTGCTCTCCTCTCTCATGCTCATCAGATTCTCTAGCAACGAGTCTTGGCCCCACACATTCACATTCCCTCTGTTCCTAAATAGTCTCCTTAGATTATGCTGCAAAGTGACAGGGAATATTTAGCAATGAGGTTGCTAAGCTAAATTAAGCTTTTCTGCGAAACAAGCATTACCATGTCTGTCCTTGTGCTACAGCACAAGCTCTCCCCACATTCTCCCCATCTCTGATTTTCACAAGAGCTGCAAAAGGAAAGAGTTGCAAAGGAAAGAGTTGCAAAGGAAAGAGTTTCCAGAGCATCCCCGGCTGAGGTGATTTTGCTTTGAAACTTCTAACAGCAGACTTTATCTAACTTCTTCATGCAAATAAATATATAAATCTATGATTTCTTGATGGTAGAAATTAGTTTCAGCAAGACATGTAGCACATAAACATTTTTTTCTGCTCCATGTCCAAATTCAGTTACAAACTTTGCTACTAGAGCTATTAACTAGAGAGGTTTCACAGGCTACTTAAAGAGCAGGCCTTACTTCAGACCATCAGTGCACAGGTTAAAAAACAATCAAAAAAGGAAAGAAACCACTCTCCCATGCCAAACATAATTTATGTTATTTAGTCTCAGCAAGAATTTTCAGCTTTGCGAATTTATAGATTGAGCTTCTTGTCCTACCACAATCAACAAGTCTTACTTTGAAGCAAAACTCTGTATTAAGAGAACACCCGAATCTGTAGAAATCAAGAGGAGAATTGTTAAGTGGCTAAGAAACCTAACTTAAAATTTTTTCCTTGGCATAGACCTACTCAATGTTAGTGACACTGTGATTTCCATTTTGTAAGAAACAGTATTCAGGTAAGCAAAGCAACATACATTGACCTGTGGAAATTTACATCAGGAAAACTTGCTTGCATAAGAGTAATACAGCAAATGTTTATAATTTTAATACTGGCTTATTGCACAGTCTTACAAAATCTCTGATTTTCTTACTAAATGCAATCAACTCAGTGCATGTATCTTCTTAAGTCCAATGCAAAAAACTTTAAAAATTATATAATTAAAAGAAATTTGGTGAATTCAAAACCATGAACAAAAAATTAACTTTTTAGGCCAATGGTTTGGAAAAGAACTTACTGAAATATTTTCCTTGCCTTACAGGGCCATTTCAGCACAGCTCTGAGGTTTGAGCTTCAGTTTTAACCATACCGCACTCTTGGATTTCCTTGGTACAATTTCGTATCTCAGGTTGAATAAAATTGAGAGAGCAATAGAAATACAGATAGAGACTTTTTCTGAGCATTTCTTTTTGGGATATTAATATAAAAAACAGAAATAAAAAGCAGAGAGGCAGCATCCTGAAAGCCATGTAATTTTGAAGGGGAGATGGAGCACAAACCGCCTGTAAGTCTGTAAATTGAGCAGCAGCAAATGCAAAAAAAAGAATGTGAAGTAAATCTCTTCACAGGAAACCCTCAAACCACTTAAAGTAGAGCACCTCTTAATTTCATACCTAAACTAAGCCTTGGAACCTCCCTTCAATTCAGGTGAGCTTTGTAGTCTGAGAAGTTTCTCCTGGAGGAGCCTAACCACTGACTCAAGAGGAAAGGCAAGGTTAGTTGCAGACCTGACTAAGTGCTTAATTAAATAGAAAAACTATAAGCATGTTTCACCTTGCTTTTGAGTTCTATTAGGAAACCTTTCACAATTCCTATTTTGTTCCATACAACTGCACGTCTTTGTCAGGTTAAAACAAGAGGTAATTTATGCGTACTCTCTAAATTGGAATTCTTAATTCCTGAGTCTTGGCTCTAATTGTAACAAGGACCCTTGAGGCTCATAATTTCTCTCTGTTAACTTCCCTCCCTCAAATTCCCTACACGTAAACACTTGTTTCTACAACAGCTCTTCTGCGTGTCATTTCACCCCCACTTTTTGCACATTCAAAACATGCACAAACCAAACCCAAGTGTCTCAGTTTTACACATTCCACTTGCTCAGACCAAGTGTGCTATGTCCAGATGATAAGCACTATTCCAGTTACTGTCTATTCAGGAAATCTCAAGAACATTACCAGCATTGAGAGTACATGACTCAACAGCCAGCTTGTGCACTATGCCAGAATAATAGAATAGCTGGCTCCTTTCACCCAAGAAATGTAACTCCTTCAAAATCAAATTTATAAGAACACAAAGAATTTCAGATTCTGCAGAAGCAGAACTGCTAAGATGCACTTAAAAAGTTACTGGAAGTTCACATCAGCAGCAAAACTTGAGTGGAAAGAAGCTTACAGTCAGGTACTATTTAGCACAACTTAATTTCCTAAAATCTTTCAAAGTTCACCCTTGAGTATTCAAAGGGGGTTTTGGATTTTTCTCTACATTACCTAAATTATGTGCAGCTATCTTCTAGCTTTTCCTCTACACCCACCAAGCAGTTAGCTCTGCTGCTGAATGCACTATGGCAAATGGCATTCAAGCTGTGAGGCTTTGAAAGAGGCTGGCATTTCAATAGTTACGGGGCAGTAGGGGCATGCCCATGCAGATGGAGAATGGTGGACACATTGTTTTCCTCAATGAAGGAAACTGAAAAAAGTTCTAGTTAAAGATGCTTTTAAAATGTGGAAATTACCAGCCTGAAATGCTGTCATTTCTACATGGACAAGTAGGAATAATGTTTGGCACTGCACTTGAAATACTTGTACATTTAATTTTTCTTGCCAATGCTGGCTTAAGAGTTCTATTACATTCACAAGTAAGAATTAAGCACTGCAGGAAGCATTTCCTATTGCTAGTGTCTTATGGTTACTATAACCATGTTAAAATATTAATGTTGGATGATTTGTTTTTAAAGACATCCCCTTTTCAATGACTTACAAATAAGTTTAAAGGCAAAGTATGACTTATTAGGGAATTTTCATCCTTTAATTATTTTGCCTCTCTTAGATTACTCGGTTCTTCTTTAAATACCCAGATCTCTATTTCTTCTCTAAGCACAGTAGTTGCCTTAAGTTTCACTTTCCTATTTCCATCCCAGATCTCCTTCAGGTTAACTTAACAAACAGTGCTCTTGCCAAAGTCTAAAGATATTTGCACTATTCCATCCCTGTGTATTTTGAGTTACCAATCTTTTCTGTGACAGTCTAGAATCAGGTCTTCTATTCTGCTACCCCCCTTCTTCCTTCCTTATCAGAAGATATTCCATTTGTTTTTAGAATGAGAATCCTTAAAAGCTCTTCTACACGTTCAATCTGGGTGGTTTACTTTGCAATTAAAAAAAATCCCATCCCCTTTGTGAACATAGTCCAGAAAACTGCCATTGGACTCTGTGTCCAATGGCACACATGAAATCTTTCTTCATCTCCCTAACACTTCAAGAAAAATATTCCTGCTAACTCTAACAAGTAATTAATACTTCCAACTCCACAGACCTAGCCAAACACTCAGGCTTGCAAATTATTTATGCATAAAATCTAAGTTTAAGCTCCTTTCAACTGATCCTTACATTTCCAGTCCATCCAGGCAACTCTTAGTCTTCCACGTATCTCTTAACCTGATACTCTCCAGTGAAGTAAAGGCAAAAATCTTGCTGTGACGGGAATAGATTTAGAAAATTACTGCCAGAAAGAAGACTCTAAGAATCCTTATATCCTCTTAGGGCCACCTGTCCCTTCTCAGCGGAATCAAACAGCAGCTATTGTCATGGTCTAGGCCAGTCAAGATCTGCAACCTTCCTTGCCCTTAGTAAGCCTTTTTCTCTACCTCCAGTATCACACAAGGACAGATTTGGCACTCCACGTTACAGTTTCTATGACAGCTCATTCATGCTTTCTTCTTCAGTGTGTCTTAACAGAAATGAAATCTCCACCCTCAGAGCCTCCCTCAGAGTCCTCCTCTTCACACTGTCTACACGCAGCAGTCCCACCGGTGCTGCCTCGCCGCGTGATCCACCCATGCAGGGGCAGGTTCACGTACGCACTGATCCAGAACTGTGCCAGGGACCTCACAGAAATCACGGTGCTCAGCCCCACCACATGCTGCAGTCACACTGAACACCTGACTGACAACTTATGAAGTCATTTAACCCATTTTTGGCTAAGGCTGACTAATTAGCAACGTCAAAGAAAAATCTGAGAGAAAAGAACAGGCATTACTTGCATAAGGCAGCTATGCTGAAGCTAAACAATTTTTTTTTAGCAATAAAATCACTACTTGACCCTGAATACAGTAAAAATAGCCTCACCTGAACATACCTTCTTTTCTCCTAAATAGGCAGTAAACTTAAAACTTCTTTTGTAGTATTTCAGTAAGGCTCATCACTATGGTATGTGAGCAACCCAAAGAAGATCAAGTTGCTTATCTGTATTAAACAACAGTTGCTGCAGGTTGAAAACAAGCAGGGCTTCAGTTGTCCAGAGACTCAGCTGAGGTTTCTGTCTGGCAAAGATGATGTGTTTGAAACAAGGCATGGACCCAGATTCCATTTGATATGGTTCTTCCTGATGCATAGATTTCAGGTAAATTCAATAGCTCCTCTCCTTCCCCTCTATGGAACAAAAAACTTTTCCCTCTGTCTGCTAACAGGATTAAGTGTCGCATTTAAATTTCATCAAACTCCACTTTGTTCTCTAACCCCTCCTCTGAATTAGCAGACTGCTGCTGAAGCAGGCACAGCTTCTCCTCCTCGTTAACATCACGGACACGCTGTGGCAGGGATCCAAGCTCTGTTTCCCTGCAGAGGATATAGCTTCTGTGCAAGTGAACAATCTCCAGCAAAAGCTTAACACATCGTCCCATTTCCTCTGCTGGAAGGGAGTCTCCCAGCTCTGAACAAACAGAGCCCTGGAGCCAGCCCACAGACAGCGTTTACAGAAACAGCAACGTCACTGATAGGACAGATTCGGATCCAGCAGTATTTTTTTTCCATGAAAAAGTAGTAAATTAGGCATTAGTCAAATGCTGATATATTTTTTTTAGCTATTTCATATGGAGGCTTCCTGAAAAACCACATCTTTTTTACTGTGGTTAAAGGAAATCTTATGCTGAACAAAGGAACTGAGAGGTACCAATTTAGCAGCAGTTTTATATTTCCATCCCCACCTGTCCTCTTGCTGCCTAACTTCCATATGTGCACATGAGGGGCCTAAATCATGCCAGTAGAAAATAAAGGAACATTTTTTTTCTTGCGGGATTTGCATTTTTTAAAATGCAGTGAAAACTTTAGACTACCCAAACTTTGTGAAAATATAAAGGCAGACTACCTAAACTATTTACAAAAGTTCTGGACCATCTGTAATTCTTCCTACATGAACTTTGACAATCTTATTTAATTAGTATCAACCTTTCACCACTTAGCATGCTGCTAAGTATTAGTCTATTTTTATTTTATTTATTTTAAGGAAGTGGAACAATACAGCGATCATCAAAAATAGTACATCAAATAGTACATGCTGTACCCTGTACTTAAACAAATAAATACAGAAAACTATAATCCAAGGGTAGGATATATAAATATAAACTTTCATTTTCACAGAGTTCATGAGAATTATAACCTTTGAAAACCCAATCCATCTGGTAATTGAAGTGGTTTCAATCTCACATTACTAACACAGGAATGGAGCAAAAAGCTGCTCTCAGCATGCATTTTGCCAACGAATCAAACTTGTCACATCATATGGTCAGTGTATAAGACAAGGCAAACAGGCACAAGAGAAAAAGGCACCACATTTTTTTCTTGTTCCTGCCTCACTTCCAGTCCTACAACCTGCCTGGTGACTTTGAGAGACACAGCTGATATGAAGCAAGAAGCAAAGAAGTGTTAGTTAGAGAAAATGTGAAAATCCAGGCTCCATCCAAGAAGCAGGAAGCAAGAAACTCGAGGGTCAGCTGCATTAGATAAGGGCAGAGACAGGCTCCAGCACACGAATTTTTTAAGCAAATGGCTTGGCAACAGAAATAATATCTTAAAAAGTTTCTGTGCCCAATGCCTCCCACACTGAAGCTGCAAAACCTCATCCTGTTCCCCTCATCAGGGCTGTGAATCGTGCTAACATGGAATGGTGCTACTCACATCCAGATCTTCTCTCTGTACAAAATGAGCAGGCTACTTCTAAAAAACCTAATTTGCAAGAAACCTCATCTAGACCAAACCAAACAGAGAACAGAGGCTTCATTTTCTTTCACGAGTCTTAAAGCACCACCAGGAAATCTAAACTTCTGCATAGGAAAATAGTAAGGTAAAGTACAATTTAAATAAATAAAGCAACTGCATACAGTTCTGCCTGTGCCCTTTCTGGCAAAAGATGAGGGCAGGCAGCTAGTATTTCAGACAGACCCCATAATACTTCCTGACCAAGCTAAGTGAAAGCCTGCCAAGTATTAAAGGGAGAAGAAAGGGATGCAAGCAGCTCGGGTACTTCCTTCCTAGAGATATTTTTTACCAGCACTGCAATTCTATGGGTCTTACTGAGAGAACTGATGTGTTAGGCAGAGTTCAGCAACATCCCGATTTTATTTTCTGTTCTGAACACAAACCCAGAGAGGGCTGATGGCAAGTGGCACACAGGCTGTTTGTCAGGAGGCTATGTAAAATAGTGAGAACACCTCGTGATATTGATTAAAAAACCATGATGACTACTTTCCCTCCCAGCCTGACTTATGTTTCTAGCTAGACATACTCTACTTTCTCTTCAAGGCTGCAGCAATTGAACTTTGCCTGCCCACAGCCCCAGCAGGCTGCACAAACTGCACTGAGGTTACCACGGGATGGTATCAGAAATGATTCTGTCATCACCATTAGACACTTCAGCAGAGGCCAAAGCCCAAATTTTAGAATCATAATAATATATACACCCTCTTCATAACAAAAAATCTGTCCTGATGCTGCTCATGCCAGTGCAAGGAAACTTTGTTCCCTAGAGCTCTGTGAAGTGATACCTCCCGCCAACACAAGAGCGGTGCCAAGACACGCTAAAACGGGAACCAAAGAGGAAATTGAAAGTTAAGTCGGGTTCAGATTTTAATTTCTTAAGCAAAAAAGTCCTTCATTCTGAAGTGGTAAAAGTGAAAGTGAAGATTAAACTATGTTCAATTTTATGTCACATGTCTTCAAATTCTTTGGAAAGGTAGAAATTTGACACAAATCTTCTGCATTAGAATTTATTGTAACAGTCATTTCTGTGAGAAGATCTGAAACCACACACCTCATTTTCTAAAATGCAAATATTTTGCTCCTTGTTTAAAGTGTCTGGAGGCTTAAAATAACAGCAGATATAAACCACAGTTAAAACCTGTAATATATACTAGCCTCAAAGCATAATTGCATTCAAGATACATTAGTTACATTTCAGCTCAAAGAAAGGTTTGAAATTATGTCCCAACATCTGATATTTCTCTGCTAAGTGGAGAAAACTGGTTCCACAAATCCATTCCAGCAAATTAAAGACTATTACCAACATAAGCCAAACTGCAATCAAATCAAAGTGACCATTTAGTGCTTATAATGAAAACTAGAGGATATATATCTTCAGATTTTCTTTTCAGTAGAAAACTGATATTCTGCAAGATATTCCATAAAAGTTCAAGAAATTCAGTGCAAACTATTTCTCAATATATGATGGATGTCCCAACTGATTTTAGCTCATGATGCAATTTTAGCACATCCTGTTTCTACTCATATACTTCACACAACAGGTCTGCTGCAACCACAGAAACATCTTCAAAAAATAAAAAACTACTTCTAAAGCAAAAGTGCTTTATCTGTATGTGTTCTACTAGGAACTGCTGAATCTCTAGGAAGAAAGATACCTCACCAGAATCCAAAACAGTCAGTAGACATTCTATAGATGCAATTAGGAGCATTTTCTTGTTCTATACCTCTCATAGAGGAGAATGCACATGACACTACCCTTAAGTCAATACCCCCAGCAAGTGCAGTCTGCCATGAGTTCAGAAAACCTCTCTGCAAGAGAAGCACCGACAATGGTATGACCAAGTCTAATCACCCGTGTCCCACAGCATCAGAGTAAGGGCCAGAAGTCTGAAGGACTTAAAGCACCAATACCCTTTCTGGAAATATTTTAAATCTGTTTCAGCTATGAGTAAATGAGTACACTTACAAAGTCAAGAGGAGATTGCAGACAATAAGCACTTGTGAACACAAGGCAAACTGTGTGCATCTCAAGGAGAGTATCCAAGCAGGGGGTTAAGCTTCAGCCGGCTGTGCAACCACCTTCACAGACGTCAAACATTCAGTTGGCAGTTTTCTCCACATATATAACCACAGAAAAGTGGGAGACAGGCTTAGACCTGAGTCCAGCCAACATTAGGGCAAGGAAGATGTTTTTCATACCTTTATTAGATGCTTGCAGCTTTTTGCCTGTGACTTAAGAGAAGCACTTATACCTTCTTCCCCTCAATGTATGTCCACTTGGCAGTATAAGTGCTGAACCAGTCTTACATCAGTGACACTGAGAGAAGATTTGAAACATTTCAAAATAATACTGCTCTCATAAGCAGCAACTGCAAAATGCCTGAGGCAAAAATGTGTCAAGTTCCGAATCTTAATTATTCAAACTCTGTACTGAAACACACACGTTCTCCTTTTCCTAAAGCTATCACTTTAATTCCATTTTACTAATGTGAAAAACCTGCAGGTCTTCCTCATGAGGAGAATGCTCAGATTAGGAAACTTGCATATTTTTTTCACTATGGATTTGCATCTCCTTTACAATCAGATTTTCAGCTCAGCACACTGACATGGAAGGAAATGTAATAGAAAAAAAATCTTTTAACAAAGCCACTATCTGCAGTCAGTTCCTCCCAGGAATGAAACACCCAACCTTCCAGGACAGCACCAGATATATTTGTATAAAATATCTTTGTGATAGAAATGAACAAAAGAACAACAAGGCTTCTTTACAGATTTCCTCATACAAGACATGAAATCCTTCTGTATAGATAGTTGCTATGGTGCAGACTTAAGGGGAAAAAGAGGGGAGATCAGACTTCTTGTTTACAGGTTTCCAATATGCTCCACTTGATCCATCTTGAAATTGAAACCCCTTAGCTTCCTGTCTTAAGGCTGTCAGACAGTAGAGAACAAACGGTGTTAGCAACTTTACAAAGCCCCCACATGTTCTGCACAGAGCTACAGAAAAACATCCACGTGGATTAGGCAACAGACAGGAGAGACAATATAGTTCCAAAGAGAACAGAAGCCATACTAAATCCTGAAAGACTTATTCAAGGGAAAAGAGACTTACTCTAGGAATGAAATGCCAGATTATCTCTGAACATTGTCAACACTTCACCACAATGTAACACTGCATGGATCTATTTAAAAATACACCATTTTGACATTCTCAGGCAAAATCCTGATTCTTCTGAGAACTTCTTACACAGGTTTTATCCCAACAGGTATGCCTGTCTATTTACAGATTCAAGAAGAATAAGACAAAGACACTTAGGGTAGGATTAAACTTGCAGTAAAACACCTAAACCATGCAGTCCTCTACGGTCAAAATGCCTGAAGAGAGATTCAGCTTACTCTACAGCAGACATTTGGGGTCTAATGCAGGTACCTAGACATAGGTAAGTGCTGTCAGTTTAAATGTCCCATCAGTTTCACCTCAGTTCCAGCTGCCTCCCCTGTAAACCTTGCATCCATCAGCATTATGCAATTTTTACCAATGCTTCAGAGATCCTAGCTAGCACCTAGTTCAGGCACATGACCAGAGGGCCACTGTCCAGGCCCCAATGACCCTACCAAGGACATTTTCACCAGCTACAAACACAGATAGCACAGAAACTTGGGGCAAAAGTAGAAAACTTAAACATCTTTCATCAGTCAGATGCAACAGAATGCATCCTTTACTCTTTTGACAATTGATAAGAATATAACTATCACTTGTTGACTACTCTGGCTGCTCTTTACTGTGGTTTGGGGGCTATGCAATCGATTTAGCCTTTGCAGTTACTTCTTTAGGGTCCCATGTTTTAAAGAAGCTACCAAATGTAATTTCTTCTCTAGATCCCTTAGTCACTTACCAGAAGATTAGACCAGAACTTTTTGCCAAAACCTTCTATTTAATCTGTCTGCATGAACTGCCTCAACCAACTTTTTTTCAGTATGGTGTAAAAAACCCACTCATACAGAACAGGTCTGTTCTTCCATTCAGTCAGGGTCCAGTCTGGTTCTGTCATATATTGTGTTTCCACTAAACATCCAGGGTGAGGTAGAAGCAACTACCTGATCCAGAATAATTCCAAGGTTTAGGAAATAAATGATGCAGTGTTTCTTAAAAAAGTACAAAAATCCCTTCATGGAGAGAGATGCCTTTAAAGACCTCCAGAGGGAGACCCTGTCTAATTTTTAGCATTTAAATTGCTTTGAACATCCATCCTGGGCATCACCAGTGACACCACCAGCATCTTACTACAGCCTGAATATTCAGCTCAGTCAGATCAGGAATTCAAAACTCAATAATAAATAGAGAAGGAAACAAGGCCAGACAACTTTCGAATTCTGTGGCAGTTTTCTTGCTCTCTTTAGACTGCCATTTATTTATCCCCTGCCCCTAGTGGTTCTGTTTGCCTTAATCTATTTCTCTTCCTTTATCTGCTTACTATTTGCACAAAGTGTAAAAATATTAGTTTCCATTTTGTCACATATGCCTGGAAAATTTAACTAATGCCCCAAATCATTTACTCCCCACTGTTAGCAAACAGCCTAAACCGGAACAGTAGCACAGTAGCATCTAATCTGTATTTGTGCTACCACAAGCACCACTAGAAATTTGAAGAAGAAAAAAATAATACACTGGAGGGTACTGGCCTAGACTTCTTTCCACTCTTTTTTTTTTTTTTTTTTTTGTTCTTCCATCTTCTGGGATTTGCTTCCACGGGAAGATATTAATCTGCTGGCTGTCAACCCAGAAGCCCTCCTGACTGTGTTCTGCTGACAGGAATCAGACCTTCACTAAGGCCAGACTGGGACAGAACAACAGTGGAGAAAGCATTGCCCCTTCATATTTACAGGCACACTTTCCCATTTATTTAACAAGCATCAGAATTATTCTACTAATGTAGCTATATTCCATTTCTGACATCTTAGAGATAAGGGAGGCTGTGCAAGAAAGGCATCCAAGTGCTTCTATAGCTATACTCCTTACACACAATCCACCCAATAGTAAGAATATTTAGGAGAGTCACATAGTTCCCATGGAGAGAGAGCTGAGATCTTGTCAGATTCTATTCCAAATCCACTGAAAACAGAAGAGCTTTTGCCAAGTCAATTTTGGCAAGTGTTTCTAGCATTATCCTGTCTTGCCAAAAAGCATTTAGATTTTGCTGGACTTATTTACTTGTTCAGTATTCTCAGAGAAGTGGAACTATTTGTTGCTGGAGAGAAGTTGGCTTACTTTGAAGACCTGGAACAACATTTAAAAGATGAATCAGAGACTGACTAACTTAGGAATTTGATCTGTTAACCTCAGCTCACAGCAACAGAGCATGCTCAGTGTTAGAAGTAATCCATAGCACAGCTACTTCAGGTCTGACACCAGCCAACTCTCTGAACTCTAAAATGCCACTTTTAACATGCTGGTTTTATATAGCCAAGTTCTATCCCTCTCAAAAATACCATCCAACACAAGCTGTAAGATGATGCTGATAATTCTCTTTAGGGGTCAAAAGAGCACAACCATGTTTTATGGAAAAAACCCCAATCCATTAGCATTCTTTACTGACTGCATGGAGATGAATCCTCTGAAGGCTTGATTTTCAGAAGACATCAAGCATCCAGTCTCTCTCTCAGACACAAAGGTACATCTCTTTAGAACACCCTAACTTAAAGGCTGATCCCTCTCACACTGTTGTCCACACACTCACTCCCCACAGAGCTGGTCAGTGCTCTGCTTCCACCCTGTCAGTGAGGCATGCAGGAATGCTTTTGATCAGATGCATCAGAGGTACACTGGTGACATATTTTGCCTGACAGAGTCATGCTCTACTGCTCAACACAGAAAATTGACTGAAAATATTTAAGTATTTCAAAAATGTTATCTGCAGCACTTGTTTTCAAGCTTTTGGTACTGTTTCTCCATGCTTTTCCATTACACATTTTCAGCTTTACTAGCTTATTTTTTATCTTTTTTTTTCCTTTGCTAAGCCAGATGTTCATTCTTCATGCCTCCCTCTATTCCCCCATCTCCTGACACTGCCCACTGCGCACTGCCATAGACAGCAACTTTGCCTTCCCTTTTCCAAAACAGAAGCTATGTACTAGGTTATAGCCACGGTTCACCTATCCTCTAAGCACATACTGCCTTGAAAAAAGTACAAAATACCACTTAGTCTTACATAGTGTCACTTTTCTAACTCCTCACTGTTATAATTCAGCCTGGAGGATACGTAAACATTCCCTACACTTCTGGTTTCTAAACGTGTACATTCTATGTGTTTTGGTGGCATTCAAGGTGACAGGTACCACCTTGCTTCCTAAGAGATACAAGCAACCTACCATATGACCCATTCCCACTTTCATTGTACCTTCCCAATACTCAATTCACTTGCAAGCTAACAGGAATACCTGAGGATTTCTCCTGAGAAAAAAAAAAAAAAAAAAAAAAAAAATCAAAGCCTACCACTCTCCACCCCAGGGAAACATACCACTCAGTGACTATTCTTCATCAATAGTTTTAAATCTGTTGACCAGATACATCACATCTAGACTTTTTACTATTTCAATTTTTTCTATCAGGATGCTTGGGCTGCCAAATCCAGTATCATGGAATACATCATAAAGTGTTTGTGTGAGGCTATCAATCTGCCTGATTTAACATGAAATAAAATAAATTGACAATGTAACAAGTGAGTTCCATTTCCTAGTCCGATCTACTCAACTTACCTACTTTGGTCCAAGTCCTATTTCAATATTTCTGTCAAAAACCTTGTCAAGCTGTCTATATGTCTATGTTGACCAGGTCAACCAAGTCCATAAGCAGTCGTAAACTCTACTCACCCAGTTAAGCCCTGGTACATTTATTTTAATTGAATTTAGTTTCCATCTGTAATCTGGAGTACACTAATTTTAGATTACCAGTCCACAGAGTTTTTATATTACCGCTCTCCAATTCCTTGATACAAGTTACTGGCATCTTCTAAACTATGTCCTATTTTAATAGCTGTTATCAAACATTCTCCTGGATTGCTAAAACTGAAAGAATGCCATCAACATTTGTATCTGACTACACCCCAGCTTTTTAATCACAAGCCTGACAAGTCTACAGAGTATTGTCTTTAAGCACTACTATATAATTTTGACTTCTACCTGATCATGAGCACCAACATTAAAATCCTTTTGTGTCTAATAAAAGTCTTTCTTTCTTTTTCTGACTGTCCAGCTGTCCTGCCTCCATCCATGACATTTTCTTACTAATTTTATACATTGCTTCATTATCTGCTAATTTATATTCATGGAATAAAAGCTGACAGACATCTATTAAGGGATTTCTTGTGGCAGGAGGAAGGGAAAAAATATTTTAAAGCACGATTTCCACCTCTATTCTCAGACATTTTATCTTTGCTATCTCTCTTGATTATGGATTTTTCCACGACTAGTAAGATTTTTGTAAGCCATTCAAAAGTGCTACACTTTTTCAGTTCATATTTCATCTTTCCCCTTGTGTTGTTCAAAAGCTTTCTACCTTTTGAATTTCTTCCTTTGAGGAAAAAATATTGAATTCATCTGACTACAAACGGACTTCTCTGAGCACAGACAGGTACACCTGAGGTCGCTATCCCAGACTGACTTTGAAGCTAAGGGAGAGAAACAAGCAGAGCAACTGGGGACAAGTTATCCCGTTCCTAAATGCATATCTAAAATAAAACATATAAAATTGCCATGTAAAAGGGCCTCTCCTTATTCATGAATGTAAGCCTAGAACAGTGCAGCTCAGATATATTTAACTGCAGCACAGCTGTAATAAGTTCAACAATATGAATGCATATTACAGGTATTTCCTACCAATTTTCATTAACAATTAGAATCCCACAAGAGTATTGAAAGGCAATGACAACCACTCTAACCCACTATGGGACAGAGAAATTACATTTCCAGTGGACTTCCACCTTAAGACATGACCATACTTATTTTTAGAATGTTCATAATTCCTATTAGTTTCTTTGTGAAGAAGCTTACATATTCATAAAATAAGCATTTCTGAGGCACTTCACTGATTCACAGATACCTGTATTATTGATCTGTCAACAGCTGCCACCTTTGCTAAGAACAGAACACCTGCAGGGTCACAGCCCTGGGCCTCATCTAATAAGCTCTGCAGAATACATACAGCCACTTCGAGTAAGTCTGACCTGTGTCTTTCAAGTATTTCTGAAGATGCTTCTGCACATTCAAGTTTCTCTAAGAAGAGCTGGAGAAGGTTTAGCAGAAAGGACATTGTGCTAACTCTGCAGAGCCATGCTCCTTTATATGCTTTTCCCTCTGCTCCTAGCTGGGTCCTGCCCTTGCCCTGTAAATCTAGGATCTAAGCCAGTTTCTTTGCTTTCACTGCATTACACACAAGCTCCAATTACTGGCTGAAATATCTTAAGGAACACCACCACTCAAACAAAAGACCAAAACCCCTCATAGCAGGTATGATTTCAAGGAGATAGCAAGTAAATGTGTCTCACATAGGTTTTCTGCCATTTCATCACTGATTAGTTTAAGCTGTCAAAAACCCTTCTGTATGTTTTGAAAATCTTTCACGATGTTGATGAGGAACATTTATAGTTAGAGAATTAATCACTGTATGAATCCCAGAATCACATCAGATATCTAGAAAGGCTTTAAGGTTACATAGCTTTTAACAATCAAAATAGAGGAACTTCAAAGATCATTCTAGCCACCATAAATTAAATTGCTGACACACTAATAAGATCCTTGCTCTAAAGGAACAGCAGCATTTGTACCTAATCTAGGTAAGTATTCAGCTTCTTTATTTTTTAAGCCCCTAATATCTGAGCAAGAGCTTCAGATAAGCACATATTCCATTGAATAATGTCATTAACTACAGGCAGAATGCTAGCAACTAATTGTATTAAGAAATTCTAGAACACAAGGCTGGTTTACTCTGCACAGCATGCACGTCTAGGCAATGGGTAGGAATAACCCAGGCCATCTGCACAGCTTCCTTTGCATCTTTCTCCTCCTCCTTCCATGAGGAGTGTGCATGTATACACAAATGTACATACACACACGAATAAAAATACAAGGCAGAGTATATCAGCCTTGTATAGTGAAACTTCTTAATACAGTTAGTTTCAAGCATACATATAAAAAAATATATATAAAGGAACATTAAGGATACACAAAGTTGTTATGCAGAATGGTGAAAATCTTTCTGGAGGAAGTAAAATGTTTTCACTGCTCTGCAGAACAAAGCAGCTTCCCCAGAAATAGAAGCACACATCAGAAATGCAGCTATCAACTCTGCAAAGTCAACACTGCAATATGAAAATATGAATCCTATTCTCTAAGTATACAGAAAGTGAGGAGGGCAAGAGGAAAAAGAGTACTATAAACAGTACTGTAAGAACATCTGTTAACAGCCTATGGCCTTCAGCAGAGTGCACAACACTTCCCAAATCTTTTACTACAACAAAGTGGTTAAAAAGGTTGTTGACTGATTAACCTTTTATTTCTGAGACCAAGGAAAAAGGTTTGAAAAGGATTGAAAAATTTCAGGTCCATAATGGAGAATAATAGCATTACAGAACAACAGGATGTGGGAGTTATTTCATGTGCAGGCTGTGATGAAGACAAAAGCAAGCAGTTTAAGTTGCATCTAATGAATAAAGGTCAGTCAAGGAAAGGCAAAGAGATGAGTGATATGGTGAAAGCAGAGACAAGAGATCTCTACATGGCATCCTGGAGAGCTAAAAGCAAGTCCTCTGTCTTTACACGAGAAGAGTTACAAAAGAAGTGCAATGAAGAAGACAGAACGGCTCAGAGCTCCTTCAGGTCGATGCTCTAAGACCTACTACTGACTGAAATACACCTGGATGCCCAAAGGAGATTGCAAAAAAACTGCTCTGAGCAATCTCCCTCTCTTCCACTGCTAGTCTTGCCTTGCCACAGGCAGAAGTTCTTGAATTAAATTTCTATGCTCCACACTATGAAAAGAGGTATGTATTTAATCAAAGGATGTTCAAGGAAGGGGGAAAGAAAAAATACTTCAGCAACACAAGACAAAGTTACAGAAAGTATTTCCAGTTTATTCACAAGAAAAATCCAAGTGCCAATAACAGGAAGCCTGAATTGGAGGAAAATGCTGGCTATCCATATTAAATTAAGAGATGTATTGTTAAATAAAAGCAGCTATGTTGACATCCACAGCTAAAAAGATGCCTCAAGCTATCATCTGGAAAAACACTATGTCACTGTGTGCTTCCTGTGTGCATGGCACGTGGCTTCCTTCCCATATCTTTTGTTCATTTATTTGTTTCATAATAACTATTTGAAGCTTTAGGAAAAAAACAAAAGAGCCTGTATATGACAATAGGAAAAAAAAATCTGTTCATGCATCTTGATCTGTAAATTACTGCTTAAAGGGAAAAAAGTTATATGCCAAATTCAACTCAATTCACTTCAACTCAAAATAACCAAATCATCCTAAATCAGATTTTTTCAGTGATACAGGATTAGTTAATCTTTATTCTGTTTCTAAACAACACAAGCACATTGTTTAATGCCTATTTCACATATAATTAACAAAGAGAACTTTTCAAGAAACAGGTTGATTAAACACTCACTTTTCAAGCAAAGAGTTAAAGCCCACATCTGAACAATATACAGCTTTGAGTGCAGCTTGAGTAGGAACAGCAGCTCAGTACTGAAAGCTTCCCATTCACATCATCACCTGTATTTTCTTCATAACATGTGCATATGTAGGCAGATGGGTTGGGCTGTTTCCAACAGCTGCCCTGTCATTTTAAAAATCTCCCTAAACAGCATGCAGATGTAAATAGCACTGGTTGATTTTCCTCTTTTACTTCCCTCCTTCCTGGTTGGCAGACACAACTTCTGCAGAGTCAAAACCAAGACCCCTCAGACAAGACCTGCTCTTCTCTTTCAAACAGGGCTGGGGAGTGAAGAAGCTTTTTAAGAATACCTTGTTAATTCCGTAGATGTGTGAAGAGGGCTTGACTTGACCTATACAAATCTGAAAGCCAGGGCCTGAAAACAACACTCTGCCTCCTCAGTGAGACGGTGACTTCAACAAATACCAGGTAAGACAACATACACCAATATTTAAGTAAGACAAAGCTAGCAGCCAGCTGCTATTTCAGACAGAAAATAAGAGCCACTGCTCTAACACTCTTGTATTGGGTTTGCATGGCCAGGTTTTGGTAGCAGTGGAGACTAAAAGAGTGCCTTTTGTGAGAAGCTGCCAGACACTTTCCCCGTGTGGCTGGGAAAGTGGCAAGGCCAATGACGGCCAGACCTGCTGCTGGCCAAGACCAAGCCAGTCTGAGAAGGTAGTAGTGCTCCATGATAACATATTTAAGAAGGAAAAGAAATTATTGTGAAAAAATAATTTGGCTCAAAGAAGAGATGAGTGAGAATATGTGAGAGGAACACTATGCAAACACCAAGGTCAGTGGAGAAGGAGAGGGAGGAGGTGCTCCTGGCACTGGAGCAGAGATTCCCCTGCGCTCTGTGGGGATGCAGAGATTCACCTGCAGCCCATGGAGCAGACTCACACCTGAGCAGGTGGAAGCCCAAAAGATAGTGTGACCCTGCTGGAAGTCTGTGCCGGAGTAGGCTCCTGGTAAGGACCCACAGACCCATGGAGAGAGGAGTCCATCCTGGAGCAGGTTTCCTGGTAAAACTTGTGACCCTGTGGGGGATCCATGCTGGATCAGGCTGTGCCTGAAGGACTGCACCCTGTGGAAGAGTGACCCATGCTGGAGCAGAACTTAAGTGCATGGGAAGGATTAACACTGGAGAAGTTCCTGGAGAACTGTCTCCCATGGGAGGGATCCCACGCTTGAGCAGGGGAAAGACTCTCCCTGAGCACCATCAGGAACAACCTGTGATGAACTGATCATAGCCACCATTCTCCATCTCCCTTTGCCACTGTAGGGGAGGAGGTAGACTCTGGGAAGGATGGAGGAGTGGGGAAAAGGTGCCTTTAAGCTTTGTTTTACTTCTCATTATTCTGCTCTAATTTTGAATGGTAATAAATTCAATTAATATCCCCAAGTCAACTCTGTTTTGCCCATGACAATATTTGGTGAGTGATTTCTTTCTATCCTTATTTCAACTCATGAACCTTTTGTTTTGTTTCCCTGTCCAGGGGTGGAAGGCAGTGATACAGTGGCTTTCATGGGTGCCTGGCATCCAGACAGGGTCAAACCACCATAAATTCCTCTGAAGTTTAGCCCTAGCAGTTTTTAAGAGGTAGTTGGCAGAAGAGCAGGTTACATGTCTGAAGCTGCTTTTTATGAAGAAAACTCATGTGCATGTAGTGTGATTAGAGAGGCTGAAGAAAACAGTCCCACCATACTACTACATTTTCCAAGAGGAAACATGCTGAACTTTGAGACGGTACGTAATTCAGGAAGAAGAGTAATAGAATGGGTATTGAAAGAATTTCCTGCCAAAGCACAAATATTATCAATATGTAAATCTTCACAGGAGGTACTTAATGCTTTTGATATTAAATACTCTGCCTATGCAAGTCTTTTCCTATTGCTGAATCCTCTTCAAAACTATTGTGAAGCTTTCCAGATGAGGCAATTATGTCAAGAATCCTCTGCCTAGATGGCATTTCTCAAGTGCATCCAAGTCTCATAAATTTCATTACAAGTTCACTTAGAAACTTCTCATGGTTTTCAATAAAGCCAGTTTTAAGCTCAGAAAGACTCCTCTAAGTACTTGTTATTTGTTAAACCACAACTCTGTTCATTACTGTTCTACTTTGTCAGCAGCAACACCCACCTCCATCATTCACAAATGTAACTTGACTGTTGCCCGTAATTCCCATGTTTCTTCTGCCATAAATTCCAAAAATTCAGCTACTTCTACAACCCATGTAAGTCATACCCTGAGCAACTAACTTGGCCCTGAATTAAATTTGCAATTATTTTAAGTCAAATGCTGTATTTGTTGAATTTTCTTTTTCGGAGTTCACTACAAGCTTTTCAGTGTCACTTAGATCTGCAAGAAAAGGCTTTTGGAAACCTCTGCCCATTTCGCCTGCTTCATCTGCAGAGAAAAAAAATCCTCAACCTAAAATCACAGCTTCATCAGTGTCTGTCCTAATTTCAAATCCATATACTATCCAACTAAACCACCATCTTTCAAGATATTTACAGCCAAATAAATAAATGGCTAAGAAGATACATCTTCTGTCTTCCTACATTTTAATCAGCAAGCAACCCAAAGTCACTAAAAATGTCCATCTCTCTGCCCTCCTCCTCCCATCTTCCCATGTGACCTCTGCCCACATCATCTAAATTCCACTTTGATGCCACTGGTCTTACAGTCTTGAATCAGACTGTAAATCCTTTTTGGGAGACCTCATACCTTACTATGAAGAAGAAATGGGCAAGATGATGTCCCAGTGCTAATCCTAAGAGGACCTTCAAGCATTACTGAAATACAATATAATTTGAACCTCACAAGTATACAAATCTTCACTGAATGCTATTTGCCAAACAGATCAGTGAAGTTTCTCCAATATAAAATATGGGGGTTTTGACATTGCAGATACTGTTTTACCTACCTATATGACAATAATGTTTTGTAAGAACTCTGACCAGGACAGTAACTCCTTTACAAAAAAAGTCATGAAGTCCAGGAAGTCTTAGGGTATCTGTATCTTATGTGAAATGTAAAGGGACAGAGAAATGTTTAGATTATGTCCTCTCATACTTTTATACAAACATGCACACAAACATATTTGAGAAAAAAGGATACTGACAATAAGAAAAAACTAATTAACAACACAACTCACTTTACCAAAACCAAAACCAATTAACAACACAACTCACTTTACCAAAACCATCGATATTTAACACATGTACCAAGCAGATGCATATCTTCTCTAGGTTCTCTCAAGAAAGAATTTACTAATCCTTTTATTATCAGCTTTAATTAGTTATGTGCTACAACCTCACTGCTCTTTTTCTGGCATGATAGCAATCACCCTTAAGTATGTACCAATCATATAAATTGATCTCTATCTCTTATGGTCGTTATTTTAGCAACAGGGTTCGCCCACACATATAATTAATTGGCAGGACTGGAATCTTGAAACTGCCTCAATTGACTTCTAGAAAAGTATGAAAAGTATGAATCAACTTTTAGCACTTCCTCCTATTTTTTTTTTCTTGCAAGGGAGGGTGAAGGGGAAGATCACAGAACCTCAGACAGCTGAGATGCTAAGATACATCAGAAGTAAACCCAGACACATGAAATCTCCCTGACCTCCCTATAATTTTTCAGAGTTGGGCTTCCTCCAGGAAAATTAAATTTATAATACTTCCCCTCCCCCCCATCCCCCCAGTTTTGTTTACTGGTGAATTTCTAGTTTCCAGAAGTCCTTTAAGTGATTATTTCCTACAAGGCTTAGCATTTCAAATTCTAAATGAACCATCAGAAAGATGATAAAGATGTGAAATCTTGTGAAAACTTTCTAACGGAGTGTAAAATCAAAGGCAAGCAATCTGTACAAACAAGCAACTCTGAAAACTTAGAACTGAGTCTGCAGTTAAAAATAAAACCTGATTCCATTTTTGATTCTTCCTAACAGAGATGGGATGATTTATAGATATTAAGACAGATACATCAGAAGATAGATGAAGCAGTATGTAGAAAAGCCTGGCCTAATTCGTATGCTTGTGATAGATGAAATAAGAGTTTTAAACAGACAGCTATGTTTTAGGTGTCAAACATTTCTTGACGTCTGTGGCAGTTGGCAGCTGCAAACATCCGACTGAAAGCCCCATCTGCTGCTTCACAGCTTCCAGTCGAGGATGTTTACAGTCGCTCACTGTCAACAGCAATACACATTCCTTGGCTGTTTATTTTATATTATTAACATGCAGAAGCCTCCAAGCAGGTTAGTTAAGATCTACTACAACTTCTGTTGCTGTGCTGCTGCCTGCAGATGTACACCGGACTATGTTTATAGTATTTACTAATGAAATCAAGTATAACTTCCAGAGGAACATTTGCAAACAGCCAGGCATATTTTCTATTCAAGCATTACACTTCTAATATTATGCTGCCAGTTTTATACCCAGTAAGAATTAAATAAAGATGTACAAAAAGAGCAACTTTCTTCCCCTGTTGTGTTTGTTTTTGTTCTCCAAGAGACTTGACCAATCCTGTCACATTCATATAAAAACCGCATGACTCTACAACAAAGTTCACTTATCAGCACAGAAACTAAAGATAGTAACTGGCACAAAAATAGAATCAAACCCTTCCTAAGGGTATTATTTCACTAAAGTGTCTGGGATGGCTTCCTTCCCCTCAGAAAAGTTGGTGCAAGGTAATTATACAATATTAGAAGTTAACTTATACAATATTTGCTTATAAATAAAACCATGGAAAAAAACCCCCACCCAGCCCACAGGGGACAGTGGGGAAGAAGGAAGAAGTTGTATAGCAAGCTCTCCTAAGGCTTCAATAAAGTTAAAGATTCCCACAAATTATCTGAGCTAACCAGTTGCTGCTACACTTCACATGGAGTTGGCAGAATGGCATTTCTCACCAAATGAAAAAGCCAAAAAGATTTGGCCTAACAGCATCTCAGTTGTACAGTTCTGCTGTTTGTTTTTTGTTCTATCTCCCATTTCCTTATTAAGTTAATGATGGGGAAAATTAAAGATTAATCACTCAACTATTTTTCTGAAGTCATATGAAACCACAGCAGGCAAGCAGTGTGATTATATCACTCTAATTAGAAGGTGTTTTTCCTTGAAACTTTTTTATCCCCAAAAGAAATTACCACACTGTAAACTGAGTAAGTTATGAAAAGACTGAAGTTGGAACACAGAAGTCTGTGGCATATTTACTCAAACTGATAAGTGTGAAGGATCTCTATAAATCACTTTCAAAACTCAGGCTTATATTTTCTATACTAAGGTTAAGAAAATTACTCTTTCAGGCAGCAGGTGAAAACAAGCAGAATTATGCTAGGGCTTTCCCTTTATTCAGTATAAACTTTGAGCTACTAAAGCTTCCTGGGCAATCACATTTTCTCAATGGGTCAAGTCACTAAGGAAACAAAGCAAACTTTATCAGTGCTGCACAACTCTACATTCCAGGAATTCCTAGCACATGGCATCTATATACCACATCAGAGCCACAGGATCCACTCACCCTCTCCTTAGGAGAGCAATCATAACAAGCTATGAAACTCTCAGTAAAGTCCCCAGTCTTACACAAAGTTGGCAATATCAGGAGGTAATGGCCTTTTCTGTGTGAGATCTACTGAAGAACAGGAGAAAACATATTTACTATAACAATATGTTGGAAAGAAAGGAAAAGAATTCCTCTCTTAACCAGTTCCATCTTACTTATCAAAAGCCAGCTAAGAAATACAATTAAATCACCATATAAAACAATATGCATAAATAGTAACAAAAATCAAAACAAAACTAAATTAAAAAAAGAAAAAACCCAAAACAAAAAACCCTCAAATGCAAAATACTGATTGCAGAATGGAATTATTTCAGCCTAATTACATCTACTCATCACACTAAAATTATCATTTCATTTGTAAATATACTGGCCTAATATCCACACCTTAAAGGGGGAAAATGTAAGAAGGCTATAAAATGGAATTAATTAGATTAAGTAAACTGTATCAGCCACCATATGCAATCTTACTCCATATATGGCTACCTTTCCATTTTAAAAACACAATTACAGATTGTGTACAGATTACACCTGTATCAAAGTCAAAAGAAGGTCAGCCTAAAACTGTGAGACACACAGTATGGACTGTTATGCAGGAGAAGGCAATGAGTTGTCTTTACCAGTCTGATATTTAATTTGTAAAGTATTCTTACAGAGGTGTTTAGTAAGAAAGTGCTCAAGACTCAAATAGCAATCAACAGGACTTGATACATGCTGATCTTGATAAGGTGAAATATACCTGAACAGGTAAAATACAGGCCAGACAAAAGGAACAACATTTGAACATTTCAATGCCTTCATGAATTTATAGCTCATGTCCCAGAAGGAGAAAGGGGCAAACTGGTAGCACTTAACCACTGTTCTGTAAATAGAAAAGCTTTCCACTGCTTTTCCTTCATTCCCCTGAAATTTCTAAGTCAGATGAATGGATTATTGATGACAAAGAAATAACTACAAAAACAAACAAACAAAGCAACTCAACCAAAACTTGCCAAGTGCTCCTAGAATTCAAAAACAGAGCCTGTACCTTTTTTGTTGCCTTCCATATAGACAAGGTGATAGGGCAACTCAGGCAGGTTAGTTTTTAATCATGTTTAATTAGTTTTTAATCATATCAGATTAACACTGGAATATCAACAGATGAAAATGCAAATTAAAAGCTACATAGAATCTGCAGAAGTTTCACTCATGGCAATTATTTCCTAAGTTGCTTTATAGTTTCCATTTTCAAATTTGCTTGTCAAAAACTTTAAGATTATCATTAAATATGGGAAAATATTATTCCTCCTCTTCCTGTCACTGACAGCACAGGAAGATTAAGCACACATTACTTATATGAACTCAAGTTCACAGCTGTTATGATACAGCATGAGTATCTCCAACTGTTGCAGATGAATCCAATTCTCTCAACTGCATCTGAGCTCTAAAATGCCTGAAGCAGCAGGCTCCCCCTGCACTAAGAAGGCAGTTGCAGACAAGCAGTTGAAATTATGCACCAAATGAGACACAAAACAGCCAAACATTTGGGAATGAGATGTCAAAGCTCTTGGTAAAATCATGAACAACATGTAGTGCCTAGTTTTCTTAAGCCTCTTCTCAAAATTCTCTCCTCAATGTCTAATCTTTAAAGACTTTAATCAGCTTCTAATCCACCCAAGTGAATGAATACTACAGTGCACCTCATTAGGAAAATATCTGGCAAAAAAAGCCCAAGAACTTACTTCTTGGATATCAGCTGATCCTACTTCAGTCCCCTTCATAAGAGATGCCCGCACCTCTGGGAAGAATTACATTCTTCGTCCGCCAAAGTCTGCTCCTCAGATTTCCAGGAATCTGTATCACATACATGAACAGAAATTATTGCAATTCCAGAAGTTCAGCAGTTCAGATTGCACAGTTCTTATTATTAGGACTGTCTGCAAGAAGTCAGGTAGCTTCTAACAACCATTATTAAAACTGTGTCCATTTCTGGTACCGTCATTTAAAACCCGGAATGTGTTTAAAGTGACACATTACTGCTGAATGCAGCTGTCTCTCAATTCATGTAGATAAAGGTTAACTGCTAAGCAGCATAAGTATTCAGAAACAACACTGAAGAATTTAAATTTCCCACCAGAGGTAGGCATAATGACTTCTCATTTATTATATTAAGAAATGTACAGATTACACAACCAAAACCAACCACATACTCAATCTCAGATTTAACATGATTTGAGAAAAGCACAATCCCTAGAGCCTTTAAGATGGAGAAGAATATATTCACACAATCATTCTAGAGGAAGAAGGACATAGAGAACTTCCTGAAGATGGATGAGCAAACAGATACACAAGACAGAACCACAATATTAGGCAAAACCCAAAGAAACAGAGATTGAGAAGAGCATAGAAAAAAAAAATAAGGAAAACCAAAGTATACCAACCTAAAGCAGAGGGAGAATACACATGACAGTTCTGAAATCTAAGTTACGAGCACACAACAAAAGCAAAAGAAGTGTGGGACGTATTAACTGAAATGTATATATGCAAAATATATTATTTATCAATTTGCACTCCTGACACCTGTACCTGAACCCATTCTGGATGTGCCACCTGAAACAAAGGTGCCTTTGATAATCACATCTCCACCAACCAGCTGCAGCAACAAGTGAAGGCTAAAGAGGAGTATGAGCACTATTTATGTTCTGCTATAGCATCAGTGAACAGTACAGTGTTGTTTACTCTTCTCCATTTCAGTGTCATGAGGGAATCACTGTGAAGCCTGTAAAACTTTAAGTACGAGCCACAAAAGGAAGATGCAATGTGTTTGACTGTTCTTTTGGTATCAGCTGGCAGAAGTGGGCGACACCCAGGTGGTTCAAAGCATTTCTCCCCCCTTGCTGGCAGAGCCAAGTGCCGTGCCAGCTGCTGTTCCACGAGCCTGCAGCATCCGGCCTGAAACTGCGCCTAACTATGCATTGCTGGGTCACCTCCCAGTGCAGAGCCACTCACTTTGTGGCTTCCCATGTCAGATAAATACAAAGACCATGCACTGGGTTAGCAAAAGAATAAAGAGCATATATTAGACCAGAAACCAGTCTCCAGTAGTAGTAACTTCTTATAGTTTTATGGAAGAAGCATTGTCCAAGGGAGCGTAAGGTAACAGATCCCAAGCTTAGCAAAGAACATTTACTTAGCTTTAACAGTGTGAACAAAATACCTACAGCATTTACAACTCATTCAGCTGCACTGTTCATTTTAAAGGCAAAATACAGCTGGAGTGATAAGCCTCTGCCACAGGGGACACATTACAGTTAGAGCACATACCTGAGATCCCTGCACAGAGGAGCAGACATATGTTGGGCTGACAAGAACTATGTTCAAACACAAAATTCTGCCCCAACACCCTCCAAGAAATTCTAGAATACTTTCATCCTGTATTTTGCAAACTGCCTCCTAACTCACATTTCTGATTTCCTTTATTTGGGACATGTAATTTGTGCTGAAGTCACACCCCTACTTTTCTCAAGAGTACAGCAGGGGCTTTAACTCCAGTCCAGCCCAGTGACTCACATCTCACAAGTTTACCCTCATATTTCCAATTTCAGGGTGAGTTTTTTAATGCAGGAATCATTTCTGCTTGCCTATAGGTAGGACGCTGCACCCATCCCAGACACCCTGCCAACACAGGGAAGGCCATTTTTTACTTGTCATCCCTCCTTTCCTCATTTAGAACTAAACCACAAAACTGGGACATAAAGTCTCTCAAAATAATTAGCACAATCATGTTAAAATGTTTGTCCTTCATCTCCCTAGATCTCCTAGATCAAAACAAATACAGACTCTGACCACAACACTACTGCACTGCTCCACAGTGAACTGCCCAAGCCCTAGATGTTGCAGAGGAGTCTGCAAGGCTTTAGCTTACACATCCTTACCCACAAGGTTGTGCAATGCATTGATTACTCTCATCCCAAAGGTACTTGAACATTACCAGAAATTAGTTCTAGATGAAAGAGAGCTACTGGGTACTACATGAAGCAAAACATCCACTAAAAGTGTGCAGAAAGCAACTTTATTAAGAACACCATGAAAAACATAACAGCAACATTTAAAGAACAAAACTAGAGTTCATGTGCAGCAAATGCACTAAACTTTGCACACATACCGACTGGGGCAATACACCTACTCAAGTCCCATTCTTCATTGATTTCCAACAGCCTCCCCTTTTCTTGGGTGTGACCAGGCTTATGAAACGAGGGAACAGAATGAGGCTGAACATCTGTAGTTAAACACTTGCTTGTTCCCACAGTTTGAAATTAAACATTCTGAGCTATCAGATAAAATGCTGACATCATACTGACAGGACCATGAACCTGAATCTTGTTAATGTTATCTCTCTCCTCATCACCGTGAAAAGGTCTTTCCTCCCAATTTTTCAGAAGCAGAAGTTACAAGAGACTAATAAGCACATGACAAAAAAAAAAAGTCCACCAAGTTAAAAGAGAGGCACAATTCAGTCCTACAAAGCAAGGAGAAAGCATTAGACTGACCAGTGAAGCACAAGAAGAGAGGGCTTACCAGCATAAATGCCCTAGCTATGATACTGGGGAAGCTCCAAAGTGCTCAAAAAACTACTGTACAGCAATCAATGCTGACGTGCCAAAGAATGCACACACTACAAAGTTCTGCAAGAGGAGAAGGCAGTGACCCTTTCTGGAACAGCTGAAATAGAGCTGAGAAAGAGAAATGACTGGTGGGAGGAGGGCACAAAGTGAAAAGAAACCCCTAATGATTAACTTCAGGCATTGGGAACTTAGAATTATCCTTCTTCCTCACCTTCACCCCAAAGTTTACAGTATAAGTCACAAAGAGTTACTCTAAATGTTGCCCCCACACAGCTTTCCACAGATGCAAACAGCTTGTATGGGTGCATTTTACTCCCAACAGCAGACATAACTGCCCAGAGATTACAGAAAAGGAGCAGAAAAAGAAACAGGACATATATGAAACCTTTTTCTATTAAAAAATCCCCACTTTTCTGATGGTCAATAGTGAGGAAAATCCCTGGTGGATAAATATAGATTTAGTAGTCAGCTAAAAATTAGAGCTATGAGTACATATCTTGACAGCTCCAAGAACAGCTCTCAGTTGCTTAGACTCAGAGAAAGTTTATAATCAACTTGCTGCAAAAGCTTTAATTTAGAACATGTGTCACTAAGGAAAAACACTGAAGCAAGACCTGAGTTTATTTTTCAAAAGTCTTAACAACTAATCCCCTTGGGATTATGTCAGGCATGTCACATTAGGATGGCTTGGGCTCACCTTGACCAGTGAGTATGTTAAAATGCAACCGAACCTGTCTATGTATGCACTCTAAAACATGCTTCTAAAATTGCAAATGGTTACAGAGGAAAAGCATCTGTGGATCTAATACTGATCAAGAACATATTATCATGTGTTTTATTTAACATGAAGTGTCATAGACAGAAGCAGTCTTACAGAATAATATAAAACTTATTTTCTACACATCTCAATATAAAAGAGAAGGGGAAACTTTCCTGCAGAAAAATCAATTTGCTGTGGTAGGCTGCTATTGTAAAAGATATATTTATACAGTACAAGTTTTTGGTGCAAAGGATTACATATGCAAATGGTTGAGTTAATAAACTGGAGTCGAGAATGAGCTTTTCCTGTTCCTGTTAATTTATGGCCCAGCGCTACATTCCTTTCACGCAATGCCATAATCTTCAGAGACTGACTTCACATTATCCTCCTCAGAGTAATCTAGGAATGCAGATAGAAAGAACATCAACCACCACCTTCATAACTCTCTCCCTCTTAACCCTCGAGGGTTTAGGTGCCTGATAAAGTTTCAGATATTATTAAAACTTTAAACATCTGTTCTTGGCTGCCACTACCCTCCAAGCACACAGCTTCCTGCCAGTGGGTACTTGTACCAACACTGAAGCCTTCATAACACTGACTGAACTAATACTGCACGTCCAAACCACCACGTGGCTCTCAAATCCCCTGCTCACCCTGCTACTCCTCAACTGCTGAAGTGCAATAATGTGAAACTTCCAGATCTGTCCTTTATCCCAAGAATAAAATAAGGAGTTTGGGAATACACCAGTTGCATCAGAAACCTTTCTGTACAATACAAACACTAGGACAAGAGATCAGGTTTAAATCCCCCTCTAGGCCTGTCTCAGCCACAACTCAAAACTTGGCTTTCACTCCCCCACTTGAAGGCCTGTGCCCATGTGGTGATGCCATCCATGCTGTGACCACTGCTTTCAACAGGAGAAGCTCAGTCCAGGAGCTTCTGTTACCCAGGAGAGCCACCACATTCAAATCACTCCCACAAATCAGTAAGATGACCCCTTTAGAAAAGGGGACCCTGCTCAAGCATCTCATTCCAGGGCAGTGTTTGCAACTGCAAATAACAAATGGATTGACACCTTCACCTAGCTAGACCCTTAAGACTTAAGCCTCTATAAAAGCTAAGCTGAAGAGCAGATCTCTCTCTACATGTCCTGCTGGTCCCTGAGGCTCTGACTGATGTCCTCTGAGGTGACAGAGGGCACCTTGCATGGCCTTTTCCTGCAAGTCTCACAGACACAGTGGGTGCCAACTCTGGGCTACGGGCATCAGGGCAGCTGCAGGTTAGGCATCTGCACACTTCAGCCCTTAAGCTACCCTGGATATTTTTCCTCCTCCTTTTGTCAACTGTACAGAAAGTACAGACATGCCCTTGGCGCATTTATCTTCACTCAGCTTTCCAAAGAATCAGTAAAATGAATCACGTGTGGTACTTGTATCTATTCTACTAAAATAAACAAAACTCAACCACAGGATCACTTTTTAGTATTCAAAGCACTTGAGTGCTGGTGGACACAGCCCTGACAAAAATACTTGCTCAGATGACAATCTCTCCCTCTGTGGGCTTTAACAGCTCCTACCAACACAATGTCAGGGCAGCTATGCAGCTCCATCCAAATGCACCTTGAACATCACACCTGTTCACAGTTCAGGGAAGGGGATTCTAGTACAAAAGCAGCATTGACAAAATAGCTTAGAAAACTACAACAGCAATGCCAGGTCTCTAACTTTGTAAGTAGATTTATGACTAAGAGCTATTAATTAGTTTTCAATAGTAACAGCAAAGAGCTAATGATGTATTAGGAATCACTGACACTGCATTTAACATTTAGTATTTCCCTCATTTCTCACAAGGCAACAGACAGACTTACAAATTCATTATATGACACAAGAGGTCTCAACACACAAAAACTATTAGCCTCATTGGGAAATCTATCCAGAAAGTGAACCCAGTAAAAAGTAATATTTACCCAGATCTTTTGACAGTGAGCTCATAAGTAATCCATCCATTCCCTGTATCTGCATGAGTCTGAGTTACAACAAAGCTATGGACAACAGCCATAAAAGGTTAGCATGCATATTAACATGGGTATATTAGGTTTGACTTTAAGACCCAAGTTTTTGAGGGGGAGAGGGGAGTTATCTTCTGCAATCAACCTTTTTAAACTCAGCCTTCTCCATTCAAACAGCCGGCATATAGAAGAGCTTAAAACACAAAAAGCAAAGTGACCTATTGTGTTTTGACTCAAAGCAGATACAGAAGTAACCTTCAAGGTTACCTTGCCCTATGTGCGGCCTCAGGAAGGAAAAAACCACAGTTTCAGCAAAGGAATTTCTTGCCTGGCTGGAGGCCACACCCGCCACAACAACTGATGGCAGGAAAGCATTTGGATTCACAACTTTACCCGTAGCACCCAGCCGGAGGCAAAGCAAAACTTTCTCATTTTCAGAGAAGAAAAGAAACTCTTACTCAATAAGTAGCAATTATGCTGCAGAATTTATATGCTGAGCACGGCTGAATGTACGAGCACCAGATCAGTCAACCATAGTTTTAGTGCTTTGAGTATGATTAACAGAATGAACTTTCAAAGGTCAATTAAATGTCAACACATTTTAAAGAGATATTCTTCTTAAGCTGGGGCAATGTGTAACAGTACCTTCCAGAGCTTCTGTGCACTTTCACCTTAAAATTTTACTCATCTTATACTTACATGTGCAGATATAAAGATGATAACTAATTAACCTTTGATAGAAAATAATGGCTATTTATGCTCCTGGCATTTCTATCACTAAGCTGTCTTCATTACTTGTGTCTAAGCAAGTACACAGAGACACTTGCCCCAAAATTTCATTTCAATTGTTCGAGGTGTGAGCAAAGTCAGAAGGAGCAAGAACAGTTTGAAAGTCTAATAACTTACTAAATGAAAATGAGAAAAGGCTTTTGATATGCAATTGAGCTGCCTCGATGTGAATCTGGGGGAGGATAGGGGGGACGGGACCGTAACTGAATCAACTATGAACGCATTAGTCATGACTTTAGGCAGCCCAGTGATTTATCTCTTCATCTCTACACATTTCTGAAAATTCAAACTTCTGCTAACTAGCTCAAGACATCTTAAAACAAACGCCGAAAAGCTGAACGCTTAGTACGATTCATTTAAGTTACCCCTCAAACCGGATGCTCAAATCATTAGTTCGTTTAAAAGTTTTTTAAAAAAAGGAAAAAAACAACAAAGTCTCCATCTAAGTACAAAGTAAAAGAATTAAAATCCCGACCAAGGCCTCTCAACAGTACCATAATCATTCTGACATGAGCAATAATTATTCAGGACCAGAGCTAAAGAATAATTTGAGAGTTGAGAAAAACCAGCAGAGAGCCGCACTCTGTGCAGACGCCAGGAGAAAATGGGTTGGAGAGTTTTTATTCACAAGGACAGCGGTCCCGGCACCTCTCCACAGGTAGGGTTGTAACTCCACGCCATTTAGGATGAGTTTATTCGGAGACTCCCGCTCCGACCCTGACAGTCCCGCCAGGTTTTGGGCCAGGTGCCGCGGGGTAGCGCACGGCGACGGCTCTCCCCCGACAGGGAGACAACCAGGGCGGACAACCCTCCAAGTTCCTAAAAAGTTTCCAGAGTCGGGGGCTGCCTGAGCCCCACGGGCTCCGCGGGGCCCGCCGGGCACAGCCGCCCGTCCTGCCGCACCTGCGGCCCCGGCCGGAGCGCCGGGAGCTGCGGGCGGAGCGGGAGCGCGGCCCGGCCCGCAGGTGTCCCGGGACCCCCGCCCGCTCCTTACCTGGACGGATCCCGCACAACTTTCCCACTCTGAGTGAAACTTGCGGCAGACAGCGGACCCGCTCCCGACGGCCACCTCCAATCCAATCCAGTCCAGTTCAGCCCAGCCCGTCCCGTTCCGTTCCGCCCCAGCCCCCCGCCAGCCCGGCCACAAGGGCGGGGAAAGGGGGCGGAGGGAAGCGAACCCGCCCCGCGGCGGGCATTGTACGCCCCCGGAGCGGTTGAGGCGGCGTAAGCTCCTCCTCCCCTCGCCATGTTCTTTGTCTCTCCGGCTTTTCCCGGCCGTTCCCGGTGACGCCGCGGCCGCCCCGGCGGGGCCGGCGGAGCGAAGCGGGGCCGCCCCGGCCGCAGGTGACCGAGCGGCCGCCCCCGCCCCAGCACCGCCCCCCCGCCGGAGGGGATCCCGGCCCGCTCCGCCAATCGGCTCGGGGCAGGGGGCGCCTCGGCCAATGGGGCGCCGGGGAGCGCGGAGAGACCCGCGCGGAGAGTCCCGCGCGGAGCCAATGGGGCGGTGCAGCGAGCGGGCCCGCCTCCCCCGCGCGGCGCGCGGCGCGTGGCGGCCGGCGGGGGCAGCACGCGGGGCTCGGACTGGGCTGCGCGGCCCTGAGGGCCCCGGCGGCACGGCTCGGCACCGCACGGCTTGGTACTGCACGGCACGGCTCGGCACCGCACGGCACGGCTCGGCACCGCACGGCACGGCTCGGCACCGCACGGCTTGGTACTGCACGGCACGGCTCGGCACCGCACGGCACGGCTCGGCAAGGCACGCCGCGGCTCGGCTCGGCACGGCACGGCACGGCCTGTCCTGTCCTGTCCTGCCTCGCCTGCCTGCCCGCAGGCTGGTTCGGAGAAGCGGTAGGGGTGGAAGGGAAAAAGCACTTGAGAAGAAGCTGAGTGACGTCCCCAGCTGGGGTCCGGAGAGAGGAGATAATGGAGACCAAAAGCCTCCCTTGAGTCGTCCTTACGTCAGTTTTGGATTGCAGGGAACACCAACTCCATTATATACCCAAGAAGTGAGCAGAAGGAATAGTATTGATAACTCAGAGGTGAAAACCGCCACCTTGGGGTCTCAGTGTCTCACCAAGGCTGTCACGGAATTACCGCAGTTTGAGATCACCCATTCCGGCCGTCCCCACCTGATACTGCCGCTGTAACCCTCAACCACACACCCTAACCCTAAACCACACACCCTAACATTCAACCACCCAGCCACCCAGCGGCACAACCAGGCGCTTCTTGAGCACCTCCAAGGATGGAGACTCCATTCCCTGAGCAGCTATTCCAGCGCCTGACCACCCTAATAGTGAAAAATCTTTTTCTGTTATTTAATCTGAATTTCCCCTGTCTCACCTTATGGCCACTTCCTCCAGCATCTCACCAACACGTGTAACAGCTTTCTGTGAAATCATGTACCAAATGCTGACTGAGGTCTGGCCATGCTGAATCTTCTGCCTTCTCTTTATTCAGGAACCTTCCTCTGCTCACAGAGGGTTCTGGGTTTGCTTCACAAAACATACCTTTGGTAAAGTCCTGTTGCGTTTTATCCCACTTTCCCCTTGCACCTATTTAATTGTAGTTCTCCTTTCATATTTGCTCTCAATCCTTAGTGACTAATGGCAAGGAGTCTGCAGTTGTTGGTGCTGATCATGAGTGCTGGCAGTAAAAGCTCACTGGTGGGTACCCCATGTGGGCTTCCTCCTTTTGCCCTTTGATTGCCATGTAGGAGTCCCACGCCATAGATATGACAGTAATAGAGGCTAATTCCTGCTTGTATGCCAGCCACTGTGTCTTGTGGCCATTGAAGACTCATCAATATTATGATTAACAAAAATAGATTTGGCTAACTGGGATTTTTCTCCGGTACATGGCATGTAGGTCCTGCTTTCTCAGCCTTTAGTCTTGAGAGATGAAGATCAATGTGCAAGCACCCCTTCTGTGCATCTCAAAACAGAGCCCGGGCTTAGATTTTTTTTTTTTTTTTGCTACATTTCAGTTTCTCAATTAAGATCTGATCTGTTGATCTGATTTGGTACTTTTCTGGTGTCTGCAGATTTTAGCACAGAGGTTCAGGTGTTATTACTGTTTACAAGCCTTGCATTTCCATCAGAGCCAGGGGCAGAGCCTTGCCATGCCATTCTGTTACAAATGTCTCATCAAGGATAAACCTGCCCCCAACAACGCACAGCTCAAGTTGGACAAGGTGTAAGGGATGCTGAAGGACCAATGACATCTAGTATTTTTGCTGGAATAATTACCTCAGGATTAAACCAAATCTCAGCAGTGGAACAGGGCAAAAACTTTGGAATCACTCATATCCACAGTGCACAAATCCTTCCTGCAAAAGCCCAGCTTAACAAAATGTGGGTGAAGTAAGACACTGGTCACAGCAGATACATAGTGATTTGCATTGCCTTTATGCTCTACCTCTGACTGATCCAGGGTAATCAGCCATGTTCTTCATAAACAGTTTCAAATGGGAGAAAAATTATCCTAAGCCACTTTTACAGGGCAAGAGGGTTATGTCAGTGTCATATCTCACTACTGCCGTGGACTAAGGGCAGGCATGGGCACTGCTGCTTGGCTGACATCTGGTAACCCCATCAGAGGTGAACTCTCACCAGCCTTTAACACCCAGATCAATTAGATCAATTAGATCAATTAGAAGGCTAGGTTAGCCCAGTCTTGCTGGGCTAACAGCCCTGAGTATTACTGGTTTACACTTAAAGTAGATTGGTAAACAAAATTCAGCCATATATTTAAGATGTGCAGGCCCATGTTTATTACCTTTTTTCACTCACGGCTTATTAATGTAATATCTGTGAGTGAAAGCTATTAGACCACCAAATGAAATGTTCTTTGAGATAGAAAAGAATTGTGTCTACTTTGTAAGGGGCATGTCTCTCACAAACATGGTAAGTCAATGGTGCTCTTGTAGTGATTAATGCAGAAGCCAATCAGAGTTCTTGGGGTGGAGGGGGTTGGGGTTTTTTAATTACCAAGATAACCACCTCATCAAATCCATTGCTCAAAGACAAAACAACTGTGTTTTACTCACTTTCTCTGCTGTAGTGAGATGAAAAAGTGGTGATATGTTCTCCCCAGAGGTCATCATAGATACAAATAAGGTTGAGGATCTCATATATACACACAGAGACTGGTGGACAAAGCCCAGGGTTTATTGTACTGTCAGAGAAACTGAACAGAAGGGAAGGAGGAGATTAAACAAGGCATTTGGAAAGAAGAGGTACCTACCCTAACATGGCATCTGATTTGCAGTGGAGCTGCTGGATAGGAGGCTGGAAGGAAGAAAAAGCACATTTAATTTTATTTTTTAATGAAGGACAAACGCACTGCAACATTATGGGCAAAACCAGTAATATCTTCTTGCCTCTTCTGATCCAAACACAAAAAATGTGCCTAACATACCTTTTGAACCAATATTCATGGTCTCACATATTATTTACACCAGAAAACCAAGTCAAGGGTAGAGTTGGGAGCAGTAGTGACAAAGTTCTGCTTCCTTAAGGAAGAACATACCTTTTCCAGTATTTGTTCAGTACTCCTAGCATTCTTCCAGTCTATTTTCTATCAGAAGACTGATTCCTCATGTTTCGCTCAGTCAACATACTCCACCCTTCCCTTGCAGCTCTGACTTGTCTCTACCTCTTATCTAGCTTTTCCCAGTCACAAACAAACAACACATTCTGGCTGATGTTTTGTTTCTGTGTAGCATGGCCTATGTAATCTGAGGTTTTGAGTGAAATTAATATTACACCATTTTTCTTACTCTAAAAATACTTGTACTAAAAAAGTGATGAAGCTAGGCACCCCTCCAAGCAACACATTTCAGCAGTACAAAATTATTTTCTGCATAGTCCAACTTTCAGAAGAGCTCTTGGTTTTATAATGTCTAGCACAAGAGGATTTGATGTGGGTTGCTCATAGATACAACCATAATGAATCTGCCTAATGAATAATAATAAGACTGGGCAGTTCTGCCACTTCATTTCTGACTGCAACAGTAAGTCAAAAAATACACTGTTCCAAAATTCATTTTCTTCCTCATTGTAAGAAGGTTTTTCATCTGCAGGAGATGTAATGTGAATATATAACATTTGGATCAGAGAGGTTACATCTTTGCCCTCCACTATTGTCTTCAGTGCTGGAACACAGCAATGGGTTTCTTTGAAAGCACAGCAGACAGCTTTTTAAAGTGGCCTCTGTGGTAAAGAGGACAGTAGCAGATGTCCAATTCAGTACTTCTGTCATGCACTTGGTGAGATACAATTAGGGAGAGGCATGTAGTCTTTAACCTTCAAAACACAGGATCAGAGTAACTGGAATATTGTCTTGCACCTGAATTTCAAAGTTAAATTTACACAGATTAGAAAGTACTTAGAAAATAATATTTTACAATTTAAACAAAGGTGATTTTTAGACTTGAGATCTCAGCTATAAAAGATATTAATCTGGACTCATAAGGTTCAATTTAGTGCCTCACAAAGATGCACATGATATATATCCCTCCTATTACCAGTTACTCTCCTCTCTCTCCATAATTATTAATACCACAGTTTACCTCAATATAGCATAGTAGAAGAGGCATATGCTAACAAAAAATACCTGAGTTCCCTAAGAAAATGACTAGATGTGTCAGCAGATGACACATATGCTTGTCATTTCTGGTGACCTTCATGGGACAATGCAATAGTTAATTCCAGAGAAATGCGGTGGTTGAAGTAAAATAAAATAAAATAAAATAAAATAAAATAAAATAAAATAAAATAAAATAAAATAAAATAAAATAAAATGAAATGAAATGAAATGAAATGAAATAAAATAAAATAATAAAATACCGTGGCCAATTTTCAAAAGATGCAGAAGCTCTATCTTTTTTACAAGCCTTGTTAACAAACCATTTGCAACTTACATTTGAAACAACAAAACCCTAAAGAATAACGAGCAAATCAAAGTACAGATATGTGCCACAGAGCTTCCATGCATGTGTTTGCTTCACAGTAGGTGGTGTCCCAGCTCTTCTTTTACCCTAACCTAGTAGCTTTGGAAGATTGCAGGGATTTTTCCAGTAGCTGTTTTGAATTGTGTTCTGCTACTGTCTGATAGCATCACTAGCTGAAACCTTAGCCATGAAGTCAAAGTGAAGCCAGGCATGAGAAAAATCTTTAGTACTGAAGGCCAACAATAAGGGCAACGTGACTTTGAATCTTTGTTTAAAGAACAAAGGGCCTGGTTTCGCCCTTCTGGTATCAAAGGAATTTTCTCCTTAAGCTGTCTTGCTAAAGACAACAGGACTATTTAGTTAGTTACTTGATATTAGCAAAAAGCAAAAAAAAAGTCTAGTAGTTAGAGGGAAACAATTACAATTATAAATATTTCTAACAAATGTCTTTGGAGACAAAAAACCAGTTCTCCTGGTACAAGACATTACATAATTATTTAAATTTAAAGCAATTTATATTTGTAATATTGTAAGAGAACAGTAAATGTCCGTAGCTCTTCACATCTTCCACCAGGAATAGACCAGAAATTATGAAATGTATAATTCCGTAACAAATTAAAATTTGGAGTAGGGGTGAATACCTCTAGAAACAAGAGAGGGGAGAACATGAAATACTGTATTGGAGGAGTTACGAGTTACTCATTTTGGACAGTTCTGTGGTGGTAAATGTGTGTAACATGAACAGACACACTGTGCATGAGTTTGTCAGGATCAGGGCCCTGTGTACATTGGGGAGATGCCATCAAACAGCATGAACTAACAATTTTGGTTTGCGAGACAAGCTGCTACTATCATATGAGTTTCTCAAGGCTCCTCTTCTCTAGCAGAATGTGTGGGACAAGAAAGCAAAGTAATTAATCCATATTCTTTGCTTTTTTTCTGAGATAATTTTTCTCATTGGCTAGAAGTCTTTTTTTTTCCCTCAAAAGATACTTTCAAGCTTCAGGCTTTCTGTGCTGTTCACTAAACCATTTGTACAATAACACAGTATAAGGAGCAAACAAGTAATGCCAAATATTTTATCACATTGTTACTTTGGTAATATTAAATCATAGAACATGTCATTAATGATTCATTCATGGTAAATTACAAAAAAAAGTAAACATCAGCATTTTTATTAAAAGTGTAGCTGGTGGAGTGTAGTTAAAGGTACAAAGAATTAAGAGCATAACTGTGATTCTTACATTAAAACGAGTGTTTGATTGGGTGGCTTTCTTTTAATATAGCTTTTAAGTTTCTTTGAAAATTAGAGGAGGAAACCCCCAAAGCATCATGGCATTGGCACACTAGGGCTGAAATGTTTAGGCTACCCACAGAAATCACACTTGCTTGAAGCAGCATTTGTTTGGTTTTAACAGTAGCTTATTCTTGGTAGGAGGACCAGCATAAGAACAGGTCTGCTCAGTGGGTTTCAGCAGTAATGGCAGCCACAGAGGATCCAGGGAACTTGGCTATCACTCCAGAACCTGCCACACTGTTTTCAGGTGACAGCTCTTCCATCTGTTCCTCTCAAGGGTGATCCATTGATCAACAGTGCTTCCCTAATCACCTGCCCCTGCCAGCTGCCCCAAATCTACCTCATTCCTTCAATTTATTTTCATTTTGTAAAGCTCTTGGAGATCTGCGGATGCAAAACAATGCTGGACAGTCAGGTGTTTTTCCCAAACACTGCCTGTGAAACAGATTGGAACAAAGGAAGAATGAACCAGAAATAGGGACAAATCTGCCTGATCAAGTGACAAGCACTGGGAACAAGTGAAACCACAGATAGGAGATCATATCCTCCCTGTTACACCTGTAGAATAGGTAACAAACCAGTTTTTCAGGTCTTGGTAGTTGCAATAGTAGAGATGCTGAATTTCTGTGTGTCCTTCAGCTGTCTGCAACAGCAAATAGATTTTGTGAGTGATTGCATGTGTCCAAGCTAATCAGGAAATTTCTGGAGCACACTGTTGCTTCCTGCAGAGATGCTTTTTAATTTAGTCCTGGTACCTGATGGCTCTCAAACACTAAAGGGCCTAGAGATCCATCCTGAAGAGGCAAGGTTGTGTGTGTGTGCTGAGAGAAAGGCTACAACTGGTGTTAGGTGAAAGAGCCCTTTCATTTGAGCTGTGTGTCTGTCCAGACCTGCTCATCCCGCCCTCATCTTCGCATCCTACCCTCACCTCCACATCTCACCCTGCTTCTGCATTCTGCCCTCATCTCTGCATCCCACCCTTGTCTCTGCATCCTGCCCTCATTCTCAGCCACTCAACTTTTCATTTTGCTGGGCATTTCACCTGGAACAGCTCCAGAATGATGTGCTTGATTCTCATTATTGCTATAATCGTTTCATTGCAAGTTTCAAAAGTGCACTAAACTGACAGCTCTGTTGTGCTGGAATAGCTGGAAAATTGCTGTACTAAGGCATATAGCACTGCCTTAGCTTGCACTGCCATCTCCCAGAAGCCAGTTTTGTTAAAACACACAACTCAAAAACTGAAGTCTAGTAACATCATAGTACATATAATTTGAATAAAATCTGCATTTTTTCCATCAGATGAATGATTTAATACATTGTTTTTATTCAGCAAGGTTGCAAATGAGCTGCTGTAGCAGTAACTTAATTATGGCAGGCTCTGACCACCAGACAGTGCTTTTTATAGCAGGTCATTGCTGTCTTCAGTATTTGAGACAAATACTGGATTCACTGGGAGATCTTTCACCAGAAGGATAATATACTGAAAAGCAGCTCTGTCAAAGTGACTTTGCTGCTAAACATTTTGTAGTAGTCACAGAATCTGAAATCTGATTTATTAATTAAATATTATCAGCACATGCTCTAAAGAAACCAGCATGGCTGAACTCTGCCCTTCTTAAGTGAGATTAAAGGACATGACAAAAGTTTCTAATAGTATGCCTCAGCCCACATTTCCTGTAAAGAATATAACTTATTTCTCAAAATATGTTGAATATATTTTCTTTATATCTTGGTTTATTATGACCCATGGCAGTAATCTAAAACTGAAACATTCAAAAACTAAGTGAAAAAGAAAAACTGGATTACACAGGAGGAGCTGGCAGATCCTGACTGTATTATTCTCCTTCAAAGAAACAGAAAGGTGTTTGGCCAGATTTTCTCCAAAAGGGACAAAAACTTTGAAAGAATCTTTGCTTAAACATTCATTGAGTAATTTTTCAACTAAATTTATCGAGCTAAATGACATATTGAAAGAAATAGAGCATGTCTTAACATGAACAAAGGAATAAAGAAAACCCTATTAATTAATGTAGCTGAGAGTATCATCCTATGACATTACTATGGGATTGCTGTAAATAGTGCCTGGTCCCACAGCATGAGACAAACATCTTGCAGTCTGCTCTGTGTTGGGTAATTACAATGCACTGAGCCTGTATGTTCAAATTTGTCCTTGATAGGAAAACAATTCCCTGAGCCCCAGCAGGTTACTCTGTAACCAGACATAGGCAGCTTGGTGCCAGTCTCCCCCAGGCCCCAGGCACAGTTCTCCTGTCTTTCACTTTTTTTGCTGCTGTTCTGTTTTTGCACCAGTCTGTGCTCCTTCCTGTAATCCGGGGTGGTTAATGTGCAGCGCTGCTTCCCCACTGGCAGACTTCTAGCCTTTGAATTTCATTTGAATTCTTCATGTGCTGGCAGCAAGACACGTGGATAGTGGTGGGCTGGTGCTGTCTGAGGGAGGGAAAGTGTTGGCCAAAGCTGTTTTTTTCCCTTTGCTGGTCTGCACCTCTCTAAACCCCCAGCCTGGCCAGAGAGACATCCTCCAGTGTGGAGCAGGCTGGAGGGACCTCTGCTCTGCTGTGACTCAGCCAGGAGGGGAGCACCCTTCCTGTGTGCTGTGTTCTCCCAGGGCTCCCAGGAACCCTGTGCCCACTACAACTTCACCGTGCCCACCTTCATCCCAGAATCTCACTGTGACTTTCCAGTTTCACAGAGACAGCCACAGTCCTTAACCCCTGGCCAAGGTGACAGTAGTTTGGAAAGCACTGCCCGCAGAGCACCAACATGGAGACAGTTGAGTAAGTCCAGAATTACTCATTTTGGCAGTAACATGTAACAAAATCAGCAGTTTGGTAGTGCAATAGTTTACTGGGTGTAAACTATTGCAATAGTTTGCTGTGGCACCAGGGTATTGCCTAGATCGACTTTCACCCTGCCTATGTAGTTACTATTGGAGGGAGACTTGTGGGCCACTCTGTGCCACCTTTCCTCTGCTAGAGAGCATTTTCTGGGCTTGTCTTACACCTTTTTCTGATCCTTTTCTGCCACACCAGAAAAAAATGCAAGAGCCCTTTTCTGAGTACTCCCTTCTTATGTCAAGGCACTGTCTGGGAGCAGTCAGTTGTCTTTGGTTTCACCACCACTGCTGTTCCAAGTCTGTACCGACTTCACACAGCCTGAGTAATGTGGTACTTTGGGCTTATGGCATCACTTGCTAAGCCTCCTGATGGCAGAAAGCCCCCCTCCCTGTTGCACCACCTCCGTGGTGCCACTGGAGCCATGACCCAGCTGCTGCTCGCTTGCTCTCCATGGGAAGCACAGGGCTGGCTTTCCTGCTCTTTGTTCCCTGTGTGGAACAGGTGTCCTCTATCCAGAAAGGCTCATTGCAGTTGTTCACCACAGTTGTGTTTGTTTTGCTTCAGCTGCCCCTGTTTCTGATCACGTCTGACTTTGGCTATGAGGGTGTTATCAAAAACTGGTTTGAATGTCACCTCCTTGGGCACTGAATCAGGGAGGGAGGCTGCTGCCATGTACAGAGAACAGTCCATTTGCATCCTTCCTCAAGCATCCTCATGACAGTCCACCTTCAGGAACCACAGGAATATTGCAGAGCAATTGAATAGCTCCTGGCATGAAACATGGACATGCTTGGTGTGACATTTTGCCAAGAGTGGATTGGGATTTCATAGAACAACTCACCACAGGTACTTACACACTCTGTTGGACATGAATGCTTGGCTAGACAATACGTTTTGCCTTGGAGGAGCCGGCACAAAGCACCGATGCGCCAGCACCTGTGGGAGCAGATGGCTTGCCTGTTTTCCTCCAGACATTAAGGCTCCAAATCCACAGCACATCTTTTTCTCAGATTCACAAAAAGCTGCAGAGGAACTGTCTCCTGTCAAATATCTTCTCCTGCCTGATGGGACCAGCTCCAAACTCAGCTACTCACATTGCATTTTTCATTTTTGAAAACTTATGCTCTAGAGTTTAAAACCAAAGGCTGAAAGTGGCGGAGAAAACCCAAGGAAACCACAGCATGTGTGACTAAATGTGAGGTGAGAATCAGTGGTCCTTGAGGCCTAAATCCTTATCTGTGAATCACCATGGACTTGAATACAGACCCCATTAGTGGGCAGCAAGTTAACAGGATGCGTATGGGTGATCCAGCAATACTGAATCTGGGGAGAACTCTAATACCAGAACTTTCCTTGACTTTCTGAAATCCAAGACAATCTGTCACACATTATAACACAGAAAGTATGCTGAGTGACCATTTCCAGCTCCAACAGGAATTTTCTCTGACCTTCTGACAGCTACCTGCCGTGTCACCTCTCCAGCTCAAGAAAATGAGAGCGTAGTTCCCTAACTCAGTAGACAGCTCAGGTTTAAATTTAGTAGCTACTTTTAGAAAATACCTCAGGATTCTTGGACAGGCAGCTTTGTGCAAGCACTCTGGCTATCACTGCTGTCTCCTCAGGGATGAGAAAAGCCTGTACTAAATACGATAAGAATAGCAACAGAGGACTGATACTGCTCTTGTGTGCAGGATGGATGAAATGAATGTCATCTTCCTTTTATTTGCCTTTATAAATCATCTCCCTTTCTCCTTTTTTTTCCTTAGGAGTGTTGATTTTCACCTTAAATAAAATGGGCAAGATGTCATCAGAGAAGTCCAGCGATTATAATGAGCTGGTAAGAAGTTCCATGCTCTTATTTCCTGACAACCAAAAGGATTTTGGATTTTATGCATAACAAAATTTTGATCCAAAATAGCAAGAAGATTACATATATTCTATATATTTATGTGGCATTAGGTAATTCTGCTTTCAAGAAGCACTTTCCTGTACAAAACCACACAGAATTCCTAGAGAAGAACTTCTAAAGAGAACTATGATTTTACCTTCATAAATAGGTAAGATAAATTTGCCATTTAGCAGATCCTTGCCGAGCCATGCCAGAACACTGCGGGTGTTTGGAATTCACTCCTATTGTCCCTAGGCTGAATTGCTTTCAAAAAGGTCACATGAGGAGGAAAGGAAGTTTTGACTTTCACATGCCTGTTATTGCTAAGGAAACCACTTCCTTGGTATTCACATATTCAGCATGTCTCCAGTTTTGGTGCTCTGACAAATGACATTGTGCTGCTGCATCAAGTAACAAAGAAGGGTGGAGAAGACTATTAGACAACTTGATGTGTTTGAAACACCAGTACAGCTTTTGTAGGACTGTCAAACTTCAAGTAGGCTTTGTGAGAGTAAGCAGGGTCCTTTGTTAGCTGCAGATGGGATACCTGGAGTTTGGAAATGGAATAAAAGGTTCTGGCCTACACCTCAGCAAGCTCAGGTGTAGTCTGGAAGTTTTCCTGGTCTGTAGCAATGGCAATATTCTTACACCTCTGTGGATACCCAGACAAAAAAATTTTTAATACCAGGATACCTGTGTTATTCTCTCTGTCGGATGTATTTCAGCTTTCAAGTACATAGTTGCCTTTTCTTTGGCATTTGTATATCAGGAACTGAGTATCTGTGATATGTGGTGATTTCAAAAGTACTTAGATTTGAACTTTGGGTATGTAGAACTTTTCCCATTTTTCTGACTTCTTACTCAAGAAATTAGAAAGAGTGACAAGCTACCCCTGGTCAGGACTGAAAATCTCTACAAATATGGGGATTTTTGTAAAGAGGACTGAAGCAACATTTCTTTGAATTTTTTTTTTTTTGCATAAATCTCAATCTGACATGAGGAAAATGTATCATAATTAGGCTTATTTCTACTCTGAGAAAAAAAGAAGTCTAGAATGCCTCAGGATACAAGTGGGCTGCACTGTAAATATACAATAGCTATTGACATTACTGGTAACAAGTGTGAGGCATGCACAAATCACAGGAACTGAACAGCTAAAGCCCTGCTCAATTTACTGAGAGGCTACTGAGCTTCTGATATGTCAAGATCTATTTGTCTAAATGTTATCTGTAAAGACAACATAATGTAGTGAACTGAGCCTGGGACTCAGGAAGCCAGAAATCAATATTCTAATCTTGGCCCTACCTCAGATGCATTTGGTAGCTCCAGAGTAGTTGCTTAATCTCCCTGCATGCTCGCCAGAGATAAAACAGTTCAAATATAATAAACTCCACTGAATTGCTGTACAGATCAGTTCACAGCTTCTGTATACTTCTTTGAATTGTTATATAAATCTTACCATTACATGCAGGACTTCTGGAGGTTTGTGTCCAGGAAAATACCAAGTATCTTTGGATTTGAAAATTCAGGTCTGTTTTCTAGCAGATGCCCTTGCCCCATAGAAGCTTGAAGCACAGCCTTGTGGCATCCCAGAAGATACAATGGCATCTGGCATGATTCCATCTTTCCCCCCCTCCTTTTTCAGATGTTTCCTCCCAGAGAGCATCCTCATTTTCAGTCTGACCATGCCAGAATAGACCACACCTTGACAGAAGTTATTTGCTTAATGCAGAAATAACAGAGAGAAGGACCTATGGCCTGTTTATTTAGGCATTAAGACTAGAAAATAGTTGTGATTTCTCCTGGGTTAAAATACTTGAAAACCTGCTACTCATTTGCCCCAGTATAGTAATTTCTGAGTGATCATCTTACCGGAGGCTTAGCTGAGCTACACTTGTGTCTGAGGATCTCAGAATGGTTATCTGAGGTTAAATAAAAGATAAGTAAAATCACAATAATCTTCTTCAGCTTTTAAGAAATAAAACCAACAAAACAAGTACAGAAATTAACCAACCAATGACACCACAGATTACCTTCTGTAATGTAGGAATGAAGAGATTTACTGGCTGTATCTCTCTTCCATGCAAGAAATTAGTTCCACCTACAGAGGACAAGAGCACCCATATTCTAGCAAATGGTGCACTTTTCCAGCCAAAATGAACAGGTTTATGAATTGTACTTTAAACTACAAGTTTTTTAAATTTTGACATTTCTAAGGAAAAGCAAGTGCTAAAACAATCAGGTCTACATTTACTGGCATGTGTATTTGTTTTACAGCCATTACTACTTGCAGAAGGCGGTTGAGCACCTCTAACACCCCAGGGTTTTGTCTCCTGTCATAGTCAGCCCTCATGATGCTGTTAAAACACACAGGCTGTGGCTGGTAGGTGGTAGTTAGGCCAGAACCTAGGCAAGGTTTTGTCCAGCAAAAGCTGGAAACATTTGCAGTGTTCAGGGCTGAGGCAGCAGGGAAGGCAGTGCATGGGGGCGATGCGCTCGGGCAGCCGGGTTGCTAAGCACACAGCCTGCTATGCCGCTAAGCAGGCAGCACCCGGCAGAGCCATTAAGTCTGCAAGAGGCTGAGTATTTAATAAGCTGCATGCTACCGTGCATTTACATAGCTTAAGTTGTAGTAAAGCCCTAGCAGGAAAGGGTCAAAAGTGCAGGGCTGGAGGGCGAAAGCCCACGCAGACTGCATCGTAACCCATCCTGTCCTCTGCGGAAAAGAACTTAGGGAGGAACCACAAGAAAACGGCCTCATTCCAAGCAAGGAGAATTTTAAAGGCCATAAGGCAAGAATTTAAAAAATGTAAATTTAAAAAATAATTGAAGTTATAGCACATGTGACCAGGTCTGGCAAAACTCAATTATACAGAGGTTGCAGGGTATCTACATGCCCCCAGTAAACCAAGTGCAGGAGTGCGGTGGAAAGGAAAATGAGATTCCCGTCCTTTGTGGTTTACACATCTAAAACAAAATGACTCTCTGCTCACCCTGTGTGCTCTTAAGACTCTTTCATGTGAATCATTTGACACTTATTTATTTCTCATTATGCCTATTTAACCATTTCCCTGGGCACCATCTTTACCCTGAAACTGCTAGAGACCAGAGTCCTGTTCCAGGCAGTGACTCCCTGCAGCAAGCTCTGTGTCCTCTCTCTTTTCTCCCTCATTAGCAAAGGCTGTTTCAATACAGAACTACTGACTTTGGACAGGAGAGCCCATGACTGATTTCACTTCCTTTAGCATAATCACAGACTTCAGTGACTTTGCTTTTTGCTTTTCATTTATACTGACGTAACTGAGATTGAAATCTGTCCCACAGCAAATATTTATCAGAGCATATCAAAGGAAAAGCAGACCAGAAGAGAAACAAGCACAACAGTGAGTACCATTAAACTTTGCCAAGTTAGATTTCAAAGTCAATGAAAACCACCCCAGAGACAAAGAACTAAAATGTAGGACAAAGTAGAGCACTGAAAAAAAATAAGTTTCAAAATGCTGGTGTCCTACAGAGCAAGTTTTGATTATTTGTAACTTGCAAAAATTATGAAGCAAAACCTACGCAGAACTAACAATATGTGCACAAAGTCAGCGGTCACCACCCTGGTGCTTTTGTTAACATCTTTGCTTTATATGTAGACCCATCACAGCTATCTGTGCATGTCAGGGACCCTTTCTACAGAGTACTAAGAAAGCAACAGGACAACTTCCACAACTGGCTTTCTAAGTGATATAAAATAATAGGATGCCCCACTTTAATTAGATAATTAAAACTGTTTCTGCTTTGGTAGATGCCAAGGACACCCAGTTTCTTGGCAACAAACCTCTAATTTTCTTTCTTTGATATCCAGGTCACAGCCATTTGGATTAGAGGCTCATTTCCAGCAGCAGTGCACAGCAGGGGCACACAGCTTCCTGTCCTGCTGTTGGTATCCCCCCTAAGTTCAGCATCTTGCAACTACTTTTATAAAAGCTGTTAAATGTTAAAGCCCTTATAAAGGGTGGTTTCTCAACGTTCACAAAGGTCAGACAACATGTAAGCATATTAAAACATTAGGGAGTCCCGTGCAACACCAGCAACCTCTTACATCATCTGCAACAAAGTCTCACCCTGTTCTAGCTAAAGAACATAACTGAAAGGGCTAAAGCAAGAGAGAGAGGAAAACTCTTCCATCCCCAGCTCTCAAGCTTCTTTGAAAATAGGTCTACCACATCCCTGACCATTTGCTGCCATTCCCCCTTAGGAGGAAGAGGAACACTATCCTATAATAGGTCTCCCTCCTATCTAGATCAGGTGAGGAAATCATACCTTTACTGAGTGCTGGTCAGTACCTGGGAGAGAAGCATATAGCCCTGAATGCCTGGACTGGTGCTTTGCCTGAGCTGACATCATTTGAACTGTGGAGCAAACTACAGCCTGAAGATTATCAAATGCCATCAATCCATATGTAAGGCACAGGTAGTCATTCCCAGTCACACATGAACTGGAAAGGTATAACTGATAGCTGAAGATTTTTAGCTTTTTCATATATTCATAGCTTTTTAGATTTTTATTTCTTGCTGTATGGTTTCTAGTACTTTTCTTGCTGTTTCTCACATTTTAGAATAATAAGGTAGCTCTTTCTAACACATTCTTGAAATTCTGTTTAGTCTTATTCTTAGGAAGAGAATTTCTGACAAGAACATCTGGTTCTCCACCAGAACTTAAGAGACATAACAAATACCCCTATACCAACTCCAAGGGGCTGATTAAGGGTCGGTTACTGGGGAAACTGATCTCCTACTGGATGGACCTGCTAGATATACTAATTAATTAACCTTATAATAATTATAGCAATCCTTTATCACACGTGCAGGTAGCCATTTCTGTGCACCTGAAATATATGCTTCATTAAAGATATACTTTTTATCAGTTGCAAGTTTTTGTCTTTTGATTTTAGGCAACATAACAGCCCATATCTATTTCTGAAAATCAGTTTTTATAGGAAAGGCATAAAGAGCATGGCACCAAGGGGAAGGTTATGCAGAAGAAATCATAGAGAGCAGATGGCAGCCACAGTGCTTAACGCACTGTTGGAAGGTGCCCAGCGACTCTAGTTATGAGTGACAGAAGAACCTATAGAGGATAATGACTTTGTCAAGTGCCAGCAATTTATTACATGGTATTCCTGAGAACAGCTGAGGTGAATTAGTAGCCATTTACTATTCCTTCTGACATCCCTGAGATCCTGTGTGTAGTGCTGCTGAGGTTTCTGGTGCCTTTTGGGTCGATGTGAACTTGTTCAAAGCCAACCCAAAGCCAACTGGCAGGGTTAGCACAGCTCCAAATCCTTGCCAATCAAGGACCCAGCAGGTGTATCAGCTTATGCTTGCTGCTACACTAACCATCACTTGGGTTTTGGTCAGCTTGGAGCCTGACCAGAACAAAAACTGTTAACACACAAACAGCTTTACGAAGAAGGTACACCAGGTGTTACGGCAGTACTGTAGGGTACTGGAGGGTAAACACACCTCCCTGCACTTACTTTAAGCAAAGGAAAGGTTATAAGGATTGTGCCTTCCATGCACTCTTTCATCTGACAAAGTCAGTATATATGACAAGATATTTGTATTCTTGTGTGCAGCCTACATCCATGCCTATATGCATCACCATTTAGCTCTACAAAACATACTTCAGGTTGGATTATTTTTCATTTTAAAAAAACCCACTGAGCAATTTCCTGAAAATAATGTTGCAAAGTGAATTTTGACTGAACTCATAGAGGTTATTCTCCTATTTTATCTTCCAGTAGGGACAGGTGAGATAAACAAAGCAGATTCCTGATGACAAATACTTTGGATATATTTTGGAAAGGAAGCTACCTTTTTTACCCCCAGAGAATAGCAGGCCCTGTAGGATTGGTATCTCGTTTTTACTCAGTAGAAGGGTACTTTTTTCTACCAATGAGCACATTAGAATTACTGTTACTGTTTTATGAACTTCTGATGATCAGGTAGCAGCCATTTTCAGCATGATCTTCTGTTGAAAAGAAGTGCATAAGTACTCCAGGGTCATGGTTTGCATCTGCCATCTTCTCTTGAACCGTTGCTGTCTACATCCAATCACCTGCAACGTCCAAGAAACCAAAAAACACAGAGCAAGTTTGGACAGTCTTGGCAACCCTACTATTCTGTATATGCAAACTCAGTAATACAGCTTATTGTAGTTGGGACCCAGGTAGGAGTGGTTTCAAACCACAATTTAAGATTTTTGTAATGATTATTTGGGCTATCTTGTGAAGGGAACATTCCATAGAATGATGGCATGTAAGAGAAAATCTAGTCACCAGCTGAAATGCATAAAATTATTACAGAAAATAATTAACACAAAAAAAACATAGTTGAGAGTCAGAAAATAAAAAAGGAATTTTTCTTTTAAAAATACAAAATCCTAATGAAGAAAATGTAGTAGAAGTAAGAGTATCAATTTTTTAAAAAAAGAAAATCTCTCCAGACAATGTTTCAGACTTCACACAAGAAGCTTGTTAACAGGCAGTTTTATTTATTTTAGTACAACTTGCTTTGATCACTTACTTTCAGATAATTATTTTTCCAGTTAATCAGCATCTCTGTCTCATGTTTTGACTTAAAAGGTGCCTATCACCTTTGCATTTGAGTAGAAAAGATTGCTGTTATTTTTATTAAAAGCATGACCTTCTCTATTACTACCCCAGATACTAAGTCCATAGCACCTTTCCTGTTAACTGTCCACATACAGTTTGAAACATTCTAGCCTACTTGGTTGCGATGTCAATGAATGGAATTAGAACTCTTTAGCATCACCTTTCCCTTCTCTGGAGAAAGTTACTTTCTTTACTCCATTATATCCTGTGACAAGTTACCTCAAGCCTGTGAGAACAATTTTCATCTCAACTTTTCACTGCTCTTTGGTGGTATTTCATTGACCATTAGCAAGCTGGTACCATGAGATGGATGCTCAAAAGACTCTGGATTTTCAAAATTCAGCTTTTAATTAATAGGTATTTTTCTCTCAAATCATCCTGGCAGGAGTCTCTGAGAATGGATGTGGAAAGGAGTTTCTCTAATACTGAAACTCAGGCTCCCTTTAATGTAAGATTAAGGCATGCTAACCAAGGAACCTAAAGACCATTCTCTTTCTTATCTAAAAAAGGAGTATCTGATTTCACAAAGGTATTAAAAGACTACACATATACACATGTCCACCAAAGAACAATGTCCAGATTTTGTTTTGATTGTAAACGTGGTAATGCCTGTGAACCAAAAGATCTTTCAGAAAGACAAAATCAACTGTCATTGTCCTCCAGCAAAAACTGGAGATCTTCATTTTTCTCTGTCAGTCAGCTTTCTTCACTCTTAGAATCCCTCCCTTTCAGATGCAAGAGCTTCATCAACAGACTTTATATGCTTCTCCCCAGCATAAATGCCATAATGCAGGTTGTCATCCTTTACAGTAGCCCAGGACATTTGCTTGGTGGAGAACCTTGCTGCCCACTCTCCTGCCTTGTTGACAACAATGACACCCCCCAAACCCCCAACTCGTGTCTTCATGTAGTCTAATGCAGTGTCCGCTGCTACCTCTGGTGACATTCCTGAAAAGAAAAACAAAATCACTTCACAGGACTTGTCCTGACAGTTTTTAATTTTCTTAAAATTTCACCCCTCCCCATGGAACCAGTCAAATCTAACTTCTCTTTCAACTAAATTGGCAAGAAATTTCCAGTCTAACAAAGGAAGCATTTTTGGAAAGGCTCTGGACAGCTGTGAAGAGCTGCTACGGTGCAGTATTGCCCCAAGTATTTATTTACATAGCTTCTGATTTTGATTCAGTTCAGAATTAGTTTGTTTCAGAATTTATTAGTTTGTTTAATAAAAACTAACTCACAAACTTTATGTTCAAGATGCACCACTTCTTATGTCATCATTTGACTAGAAAAAAAAAGTCAATCTGCAAGGTTTTCATCAAAGGTTATGACAAGTTAGATCTAAAGCATTTACAATTTGAAAAAACACCCATCAAAACAGTCGAAAATTTCAGTCATCATCTCTGTTCTAGTTCCACTGGCTGCAACAGAGCTCAAGGCACGTACTACACATTGTCATAATTTATCAAAAGCAGACATCAGCATGACTCTTCCTGAAACTTCTGAAACCATCAGGCAAAATGAGGTCTCAATGTACTAGACATCAGACAAAGGACCAGCAATGCAACTTTAGCTTTTCTCTACTTGATTTATATTAACAGGAATATTTTCTAAATAAATGAAATTTAATAGGTACATCATACACACAGACCTGTAATAGCTGCAAAATAATTGTTCACTACAAGCTTAAATATGCATTCAGGAATGCAGTTGGCTTGGCCTAATTACCCTAAGATATAGACCCTCAGTAATGTTACACAGCCTAGGTTATAGAACAAAACCTGACCTTTATGCCTTCCCTGCAAATTTTGAGTTAAAACCAAATAAAACCAGCAGAGTCAGAATTATTCACAGCACTGGTGACTGACAGGATAAAGCTCCTTACTCTGATGCACGGGTGACACTGACTATTCAAGTCAGTGGCACTGTCTTCAAAGGGTCAGTATTTCACTGTTTGATTTTTCACCAAGACAACAGCTGCCACCATAAGATTGAAATTTCAACAGCTGTTAAGACTGCCAAAGCAATTCGCTCCTGCAACACAGAAGTAAATTTTGCAGCATTTGTCCAAAAGAGAGTATTTAGTATGCGAATTACCAAATAGCTGAACAGAATTTTGAGGGCTCTGCAGTTGTTCTTACACATGCAACTTCAGCTCACTATTCAAGGACTCAAAAAGCTATAACAACTTAAGGGTTTGTTTTCAGTGCCTTCATGGAAATATGTTGAGAGGAGGGGCCGGGGGGAATCTAATTGCTGACGTGTTTGCCTGGCAGCTGAGTTATACTTCTGGGCAGGATGAATGAAGGTAAAGCAAGCATGGACAGGGTGAACAAGTGCAAACAAACTAGACATGAATACATGTGGGTTAATTTTCTTTTTTTCAAATAAACTTTTTAATTTGAGCCTCATTTGCCTTTCAAATTGATTAATCACAAGCCAGATAACTGCTATCAATGCATAAGTCTTGCAATGCAGTTAACTTTAAGCCAGAGAAGAAACTGGTTTATACAGTTTAGACAAGAGCTTAGAAAGCTGTTTACAAATTGAATACTTAGAGACGTAATTTAGAGAGTCAAGGGAGAGCATAACGTGTTAAGAGCTTTGGGAAATAATCTGTAGGTTGTATTTTATGCTGAAACTGTCATGTCAGCTATAAGATTTAGAGGAATGAACTCATTATATGCAAACAGCCCTATAAAGCACAACAAAAATATTCACAGCTGTTACTTGTCTCTCTACTTACTGCTTCTCCAATGAAAATGTAAATTGAGTGTTTTCCAACTATTTCCACTTTGGTTGATCTCAAAGCAAGTTACACTGTACTGCTCCAAAACTATTTTATTTCTAAAAATAATCGTGATATCTATATTAATGATTCTTGAACTGCATGCAACACAAGTTTGTTGTCTGGCTATGTTTACAGGCTGTAACATAATCAAGGGTTTAGATGACAGACTAAGTCATGAAGGTAAAGCTACAAAGGGTCATCCCACAGTCAGATTGTATTACAGTCACATAAGACATACTGTGTCAGCTGTTTACCACATACCCACCAGTATGTTTAGTACATTTTCCAAAACAAAATGTAAATTGAAATCATAGTTAAAAAGTCTTAAAATAATTTCTGTTGCTGTAATCAGAGTTGTTACAATAATGACCTTTACAGTTTATTAGAAAGGCAATACACTATACTTTCTATTTCAGCTCTAGTTATCTGTTTCTAGCCCTCCCTCACTGCTCCCTTAAATGTATCTTATTTTTACTTGTTTTCTTTTTCTTGTTCACAGATTTTTAGTTTGTAATTGGGAAAAATTATTAAAGAGAACTTCTGTTAAACAAAGTATACAGTAATGTCTTTCAGTGTACACTGATCTGAAGCATGATTCAGTATCAGGCAGCAGAGATAATTCTGTTTACTTCAGTTATTTTAGCTTTATTAATAATTTAATACTTGGTTTTGTTTCTAAAGTTTTTGTTTTAACCCATCCACATACCCCTTAGAGCAACTCTTCTGACAGCTGTTTTAGGATGATAGTATATACACTGAAACCTGTGATTAGGCAATGTTTCCTATCCTCCTTACTTCAGATTACGGCAAGTTTGGAATATACCTTGCTCCATGTGATAGAGAATCAGTCGGGCTAAGACCACTTTCATAATGCTCTCCCCATGCCCTGTGGTTGAAGTGGCACCAGAACAGTTGTCAGCATAACCTCCACTTCCTTTTCAAAGGGAAAAAAAAAAGAAGGCAATATTCTGTAATATGATTTAAAAGCCCGGCATTGTTTAAAATAGGTACCAAACATTTCTTTCTTTAGGTCCATTAGCTCCATGTATTTCTGAAAGCAAAGCATCAGAAAAGGTTCCTTCTCATTTCTGCCACAATATGAAAAGTAAAATATATGAAAGAGATGAACAACAGTTGGAGCAAGTCAGTTGCCAAGTTGAGAGAGAAGACTAGTGATCTGTTTGTGTACAAGAGGCAGAAGCAGGCCAACACTCCACAGGAATGGGCAAAAATATTTTCCAGAACAGCAAGGGGGGTATACTGAAGATCAGCAAGATAGGGACAGGATGCAGAATGCCAGGTCATATCAATTGAGAAGATATGAAGGAAGATCTAGTGAGGACATTTGTGAGCTGACCAGTTTGAGAGGAACTTACCCTCCACAGCATATAAGAGATTTGAAGAGCATGGGCTCTAGTAAAATTTCAAAGCACCCCTGAAGAATCTTCAAAGTCCTCACCACAAGCAGAGTGTTTCTTCTGTTGAACTCCCCTTCCCTCCTTTTTTCTTTTCTCCCATCCTTGTTTTGCTGGCCCATTCCACACCCTGTTCTCTACCAAGCTTCTGCTTGCTCAATACCCATATTTTCTAGCACATCTCCTAAGAAAAATATTTCCCAGGAGCTAGGAAGAAACATACCACAGCATTATAAACAAAGTACTGGGGGAGGGGAAAGAGGCCTTAGAAGAACAATGAAAGTTTCTTCCCTTCTGTGCTTTCTTGATCAGACCCTTTTAATGGACTCTGAGTAACATGTGGAAAAACACTGCCATATTAAGTCAATGCCGCTTTACCAAAGCCTCTGATGTTTAAGAGCACAGCTGACATTTCTGTATCAAATCCTGAAGATGCCTAGCAAGACCAAAAGTTGCAAGCAATATGCTCAAAAGTGCCCAGTTTCACTTCTCCTTCACAAACCATGTCCCCAGCTATAACAACCCTGAACATAATCTACACAGGAGGAGGGTATTTGCAGTCAGAAGGCTGCAGCCAGACACAAAACTGAAAACCATAGTCAAAATCCAGAGGATACCAAAATGTCAGTAACTTTGTATGCAAAAGAAAGACAGTTTTATAATAATCACATACTGCCAACAGCAATGCTATTTGAGTTTGGAACATGTTTTACTAAAAATAATTGTTTTCCAAATCCCAGCTGTATGGTAGAACCCTGAAGCAATCAATTGGCAAGTCTGCGGGAAGGATTTCAAGTGTCTTTATACTTGGATAAGAAATCTCTTAAAATATTTCCTTTATTCCACGCCACATCTATTAGGTTCTGAGACAGTCTTATCAGGGCTCTCTTAAGAACAGGAATTTACTCAAATTTGCGAGTCACTTTATAATTCTTGCTCATTGATACAACAAGTAGTAATTGCAATTACACCTACTTCCTTAAGTACTGAGGAAACAGCATCGTAATATGCAACAGGCTACAGTTTTTGACTTAGTGGAAAGCAGAGCCATAAAAAAGGAGAGCTTGATCAGAATCAACAGAAAGGAAACACAGGTGTTAGCATTGAAGAAAGGACAGAAAAAACAAACTCCCATCCCCGTTTTCTAATTCTTTCTTGCATATCTCCAAGCTGTAAGGAGGTTTAGCTTTGATAGATTTGAATGTTAGACCTCCATTTCAGATGGACTAGTATTTATGTTTTGTTTGACTAATGAAAAGGACAATTGCAATACCTTTTTTTCTTTCTTTAAATGAGATGCCCCCAAAAAGAGAAAGGCAAGATCCTACACCCCATACCTATGCATGCTGTGTCACCAACACGGCCGATCATTTTATTAGAGAGTCCTCCCGTGGATGTTGCACAAGCTACATTGCCTTCACTGTCTATAGCAACAGCACCAACTGTTCCAAGGTCTCTGCCAAGAAAAACAGTTCATAAAATTAGACAGAATTAAAGCATACCTGCCAAAGCACGTTGCCTTTATTTCCCAGGTAGCTTTAAAGAAGATTTCTACAACAGAATTACTACTCATCATGAAGCTATTTTTGCCATGCTTTTCATTACAAAAATAACAAGAAACATGCAATAATTCTCACAAGCTTTGTATTTAATAGAGTAGAAAACTCTTTTTTTTTAATCTTCCCCCCATGACTTGTTTACTTTCATAGCATGGAAACTTGGGGAGGAAAAAAACCCACAAAACAAAAGCACACAAGGCAGAAATACTTCTAGTCATTATAGTTCTGGAGTAGTTTTTTGGCTGACACACAAACTCACACACAACTTTCCCCTAAATGGCAACTCGAAGATGCAACAATTGGCTCCACTGTTTCAACAGGAGGTTAACCGGAATTATTAATGACAATGCACGTAAATGAGTGAATACAGAAAAGGACAGTAATGTTATGCATGCCCTGAATCATTTCCTTCCTGCTCCTCCTCTTTCCTTTTCCTTACTCCCCTTAATGTTTGAATGCTATAAAAAAAAAAGAAAAAGCTTATTTATTTTCCTTTCAACTAGTATTGCTCACAATGCATCATTAAGACATACTTTAGTCTTTGTACTCTGTAGCTACATAATCTTGAGGTTTAAATCACTTGGCCAGTAGACTCTGCTGAAACTGCACATTGGTTTAAAAATCTTCAGACACTGAAGAAAACAGAAGTCTCAACTAGATCTTTATTTCTTCAACACAGAAAAGACATATACAATAGCCTGCTAAAAATAGACATGTGTAGTTGTGTGCAGAAAAAAAAAAAGCCTGTTGTGACTTATTGTAACAGTTGCTGCCCTGAGAAGTGAGACATTACTGAGAAGCAACAGTTTAAATACCCATATATTCCAGTCTTAGCAATTCACGTATGAACCAGTATGTGACTAGGAGAAGTATACCAAAGTATACCAAACCCCCAAAATAATCTAAATCCCTCCACACAGGAAAATAATTTGTAACAATCCTTCAAGGAGCTACCCAACAGGCAACTGGAAAAGGAATACCTTTCAAATTTGCCTGGGCACTGGTAATTAGCAAAACCTAAGCTAATTAAGTCAGACAAAGTCTTTGTGTACCTTGAAACCCACAGCCAGTTTCTCAGAGACCCAACTTCCTGTTCCCCCCTGCTTATGTAAAATATCATACTGTCAGTCCCTACACTTCATTCACAGCAATTCCAAGTTGATTGATGAATCACAGGCCTTATAGGCTGCTCTGACATTTACGTAGAGACAGACCTCATCTCAAACTGATATGATGGTGCAGATGGGCTTCCCACCCATCCATCTGTTAGAAGTGATTTGCTGAAAAGAACATTAGTAAATTCAGTACTCCCTTGCACATTCATGTAGCACCCTTCAACCAACTAAAGTTAGATCCTCCTGAGAAACTAAGAAAGATGTATCCAGAGGTATATTTTCTTAGATAAGTATTTACCTTAAGCAACTGTGAAAATAAAAGCACACAGATGACACAGGCAGTAATTACCTGTTTTGGTAGGAGAGCACAACTGGCAATAAATAACAAAGTGAATGTGTCCAACACACCTCATCTGCAGGTGAGCAAACAGACAACTACACTTGATTTCTTACAGTTCCTTATTTTACTGCTTTAGTGTAACCTTTCTTTTGATCATCTTCAGAACAAAGAAGGTACAAATAAATTTTTTTGCATGGCTACTTGACTCCAAAACATTAACAAAGAACACAAAACTGCTATCAAATTAAAACCATCTCTCTATTTTTAGTTATTGATAATAGCAAGAACCTCAACAAGTACCTGTGGTGTACCAAAGGATGCTCTTAGGGATTTTTTCAATCAAGAATTATTCCTATATACTGCATATACTGTGATACAGAATGTATTATTTGGATTTGTTCATTTCCTTTTGTCTAAATCTTGCATTATCCAATACCCATGAAGTGACATGTATTCACACTGTCCCTGTTTAACTAATGAGTTACCTGCTATTTTGTCTCAGCCCTGCATCAGTAGTGGGGTTTTCTGTTTATTGTTTTAGGGTCCTTGTTAGTTAGTACCTCCTCAAGTTACTCTAGCATGGTGATTCCCAGTGGGGCTAGGAGCCCATTTACTACCTTACAGCCAGACTCAACACCCTTTCTGTGGGATTCTCAGGCAAACTCCAATAATTCTTAACTAGGGTATTGCCAGAGTCTTTGCAGTGTGCAGATAAATCACACCTTGTTCTTGGCAAAAGGTGTGCAAGATGGAATGTTCCAGACACAATGGAATCCTAAGCTTTCAGCACAAATCAACGCAAGCTTCTAACCAGCAGAGGAGAAAGGTGTCTCTTGTGGAGACTCCAGACTTGACCTGCAAAGCCTATGAAACCCCAGGGTTTCCAACACTGTGAGGATCAGGGGACTGGAAGTAAAATATACACCAACCTTCAAATTCCCAGTATGATCTGGTATTATGTTGCCTCTGACTAATACTACTTCACCTTCTGTCTGTTCGCCTCAGGCAAGTTTCTGCATAATCACTGTGGACATAACAGGGAAAAAGAACATTCCACGTGTGATACAGAATGAAATGGGTTTGCATTAAAAAAAGACCTGTTTTAAACTTTGTGAATTTGTGCTGATGTTTTAGTTTTCAGAAAAAAAAAACAGCATGGCCAGGACAAGAAAAAGTCTTCAGCCTTTCAGAAATACACAAGCTTTTTACTATCAGATATTCCAGAAGAAGTCCATGCTGGAACTGAAGAGGCCTAACACTGTTTTCAGAAAAAAAAAAAAAAAAAAAAAAAAAAAAAAAAAAAAAAAGCAGAAAGAAGCAGTTATGAGGAATGAATGAAGACTTAAATGCCATGCTATTCCAACTGGTATGTTCAAGAGAACAAGAGACAGTGGTGGTTACACCATGCTCAAAATTCTTCACAATCAATGACAATACCACACAGTCCTTGGACAAACCATGGATCAAAAAAACACTTCTGTTAGATACAAAACAAATTATGACCAAGACCTTATGGTCAAGGAACAACATCACTTTGTTTACAAGACCATATCCATGCTTGTCTCATCACTTTGTTTTCCCTTCCAGCAATTTACTGAAAGTAACATACAGGTTGTAATTTATCATTTCATGGATTTTAATTAACATGCTCACAGAAGAAATTTCCTCCTTCAAATCTACAAATTCAGCTCTGCTCCTGCCATTACTCCTGTTTCACAAAACAGATGAACAGCACATAATACAGCATTTATGTAATGTAATACAGTGTTTTCCTGCACCACAACCATGGATGTACAAATGGAAGCTCAAAACAATTAAGTGACTATGCCTACCTCAGAGGCACAGAAATCATTCTTGACACCTGATGTTTTTCAGTCCTTTACTGTTCCCCTCAACCTTCCTCTCTACTCTATATGAGACTGGCTTATTTTCCAAATGATGTTCATTTTGCTGTTGGGCATCCAGCAGCATCTCTCTTCCCACCCACCACTAAACTTGGTCATTTTTTTTTAATTCCTTTTCATAACCAACAGCCACAATTACCACTCAGAAGGAATTGCTGGTCAAACTGGTGTTTAACTATCTAATACAATTTAAAAACAAATCTGATCATCTACTTAATACTTAACCAACATCACTTTTCTTAGGTTTTTGGGGCTTTTTTTATTAACTTGTTTTAGTATGTGCACTGATTTTTTAAAACCAGTTCCTCCACAGAAAAAGCTATACAAAATAATATCTGCTGCTTGTTAAAGCTACTCTATGCACTTCTTTAACTGATGATTTTAAGAGCAGTAACAAGTTCTAACTTTGTTCTCCAATAAAGCCACAAAACCTGTACTATTGTCAAAGTGACCAATAATCTTCTTAAGCAGCAACAAGTTTCATCAAATTTGTTCCAGTCATTTAAGTTTAAGCAAATTCATTGAAAGCTTGATTTTCTACTGCTTTCAAGAAAGACACACTGTAAAGACTGTATCAAGCCACATAACATTTGGAATAAAGGCCTTTGAGGTTTGTGTTTATTTGTTTGGGGTTTTGTTTTTCTTGGTCGCTTTGTTCGTTCGGGGGTTTTTGGTTTGAGTTTTTTGTAACCAGATAGCCCAAAGTAAATTACCCAAATTTGAAAATAAAATATATTTTACCTACTTCTGAAACTCTTCAGGATTGGAATCTGGCTCAAGGTTCTTCTTCCATCTCTCCCGGGATCTCTCAGTCACGAGTTTCTCCCCTGGAATTTCAGGAATACCCATGGCCTGAGCAAACAGGTGTGCACCATGGTCAGTCAGCAGCAGATGCTTTGTCTGCAGAAAGACAAGAGATTCATTGACAATTCTTATTTTTGTCTTGTACTGAGCAGTTTTGTATAACTGCTATCTTTAGAAGCATCCACAAAATTAAAATTACAAATTTTATTTTAAAAATGTCTAAACTTCTGTCCATATCCCCTTCCACTATAGCTGAAGAAGCTTTCAGTTCTCCAGACCACAAAGTTTAAACATCAATAGAAAAGACTTGTACCTATGAATTTAACACTTACTATAATGGGAAAGGGAAAACAGGTAAATTTGTTCTTTAGCTAATCTGTATGCAACTGTTTTGTACTGTTTCAAATGAATCACCATATTACTACATAACCAACTGTTTTGTCCAGTTAACTAAGAGATTTAGAAGGCTTTTATTCAAAAGAATGCTAAATAAATTCCTGTTTAAAGGCTTTACACCTAGTAAAATAACCTACAAATGTAAATAGCATACAACTAAAATGTTCCTTAAATTTCATTTTAAATATTTTCTTCAACAGGCTGCTATTCTTATTAACTCAAAGCATCAAATTTAAGAACAGAATACTTTCTAATGGGTTTGACCAAGAAATGTTTACTCTCTTCTAACAACACTTGAAAGTTATATTTTGATTTCTATATTGACAAAGCACTCCAAACCAGATTTTAATTCAACAACTTTGGTTAATTCCATGCTTTAAAGTCTGTAGAGCTCGGTTAGTTCATATTTTAGAGAAGTTTGTCAGATAAATTTGTTTAATTAATCCTTATACTTTATTAGTAGCTCTGAGCTTTGAAATCTGATTTTTTTTTTGTTTTAATGTGTCAAAAAGTAAGCAGTTTCTTGCACAATTACACAGCTGTCAATTGCTCATTAGAGCACAGAACAATTTCTGAGCAGAGCACCTAAACTACAGCCAGCCTTTCTGTCCCTCCAGCAGCAGAGCAGCTGAGGTGCAAACAGAGCCATGATGCTGGAGGCAGCAGCCCTGCAGAGCCTTGCGAAGCACCCACATGGCACAGAGCCCGCTCTCAGCCAGAAGTAAGGACAGCAGAGGTTGGGTGTTTCTGTACCATGCTACATTCTGGAGGGCATTTACAGTCTCAAAGCTACAGGTTAAGATGTTGCAGACCATCACCTGCTGTTATTTCTAAAGCAATGACAAGTAATCACTACCATGACCAACACATAGCACTGCATTGTTTTAAAGGATTCCAGACAAACCTCTTCCCAAGTCAGAGACACTGATCTCTACTTAAGCCAATTACAGCCTCTGCATTAAGGCCTTTGGACAGGGACAGAGGACTACACTTTAGAGACATTTCTGATGTTGCAGCCCCGACTTCAAACATGTTTGAAAATTTAAATGCCTTTTTAATTAATCTTTAATTCAGGAGAGCATTGCTTTAGAGAATGCTAAGGGTGACAAGAAGAAGTCCCCTGTCTATGTGAAAGCAGACATTGGGCTTTCATGCTGAGTGCTGCTCCCATATTACCAGACGATGTAAAACCAACCTATTTCTGACAAAACTAATGAGCAGTGTTCTTCGACTTGAAAGCCAACTTCTTTGTGCAATACTGCCCCCCTCTGCCACTACCACTAACCCACGAGAAGCACACAATGCAACATTCAAAATAGGTTTGGTTTTTATTTGTGGGTGTGGGTTGGGGTTTTTTCCTGTTGTTTCATGGGTTTTTGTAGGAAATTTGAAATTTGCTTTAGTCTTGATCTGTACCAGAAGGCTCTGTACTCCATCCCTTGCCTTCTTCAGCAACTAAGACTACAGCATCCTTTAAATGAGTCTTAAAAATATAAAGTTTTATAATAAAAAATGGAAGTTATTTCTAAAAACTTTTTCATAGGATTCCATCCCTCTCATATGCAAATTTGCATAATATATGCACCTTCCTAGGCTACATAAACAAGAAATACTTGCATATTGATAAATAAACTTCTACGATAGGACTCTGGGTTTTCTTTTTTCCTTCTTTTTCAGTCCTCCCTGACAAGAAGATGTCTTTTATCACTCTCTTGTCAATCAAAAGAACTAGTAGAACACTGTCAAACAATGCAAAAGCACATTTTTCTGCCTCATTCTTCTAGTTTCATTAATATGTTTGCTAATATAAAGTGCATACTTTTTCTAGAAGACATTTACATAAAGTAATCTAAAAGGACAAGAAAAGGGTTCAAGAAATCTTACAAATAAGCCACAAAAGCTGGAACTTTTCGCTAATTTCACTGGAAATGGGGAAAATACCCCAAATTTCTGCTGGGCCTTAAGTTCAGACCATCACAGTTCTTCATTTAACAATTCTGGAAGCACAGAAAAAAACCTGGCCCCTTGCCTCAAGAAGTCTGTGTTCTAAGCTAAATTGTCTTTTGCCTAATGTAAAGTCCTGCACAATAAGAGTAGGAGAAAACATACACAGTTTACATACACCAATGAATTAGTGCTCTAATTTTCATGAGAAGCCCACCTAATGAAGTTTTGGAGCTGAGAAGGGTTACGTGCCCCAAATTAAAAAAAAAAAAAATCAATGTATCATTCTATTTATGTTCAATACAAACAGGAATAATTCAACAGATATTTAAGTGCTTTTTCAAGAATCTGTTACATTAGTAAATGCACTGAAAGTCTTCCACCTCTAGAAGCTCCTGTGACCAACAGTACAGTAAACCATGAACGGAAATTATTCTGCTGTTCTCCTTTTTTTCTACTTCATGAATTTGGACAAGTTTGAACCCAGTGGGAAAGTGACAGCCAAAAAGGACAATGTTGCAACAACAAACTAGAGGAGCTACTCTGGCCACCAGATGGAGCCCACACTGCTCCATAATAGGACGGAAATACAATTACAAGCAGACGTGCAGGGTGGTTTTGGTTGGTTTGTTTGTTTTTGGGAGCCGCATATTTCAAAATTCTTTATGGTACTGAGGCACTCAAAAACCACTGGGAATTATGCACACAGACTTAAGGCCCCAGGAAAACTACCCTTATTACCCCTAAATCTTACAGTTAAAAATGCTTTTTAATCAAGCACAGTACAACAAAGCACACTATGAAATGTACTGTGAAATACCCTGGGTTGGTATCCCAAATTTCCTGTCCAAGATGAACAGAGGGGCAACAATGAGCAGAATAGCAACATCAATTGGTATTTCCACTTATGGGAGATGGAGAAGCAGAGAAACTCATCTCAGGATACATCAAGCAATTTAGGCCAACATTTACATTTGAAATTTATCATCATGCACAGAGATTATTTTGCATCTTGGCAAAAATAACGCCTGTACCACAAAAAGTTATGGTGTTAGGGCTACACCATTATACTTGGTCCTGTACAGTGGAATTGTATGATTTCATTTCAAATTTAGCCTCAACACTTTTGAACACCAGAAGCACAATGCAATGACAAGAAAGACTTTGTAATAGACAAGACAGAGGAGAGGGCTTTCTCTTTGTTAGTTTGGGGTTTTCTGTTTCATTTTTAAAACACACTTTGCTAAGTTATATTCTCAAAATTCAACAGTGACACTTTGACCTTATTCTTGTTGACTAAAATAGGATTTTTTTCATAGACAAGACAACAAAGAAAATAAATCTGTGATTCTGGAATAAGAAGTAAACGATAGGCATTAAAATAAGTTCTCTACAGAAGAAAATAAAATAAAATGCAACATTCACCTTAACATGCTAGAGACATCTCTCCCCCAACCCTTCATCTATATTCTCAAATTCTATCTTGTGAAGCTGTCTCCCACCTATACTCATTTACTGATCTGGTTAATAACAAAAAAAATTCTGTATGAAGGAAAAAACATATTCATCACAAGTTTTAACATTCCTTTCTAGTAGACATACATTTCACTGAAGTATTTATATTCAATATGCTAGTGAAATGTTCTGATCTTAAAAGCAGAACTATCTTTCAATTAAGGACACAAAAAAATTCTATCTGCTTTGGAGGCCATTGAGGACAAGATAAATGTCAATCATCTTTAGAGATCACCAAAACAGGTATTGTTCCCTGAAAAGTAACTTTGAAAGGTTAAAGAAACATAAGTCTTTTTTATTAGTAAGTGTTTTTATAAATATGAACCTTTCCAACAATGGGGCAGTTGCACTAGGTAGAATGAAAATATAAACTCCAAAGACAGGACAAACTTTTTGATCACTGTCACAGCCTTGTAATAGTAAAACAGACATAGATATCATGCAGATCAGTTGCACCATATCTGAAAAATAAGAGAAGTCTGCTGTAGCAAATATTAGGTGGACTTCCTAGTGGAGTAAGGTGGGATTGATCTTATATAGAAGGTCAAGTAATATTTTACTGCCATGATAAATTTGATTATCTTGGAAAAAACCTGTCAGCACCACATAGAGCTAATGTTATCTTCTACTGGTGGAAGATTACAACTGTATTGGTGCTACCACCTGATCAGGTCACAGTGGAGAAGGCTACCCAGAACAACAAAGGAGTGCATTACATGGCCAAATATGTAACTGGGTCATTCAATTCAGTGCCATGAACATTCATTTCCATGAACTAATCTTGCAAGATCAAGCACAAAACTCAGTGACAACATAAAAGCTCTCCAAAAAACAAGTGAAAAACAACAAAAAAAACCGCCTTGAATACCAGCAGCAGAACTACAGGAGACCAAAATGTGTAGGTCAAGTTATATTTCCTTAGAATGCTATTGTTTATAAATATTTCTCAAAACCCCTTAAGGTAAGTGCTTCATGGTCATGAGCATAGTTTCCAAACACTCCAATCCATTTTTCCCTTCCTTGCTGCTTTAAAGCACTACACAAACACCATCACTGAGGTGTATCAATATACTGGCTGAGGTTCAAAGGAAAAGAAAATGCTTCATACTCAAGTAGATAATCAGCATACCTTTTCCATAACAAGTCGAGCAAGTTTTATGGGGTTTGCTATGCACTTAACTGCAGACACTGCTCCAGAGTCTAAATTTTTTCCATCCATGATAATGGCATCCATTTCTACTTCACCTTTTTCATTTAGAACAGATCCACAACCTAAAGACAAATAAAAAAAAAAAAAGTAGGGGGCAAGAGAAAAAGAAGAAAGTCATTAAGAGCTAACCACCCAGGTGATTCAATTATAAGCTCTCAGCAAGCAGCCTCTTTCCCACTTTGCTGACTTACCGAAAGTATCTCCCAAATACAAAAAACCCAGCAGAAACACTGCTGAGTACAACCACAAAATCCAGCCACTAACAGAAGTCTCACAGAGAACAACATCTATTTTAAAACTGAGTTTTACTTTTTTATAAGATTAAAAACACACTTCCAATCCCATCCAAATTATATACTTGGTATTAAAGTTAGATGAACAAACCATCATGAACAGAATTCTTTATTCCCCAGATTGCTTTTAGGTGCACTATTTTGCCTTTGCAGTTCTTCCAAAGGAGGATACAACACCACCCAAAGAAATAGTATAGTGTTTGATCCTATCAACAGATGAACATCACACAGCACTCCAAGAAACTGCCAAAATTAATGGAGCAGAGTATGTGTCCCCTCACTACTGTAGCAAAAGCTTGAATCAAAAGTTCTTCCATTACCAAATAAAACAGTATATAAAGTAATTTTATAAAACAAAAGTAATAAAACATCTGGTAGTTATCTTCTTCTATAATTATCAGTGCTATCATTAACCTAATTGAAAATTAATGACATACAAAATGAGACAATGCAAATGTTTTTTAAATAATGCCAATAATTGTACCACAGAGGAATAATAGGTTGTAAGTCATCAAGTGCACAAGCCTTGCTAATACAGATGGTGAAGACTAAACCTGAAAAGTAAAAAAAACAAACCAAAACATGGCAGATGTACTCAGTACCTCAGGTAAAAAGACCTGTGCATTATACATAACTAATCCAGGAGGGTTTTTCTCCTTTCTGTTACACCAACATTAAAGCAGTCCAGAAACCACTGTTAATAACTGACATAAAACTTTTATATCAATGTACTTCAGACCTGAATATATGAAATTAAATCCCCTGTGACAAAAGGCAGCTAAATCCTGTAATCTGCCTCTTGTAATCTCAAAAACTGCCCCTGCCACATACAGACACACCCCCAAAGTTAATTTTTACCTGTCTCCAGCTAATTAAATTATTCCACAGTTAAGTCCTGCATCATGCACAATATATTAACTTATAGACTGATCTGTAAAGAGCTTACAGGGTAATTTCCTTGTGCCACCCACGTGAACATCACTCTTCCAGCTTTTCCTTATGCTGGTAAATAATTGTTTTCTCAGATAAACCCTACAAAGCTCTTTTAACATCCTTTGACAGGGCAGGCTTTCTAACCCATGATCACAAAATTCACACTAGAACCAGGGTACCCCTTTCCCAGCCATAAGTGACCAGAACCATGCTCCAGGGGAAACAACAAGGCCCCTTCATCACCACATTAAGAGTACCCCATGTCTACTGGACATACCTCATAGGATACACTTTAGGATTTTCAAGAATTTGCTGAGCAGAAAACAGTTGCAGACAGTTTCTGTAATTAAAGGCAGCTTTCTAAACAAGTCTCCTTTTACAGGTGGTAAAGAGAGACCAGTAGGTGCCTTCTAAGAACAATTCACCCCACTTGCCATAGACTGACAGAAAGGCCTGGGCTGGAAAGAACTTTGAAGATCACCTAGTGCCAACCTCTTTCCACAGGCAGGGATCCCACCCACTACATCAGGTTGCTAAGGGTCTGATCCAACCTGGCCTTGAACGCTTGTAGGGATGGGGCATCCACAACTCCTCCAGCTTTGAGAGCTGTAAAGCCAACTTTTCTCATTCCACTAGTCACCATGAAAGTCTGTGTACCAGGGCAAAGCTAGTTTCTGAACTTGAAGTGATCTCAGGTAGCATGAAACCTTCCTTCTGTGGTTACAGGCTGCCTGTTCACCTGCCTTCCAAAGCAATGGGTAAGGACTACCAGCCCCTGAGGCCATGGCATCCACTGGCAGCAGTGCTGAAAAAATTAAGTTTTTGGCTTCTTATTAAGCAAAGTGCTGGAAAACAGAAAGAGACAGAAAACAGAAGACAGAAAATCTAGGAGGAAACAAATAATCAACATGTCTGACATTACCCTAATCACAGCTGGGATACTGAGAGGAGTACTCCAACTCCCTCTAATTGTGGATAGACAGATCTGTCCTCTGTCCTGCAAAGGCTGCATAGGAAAGAGTGTGCAAGGATCAATAGAGTGTCACTTCTTACACCTGGAGTACTGATGTCAAGCTGGTTCATACTGTAGCCAAAGAGATCACACGGAAATACAACCACACAAGTAGAACTTGATGACTTTATTACGCTGCACAAGTCACTAAAATGGTAATTTTATACACCAGTACAGCTTCTGAGCCCTTGCACCAAACCTACGTCAAGATGACCCTACACAGCATGGCTACACCCTATCAAGCAAAAAAAGGACACAACTTGATTGTTCTGCCCATTCTTCCCCATCTTAATTGTTGTTTCTTAGCAATGTCTGTTTGCCTAGAAAATATTACAGCAAAACTGATTTTATCCTTTTATCAAGATAAATACTACACAATGAGTTTAAGCAGCCACTCCAATCAGGGTCATTTTCACATAGCTTTCAGCTCATTTTTGCCAGATTCTGAGAGCAGCTGTACCTAATGAGCATTGACACAATTAGATATATCTGTAACAGACTACTTGCCACTACCTGAACAATAGGTGAAGGCTCAAGTCCAGTTAAGTAAAAGCTAAATGAGAGCATGCCACCCTGATGCTAACTATTTAAAAGCACACACTGCACCTCCAAGTCCACTTCATAATTCCAGCATGAATGCTCCAAAAATCAAAATGTTCAACCCAAGTCAATAACAAAACAATGAAAGTTTCATATGAAATATAAGCTGTTCTTGACTGCAAGGTGAGATGGAATAAATGAACCTCTGCAAACTAACTGAGCACATAACTAATGTTACCTAAAATACTGAGCACCTACATTGCATTCCATGTTCTTTTCTGACATGCCACGGTGGGAGTGGGGAAATATTTTTGCTGAAATTCATCAAAATAATAAACTTGAGGTCCTAAGAAGAGGAGAAAGTATTTGATTACTACCACTAACATTAATTCACATTACTCATTAAGAAATCCAGTTATGAACCCTTACTAGAGGAAGGTATAGATTTACGACTCATATACCATTATTGCATTGCTTCTCTAGTATTATTTACAAAATAACTAATTGCAAGCATTAATGAATAGAAAATTACCTAAAATCCCCAAAACCAGTATTTCTGTTGCAATAGGTAAAGGTCAAGCATTCAGGATTAAACAATGCTGCAAGGTATACCCAAGAGCCTTAAAGAGACACATTTACTTAACAAATATTCTTTAAGAGCCCATGTCTTAAAACTGGACATACATAGCACAGTAACAGAAGATTTACAGAAAACTAAAACAGCACTACACAAATTAAATGGCAGATACATAACACTGAAGAATGGCAAAAGCATAACTCATCTTCCTAAGTGTACTATGAGAAACTACAGTACATACCATGCTGAGAAACCACCTATTTTGTGATACTAGCATTTACTCCACTGCAATGTACATAAATCAATACTAACGCAACAGTAATAATACAAGCTAGGATTTTCAGAAGCATCGGGGCAAAACACCTGAAATATATGATTCTAAGTCCACTTAATTCTTAGAAAAATTACCTGCATTAAAATGAGGATCATCTTCCATTGACCGTACTGCCTCCTCAACTGCATCTACGGCACTGCCTCCCTGCTTCAGGAGAGCGTAACCTCGCAGCGCAGCTCTGACAACACCAGCACGGCATCCCTCCTCTCGCTCTTTGAAGATCCGGCCAGCTCCACCATGCACCACGATGACAGGCTTCATCCTGCCAAGCTCCTCCTCTGGCTTTCAGCTGTGCACACAGGTCAGTAGATGGGAAGGAGAACTCTTTCACATGTGGTCCTTTCTACAAGGAGAGTGGCTGCAGGTTAGGTAACACGTACAGGTAGTTTGCTACAATTTTACCTTCTGGGAAGCCAAGTACTCACATGGAGGAGCTCCTACTTCAGTCTGGATGAGGCCCCACGCAGCTTGGTGCAACTCTGAGGCCAGCCCTGCTTTGAGGAAGGGTCTGGGTCAAGTGGCACAGCAAGGGCCCCTTTCAGGCTAAGTTACTCTACAATCTGGTTGTTTAGTATGAATTCTGTCTGGTAATAATAAATTACATGGAAATAAGCATTTGAGTAACCCTTGAACCTGCCAACTCTTTGTTTTAGATGGGTAGCCTGTTGTCAGAGTAGAGTAATATCACCAGCAATAAAGAAAGGCAACTGACCTGACCCGAGTTAAAGGCTTACCCATCTCAACCACCTGGATCCCAGACCTCTGATCTCTTGCTATACTTTGAACTTCGAGCAGGAAAACAAGGTTTTTATTCACACCGCGTTGTTACTGTTCAGGGCCTCCTGCGAGCAAAAGCCATTGTTGCTAGCTGCTATACATCTTTGGTGATGCAAATCACGGGTTTTGCTTCCAGAAAAAGGCAAAGAAGCAACAGCTAACTCATCTCCCACTGGGGTAATCTGGGGCACCTCCCAGAGAAAACTCCCATCGTGAAAAGTTTCTCGGGGACGGCAGCCTTTCATCATACAAGCAAACCCCTCCGACAGAGCCTCCCGCACTCCTCCGGTCCCTCGCACTCCGGCTGCCCCAGGGGAGGCCGGCCAGGACGCCAGGAGGCGGGGAGCAGAGGAAATCCCAGCCGGGGCCGCTGTGGGGCACATCTTCCCGTAAGCGAGGCCGTTCCGGTTTTTATTTCAGCCAGCAGCTTCGCTCTTCCCTTACCCAGCACAGGCTACCCTCGGCCGCAGACCCAGCCCTGCCGCGCTCACGGCGGGCCCGCGCCGCTCTCCCGCCCGCCCCCGGCGTTTCCGCGGAGTGCGGGGTCCGATCGCACCTGGAGTGCCCCGTCCTTGCAGTGACTCGCGGCCGCCCTGGGCGCGCTCCCGTGCGGGTGCCCGCGGCGGTGCGGGGCGGGCGCACGCCCAGGGACCTTTCGCCGCAGCCGCCCTTAACAGACATGGCGCCCCCGGCGTGCCCGCACCAAACATGGCGGCTGCTGCCGCTCGCACCCCGCGGTCCCCGCCCCGCACGGCAGGGGCCGGGCCCGGCCCGCCCCCGGGCTGCCGGCTGCGGTCGGCGCCCCGCCGCGCTCATCCCGGCGTGGTTCCCCCTCAGCCGGCAGTGCTGCGGCCGCCGCCCTTTGCACGGCCACAGCCGCGCTGTCACACCAACCTGCCACCGCTTGATTTCCCCTCGAGTTAAATTAGAAAAATGGCACCGGTTCCCAAACCCGATCCTCAGCAGCACTTCCCGCGTGCCCGCCCTTCTCTCTGGCCGGGCCGGGTTATTCCCGTTCCCAAAGCTCGGCCTGTCTATGGGGTTCTGTAGGCTGAAAGGAGCTGTAGGCCGAGGGAGCTCCGGTCCTTGGGATCGTCACGCACATCCCGGGCAGGTTGGCACAGACTACATTTTACATACGTATATAAGTGTATGTATAGGTGAGGATAAGCTGTAAGTGGCCACACTGTTCCCAAACTGATAACAAAGACAAGAACTGAGCTTGATGTTTATTTCTAATTATATGCTGCTGGTGGAACAAACAGTAGTTAACTAAAAGTAGAGCTGCTAAAGGTTCTTTCTGAAAAGTAAAAAAATAAAGAGTCTATTAAAAAAAAACCCCGTAATTCTGAACTCCCTTACCTGTGTAACTAGAAGTGTAAACAAAGATTCCTCAACATTTGTGCCAACTACATGGCATGCGTGGCCTTCTCCCCTGACCCTTCCTGCGTTGCCCCCTGCCCCTGCTCCGTGTCTCTGCGAGGTGCCGTAGCCCAGGCTGCGGGGAGACAGGGACTGCAGCCTGCCGTGTCCACTCCGGGCGTCAAGGGGACGTGGCTGTGCAAAAAGGGCGAGGATTTATGGCAGTGCGAAGTCACTCAATTTAAGATCTGTTTTGATCCTGAAGGTTTGTTGAAAACTAATTAGTGTGGTTTAATTAAAAGGAAATACTCCTGATGGGTTTTCTTTGTCATTAGTAGGCTTAGACAGGCATTAAAATTTCTTACATTAATTATTTGAGAGTGCTGCCTGTTTTCGTAGAATATTTCTCTTGTTTTCAGGTAGTGTCAAGACAAGAAACAAATACTATTTAGATTAAAACGTTTAGAAGAATCATTTTGGTTGTTTGCATGGACAGCTGAACACAAAATTTATATAGTAACTCTAAGTTGAAATTTTAATATTAGTCTAGCATTATAATTCATCAAAACAAGGGTGTCACTTGATAGAACTGGAATAATCTGTTTCTACATCAGCTTTTTACCTTAAGCCCTCTTTGGCCACTGCCTTTGTCGTTGTGGTCAAATCATTTATGTGCTTTTTAAAATGCTGTAAAGCTTCTTAGAGCAGACCAGAAAGCATCAGTATTTAGTTTTATGATTATTATTTAGTTTTTTTTTTAAATTAGCACATTGAATTGCACATCAGGAACCTGTTCTAAAGCTATATAAACTGGTAGAATAAGTTTTAAATAATTGCTCTAGAAATCTATTGATTTTGCTCTCGCTAATTTTCATAAGAGACCTTTGTGTAATATAATTGCCCGAGAAATAAATTTTAAAATGTACAGAATAAATTAGGGAGGTTGCATGAGGAGCCTGTGGAGATTAACTTTCCTGCTTGTAAGCTGAATGTGCCTTATTTGAAAGAGGTGGGAACACGTTACCATAGGTAAGTAAGGGAAGAGGGCTGAAGTGGGGAAGGAAGAGATCTGGGCAGATGTGGATAGGGAACATGTGTCTGAAAATACTCTGATGTCATAGGGTCTACTCTGCATTTCCAGTGACTAAAATACAACTGTACTTGTGCCTTCTATTTTCCTGCAGAATCCATAAATTAAGGACATGCCCTCCTTCTAGAGAAAGAATTCCCCTAGAATCTCATTGAAATGTTAAATTTAGGAACCAGCAAAGTGAGTGGAATACATTGTAAAAGTAACTGGTTTAATGCATATTTATAATAAAACTATTTTTAAAATAAATGTTTATGTAGCAACTTGTGTGTTTATCCATAAACTATTTAAAAATCTTCAAAATCTGGTGTAGCACAGAAAGCAGCGCTCTATATTTTATTAATTGGATTGGAGGAGCATGCAGAGTTGATCAAGGCTAAGGCTGCTTGAGCAAGTGTCAAGCATGCAGAAACAGAATGTTGTTCACAAAGTCTGCAAACTTGTATCTTTTTATATTAGACAGAACTGTCATATGGAGATCACTGCAGCATTAGGACGCTCAGGTCACACTGGAAAAACTCATGCATGTTGAATAACTTTGTTCATATGCACAACTTAAGTCTGTAAACCACTTCTTACCATATTCTTACTGTGAAGAGTGTGGCGCCATTTAGGGGAGCTGGAAAAAAACAGTTCCTCGGAGAGTTTAATTTTTTAATGCAAAGTTAAAAGTTATGTTCAGGTAAGATCAGCAGTGAAATGTGCAGTAGTAGGACAGTAAATGGTAGATGAGGTATTCACTAAAACACAGTTGTGATCAGTTCTAATTGATTAATGAGCTCTATGTTGAATAGTTCAGCTGGAAATATTTTCTTGGGAAAAGGCACTAGATTTACCAGTGTCCATGATGTTTCCTCCCCTGCTGCACAGAAGTGAGATTAAATTGATGATGGGTTTATTTCCCCACTTTGGGGAGATTTTAACCATAAAACCTAGATGTCTTCCCCATGGCAGATTGTCCCAAACAAGAAGTTAACAGTGCCTTACTGCTCCTAGTATTTAAGCATTTTGCACTCAGAGGGATCGTTGTAACAGGCCACTCTCAGAAACCTGTGTGAGGGGAAGAGGAATGACATAGGTTGTGGTACTGGTCATGGGAAATCCCTGTTCACATCCTAGTTTTGAACGGTGCACATTATGTGTTTGACCAGTTTTCAAAGCTTAAGTTTAAAAATGGTCTTGGTGGTTCCTGTTTCTCTGTCCTGTGTATTTACTGAGATTTTATCCCATTTATCAGCTGTGTGCTCTGCTGAAAGTGCATTTGAGGTGAGTATCCTGAGTAGAAGACAACCATACTGACACATGGATGACTGGCAGAGACTAAAATTAGAACCTTTTGTTTTCCTATTCTTCCTGTTGTTGCAAGAACCCTGAAACCATGTTGCATTTTTGTCACTGCACGGCTGAAAAAATATTTTTCTCTGTCACCTCTATGCTTTTGAAGTCCCTCCCATAAGCCTGTGAAGTCTATAAATCTCAGTCTGCTCCATTCTAATCACTTTAACTTCAAAGAAGCCAGATCAAGTTCAATTTTTTGACATTATTTTCAATTCTCTGTTTATTCCAAGCTTTACATCCCCTTTGTAAAACTCTTTCAGACATTCTTGTTTTGGCTGATCTGCATAAAACACAAGAGCATGTTGGAAAACTTGTCTGTGTGTCTGTCAGAGGCTTACAACTTTCCAGCAAGTGCAGGGGCTTCTGGATCAATCCATTCAGAGAAAATGGGCCCCTCAGGCTGGCAAGGGTTACAATTGCTTTAGTTCGATCCCATGCCCCTTGCAAACTCCATAGCTACCACAACAATTGCAACATTTTAAACCCCAGAATTTAGGAAGTATTTCTCTTATGTAACTCTCAGATTTGTTTTGTCTTATAATTTGATTACACAAGGAAAAATGCAGTTGTCTTAGTTCTTACTGATGTACAATTAACATGCTATAGTTAAAACAAGATTTCATCTTAGCCCATATTTTAGGCAAAACCATAATTACTTTTTAAGGCCCATTAGAAGATACTTGCTTAAATATAGCTTGATATAAGGACTCAAGATTCCAAACACTCCAGGAATTTCCAGGAAAATTTGTAATACACCTTAGCACTAACAAAGTAATAATTCTAAGCATTTTGTCATGTGTAAAGGAGTACTGAGGGTAATAGAAGTATCCACAGTAAAGATTTTAGGTGGATTTTGAATTTTCAATATACAGAACACCTTTGGGAGAAAAGATAGCACAAAACAGTTTAAAATAATTCATAAGGGATTTCCCTGTCACAATGAGGGAACAGAATGAAAATTAATCAAATGACAAATGAACATCTGTTCAAATATGTCCTTTCTTTGTGAGTTCTTGTCATTTAAATGTATGGACCTTTAGCGACCCTATTTGCAGGATGCAAGAAATAATCACAGACTGCAGGAAATAAAAGAACATCCTCATAGCAGATGCATACCAAGTGTATGTACAGTACACAGATGCTCTTTGTACTTGAGAGATGAAATAGGAAGAAATGAAACTAACTTGGGACACATAGACATGGAATTAAAGAAATTACTTTTGAGTAACTTCTTAAAGACTTAACCAAGTTGCCAGGCATTGGAGAGAATCACAAGGGTCCTGTGTCAGATAAAATATTCCCTCTTGTGATTTGCGGTGGAGTTCAAATCGTAAAAACCTAGTAAGTGATGCTCCAGGGAGTCACTATCATTACCTGCAGGTGACCCTGTGGAGGTATTTACTTCTGCAGAGAGGTGGGCAGGGAAGAATTAAGCTTTGGAAGTTTGCTGGCTGTGCGTTATATTGCAGGTATGCTTATATATAGCAGTTACCCAGTTATCAGGAGGATTATGATTACCATGTGTGGCCATTAGAAGGAAAAATAAAGGCATGATAGTTTTGCTTAGTTCAAATGTTTAGTGTATTATTAGAATTATGTTTGTTTTTAGTGAAATAAAAAGCTGAGATGTGTCAGTAGAATGATGGAATTTTAAGTGATAAAGTTAGTTTAATGCAAGTGGTTTATGTATTCAATAAAAGTATCTCCTACTTCAGTAATTAACATTAAGAAATATTTAGAAAAAATATGTACCATGTACATAAAACTAGATTCAAAGGCATGTTTAGAAAGATTACTCTCCAGAGTTCTTCCTCTTTTATTTCTCAAGAAAATGTCAGGTTTTTCATACATCATATCTGCTGTCAGACCGGTTTTGAAGAAACATTGTGTTTTGTTTTTTTAATGAGGAATTGCATTTCTTTCCCTTCAGTTCCACCTAAGTATAAACTCATACGGTATGTGTAGTACTGTAGTAATAATGGATAAAAAATGCAGTTGGAAAAGCTTACAGTTAACACATCACTGTAGTTGTAGTTTTTGATGTGAAAATAATACAAGGGAAATGCCAGGAGTGAAGGGGTTTTATTTTGAATACTTCACCTTCTATTTTATTTCTAATTCTAATTTACCATCTCAATTCTAATTGTATGTAACTAAATTCTAATTGAAGTAACTAAAACCTATGTTGTTGCACATACAACATAGGTTGTATGTTAAAATAAGCCATATTTCAGGATGAATTTGTAAGAAATTTATCAAATTATTTATAAAATGCAAAAGTACTGCCGAGAGTAGGCCAGGAATAGTGTGCTAACAGAAAATTCTCCAGTATAAATCAGAGAAGTCAATCATAAGGCTGGTGGCAGGGAAAACTAATCAAGCAGGGAAAAGAAAGAAGGTGTATTTTAAAATGAGAACACTAAATGAGAGCCAGTTGGTGTCTGCCAGGCAGACATAGGTCTATTATAGTGAGAATTGATGTCAGGTGTCTGTAAATGCAATGTAACAGGTGATGAAATTTGTGTGAGATCTTCGGATAAGCCATGCAAAGGTACCATAAACAAAAAGCACTTTTAAATTGATTGTGATGTGAATGGGGAACCAGTGGAGTTGGATGAAAGGGGGAGCATTGCTTTGTCTTTCTCCTCAGTCATGGGGATGAAAGCAGTGATGTTTGCCCCCAGCTGCAGTACAGAAAGCGATCATCCCATGAGAGCTTGGAGAATTCAAGACCAGATGTACAGCCTTGGATTTCCATAGTGTCACTTGTGGTGATCACGGGTGGGGAATATTGTTTATTTTGGTACAATGATCTGGGAAGCTTCCTAAAGCTGCTGAGAGTAGCAAATTTTCTTTGCCTTCAGGTAAGCAAAAATGCAGCTTACATATGCATACTGGACTGCTAGATGGCTGCAAAACTAGTTATCTTCCTGAAGATTTGATCATGTTGCTGGTGCCAGCATATTCCTAAACAAACAAATATGAAAAGAAAACTCAGGATAGGTATTATTCTAAGGTTGCAAAAAGAGGTAATTTGTCATCTGATCTTTGAGTAAGGATAAATGAATGGATATGGATTCACAGTGTATTTTATTGAAGAGACTAAAATTATTGCAGTACTAGCAGAACACAAACATATGAACAAATGTAATTGGGACTGGTTTAAGATGAGTATTGAGTGGAGAAAAGATCAAAAGAGTAGGATTCAAAATATTGATACCATTCTACTGTTTTCAGCACTGAAGTATATGTTAAGAAATGAGACAAATACAAACATGATACCTTGTATTAAAGCAGCCAGATTTAGGTGGAGTTGTAAACTGCAAATCAAGTGTTTTATGAACCACTAATTCTCCCTTGCTCTACTTCATGCACTTATGAATAGCCTCTGATGTTGTCTGCTAAGTCCTAATTTTAATATTCTTTCATAATATAGTCTCAATTTAGAAGGTTATTAAGGGAATTTTGAAATAAATCATGATGCATATTGTTACATTCGGTAGCCACCTTCAGTTGGGTATAAATTAGCACAATATGAAACAGATCTGCTAAGGGCATTCACACATTGAAGTTATATTGAGGGTTTTGCTGGGCTATGCAGGAAAGATTTATTTCTTCATTCAAATGTTTGCACATTAATAAAACTTACTTTTCATGTATGTTCAGAAAAATGGATGCCAGGTTTTCAAGAGCAAAGTTTCAATCCAAATCTAAAAAATTAGTTTTGAGTCATATCTGTCCAGAGAACGGGAACAGGCTTTGTGAAAAAAGTGCTGAGGTAAGGCAAACCCCCCCCCCGGTTTTGAATATCAGATGGTTTCTAGTATTAAAGGAAAGGAGAGAAGATTCTCAGGAATTGTGGTCTTCTACAGCTGTTGGATATTTCATAGAGGGGAGCTGAACTCTGACCAGTATTTGGGAAGGAGGTTTGTGACATGGACCTAAGGTAGCACAACCATGAGCCTTGACAATGCTTGGCACTCTCAGTATTGGTGATGGAGCTTGTGTTCCTTCTCAAGATGTCAAGGTTAAAATGTGATCTGTGTTACTGTAACTATACTTTGTGTTTGGTATGCCAAGTTGACTCCTGCTATAATCAGGAAGACACTGCCAATTCCAAGGCAACTGCCATTGCTGCCCTTTCCTCCACTTTTTTCATCTTTGTGTCTCCTCCCTTCCTCCTCCAAATTTCCTTTTTTTGTACAGTGGGCTTAGTGAAAAAACTGGCAATGCAGAATTGGTATTTCAAGTTGCTGGAAAATTCAAGAACATGAGATAGTACTAGATTGATCATATTTAGTGAGCTATTTCTGCAGAGGAATTTTGAAGAAAATGTAGTTAACATCTGAACATCAGTATCCCTAGAATTTTGAGGATATGTGGTTAGATTTATTATCTTTCTGCTGCTTTTATTCCTTTTCTAGCTTTTGCATTTTAAAAGAAATCATTTCAATATCATTTATTCTTAAGTCATTGGAAGTCACATTTTCTCCCCACTTTTTTTAAAAAAGAAGTTTTTATGATTACAATATTGTGGATGAATGCTGTCTCTAACCAGTAGAAATGCTTCGTTCAAAGCTGATTGAAAGGAGGACACTAGGCTTTCTGAAATGCTGTCTGATCATATATGAGATATGAAAGTATCCAACTTGTTTTAACAATGGAAACTCTTTTTTTTTTTCCCCTGTGTAAAAATAGATCACAGTGCAGCGACCCTTGAGGAGAGAAAGAATGAAAAAACTGCGTGTTTCTCTCAAAATTCTGAGTACATTGTTACAGTCTGTGTCAAAGGATGACAAATCTGAATTGCTCTGCTTCCTGTGTTCTTTGAATTAGAGCTTGGTGTGTGTTACACTATAGTGACCTCTTCAAAATTTTGTAATTTAATTAGCAGATTTCCTTTTCCTTCTCTGGCCCATTTTGAAGTGTGGGGCAAAAAAAAAAAGAACATATATATATATCTACATATATATATGTATCTATATATATATCAGTGTTGCAATACATCATTCTTTTCTGAATCAACTGCATATTTTGAATGGAATTTATATGAAAGCACTCTTGTATTAATTTAAATCAGGATGATATAAAAACAATATGTGGTATTAATCAATAGAGGTCAAAGACTATCTGAACTGGCTGGAAAAAATTTACTGCCCAGTCACTAATCTATAGGCTTGATGCTTGCTAGGTATTTGCCTAGCTGCACCTGCCTTATCCTCGTGTTCAACTGTGAATTAGTTAGCACAAAAAGTTGGCAGAGGATTAGGGAATTTTTCACCTCAAGGTCAGTAACAGAGCAGGCTAATACTGATTTGATGCTGTTATGGTCCGGTAGTTCGGCATGAACATGACTCTATATTGCCATCAGTTGACACATGTCTGCATTCAAAAAGCCATTTTCCCAACTTACATCCTTTTTGCAAGAACATCAAGTAGCAGGCACCTGCCTTAGCTGGCAAAAAGTTAAGTGTCCTGGCTAAGCTAGTTGTCAGGCTTCCTCTCTAACTGTGGAGAGGGATTTTCAGAGTGATTCATACAGTTCTAAAAGATGTGTCTAAAATAGATGAGATGAGTCATCCTGTGGAAGTACCTGCCACTCTACTGATGACAGAGGGAGACCTAGATGACTAACTTACCGTAGATAGCTAAATTTTGGGCTGGTAGTTAGTAGGTGAGAAAGCTCAGTACCAATGTCTTTTTCTTTTAATGAAAAGAGGCTCAAGTATGCAGTCATTATGAAGAAGTCTGTATGACCACTGATCATGCAGTATATGCTGAAAAAGAGATGGACCTGCACTGCTATCCTCTTGTATCTTTAATAAATATGTTGATTTTATTTCTTGCTAAATTAATCTATATCAAGATGAGGAAAAGAACACAATTTTTACCCTAAAAAATTCCATTGGAAAGGGATAAGTGTTATTTACTGTACACAGATCTATGAAGCAGTGAGCATGATATTTATTCTGCATCAGTTTCCATTATTGAAATTGTTTTTTACATCCAGTGCCGGTGGTATTGGATGTAAAATCCATTAGGTGGGGTGTAACAGATTGTTAGCATGGATTTACTTAAATACAGCATGAAGATCTGCAGTCTGCAGGGCATTAACTGCTGGCTGCTTCAGATGCATAGTTTTTTGGAGAAGTTACAAAAATTAGGCTTTAAAATCACTAATATTTAATTAAAACCCATCTCTTGCCTGATTTGAAAATTTTGAGGTCTTAGGGAATATTAAGGAATTATTCACCACATCTGATTTTAGATACCAAATTAGTTTTCTAAATAAGGAGTCTAGGCACTGTTTGTAATCAGCAGAGTAGAGTTGACACCTCCAGGGAACAATTTAGAGCAGCTAAGGTAAGCAGGAAGTTAGTGCTCTCGTTGCCCTCCGGAGGACTTCTGCTGCTGCCTAACTTGGATCCTCTGAAATAATCTCTGAGCTACTTTCTTATCCCTCCATATTTACTATGGAGGAAGCCTAGTCTGGTTCTGGTTTTGTAGGCTGTTAAAGTGGGCAAGATGAATATTCCCCCTGTTGTTTCCTACCATAATTCTTAGGTTAATAAAACCTTGTCAACTCAGAGTGCAGTATTTTTCTGAATATATTGAGAATATATTTCTGAATATCAGGCATGCATTGGAAGTGCCTGCTGCATGGTTAATGTGCATAGTACGCTCAGCAATGTTAATGTAGTAGCATACAATGTAGTGGTGTGTATATAGTCTGTGTAGCATGCTGACTTCTAAATTATTTTCTTGTGACTTGGTAACTGAGCACCCCCCTGGATGTCCAGGATAATCAGCAAAATCTATTTGGTTTTCTCAGAAAAGAAAATTTGCTTTCATTTTGGGTCCTCTCCAGTTGAATCATAAACAGTTCTAACCTCAAGTGTGTCTGCAAGGCCCTGAGTAGCAAACTGCTGCCTGGCACAGACACTGTAAGGCCTTCCTCACCTGCCCTTGCATTCAGAGAGTCAGAACACAGTGCTTTGGATCAAACAGTACAATTAATTTTTCTATTTTTCTGTTGGTCAACAGATGTTTTACCTAAAGCACCACCCTCCTACTGTAGCTTTGAAAGTATAATAACTGGTTATATATTGCTTTATGTAGATTCTACAGGGCTTCGAAATTCAGGGTGTTAACTGATTTGCTACAGTTTGAAAAATCATCTACAGAGTTTGGGAACATATTGTCATGGTAAGTTGAGATCTGTGGATTTTGCTTTCAGTTAATACAGAAGCCCAAGTTTATGCATAAAGCACAAAATCAGTGAAGGGTGAAGAGAAGTCATGAACACAAATCAGCCTTGATTAATCTTCATTTCTCACCTGGAGATAAAGCACAATATGGGATATTATGTTAGCACCTGGAGGAGGAGGAGTTTCCAGTCTTTCAGGAAGAAATGCAGGCATGTTACAAAAGACAAGAAACAACTGTAAGTGCTGTACCCTGGGGAACTGTTGCCCAATGAAGGAGTTCAGATGACAAAATTCCTTTAATATGGTAGCCATCAAAAACAGTGAATGTTTTATCTAAGACAATAAATCTTTAATCTGGTGGATAAGTTAAAATTCTGTTCTTGGGTAATTCTTATAAAAGACAAAGGAAGGTAAAACTGCAATGGACAGAAGGGTGTATCCAGGGGAACAAGAACATCATTTATAGTTGCCAGAGTTGTTTGATGAGGCTCACTTGCTAGATACCTGATAACAAGGAAAGCCAATCTGTCACTGTATGGTTCCATAAAGAAGATTTGTCTATAATAGGGAGCATTAAACAGGGTAATGGAAATTACTTGAGCAGCCACTGAATTAATTTTCATTTTAAACATACTCTAAAGATAACTGTCTGGACAGCATTGCAAGTTCTATATCTGAGTGCATCCATTAAAAAAGACTGAGAAGTTTGCTGGTTTTGAATATAAACTTGGCTGTGCTGTCAGCTAACATCTCTTTTACCTGGAGCAAAACTTTAAGTGATGCATAATGTAGATAGACTTTGTTGTGGACTCCTGAAATCATTACCTCATACAAACTGCTTTTATTTAAGAGAGCAATGTAATTGTTTCTCTAGAGGGTGATGAAAGTGATTCATTATATTTGATCTTTTTCATACCAGAATACTGCTGTTGCTAGCTCAGAAGACTTTTTGGCAAATCAAAAGGAGACTGCTAGTTTGGAGCATTTCTCTGTCAGTTTGAAATCCCCAAGCTTCAGCTTCAAGCTCAGCAGTAAGTGCTTTGCAGTAGTACCAAGAGAGCTGAAATAATCAACAATAGAAACCTTTTATCTCATGTCTGAAATCCATAGATAGAAAGAGAATATATATATAAATATTTCTCTTTAATATTTCACATCATGCTTCCATTTAAAAAGTTTAAAGTTCTTTCACCAAGAGTGGACATAAGCTAAGCCAAGCCACAGGATTAATCATAAATAATTTACATGAACTCCCTCTACTAAGATATCCTGCAATTTCATAAAGAATGAACACATGTTCTGAGAATACATAAGGGTTGCTATAATTGGCTCACTTTAACACGCCTGGGAGCAACACATGAAGCTGCTGCTGCAGTTTTTCTGACATAGCTGCTCATGTTGCTCACTGTCCACAACAATTAAATATTCATTTTTCTCTGATTCTTTTTTTTTCTTAGAACGACATCCAGATTAAGGGAAAAAATTCTGTTAAAAATTCTGAACAATGTTGACTTGTGAAAGCTGTAGAACTATTGCTTCAATAAACAGGATTAGTTTTGGATTACTTTTTCTACAAAGACTCTGGAGCACTGCCTTACTCCTCCTTGCTGTGAAACGTCAAGATCTCCATGGTTATCTCATAGAATGAAAAGTAAAATCATTCTGGGATGATTATATAAAAAACTTGTAAAGGGTAAGTGCAAGCTAAAAAACAGTATTTGGGGACTAAACAGCACATTTTCAGATGGCTGAGTTTGTGTGTATGGTTGGAGAGATAAACAGAAGCCTTAAACTGTGCAGCATGGAATGGGCCTTGGTTTGGGGAAGATACAGAAAAGGCCTTACTGATTTCTTGGTGTGTCTTTTGAACATATACCTACCAATTTCATTAAAGCAACAAGAAATTAGCTGGGTTGTATTTGGAAACAGTGGCTTAAATATTAAACTTAAAATTTACTAAAATACAAAATATTCAACATTCCTAAACACCTGTACAAAAGAGATTTAAGAGCATAGTTAAGTCTAGGCTTGCATATGGATGTGCATTAAAGCTGGGGAAGTGTGGATTTCTGCCATGTTCTGTAAATGTAAGATACATAAATTACAATTGCTTAGGGATACTGTTCCTTACATGAATCACTTCTCTAGTCTTTACTTTATGAATAAATGTGCTTGGTGTGACTACTCTTGTCTCACACTGATCTCAAACAGCAGAAAATATCCTGTATGCAATGCAGGTATATATAGTATCCATGAGATATGTTTCTCAATATTGATTACAGTTATTTTATGTTTGCAGAAAATTTAAAGCTGGGAGGACTGAAATACACCCAAGAGAGGTTTAATACTGATGTGGAAAAATAGTCAGAGAAAATTAGGATGCAGTTCAGGGACAATTTCAAAGTACTACTCTGTTTAGATGGTATTTCTTATCTAAAATGTAGTATGAGGAATGGACAGTAGTACTTAGGTTGAGCATGAGTCAACAGTGTTGTGTTACTATAAAAAAGCAACTGTGCTGGGGAGACATGACAAATATCAAATATTTAAAAGACCTGAAAGTAGAAAGAGAATAAGCTGTGCTGTGGGCTAATGGGAGTAAGAAAATATAAAATGGGCTTAAATCATAGGAAAATTTCAGGCTAAATATTATTGTTACATTATTTTTGCCAGACATATTGAAAGCACTGGGGCTGCTTGTTTGTGATCTGGTCAGACAAATATCTGTCAGAGATAATAGACGTTGCCTTGGGACCAGATATGTCATTTGGTTCCTACCAGCTCTGGACTCTATTATTCAATATGGTAATAAAACTTCACCAGTAGTTTTGTGCAAATATGCATAAAGATACAATTCAAAGAGAGTATGAAGCCTTTGACACTAAGCACTGCATGAGATATACAGTTTCTCTCCACCATAATACCTACTTCTGGTTTTGGTGAAGTAAATAATCAAGCTTCTAATTTAGCTTTGATTTTATATTGTCATCTCAGTATCACTCCTTCTTCACAATATCTCATCCCACCCACAGATTCCTGTATCAGAATAATACCTTTTTCACCTTCCTCCTCAGTAGGTTGGGACAACACAGAAAAGGAAACAGCACCACGGACAGGAACTTCAATTTAAGTTGCCAATATGATGCTGCTGTTGAAAAGCCTAAGCTTGTTCTGTGATAAATTAAATAAATATCATATGTCAAGCACTGGAGGTATGTGATCTGTGTGGCAACAGCTGGGCTACTAGAGGGTAAAAACCACACCGTGAAAGAGAATAGAGAGGGCAACAACACATACAAACACAGTAGAAAATAGGACCTGTAAGAGAGAGCAGAATGCAGTATGGAAATGGGGAGTGGAGAGCACTGCCTCCCATTGATGTACCTGACTCATGCTTTTACCTGTATATGTTTGGTGAATAATATTTAGTGTTTAATGAAATGTATATCTATATATCTATGGATATAAATAATCTCTTCATGGAAACTAATTACCTCTTCAGTCTGTAGAAAGCTGTTAGAGAGGCAGGAGCTGCCACTTGAGCAAGAGGACAGCAATTTCATTTTATCAAAACCTATTTTTAAGAAGAGCTTTTGTCCAAAGCAAGACAAGGTCTACTATATTACTGTTTCTTTAACATTCCTGTTGGAAAATATTTGAAGTAGGTTACCCAAATCTTTTTCAGGGCTGATCCTGATATGCTGAATTCTGTTTCTCAACAGATCCCCTTTTTGTGACAATTTCAAACTTAAATATCTGTGATTTCTAATATTTAATAGAGTTTGGTTTTGGTATTTGTAATCAATTCTTTTTTCCTCCCTGTTTTCATTCGCTGTGTCCAGAATCTCAAAGGAAGTGAAAAAGAAGCATCCAGAAGGTCAGTGCTACTGCTGCTCTGCTACTTGATTGCTATCAGAAAAACATAGCAGACAGGTTTTGTAAAAAAGTTTTCTTGACAGAGCACCATATGCTGGTATGTTTAGGTCTGGCTGGACACATGCAGTGTTTTCTTCATGGGGGCTTTGTGAAGGGTGGTTGCTCCTGCTCTGCACATACCAGGATGTCTCATAAGGCACTTGCATTCTTCCATTCATGGCCTCAACATGCTTAAGGTTAGACTGTAATGTGAGAATAGGCATCAAATATGTGCTTTTACATTAGCTCCTGATCCAAAATACTTTTACCAATCCACAGTCTAGATGAAAAAAACCTGAGAGACAAAGTGAAATGGGACTGTTTAGGGAATATTAAATGTGTTTTATTTTATATTATGATATCTTCAATATGCTGCATTTTGCTTGGTATCATACGAGCACAAAATTCTAAATTTCCACCTCAAAATGCTTGAGTTTGTCTGACTCCAGCCTCTACTTATCTGATGATAATGCCATTTGCTACAGAAGAGAAATGCCTATTTTGTGATGTGCACCTCAATAAATACAGAGGGGTTGCAGTGTAGAAGGTGTCTCCAAGCAAAAAGGCACAAACTTGATCTCCTATGATGTCTTTCAGATACCTCACACTAATAACACCACCTTAAACCACTGGGTAAAGATCTTTCCAGGCTTAAATGACTCTGAATTTTGCACAGCAATTCAGTGCAAGCAAAAGACTTTTGAGAGCATAAAAAACCAGAAAATCACTGCAGAACAGGTATTTTAGATAATTAACATTATACAGTTTGGGAGCAAGTTTGGGGGCTTGCTTTTTATTTGGGGTTTTTAAAATTATAGATAAATTATATTTCCTATTTCTTTTTCTTAAGGATTATTTTGCCAGCATTTCTGTTCGATATAGAGGGTTGAAATTGACCTTACAGCTTTCATTAAGAAATTACTGACTTAACAAACTGATAAAACTTAAGTGACACCAGTCTATTTTAAGCAGCAGAGATTATTTCTGTTTGCACACCAGAATCCCAAGTAACTCTTTTGTGAAAGGAATATGTATTTGAATTAAAGGCTGAAGTATGAGCAGTCAGTAATGTCTGAAAAACAATACTGGAAACGTGTCATTAGTTTTTTTAATTGGAGGAATTTGGTTGCCTTTTTCAATTTCCTGTGAGACAAAATATACTTTCCCCATTATGTGTAGGTGACAGCAGACTCATCTGTTAATTGTCAGTTTCCTCATTAGAAGTTCCTTTTAATGTAATTCTTCTAAAATATAATTTATCTTCAATTGAACAATAGATTCCTTGAAATAAATTCACTTTGATAGGACATATTTCTTCTATCATTCAGAACCTTTGAATCTAGTGCCCCATTTCAACCAAATTTGAGAAGAGGCAAAACTTTGAGGTAATTTTCTACAAGTTTAATCAATAAGGATGTTCAAAGAGGAGAGGTGCCCTGAGTAATATTGAAGGAAGGAATGTATAAGAGCATTCTTTATTGAAAAGCTATCCAAGAAGCCATATTGCTGCTCAAACCAGAGAGGTATATCTATAGGATACTAGATTTAGTTTTAAATTTCTTGGCATGAGTATTTATTTCAGTGGAATTATTAAAATATTTGCAAGTCAAAACTCCAAATGATTCATAAATGAGAACACTGTAAAATAATATGAAACTGTGGAAAAGTCTCTAGCAAAGGCTGTGATGCAAATTTTAAGTTCTCTAATAATTTACGTAGTATATTGAACTAGTGTACTATTACAAAAAGGACAGTAGAAATACAGCGATAATATCTTCAGTGGCTAACAGGGGTGGAAATTTAATTTATGGAAATGAGAAGTGCTGAGTCATAGTTAAAATTTGCATTGGTGGAATATGGGTTCCTGTAATGCTCTCAAATTTTAAATGAATCTGGTGAGTGTTGAAAAAGATATTGCAATATTGCCCTTAATTAATTTAATGGATAAGAAAAAGCTGCCAATTTTTAAAAATTTGTTTACCTGCAGAGAAATTTTAAATGCTAGATTTTAGGAGTCCCTTATACATGGTCTGGAGTCACAAAAATCAATGCAAGTATTTTTGTTCTTGGTTTATGTGGATGAGAGTATTGATCCAAGATGGAAATCCTGGTGACAGAGAGAGCCAAATTCAGTGAGAGCTGTTGCAGGGACTTGCAAATTACCTGATATCTATGAGGGAACAATACAGAGCAGAGTTCTGTAGCATTGGTGACACATCAGGCATGGTGCAGTGCGTTTTGCTCTGGGCAAGTCAGTGTCCTGAAGGTGTCAACAAGCCAGAGTAACACCAAAAATGCAATAAGAAACATTGTAGAAGTGAAAGAGAGAAAGAGTCAGACTAAACTTGTATCACCTGGCTACATGGGAGCCAAAACTCTACAAAGGCACAATAACAATTTATATATACTTGAATAGTGTACAGGAAAATATGGGAATTACACACTTCAATGAACAGAGTATAGAATTGAGGATGAAATTAAGAAAAGCTGTATTGATCAGTTCTAGAACTCAGTTTCTGTGATGCTAAATTTCCTCCTTGCAACAATGTCCTCAAGGGAAGAGGAGGAAGCCTTCTATTATGGAAAAACACCAGTAAATGGCTGGGGAAAAAAACCAGTAAAAAACCGGGAAACCACCAGTTAATGAAGAATCCTGAACAGATACAGGTGGTGGGCTAGGCTGATGGTTGGACTTCATGAGCTTAAAGCTATTTTCCAACCCTAACAAGTCTACATTTCTGTGGTTCTGGGATGTAACTCACGGCAAATTCCTAGTTTAACAACAATATAACCCTGAAGGAGTTAATGTGACCATATTGTTTGACATAATGTGTAGCAGAGAGGATATTCTTGAAGCAATTCCTGATTGGATTAGATTTTCTTCTTGTCCATTACAAATGGTTGCACCTTCGGTGTTCAGGTCATGATGCAGTTGTTGTTTTGTTTTTCACCTGGAATATTCTTCACCTGGAATATTCTTCCAGCAGTGAACCAAAGCTAGAAGACAGACAGTTTGAGAGCATGTTGTGAGTCCTGTACTTGTGAGGGAGGAAAGGGAGGGGGAACATAAAAGTTTGAAAAATTATCTATTCAATCTGTCTTTTCTTTCTACTTGTTTACTCTCTACGTATGGTTTGTTTTGCTGCTGAACATATATAAGAAAAATCTTAATGTATTTGTGTCATAGGGCTAGTGGAAGATGTGTATTCTCTCACTGCTGGAGAGAAGATGTTTAAAGGAATTTTATGCATCTTGAATACATCTTAAGAACGAAAAATGGCAGTTTAGCAAAGATATTTCTGTGTAGTCAAAGAAGGAATTTAATGAAAATTCCCTGGTGACAAATTCTTACCTAAGCAATAATAGCTAGCAATGGATGGACCTTTTTTAAAACCTTCTAAGCTGTTTGTGAACTGTCTAATTTATGGACTTACATATTTTTAACCATTTTTGCTTCATGCCAGTTTACTGGTAGCACACCTGTGGCCCCTGTTTCAAACTAGGCTTCATTACGGAATACAGGCAGGAAGATGCAGGGCTCTGCAGGAATACTTACCTGTAGACTATCAGTGCTGAGGCCTGACCAAGAGGCTCTCTGAAGTCCAGGAGAAATTTGCAAAAAAAAGGTTTCATGATTGAACACAGAGATGATAAATTATTTTAAGTAAAGGCTCAAAGCATCATGTGTTTGTGCAGCATCCAGCATGACATTCCCTTATGTCTGAAAGCCTTGACTATGTGACAATTCCAGGTAGCATTATTTTATTTATAAGCTATATAATTTTCCCCTTCTAGCCATGAACATATTTTATCTTCCCTTACCCTAGTTAAAGTTTGTTTTCCCTTTCATGAATTTTTATCTTCCTATCTCTCATATATTAATTTGGAAAAGAAAAATATAATTTTACAGAGCTAAATAAACAATAGGCCCTGGTTTTTAACCAACAAAGTCGAAATGCTCAGTATTCCAGGGCTGAACCCAACAATTCATCCTCTGTGGCTCCCAGGACTTACACCAGCTCTAAAATAAATGAGCACAGTCCCAAATACCGAGGCTGACTTGTTATCTCTGTATGTACTTTTCAGATAACAGACATTAAATAATTCACTATACAAAGTCTTATTTCAATTAAAATGGTAAAACTGATAAAGAAGTTTTCTTTACTTTTGGGAACATATCTCTGGCTTGTAATTGCATTAATTACAAATACACACAGTTGAAAAGTTATTCAAATGCAAATTTTCTTAATGAGAAGAAAGCAACTGGGAGTATAATTTTTAGTTGTTGCAGTTAATGAAAGTATTTGATTTTGTTTTAATTGCACTTTTAATAAAATAAAGTGCTCTCACAGTGATGAGGTTTCACTAATACAGCATCATCTAAGCAGTGCTAGAGCTCCCGAAGGTTGCTGATGGTGGATAGATCAGCTGGCACTGGGCTCTTGCTGGAGATAAGTGAAGCAAACAACCCTTGCTCCTGGGCAGTGCTGATCTCTGGCTAACAGCACTGTGCTGAAGAATGTTACCAGAATGAGCCTAAAGGTTCTCTGATATTTTATCTAACACTGGTAAGGAATTGCAGTAACTTCTTTTCAAAAGGAGTAATGACAAAATGGATTTACCTCCTTCCCCAAACATCCTTCCCTCAATATACTCTAAATTATTATTCAAAAATAACCAAGGGTATAGATGTTAGTGGGTTACCTTTCAGTCATGCACGTGAGATGGTACCTTTGAGGAAGAGCAACCACGTGGGGAAACTGGAGGCAACAGCCTTGTGGCTCAGTGGCTGCCCCTCTTAACTCTTCAGTCTGGGAATGCTGGGAAAAAAAGGATGGCAAATCCCATCTCTGGGTGAGCCTCCTGGTACCCATGAGTAGCTGTATTCAAACCTCAGTGGTTACACTTCCTCAGCTGTGATTTCAGAATGCCATGTGTTCAGACTGGTTTTGCAATGTAAATCAAGAGTGAATTCCAGAAAACTTGGTCTAGTCATAAACAGCTTAGGAACAGCAAAAAGACAAAATGCATTTAAAAAAATAGGAATAGTTTAATTTAACTCTAATTATAATTAATATACTTGAAGGTATGATAAAAGATTCCCAGAATAAGTCTGAGCTGTTTGCTTCATATAATGAAGAAATCTAGGTTTTTTTTAGCATTCTAGCAGAATATAATTTGGTATAGAGATAGTGTGCTAATTTTACAGGGTTTTTTCCAAAGAAGCAAGTATTTCAGAGGTACGTACACGGCAAATTAATTTTTCATAGATATTACGCATAAATGAAATTTAGAGAAAATATGCATATGTTAAATTGAATAGATTCACCATAGCATCCTGATAAGAGTTCATCTGCTGTTAATTTTCCTCTGAGATGAAAACATTACCAGGCAACAAAACCAGATGTTTAAGCACATCTTTATAGGGTAGAAAAGAGGCTTTCAAGATTAGAACTTCTACCAGATTTTGATCCTGAGCAAGTATCATTGTTTCAGGTCAGGACCAGGTAATAAGTGGCATAGACTCCCAAGGCATTCACAGACAGCTAATTAACTTTACTAAGAAATCCATTGCTTTTTATATGCTACAGGTTTGCTACAGGTGGACCTGATTGGTCCTTTAATTAAAACACCATCGCCACTGGCTAATTAAGAACCACCCTTTTGGTAAACATATCCCCATAACACATTCCGTATGTTCACGACATCAGGTGCAGCAAGTCAAGATAAGAATTGTTTATAATTCTTTTCTCCGATCTTCTCACAGCCTTTCCCAGAATGATGCCCGGGAAAGTTGTCTGCTTCTCTCTGTGACCAGAGAGCTGCTACCACAAGCAAGAACTTAGGGAAGCCCATGGAGATCTCTCAGATAGACTTAACAGAATCCAATATATATTAAGACAACTGACATGATAATCTCTGTGTTTTACAAAGAAAATGTAAGGGGTACAGGAGCGAAGTAAAGGGTGAGGCAAGAGCAGGAACCAAAAGACATCATTGTGGTAAAGGAAAGTGAAGTACAGGTCAGAGAGGAAGGAAAGGATAGAGCAGCAAGAGGGACAAGGGGCAGTAGTCTTGCTGTCATCCCCAGTGACCCATTTTCTTCCCTTGTGTGTATTGAGGGATATCTCCTAGTCAATGCTAAGCATTTCACCTTTCTCCGATAGCAGCTCATGGCAAGGGGCTATCCCAGACCTCCTTCACCCAGCATGGGGGACATGGCCAGAGATGGTTTTGTTCCAGGTTGTAGCTGCACTCATTTAACAGTGTTTGGATGAATGACCTGGAGAAGCTTTCCGTGTGCAAAGGATAGCTGGTGTAAGTGCTCTGAGATATGTATTTATTCAGTTTTGATTGTATTGTGGACATGGAGGTTTTGAGATGTTTTTTTGGGAATTTGTCCTGGGGTTCTCCAAAGGGAGCCTTTGGAGAAAGCAAGAGCAAGCTTTTATAACAGCTATGAGATTCTATAAATGTTTTGTGCTTCTTAAGTACTGTTGCTGAAATGGGATAAAAAAAAAGGAACAGGCTCTGAATGGCCAGTATGAGTATAATTTTTATATTCTGAAATGGGGAAGTAGATGATGACAGGGGCAGAATCAACTTGCTTTTAAGTCAGCTTACTATTGCTGTAACTGTCCTGTCATGAAAGGTCATTGACATCATCAGCTATGAAACAAAGTTATTTTCTCTTTTCTGATACAGTATTTCAGACAACAATTAACCAATCTCCATTGTGCTATAAAAAACAGAAATTTAATGGATGGGAACTGGGCATTTCTGTCACCCCTGGAGCTAGTGAAGAGAAGAGTGATGTGGGATCCCTGCAGCTGCTCACTGGCCTTGGGGGACACTTGTGTCTGTGCCCTGTGAGTTGACCTTTTCCTTCTCTCTGCAGTATTGACTGTGGAGTTTCCTCCTCCAGTAAGTGCCAAAGAAAAACACAGTCTGATTTTGCATACCTGAACTGCATCACTACAGCCACATCTTAAATGGCTATCTGCAGCTACTTGAAAGTCCACTGGCATGTACAAAAGTGAATGTAAATGCATTCTCTACAAAATAATTCACTGCTGCAAAACTCTGCTAAGGCAGTAAAGGCATCCCAGGCATATCTTCTTGCCCTTTCAGATTGAGAAAGTCAACAAATACTAGACTTGTAGAAAACCACAAAATGAAGAGTTATTTTCAGTTCTCAAAGAACCTTAATTCTTAATTTATTTGAAAAATGACCCAATAAACATATAACTTCTCTCTTTCTGTCTCCAAAACTCTAAGGAAAGAGAAGCCGCTTATGTTTTTTCTGTGGTCATATTTGCCCTAGTCCAAAAAAGTAGAACTCACCTGCTAAATTTTTCAGCTAAGTCACCTTTGTCTGGATGCACATGTACGATATAACACTATTTGTTTTTCTTTTTTCAATTAGCCTCTACACAAACTATATTATTCTCCAGCTTCAGTGTTGAAAAGCTTGACAAAAAAAAAACCCTGTAACCTGACTCTATCCACCTTTCTCCATGAAACTTCTAAAATGTACAGAAAAATTAAGATTGGAAATGACTAGCCAATAACCCTCCATATTCACTACTAAATCCTGTCCTCAAGTGCCACATTTGCACACCTTTTGAACACTTGATTCCACTTCCTGCTGATTCCACTTCTCTGTGCAGCTTGTTCCAATGTATGACCACCTTCCCAGTGAAAACAATTTCACAAATATCCAATCTAAACCTTCCCTGGTGGAACTTGAGGCCATTTCCTCTTGTCCTGTCAGTAGTTGCTTGGGACAAGGGGCTGACCCCTCCTTGCTACAATCTCCTTTCAGGTAGTTGTGAGAGTGATAAGTAATCCCGTCCTGAGGTTCCTTTTCTCTGGGCAAAATAACCCCAAATGTAGTTTATTACATGTCTTAAGGCAGTAGCACACCACTTTTTTCTCTGATCACATGTCAAGGTCTGATAGAGCTCCTGTTATTGCACAGAGCATCCCCTGATCCCTCCTCTCAGACCCACAGCTCACCCATGCTGCTCTTGCCACATGCTGCAATTACTTTCATTGGGAGCAGGACATTGGGATTTTTTCCAGCCTTCCCAGGGCTGCTGTCCCCAAGGGAAGAAAAGGGAGGACAGAATTCAGTGTATCTGTATTTATTAAGCTTTCTCACAAATTTGGGATTGCTGAATTTGAAATTATACAAAGGTGTTGTTAGGTATCCATAGTTATTCTCAGTAAATTCTTGCACTGGGATGGCAGGGATTCCACCACTTCCCCAGCTAATCTCTTTCAAGGCATATAATTAGAAGACAAACTGTTGATAAACATTCCCTTAAGCATCATTTAAAAAATCATGCTTACTGAAAAGTAATTGTATACTATTCTAATCTTTTCAATAGAAAGTAGTCGTCTTGCCTAAGGGTAAATATCTGAACGTTGGTTGTCGATGTCTAGACTCATCAACCTAGATTCCCTTTATAGCCAGCTGAAAGAAACAGGCACCTCCAGGGCATGATTCATCTGTCTATCTTAGCAGAAATGGTAAGTGCAGAAGGATTTCCTTCTGAAATATATGCCTCAGAAATGATTGGAGTTGTTCAGGAAATAGTTTTCATATTCTGTGGGAAATGGATTTAAAGAACTGGTTTTCTTCAATACTAGAATGAAGAAAAAAGCTTTCAAGAAATTTTCAAGAAAATTGCCTATTTAAAAATTCCCTCTTAATAAAATGAAAGGCTTCTTTTCTCATGTTTTCTTCCTTTATGTTTTATAATTCACAATGGAAAAATTACATTTGGAAATGAAGAGAGGTTTCAATAAGAAAAATTGAAACTTGAGATCAAAGTGGAATATTTTGATCTCATTGGTATCCTTCAACTTGAATTGCCTTTTCTTTATGAAAGGTCACCAAAATTGGTCCATTCCTACAGAAAGTTTTGATTTCCAAGGAATAGCATTTTTTAGAAAAATGAGACAACAAAATTTTTTCAACAAGCTAGACAAGTTTTGTGTGTGTTTGTACAAATAACTGTTTTTAATCTCAATACCCTCTTTACAAAAAAAATCTGCTTTCAATTAACAAAGTTATTTTAACTTTCCATGGCCTAACAAGTAGCTCTCACTTAAGAAAGGGCTAACTGTGGCATAGTTTTGAGAAATGTCTTATAAAGGCAAGCTTCCAATAGAATTAAAATAATTAGGCATATAAGATTGTTCTGGGCTGATTTGGTGTCACCATTTTCTTGAAGGGCGGGTTCAATAGATGGAAGTATCATACAGTCCCTACTTTCATGTGACCAAATGCAAAAAAAGAGAACAAGCAGAATGACATTGTAATAAGAAGAATTTGGTTTGCTCCCCCCATAAAAAAATTAGTCAGGGGTTTGAGTTTTGTGAAATAAAAGATGGATGTCTATCAAGCTGTCTGAGACTGCAAAGTTAATACATCAAGCCACAGTATGACAATAATGAGCTGTGACATTCTAACTGAGTAAGGGGAAGTTTCACAGAACTGGGTGTCTGCAAGGAAGACATCAAAGTTGACAAATGACTTCTAGCTAACTTGCTTCCTTCTGCAAGGCATGTTCCAGTATTGCTGAGAGACAGATGTTAAATGGAGCCAGACAGAACTGAACACAGTTCCGTAAATATCTTGCTGATAGCATGATTTACACACCATAAAGAAGGAATAAACTTTTTTAGGAAAATCTGAATGAAAGCTTAGTCTTCAATCAATGTGGGATTCTCTCACCTAATAATGAATTGTCTACTATGCAGTATTTATACTCTAAAGTAGCCAACACACTTCATGGTCCATGAAGAGAAGTACATGTGTCTAGGGCACATTTTAGATACGAGGTTTAGGCTATACACATCTAAAAAGCATGTATTTGTCTTGCCAGATTTAAAAGGAAGTCTGAGGTAACTAGTTTAGATGCCAGTAGACCTATCACAGATCTCAAAAAAGTCTCAGAATCTGATTAACTAAACCACTACCTATAGAATGTTCTGTATTTAATTTTCCATTTCATCCTGTCTTGGGCCCTCCAGTCCCTGGCCTAGCCACATGATGGATGTGCATGTCTCCAGTGCTGTCTGTGGCCCTGTGTGCTGTGCTACTAGCTGGTTCCCTCAGCAGAAGGAGCCAGTGTTCCTGGAGCTCCTGGGCTGCTGGCTGTGCCTGGGCTGTCGATGGACATGTCCATCCTTGCCCAATGTGCTCAGCCCTGTGGGATGGTGCCTGCTGGCAAGGGCACAGCCTATGCTGGGCTCACCCTCTGCTCCTTCCTGAGGGAGCAGCCAGACCCTTGCTGCTGCCCTGTGTGTCATCTTCTTCTCTGAGAGGCTAAAACATTGCTGCTTGCCAATGATTTCTGTAGGCTCTTTGTACAAGCAAGCACTGATCTTTTATTTCAGAGCAAGTACAGACAGATGGAGCACTTCCACCTGAAACGGCAAAAGAAGAGCCCTCACAAGCCCAGGACAGGAAAAGTTCTCAATTTCCTAGGCTATTTGAAACATCTCTTCACTGGAATGACATCAGAAATGCCTGAAAAGTAGACAAAGTAGTTAGATGAGCACTGGGTGCTGGTGTTTATGCAAGTTTGGGAAAAGTGATTTGCCTGTGTCCCAAAGACGTGAGTTAGATCCTTGCCTTAGCCAGATCTTTGGCTCCAGAAGGGGACAGAGCTGCAGGCACTGCAGTGCTCTCGATGCTTGGCATGAATTGGTCAGACCGACTACCATGGAGATGTCAGAGATGGGACTTCCAGAAGGTGGAGATTGCACAGCAGAGGTAATAAAGATTTTTGCTTTTGAATTACAGTTCAAACATGAACCTGCTCCCAAACATTTAAAAGATGGGCAACATGGCAGAACTGCTGTGGCACAACTGTTTCAGAAACAGCAGTTACTGAAAAAGTAACTCAAACACACAGAAACTACTGAATCAACTCAAAAAAAAGCTGAATGGCTGATATGGAACAGAAATTAATCAGATGGAGAAAAAAAATGGTATTGGAAAGAGCTGTATAAACAGGGTTATGTTTTTCAAGACCTGTGACTAGGTAGTTTAAATGACTGGAACATATGGTAGTATGGCAGTGAGAGGCAAGTTTCTTAACTGAGGAGCAAGTGCTTAGACTAGAACATAAAAACAGGCCTGGTATGACAGACCAAAGAGCACCCTGGCTACCTTTCATGGATCCAACAGCAGCCATAAGAAAATAGAGAACGTAAGAGCCAGGCTGATATTTACACCTGATAATCTACCAGTCTCTATCTCTCCTCATCTTGGGAACTTACTGTGCTTCATATGATTTCTACTTATTGTAACCTTCAGGGTTACAATAGCTATAAAATAACTATAAGTTATTTTCAATTAACTTATAGTGGCCCTTTGAGTCAATGGAATCATCCAGACCCCATTGGCAAAGGAATCCCTATCTGGGGCCTAAACAATTCATCTGTGTTTTGTTTTGAACCAGGTTCCTATTGTCTTCATTTAAGGTTCTATTCTTTTCTTGGAAAACGTTTTGAACAGCCCATTAGAGATTAAATGAATGTCTGTAGATATGTATGACTGCCTAATGAGATAAAATTGCCTTTTGAACAGTATTCACTGAAACCTCAAATTTTTAAGCTGTTTGGACAGCAAATTTTAAATATTTTGACATTTCCATGGTTTGAATATCATTGTTGGTCTGTTTTGAAAGTATCTCATTATTTAGTGTTTCAGAAGGAAGGCACAGTTCTTAGCACACTTGACTCCAGCCTAGATAAATCCTAAACATCTCGGACATACAAAAGTTTTCTCAATCACTTTTAGGTTAATTTACCTTTCTTTTCCTCTTCCTGTTTTTCTTTATTTTTTAATGTGAGTCTGGTTTAGATAAAATAACTTTTCTAGGTCGCATGGTTATGTCACATCAGTTGGGTTTTAAACAATGCATTAATCAATTGACATTTCAGAATGGTCAGAAACTTCAGATGCCATCCATATTTTCCATCAGTGAATTGAATAGTGCAAGGAGAAACCAAAGTTGCTTTTCCCCTTTATCTGTGATTTATCTAAAAGATAACATAGTTAGTTTTTAACAGCAGTCCAAGAACATCTGAACAGTTCTTTCTATGTAAGATGGTAATATAAACCTAGTAATCCAGAAAGTCAACTTGTTTGAATTCATCCAACAGGAAAATTACATGGAAATTGTGAAAATAAAGTAATATTTGTTTACAATAAATGTTTTCTTATTTATTCTTTCTTCCTTTTGTATTTGAGGATAAGTTAAAAGCATTGGGTAAAGCTGTCTTTATAACAGGGTTATCCAAAGATAACTTGACAACAGACCTCCTCTGTTTAGCATAACTGAAACAAGCAAATGTGCATCTTTGCTTTTGTTGGGCTTGAAATATCCTTCACCAAAGCAAGAGTTCCAATTTTGTTTCCATGACAATATGCATGACTTACAAAAGCTGTGGATCTTTTTGCCAAAGAGATGTGACTAAACCAGCAACATTTCATTTGCCTTTAAGTCTGCTTTTTTTCTTCTCAGACATGAAAAGATTTTATTCAAAACATTTATTTATAAGAAGTTCTGCAGTCTAAGCTTCCATATTTTTGTTCTCTTTCACCTAATTTTCAGCATTCTTTATGTAGGAATGTCCTCTTCTATTTTTAGAGTATTTAATCTAATTCTCCTCTGTTTTCTTAATCTTAAAAATACATAGTTTCCCTGTCTTTAGTCAGACCAATTTTCTTCAATTTCAACTATTCTAGTGCTTCATTACTGAACTATCTTTTACATTGAAGATTCCTCTCTCTTCTTGTCTGAGTTATGTAAACATAATAGTAGCTGTTTCTTAAAACAGTCTTCTCATACTTGTCTCCACTTTCTGTATTATCATTGTCTTATTAGCCCGTTTTTGATCAGTTAACAAACTTCTTCCTTAATACAGGATCTGTTTTCAAGCCTTTTTTTTTCATACATAATGTTATTGCTTTCACCCCCATCTGGTTTCTTGAGTAGTAATTTTTGCAAATATTTTATTTTGAAAAATATTTCTCCTCCTATAACCTAATATCAAATTTCTATATAAACAGATTTTTGGTCACATGAAGACCGGAGTCACCAAAATTATAATTACTTTACAAATTATCATAAGACCATTTTTTTTTTTCTTTTTAGTTTTCTTTTATCTTCTTGTTCCATACTTTTAATTCTTCCCTATCAATAAAATGTTCTTATTGTTTCAGAAAAATCCCTTACCAAAATCTGTAAAATTAAAATTTGCTACAATTTTATATTTGTAAAGATGACTAGAAGGGGAACACATTATTGCACTTCTACATGTACATAATTAGTCCACCAAAGTTACTTCTTCAAAACAATGTGTTCAAGATCTCACCAAAATTCAGAAAAACTTGATAACTGAACAGAAATAATTGTGTTATAAAGTCTAGAAATTTTCACATTTCAGTGAGAAAACCATCAGATGGCTATTTAGAAGAATTCTCAAGGGAAAGGGATCTTTTTCCTTTATATTTCACTGTTCCTACTGTTTCACAGAATCAAAGAATTTGGTCATCCAAGGAATTTTCATCAGGCTCTGAAGCTTTGGCTGTTACTAGTGACTTGTTAAGCCACGATTCTGACCAGGAAGGTGTTTTTAACTATGCATATTTTGCAGTTGAATCAATATTCTCCAAAGCTGAGAGGGGAATATTTATATCTTAGCTTTTTAAAATGTAAGGCCATCACCCCTTTTAAACTGAAGATTATAAAATAGTCTAAATTTTATGTCATTTGGTGTATAATATTTATTTTTGCTCATCTAATTCATCCTTGCCTTCTTAAAAAATTAATTAAAATGCATTTTTCATGGCATAAATTAGGTACATATACTTAGGTATTTCTGTATTATTTATTCTTTGATTTTTGTATTGCTGCCTCCTCATGTACTGGAAAGGATGGAATAAGCATAAAATGGATTGGATCTGGTTCAAGTAGAAATGTCAGCTCTGATATAATTGGTGTATCTTGAAGCAGCAAATAACTAGAGTGACTGTGGGGACCAACACCTGGACCTTTGCCTTTTTGAATGATTGGCAGACAAGAAAATATTTCACCTAGATGTCCCACTATCCTTTTCATTACTTTGTGAACACTGAACATCACAGATCTCCTTCTACAGACATGCTGATTTGTAGCGATAGATCCTGTACTGTGAAAACACAGCCTTCCTTTCCAGCTGCCTTTGCAGTGCCTGGCAAAAATGCCATCAATGTCTATGTATGGGCATATGTCATGCCAAGGATTTCACTTCAAAGCATGCCAGTAAAAGAAAGGAAATTTAATTTCTAGTTCGTGCCATGTCCTGCAAATAAGTACTAATTTCTAGGGTCTTCTGATGCATGCCATGGCTGTGGAGTAGGATAGCTTTAGAAGTCAGCATTTTGTTCTGCCAAAATGTACAAGCATTTGAGCACCTCGGCATTGGAGTTTCTTTGAAGAATGGATCATCTTTGGTGGTTATTTAAATCACTTTTTCGTACTCAAAAAAATAAGTTTTATCTGGTTGGCATTATCATCTGCTGTTATTTGCACTTAGTACACACAGTGCAATCTCAAAAACCCCTGAGGAGGGCACCAGCAGCAATGACTTGGAACACGAAGTGTGTGCAATTGGTTGCATTTCTAACTCCTGATCAGGCCAGAGTGTACTGGACATTGACTGTAACAGTTCCATTTAGTACGTGTGGCTATTGTATATATCCTAAATAAAAAGAATATACATCATTCTTGCCTACATCTTTGCAAAAATCTCCACCAACCACGCTTTCTTTGATCTGCAAATATTAATGCAAGTTTAGAATAGTTTTGGTGAGTTTTCACGCAGGATACTTTATGCTGTCCTGTTCATCTGTGTGCAAAAAGAGAAGGCGGAATGCATTTTTGAAATGGTTAACAGGACAATTAGGGTGATGGAGAGCCTGTGGGAGATTGGCTCTCAGTGCACTAAATTGAGAGCTAGAAGGAGAAATGATCACTGCCTATAAATATAAAGATCAGTGTAGGAGTAGAGCTGTTTAAACTAAGGGGCAGCAGTACAGCATAGATGAAGAGAATTTGGCATGAATTAATTCCAGGCTTGAAATTCAAAGAAGGATTTTAGTACTCAAAACGTTCAGGTTCTGGAAGAATCTTCTAACAGTAACAAAGTGAAAATGTGTTAGCTTGGTGCTTGATTGAGTTATGAAAGAGATTGTGTTATATGATTGCTTGAAGCAGATGCAGTTGGATTTTTTTTTTTGCCAGAAATTTGTTCTCAGTTTTACTTCTTATTCTTCTGGTATGTTTTTTGGCCATCTCCATGTTTTTTGGCCATCTCCAGATTCAAAGTGTGAGAAAGCAATACCCATAACAGCTGTGTGACTGCAACATGAACAAAATCATTGAGAGTAAGGAATTTTTATGAGAATCTTGTTCTTCTCTGAGGAGGATAATCTGGCCTGTTGGACAGCAATAATAGAGAGACTTATTGCAGACATATATATATAATTTGCAATCTTGGCCAGTATATAAAGGTACACTCTTAACCAAAAAAGTTGAAAATTCAAGTTGGTGTTTCCAAACTCTATATCCATATTGTATAATATGTAACATCTCACTTTGGAAAGAGGTTGCTGCTTTGCTGTAGATATTCACTGAGACTATGTTAGGTCACCAAAGGACAATCTCACTTAAACCTGCTGAAGGAGTCCCAGCAAGAGCAAGAGATTTCAGCCAGCAGCATTGAAGTATTCCAGTATGAAGAAAGATGGGTCTCATCTAACTTTAGATGTCTACAGAAGAGCCACTTACTGCTAAGCTAATCACTCTGAGTTTCCTCTTCATCAGTAGAGAGGAAATAAGTATTTATTATATATAAGGGGGAAAAAAAAGCATCAAGGCACAGTACTCCTTCTAATTCTTTGGCCTTTATTTTCAAATGGCAGTATTCCAAGCCTAGTAAATTGGAAAGCATGTTAACAGAGTGGTTTAGAATTCCTTTTTAGTTAGATTATTTTTCAACCTGCTTGAAGCAATGGAGTAGACAGCAAGAGATAAAAGAACTAGTAATGTTATTGCCACTAAGAAACAAATAAGACAATTAAAATACATACCCATGCAGATTTGCTATGCTTTACATGGACAGCATTTTGAAAGTTTAGCTTCTCTAAAGATATTTACACACAAACTTTCTTGTAATGCTCCAAGAATTTAGAATTGGAAATTGTAGATGCCAAGTTATCAAGGGTGACTTCAATCTGTAAAGGAAAAAGCAGTATCATCTGAAAATAGCTACCAGTGAGACCCAACTAAACAACCCCTTAAGTTTGAGCGTGAAGGTGTAAGGAGCTACAATCACTCAGGTTATTTTCACACGAGATGCCATTGGAATGGGGTATTGTTTTTAGTTCAGTTAGCTAATATTACAGGTCTTATCCCCGTGCTCTGCAGGTCAAAAAGGGTCCTGGTCTACAGCAGAACATTTGTGTATCTTGTTTCTACAAGATTTCTTACCTTCTGTATTTTGGCAATCTCAGATGGATTTTTATACTTTAGTTTTTCTAGGAGAAGAAATGAGAGAGAAAGACTGTGGGGTTTAAACTGGATGGAGAAGGAAGACAGTTTGCAGGGAGAGAGAATATTTTGATAGCAGCATGGTTGGGCAAAAATGTCTTAAATCTTTGAGATGTGGCCTGAAGGACTTGCCTGGGAAGGGCAAAAAGGCAAAGTCTACTGATGAACAGAGATAAAGAACCACTAGCATTTTAATGACAAAAAGAGTTCTTTGCCTGCCATTTTCTAACCTGGCTAACCAGAAAATATACCTACCAGAAGTAGTGTGAATATTTATGATTCTTTTGGACAGTGAGCATATATGTTAGTATCCTGATCCTGTTCCTTTTGAAACCTGTAAAAACTCCTTGGTAACTTCAGAGGGCCCAAGAACTCAGAAACCCACCAAACTGAGAGATTCTTGACTGGGATATGGCTCCTGAGGGAAGAGTTTAACATCCTTATGGATCTTCTATCAGGATTTCTCCAGTGATATGATAGATGTGGTTGACATATGGGAGGGTATTGATTGACTGAGGAAAGAGAAGGATGAGGAGCTGAATTCTAGGGAATTTAGTGACAGTAGTTAGTATGTCATACAGACAAGACTATTAGTACCAGCTTTTGCTTTATGTGCAGGTTACAAGCACATGAGGAAGGGGAGCCACACAACAATGCAGTCCCAGTTAACATGCAATTAATTTTGTGAGGGACTTTTAGTCCTTGAAAAGGGCCAGATAAATTTTAAGGATGATAAGAATTACTATAAATTGTAAGGATGATAAAAATTCCTCTAGGGAGGTAATTGGCAGTGAAACTCACCTGGAAAGAGACAATAAAAGCATCTCCTTAAAATCCAAGTCTCCCCTGACTTTGAAATAATTTTCACAAAGTGAAATACTTAGTATAGATTTGAATACTGAGATAACTTTAAAAAATACATTTTTTACCCATTTATATGGCTAGTTAGGAGGGGTCTTGCCATGTTTGTTCCTTTACAATGAAGATTGATGCTAAGTTACCTGTCAACCTTCAAGAAAATATCTTGGGCTCAGTTTTCTTATAAACAAAGCAATTGCATTATTCAGAGAGGTATTGCATTGTATGTATTTATTAATGGAAAAGAAGTTGGTATGGCAGTGGCTGAGTAAGCCAGGCTGCAGTAGATGTTTCTACACAGTGTTATCCATCCAGCTCAATCAAAACTGCAAAGGCTAGTAGACAGAGGGGTGTGGTCAGGAACATCTTAAATCAAGAAAGTGTCAGCTGGGCTCCATTTCCTGATTTAAACATTTACACAGATGAATAACCTATATTTAAAACCACAAAAGTTAATGAATAAGCAATAAAACACTTGACCTATAGCAACTGTGAGCTCCTATCCTCTATATTTAAGATGAGCTCTGTCTCATTCAGCTTTGTCAGGGGAGGATGCTTTCTGAAGTAGCCATCTTTGCTCAACAGGCATGGAGTGCTGTCTGCATCATAACCCCTTAGAGCAGCAGGGGACAGAGCATCACCCTTACTTCTTCTGTTCTGCTAGTTTGGGATATGCATTTTGTAAAAAATAAAATTAAAAAAAATCCTCTAACACTGAAAAATTGAAGTAATTTTTTGTTGCGGCAAAATAATATTAAAAATATTGTTTGCCTTCTCTCTCTGCTGAGGCTTCCTGACTGGGACAGGTTTTATCCTAAAGATGTGTGTTGGGCCTCTTTCCAACGTGGCCAGTGCCCAAGGGAGGAGGAAAACACACATTCAGATGTGAAATACTTGTTTCTACAATTTTTCCTTGTCTTCCTTCCATATTTTTCTCTTTTAAGTGCCATCACCTTGAAACAATAGGCCCATCAGCTGTACAGTAATTTTGGGCAGAATCACTAAAACACTGATACAGAATGCAATCAGCAAGGAAGCAAATTGGGGTGTTTAATTAATGGCAATGAACATGGCTCTGTTGAGTGTGTCCTATCAAGCAGATCTGATATTGCTTATGTTTGGACTACAGGCATGGTTAATACAAGTTATTGGGGTAATATCTTTAAATTTATGGCATTCTGATAAAAATTAAGAGTATATAAAATCAATACAACTGACTTCAAACAAATTAAAAACTAGCCAAGTAATATATTGCAGAATCTAATTATATATGTAAATTGCAAATAATCTGTTGTGGTATTTTTAGCAGGTCCTGCAGAGATCTCTTTATCGAATTTTGTGCAATGTCTTCATGAAAAGTGAGAGAAAACACAGTATCAGTCAATGAGGTGGCGACTACATGACTGAGGGGTTGAAGGGGTCAAAAAAACCGAAAACATCCCACCAAATGGGAAACAAATAGATAGACCATTTCCAGTTGAGAATCATATTGATTACAGTGACCATGAGATCATTGAGTTTAAAATTATGGGGGAAATGAAGAAGACAAATACCAGAATCATAACCCTGGACACTTGAAGAACAGATTTTGGCTTCTTCTGTCATCTTCTTGGCAGTATCCAGTGGGGAGCAGAGGACACCAGGGCACAGGAGAGCTTGTTGAATTTCCCCAGATAATAAAATCTCTCTATTCATATGTGCAGAAAGGTGAGCAAGTGTTGCAGAAGGTCACCATGGATTAACAGGGAACTCCTGGATGAGGTCAAACACCAAAAAGAAATACATGAAATGAGGAAGAAGGAATGGAATTCTCAAGAGGAATGTAAAGATGGTTGCTAAAGAATGCAGGGATGAAGCTGAGAAAACAAAAGCTCACCTGAAGCTGGGACCAGTAGTGAATGTGAAGGACAAAACAAAGGACTTCCCTAAGTACAAAAATGCAGCAAACTGAAGGCAGAGGAAAATTACTTATGTGGGTTTTAAGTACAATAATCCCAGCACTAGCAATTTTTAGATGGATCTGGTGATATTTTGGTGGATCTGGCCCAATTCTATTATAAATGTTATAGTGAGTATAACGATACAGCAAGCTATATCATAAGTCCTGGAATGTTTCTTATGTCTTTGGAAGAATAAAGTGATCAATAGGAAGTACACAGTCCTGGTAGCAGTTCACAGGGCACCCAAATACAAGGATGAAATCTGCCTATTAATACATACTTTACAATACTTTGAAGATACAAACTGATCCATCTGCCTACCACTGCCAAGCACATGGTCAAACTAAATTTTTCAGGCATCTTGTTCCTCTTATTACTGACAAAGCCCAACAAACAACCACAAGCCAGTAAGTCATTCCACTAAGGATAGCAGAAAAACTACAGTCATCCTCCACCCTCCAAATTTTGTAGACAGACAAATACAAAGCAGTGAAATGAGTACCAAACTTTAATAATAGCCTGGATTATATAGAAGAAGTCATAAGAGTTATTAAAACTCTATAGACTTTGGCACTAATCTTTTCGAGTAAATTTTAAAAATTATTTTTACAAATTAATAATCAAGAAACAATGAACCTTCCAAGTTAGTAAGTTTGGCACAAAAATATTGAAATGAAGTAGCTACCTCCAAGAGGTGACTGGCAGAGTTTCAGAAAAAAAGGTACGAAAGCCCAAGAAAACAAAGAGTTGATTCGTCAGGGGTCATGGACTGCCTAGCTATTACTGCATTTCGCTGTAGACAATTTAAAATAAAAAGGAGGATTTGTAGCGCTATAATTCATGTTATCTTCATTTCCCACCTTACTTATTTCAGAGCTGACAGGAATTCATAGGAGTCATGCAGTATGCTGCTCAGCTGGAAGTTAGGCAAAGAAATACAGATTTAAGCATGTAGTATTAGAAATCCTTCTTAGAAATTCGGACTAAACTTTTCCTTTATGAGATCTAAGGGACAATAATTACTATGGAAAGGTCAAAATCAGCTAACAGCTAAAATTAGAAAATGAGAAGTGAAACACCTACATTACAGTTCCTTTTGAAAATGCATGTGAGGAAGTCTTTAAAGGCTAGTGCTAGTACTTCATAACCCAATACTTGCTGTTGCAGTTGTCTTCACTGCAAGAAATTTCTTTAATTTTCACTTAAAAAGAAACATTCTCTCCCTTAGTAATTATCATTACTTCTCCATAAATTTCTATTTTTAGGAACACTCCAGGCAGGCTTGAACTTTAGTTTTCAGAAGCAGACAAAATTCTACTGGATGACAAAGTTCAGCTAAAGATTTGGCTAAACATCTAAAATTAGGGAATGAGAAGTAAAAAGCCAAGTTCTAGGGAAGAAACCTTTTGTATTTAGGTGTAAATCAGCATCAGAAATGACTTTCCATTTCAGTCAGAACTCTGCTCCTTCCGTAACAGCAACAGAGAAGAGCATTCCCTTCCTTCTAGCTCCTAGAGTAAAGAGAAGAAGTTTCTCTTCTGCCAAGAGAAAATATCCCGTGAGTGAAGAAGTAAATATATGAGTAACAGACCAAAGCTGTTTGAGTGAGATAGAAAAACCAGAAGATTCCGAGAAGTGACACGATGGAGAAGGATGAATGCAGTGAAGCAAGATAAATGATAGAAAAGTTGGAACAAAGCATTAGGAAAAACCTCAACACCTCCACAACAACCTACCATAGACAAAGAGGTATGACTATTGAGAATGATAAAAGAGCATCAAGAACACTTTATATTGCAGTAGAGACATTTTTGTACCAAATTCTGCATTCTAATAGTTGATAAATTTACATGGGAAATCGTGAAGCAAATCTGAATGAACAGGAAATTGCATAAGGTCTCTGGCTTTCGACTGGACCTCCATGCCTGATACGCTCATGCGACAGCTGGTAGAACATCATTTGCGGTAGTGCTTGTGGTTTTGAGTAATGCTTGCTTTTTAATAAAGCTTGACTTGATTATGCCATTTAATAGAAAAATGTCAGAGGAATCTATTTTCCAGTCCCCGACTTGAAAATTTTCTAAAATGCTAGACAGAAATTTTTGAACTTTTTGGAATTTTTAGTTTTCCTTTTTTACTTTTTCATCAGCTGAAGTCCATGCTTTTCAGGTGATTGAAAAGAATAACCTCTATGCAGCTATTTTGTCTATTCCGCTACCCACAGCGCCTTCCATTGTGCATATAGCAAGATACCTGCTGACCTGACAAGGGTTTGTTAAGGTCAAGTGCTCTTTTCAGAAATCTCCTCTTGACTCTCTTCACTCCTGCTGTTTGTATTTCTTTCCATTTTCTTCCAGCATGATAATAATGCAATATTAAGAGGAACAGTGCAGGTGAAAAACAGAGTAAATATAAATCTGCTATCTTAATTTTAGATGTAGATGGAGATTCAGACACGCCAAAAAAACCTCTTGAGGGTGTAATTAGCCTTTTTACACAGAGCAAGTCAAGAACTGCAAAGTTTTATTTGATTAGCTTCTAGCTTCCAGTGTTCACCTTTCATTATCATTGTGTCCTGTCAGTTTGAGGCTGTTGCAGAAGCTGCTTCATGTAACATCAACAGGAGGTGAAACCCCACATGAACCACCATGTAAGGCCCATATTGAAATTAGAGATCTTACATTTCTGCAGAACAGCAAAGTGACAGGAAAGAAAAAATGTGGATTTCTGTAATGAAAGGTGAACCTCTTGCTGGAGGAGGAGGCACAGTCAATTTCTTAAGAATATGCTATCTGAAGACCTACAATAGCTGAAAAGCCCCACCAGTATAAGAAAGCAGACTTGGTTATCACAAGATTGAACTTTTTGACTGAAATGAAGTAAATCCAAAGCCTGACAAGTTTTAAAGCAACGAAACTTTGATAAGTGTCAAAACAATAAGAAGTATAGACTTTTTTTTTTTCAGAATCAGTTATTTTCTCTATTAGGTACCTAATTTAAGCGCAGCCTCATTAAAAATGTAGGTACTTTGAGTAAAAGAGAAGGTGATCTCTGCTTAGCTGCCTATATTACTGAAACAGTGGAAACAGTGGAGATTTGAACATCTCAGCTAAGAATTCTAGTCATCAACTAAAATAACAGTAAGAAAAGTTACTAAAATCACAAAGGTAGTAATTTATAATGTTTTGCCAAAGTATTCACTTTTTGTAGAAACAATGGACTTCCTTTGAACAAAACCCTTTGTCTCTTGCATGGAGGTATGTTTCCACAACAGCTATGCTAATCATCAAAATTTTCCTGCTTTGCCACTATCTTTACCTATTGACAATTTATCTATTTGTCCATTAAAACCATGACAGGAAAATCAGAGCTTTGGAAGATTCATTTAAAAATTAGGTGTTTTTTTGGAATTTTTTGGAGAGTGAAAGTGGAGCTGAGGAAGGAGAGGGGGAAGAGGAGACTAGAAATGTAACTTCATAATTTTCAAGGATGCTACTAGTGCATTTTTTCACTTGAACATTTCCAGAACCTGGGCCAAGTTTGTTTTCTCACAGCCTATTCATATCCTGTCTCCTACAGAGAACATTGAGAAACACTGAATCCTGAATATTTTTGAAAAGCTGCTCCAGAGCTTTAGAACTTCTTGTGTTAATGAAGGTACTCGATGTTCTGACTTTTTTTCCTCAACCTGTTCACTCCCCAACAATATTTTCACTGGAACATTGCTATGATGAAAAAAGCAAAAATACCCAATTGAACCCTGTAAAATACTCTGTAGGAATGTCTGGCACATGAGTGTCTAGGCACAGATGACTTGAATCATGCTTAATCATTGTATTTTGAATGCAAAAGTGACAGAAATTGCTGCTAAATAAAAACATTTGATCCTAGTAAGATTTAGTTCTCCTGGCTGGTTTGGGTGCAAGAGACTCACACAGAGATATGTGTGAGTTAATAGCAGCAGTGATGGAAGTCTGGTGATAATGCCCCATGAAGACTTGTCATGATTTGGCTTCTGCATCCTCCATGCATTACCCAATTTCAGTGCAATCTCAATCTTACAACAGAACCTACAGCTCTCTATAGGTAACGCCTAATATACTTTTTGTAAAACAATGCTTGACAATGATGTACTCTTCTGTTGTAATGACATATTAGTTTGGTCTGTTTATGACACAAATTCTACTCATGAATATTTAAATGGTAGTTAATTATTCTTTAATTCACACACTGCGGACTAAAAAACCTTGGTAAAATCATATAATCTACCAGAAGCAGAATTTTGGATGCATTATAGCAAATACTTCTCTTTTTCTATTCTTGTGTTAGACACAAGAAACATTGAGGCTTTTTAGTTTGCTTGCTATGATTTAATTTTGTATGTGAAAAAAATAATAGCTGGATATTGATAAGTAACTCTCACTAGTGTGCTTGTTTGGAAGGAAGTTGATTGATTTGTTAGTAGACAATTGTCCATGAATATAATGAAGAATATATGGATGTCATTATAAATATGTGTCTGACATTTATGTTGCTGTAAGTCTGGATATATGATTCTGAAATTAATGGAGCTGCATGGATATCAATCCCAGACAAATTAGGTCAAAGGAATTTCAAAAGGTAAACAGAGCTGCACCAAGCCAGTGTCTGATACATGAAAAGAGTCTAAAACAAAATGGAATTATGGATCTGGCATTTGCAATTGTGCCAGTGCCAGCTTAACCGAGCTAGAGCAAGTAATAAGTGTGAAGATACATTAGCAGGGTTTTCCATGCACTCTAGAACCTACAACAGAAACTCCTTCCAGTTCTTGAGTGCACTTGTGAAAGTTTGCAATGCTGCATGTTCCTTGCAACAGTTAGACTGATCTTACAGAGACTTGATGCCACATTCTGTTATGAAGAATATCTTGTGTTTTTAAGAATACCTGTACTTCTTAAAGGGTCTTCTACCTTACCTTACCAGTGGTGAAAGAGACCTAATTTCCAAATCCTTTGAGTTTTTATAGATTTTTACATGTTTGAAAATCAATGAAGTAGTATTCTACATTTTCTTTGCACATCTGCAAGTAATTATCCAATGTACAATGCAGGTGAAATTCAATCAAAGAGGACAAGAAACAAATTTTATCCTCATTATCTTTTTAACTTTGGGTGCTTTAAATCTGGAATGAGTCCATAAGACCTTGTGGAACCAAGGCAAATGAAAATAATGGATTTTTTTTGGTCACAGATGCAGTAAACCAAATACTCCTTTTCCCATGTCCTTAGAGGACATCTCCTGTCATATCAAAAAAAGACTGCTGAGCCTCTACCCAACAGCTTGACCTCTTCCCAAGCTGGTTTCTTTAGCTTAGATATGACATTATGTGCAGGGTATTGATGGCAACATTTTGCTAGTAGGGGACCTGCAAGGATGGCCTCTCTTGGAGGAGGTCAGAGACTGCCCTGTGCCAGACATGGACAGTTCAAGCCAGCTCAGCTATGGATCCACTGCATGCCAAAGCTAAAGTAAATCAGAGGAATTTGGGGTGCCTCTGTGAGGACACATTTAAGAAAAGGCAGAAAACACAAAGGGTAATGGAACAAGTGAAAAAGAGGGGGAACAACAAGACCGTAGGAGTAAGACATGCTCCATGGTGGAGCTGGTCACATCTGTGCAGGAACTGTATGGGGGACTTGCACTGGAGTAGGTTCTTCCCTGAAGAGAATATGGCCCATGGGGGAGTCCACACTGGAGCAGAAGAAACTAAGAAGGAGGGGGCAGTGGAGTAAAAAAAGGAACAAAGCAGCACAAAGAAGCAGCTACACTGGCCCCAGGAGCCTGCTTCATCTGTTGCCTTGCTGTTGGAAATGAGTGTAAGCTGCAGTCAAAGGAAGGGGAGTGGAGACTGGGAAGCAGGGAGGAGAGGTGTCTGCAGAGAAGTTGAACCTGCGAGTGGGAGAGAAAAGCTGTCTTCCCTAAGTGTTTAGGTGTTTGTTGGTTTTGGTCCCCAAACCCCAAATCAGCAATTGACTGTTTTAAATGCAATTCACCGGGTTGAGTCTACTATGACAACTTCAGTTATTGGTGAATGGTCTTTGTTTTGATTACATAAGTTTTCTCATTCTTGTCTTTCCTATTTTCTTTCCATTCCCACTGTGAGAAGGGAAAGAGTGAGCAAACTGTGGGTGCTTGGCGGCTGGCTGGAGCCATCGCACACCAGACTTGGCACAGCATCCTGCCAGCGCTGGCTACCAGCAGGACAAGGTTTTCACTCGCCCCTTGTTGGCAGTTTGACATGCACCAATGAATCTTTGAGGACTTCAGAACCTGACTCTTTCACTTTTCCCATGATTATTATGGATTTTAGGTATGGAAGATGACCAAACTAATCCACCGAAGGTTATAAATGAAAGGGTTTTGTTCCGGAAAGCCTCAGGCCTGCAGGAGGAGAGGGCTGTTCACCAGGAGCCAAGCGGGCGCCGGGCGCTGGCCGTGGTGCTGAACGGGACCCTGCCGCGCCTGTCGGAAGTCACACCCTCCATGGGAGTAACAAATAGTTGAAAGAATGAACACTTTACCTGTAACTTTAAAAAAGTACCGTATACTTAGACGACTGGTGCAAGAATGATCTATGAATAAATGAATTTTTCCCCCACTTACACTCAACAATCCATATTAATGCCGTTACACCATGGATGTTGGCACCTGCCCACTCAGCTCAGGGTGATGTAAATATAAGCATTTACACTTAATATTTGCAGATTTTCCATATTAACTGACATTTTTTCATTTGAAAATACTAGTGTTTTTTGGAAAGAAATGGGATTAACACAATAATTAAGTCTAATTGTGAAACAACCAAATGGAGCTGGGAGAAAACAATTTAATCTATGTATCATGGATTCATCGTGTTTAGCATCAAAAAGGTGCTAGATTACTCAGCCTGACACTTTGCCTTTCATAAATCCTCACATTTTGCCCACTTACCCCTGCCTTGAACTCAGATATTAGCGGGGTTAAAATTGCCTTTCAAAAGGAAGATAGGCCTGAATTCTAAAAAAAGGGAATCTTTTTCCCCCTTCCCCCCGTATTATTACTTTCTCGACTAGGGAAGAGAACTTGGTATTTTCTTGATAAAGAAAACATATCCAAGTCACTTCATTATATCCTCCTTGCTAAAAACAAGCACTTAGCTCTTGAAGTCTTTCATGATATATTTGCAGTTCCTTTCTGCTCTTTCCTCTAATTTTTTAGCACCAGTTTTAAGACGTATGTAGCACTCCTGGAGGTGGCACAGCAGCGTCACCAATACCGCATGCAGAGTAAAAAACATTTTCCCTGTTTCTATTCACTACTTTTACCACCTCTTTGTGCCACAGGATCACAATGAGAATTCAGATTCTTGTCCACTGTGACTCCACAATTTATTTTAAACTCACTATTTTTCAGCTGAGAATTCAGTATTCTGCAGGGATAGCTGCAGCTTGCTGTATTAAATTACAGTTTGTTTGAATAGACAGGTCTACCAGCTGACCCAAATCATACTGACTTATCTACATTCACTGTTAGTTACCATTCTGCCAACCCTCATGTCATCTGCAGCTTTTATTAATGCTGATCTTATATTTACTTTTAGGTCACTGAGGAGAATGTTGAATACTGTGAAATTTAGTCATAAGGATATCCATCAGAGACGCACTACCCTGGGATGATTTCATATTGACAGAAAATGTTGCAGACTATAATTTCTATAAATTTTCTATAAATTTCCCTTTATCATGCACTTTGCAGGTATCATGTGGTCCTAATTGTTTAACAGAATGGCACGAGGTGTTAAGTCATACTCTTTACTAAAGCCAGCATTAAATCATCTCAGTTCCTTTAGCAGAGGAATTCTTATGTCAAAGAAGTAAAATGACCTACTTTTGTGTTAACTCAGATTTTTATCTTCCTTCCTTTTAATTACCATTAAAGATAGTTTATGAAAGGTTTCATTGCAAATATTGTGTGGTTTTATTCTGCACTGCTCTCATGCTAAGTTGGCTTTGTAAAACCACTCTTATTTTCATTATATATTCCCATGCTTTAACATTTCCTTTAAGCAAATATTCTACAATATTCTTTTTACTGTGATGAGCTATCTTCTACACTGTAATATTCAGAGCAGCCAAAGCTGACTCACGAAAGATTCATTATTTGTTGTTCCATAACTGCTGCTATTTACACACATTTCCTATGGGATGTTTCCACTCTTCAGACCACAGAGAACTCAGAGATGAGTGCAAACTGGGTTCTAAAAGATAAGAGGTCAAATAAGGACTGTAGTGATACAACCAAGAAGAAAGTCACATCTAGAGGTCTGTACTGGTAGCGAGTAAAGTGGGAAAAAGATTTAGGCAAGAAAATTAATAATGTTTAGACTGCAGTATTAGGATATAAACTTTTCTTCATAGCTCCTGAATGCCAAGGAATTGCTTGGTTTTGTCTGGTAGAAATGAAGCTTGGTGTTTCAGGCCAAAATTATACACACTGAAACATTTTAAAACTGAGCATGAATATTTACAGTTTAAAGGTTCTAATTTAGACATGAAACAGTAAATCAAGGACATTTTGAGAAAAAGCAACTAGTCAATCTTGAATAAGCCCCTGAACAACCAGAGACTTTTTTTCAGCACATATGGTTGTCTAACAGGGTGCCTCAGAACAGTGGGTGATATTATGTGCCATATGTGCTGCTATACCAAAGAATTACTTGGTTTCTGGTAACACTAAACCCAAAGACTAAACTATAAAACTACCTAGGTCTTCTTAATCAACATTAGCATCTTATTATTCTATCTATATTTAATTTTTAGCTGCATTTTTAGCTGTCAGCAGAAAATATAAGGAGGAATGGTTTACATAAATAAGACAAGACTTTCTAAGTTTTTAGGGATTATTATCTTGCTATTCATTTGATTATTGGAAATAATTTACTGGAAAAACATCAAAGAAGAGTGACTAACAAAGCAATCAATGTGCAGGTTCTGATATCTTGTCTCATAAATTTAATAGAAAGACATAGAATTTATCTTCAATTCCCATAAAGGTGTGATAATATGGTAAGGAATATTTTCCTTACCAAAACTTATTTGATATAATATATTTAGAAATTCACACATTCAGAAAGCTCCAAGTTCCATCAGGTCTCTAAAACACCTTTGCAATAATGAACTTTGAGTCACAGAATCATAGAATCATTGAAGTTGGAAAAGACCTCTAAAATCATTGAGTCCAACCACTAACCCATACCCAATTTTCATCACTAAACCTTACCCCCAAGTGCCACATCCACACACCTTTCTAACACTTCCAGAGGCAGCGATTCCACCACTTAACCCTGTTTCAAAGCCTGACCACCCTTTCAGTGAAGAAATCTTTCCTAATATCCAATCTAAGCCTCTGCAGGTGCAACTTGAGGCCATTTCCTCTTGTCTCACCTGTAACCTGAGAGAAGAGACCAACCCCCACCTGGATACAGCCTCCTTTCAGGTAGCTGTAAGGAGTGATAAGGTCTCTTGTGAGCCTCCTTTCCTCCAGGCTGAACACCCCCAGCTCCCTCAGCCACAACTCAGAGGACTTGTGATCCAGACTCTTTCCCAGCTTCTTTGCCCTTCTCTGGACCCACTCCATGTCCTTCCTGTAGTGAAAGCCCTGGACACAGGACTTGAAGTGAGGCCTCACCAGTGCTGAGTACAAAGGGGCAACCACTGCCTGGTCCTGCTGGCCACACTATTGCTGATACAGGCCAGGATGCCATTGGCTTTCTTGGCCACCTGGGCACACACTGGCTCATGTTCAGCTTCTGTCAACCAGCACCCCCAGATCCTTCATCCTGGGTTGCTTTTCAGCCACTCTGTCCCTAGCCTGTAGCACAGCCTGGGGCTGTTGTGACCCAAGGGCAGGACTTGGCACTTAGCCTTGTTGAACCTCACAGCATTGGCCTCTGCCCATGGATCCATCCTGTCCAGATCCCTCTGCAGAGCCTTCTTGATCTCCAGCAGATGAATGCTCCCACCCAACTTGGGAGTCTCCCAACTGACTGAGGGTGCACTTGATCATGTAATCCAGATCACTGATAAAGACATTGAAAAGAACTGTCCCCAATACTGAGCTCTGGGGACTTCAGAGCTTCACTTGTGACTTGATGCCAAGAGGGCATAACTATTCACCATCACTCCATGGTCCACCCATAACTTCATTGCATGTGATGCAATATACATTTAAAACTTGGCCTAAAATTTTGGGAATTCATTTGGTTTGTGTAATTATTTAAAAATAACTTGTGGAATCTGATTTCCAAAAAGCAAGTATTCAATCACTGTAAAATTGAAAAATGTTTGAGGCATCTTAATTTGAATATTTTATGATGAAACATCTACATCACCAATCACTTTACATGTGACTATGTCTTTAAAGGCTAGTGCTAGTACTTTGTAACCCAATACTTGCTGTTGCAGTTGCATTCACTGCAAGAAATTTCTTTCATTTTCACTTACAAAGGAGCATTCTCTCCCCCAGTAATTTTCATTACTTCTCCATAAATTTCTATTTTTAGGAGCTCTCCAGGCAGGTTTGAACTTTAGTTTTCAGAAGCAGACAAAATTCTACTGGATGACAAAGTTCAGCTAAAGATTTGGCTCCCCTGCCAAATCAGAAATCAATGAGATTTCCTGGACTGAGTGCAAGTTTTAAAGTAAACACATTAATGCAAGCGTGCCATCATATCTGCACTCTGCATCCATCTGCTGCTTTAAAAAATAAAATATTCTATACACAAATGTACTTTACAGACAAAGCTCTAAGAACAAGTGGGATGTCATATAAAAGATTTAAAAATGTAACAAAAGGCTCTGAATGTCAGAGGACAGTATAGGGTGGGTCTTTGTCACTGTCAGTGTGCCCTTTGCTGTCAATCAGCTCTGCTAGTAAAATGAAGAGGTCACAGCCTCACCCCTTTCAGCCAGCACATCAGAAGACCAAAGGAAGAACAGTTCACAGGAAATGGTCTCACATGAAGAGGAAAATGCTACATTGTCTGTGACTCTTACTCTGTGACAGACCCTATCAGATTAGCTTTTCTTTCTTCTAATTTCCAGCAGCTGCTTGTGTTTGGTTATTCAAATGTACTTATTCAACTCCAGCACCAATTACAATCACAAGCAAGATAACTTACATCTCTTACTTTTCTAGAAGCCTCATTGCTGTGTTCTGTGTTCAGGCACTGTCACAGAGGTGTCCAGCACCATGCTTAGACAATTTTGTTGTGAGGTAAGATCTCCCTTAGGAGGCACCAGCATTTATTGGTTTCTTCTATTGTTTTTCCCAATGCACATTACCTTTCAGGAAATACTTTTGGTCTGGGAGGTCAAAAGATTTGTTTTGTTGCTTACATTGTTGGAAAAGATTTTATAACTATAGCAATTAATTAAATTAACTAAACTAACAATTAATTTAAATTGTGAATAATTACAAAAGTGCAGTTAGGACTCTCTTGTAACATTGTAAAAACAAAGTTGTGTGTACATTTAATGAAAAATCTTGTCACTTCCAGAAAAGAACCTGTGGGGGGGATAGCATGTAAGAAAATATAGTGCAGAAGGTAATCTCACCCCTGAGGAGTTGCAGCTGTACTGATCACCAAAGATTAGGAACAGGCCTGCCCTTAACAGGCCACAGCTGTGTCCAATAAGAAGACGAGTGCTACAAAAGAGTGGGTTAGCTGGGTGAGGAGAGAGATAGAGTTTGTTGGCTGCGCTGTGAGGAAATGCTCATGAGAAATCACTGAGAAGGCATGGAACTTTTGCAATAAGAGGCCAACAAGAAACGATAGCGATGCTTAAGATTCCTCTTGATAGACATTAGGAATAGGAAATGCAGTATATGCCCTGAGTGCACCAATTAGGTTTGACTGCCCAGAGAACATCTGGTAGCTCCCCCTCTAAATCCTCAGCCTCTGGCCCACTAGCTCCATTTAAGCTCAGGCTCAGGCCCAAGACTTTGCCTGAACTACAGTGTAGGTAGGTTTGTATCTAGCTGTATTCCTTGATGATCCAGGCTTGCTGGATCCAAGTCATGGGTATCAGCTGGACTTCTTGAATTGACCTCAAGCCTAACATGTCACTTTGAAAATGTCTGAATACTGGACTGTTTGAAACTGTTGCTGTCACCATCCTTGCTGTTAATCTTGCTTGGATAGTGGGGGACTGTGCTCTTGTCTGTGGTCATTGTTCCTACTTACCTGCACTGCAGTCAGCTCCTCATCTTCTCTCACGGAGTGACTCCCTTCTTGTTGGCTGACATAGCATATAGTTTGCTATCTAAACCAGAGGCATGGGAATCATGATTTTTAGTCCATTCACAATTCTGTCATTAGATCTCAATTTTCAAAGCAGTCAATCTGAGCTTTTTAGCCTTTGGCTATATAAACAAGTGTTGCAGTTAGCTATTGATGTCTTCAACTTTTAAGCTTTTCGAGGGAGGATGCAGTTTAAGAGGCTTTAACCCATTTGCTTTCTGGATTAGAGACCTAAACCACCAAAATGTCTTAATCCATCCTTTAACTGGTAGAGGCTTAATTTCTTCAGTGAGCAGCATACTCTCAAAATGACTCAGCATTCACACTGGTAAAAAAAGATACTGGTAGTTTTCTGTCACATCTTATCCAGCTTAAGCCAATTTTCTCCCACCTGAAATGCCAAAGCAGGATACAGCACAAAGCATCTTGCATTCCTTTTACAGGTCCCCTTGCATGAACGCTTGATGCATTGTCTGGATTAAAGAGCAGGCCCAGTATCTGTATCTCTAGGTGCTGAAGGCTAGAGTAATACTGGGTAGAGAAGGCATCTGAGTCTTACTTTTGCTCTTACTTCTTGACTTCACAGTGTATGAAACCTGGAAACATGAAAGGTCTTTCTGAGCCAGGATATATTGTCCAGCAGAGAAAGAAACGGTTCCATTTCAAGACTGGAAAAAAGCCTCTTGGTCCTTGTCAGATCAGATTGCCTTCCACTCTTAGGAGCTGTAATATGGAAAGACAAGAAGTCATAAGGGTTTCTTTACCTATACCTGCTTCATATGAGTAGCTTGAAGAAGGGAGAGGTTCTGTATTGGGTCAGGCCAGCTGGAGAAGTTTAGCTCCGTTCACACTTTAAAAGAACACTTTTAGCCTTCAAGCCAACATTGGATTATTTAAGTTCATTGTAGGAACTGACTGGCTTATGTGGTATTTTCAGGGTCCCCCGTCGAGGGGAGGAAATGATGAAACTGGCTCCATGTTCTTAGAAGGCTAATTTATTATTTTATGATCTATATTATACTAAAAATACTGTACTAAACTGTACTAAAGAATAGAGGAAGGATACAGACAGAAGGCTAAAAGATAATCATGAAAACTTGTGACTCCTTCTAGAGTCCTGACACAGCTGGACCATGATTGGTCATTAAGTCAAAACAATTCACATGAAACCAATCAAACAACCACCTGTTAGTAAACAATCTCCAAACCACATTCCAGAGCAGCAAAACACAGGAGAAGAAAATCAGATAATTATTGTTTTCATTTTTCTCCGAGGCTTCTCAGCTTCCCAGGAGAAGAATCCTGGGCAAAGAGATTTTTGAGAAAATATGAGGGTGACAGGCTTGTGTTGTACTGAACCATGAAAAAGAATTGCTTGGCAGAGGTGATAGCTGGTGTAGAAGAAAACCTTGTTGCAAGTAGAGACAACTGACCTCCAACATCTATGCCAATTGTGACGTACTCTAACTCATCAATACAGGCACACTTTAGGATGCTGGTCTGATACACTTCAGACTTAGTTATGCTGTTTGGATGTTCTGGCTTAGTGGGTCAGAATGACCAAAAACATGTTAAGCAAAATAAACCTGCTCTTCCAGGAACCATTTTAGAATGCCAATTTTACAGGTGCCAATCATAAGTGCTTGTGTTGGGATTATCAATGTGAAATTCCATCTTCTGTCTTTCACACGCAGTGGAAAGATTACAATATACCAGTTAAGGCAGAATTCAGATTTATAAATTAATTTATCTAATGTCAATTAGATGTCACAGAATATTCTGCTTGGGGTCCTGTATGCCCTTTAGTCATGTCTCTCAAGCTGATGCAAGAGTCTGCAGCAGCTACAGGTTTCCACTGGATGCTTCTCTTTCTGTAGCTAATAATTTTAATTGGATTAGCGCTGTTGATTATATAAAATAACTCTTACTATATAAATGGGACTGTTCACAGCTCTCAGATCTATGTTCTTAGATCTCTGCAAGCAGCTCCAAGGACTACCTGGTTTAAGTCTTGTTTATCAACAGCCTATTTTAGGGCACCAATATATGCTTTATATAAACAATTCATTAGTTGGAAATTGATGAACCTTAAAACACAAGACCAGTGAAGTAGTTCTAGATATTTTTTTTGGTCACAAGTATTGTAATTAAATGCATTAGGCTTTATCACTACTGACATGTTTATGTATAAATACCACTGAACAATTTGAATGATAATGGAGATCTTTAAACTTCCATTTAATATTAAAGTATGAATGACAGTAGATTTGCCAGCTTAAGACAATGTCAGGCACAACAAAACCTGGACAATCTGTGCAAGTTTAAATTGGTACAAAATCAGGCCTACACTCTCCCCTGACAGCAGTCTGTTGTAGTGCAGGGGTTTAGTCTTCTCTTATCATTAGGTCTTCCTAGGGTTTTTTGTTCTGTTTTACTTTCAAATAAGATTATTAGAGATTGGTTAATGGTTTTTTGAAGATCCATAGAAGCAAGTTACAGAGCTGTTTTTCATATAAAAGAAGCTGAGCTGTAGCAATTCTGCAGCAACTGTACGTGTTTGAAGATCTGGATTCATAGGCTCAGGGTAGCTTAATTTCACCAAAATCACTAACTAAGCTCATTGGGGCCCAGAACAGCAATTTTAGAAGTATTTCCATTTAGTTTGATTATTCTTCCCTGCAAATTAAAACACTAAAGATGTGTTGTCCCACGTTTGTCAAAGGTTAAAACAGTGCATGTTGGCACCTGACAAGGCCAAAGGGTTGAATCATGGCAACTTCACTATGAGATACAGACCTATCAACTCCAGGCCTCTGAAATGGGTTGAGATACTTCAGTGATAAGTTTCTTTATTTGCAACCATTAGGATCAGGCTCTTATTGACATAAACAAGAAGTGATAACAGCATGACAACTAGAAAGACTGTTATTTTTCAAGATATTTGCTAATACATTAGAAAAACAATTAATTAAAATATAACTAACACTATTAAAATCAGACTTTATTCCACATTTCTTTCATTGCTAGTGTTCACCCTTGGTAGTGCATGCTTTTCATTAACTTCCACTAGGTCCACCAGTACTGAGTAAGTTCAACTGAGTTTATTTGCTTGCATTCAAAAATGGTTTTGCAATTGCATGCTTCACTTTTCTAAATACTCTCAGGTTTTTAAGTACTGCTTAGGAGATATCAAGTCAAACAATTCCTGCACCTACCTAGTCATATTGTTTTTTGTCCTGCTTTGTCCAGTAGGAACGTTGTCATTGTCATAGAAATCGCTATAAATGGGGCAGAATGTTTCACACTGCAATTCCAAAGAAAGTCTCCATTGATACTGGTACTAAAAAAAACCCAAATCCTCGATCCCCAACCTGACCAGCTTTTGCTTCCCAACCTCTGTTTCCATGGCATTCTCAGCTGGTAGAAGGCAGAGAGCTAGTACAGTAAAAAAGAGGCAGACCAGCTTGTGCTGTACTTTCCTAGCAACACCTACGGCCTGCAGGATACTGTTGTGTTAACTTCAACAAGAATAGAAACAGAATCTCTTTCTACCTTTTTTCTTTTTCTCTTTCAAGTGTATAAATGGAGGAGAGAGATTGAATGAGCCCTAGCATTTGCTGACCCTTGCATTTATAGTGCTGCAGCAGAGCAGTAACCTGCAGCTGCAAGACAGGCTCCTGGTCTAATAAGCTGCATTTGTAATAATAAGGAGAAATAAGTATCTAATCAGAATGCTAGTCTTTCCTAGTTTTGAGTGAAATTCATAACTATCTAATTTTTGCTTTTGTATTACCCTAAGGTGTGATTCCAAAACTTGGGGTTTTTTAAAGAATTCCTTTGTTTATATATATATAAAAAATTATTTATGCACTATTTTTGTAGGTAACAGTTATAAAAATTTGTCATAATAGTAATTCTTGTAATATTATACTTAAAGGATACTTAATTCAGTGGGGCTACTTCAGTTGTAAATCAGCACACCTAAATATTTTGAAATGGACTGTGCAAATAAATCATTACATCTCCATGAGGTCCTATTAGAATTGTCTTAGTTTCACCAACACAGACTGTATAGAGGATCAGATCTATTACAGATCAGACTGTAATAGAAGATCTAAAATCAAAGATCTCACTTGTCAAAAGCAAAGTATGCTTAAATTCCATCATGATATTAGAATACTGAAGCTATATTCAAAGAAGTGTGAAATGAGAAAGTGAACAGGTACAGTTGTGGGCTGTTTCATTTGCCCATGACTTTCCTGTGCCTTTCTCTCAAGTGACTCAAAAGAATTGTGTAGCCATTTCCCTCCTGATTAGCTTTAAAAATAAAATTTACATGTTTTAGGAAATTAAGGGGAGGGAAATTGAGAAATCTGTTTTAATTCCAAAAGTTTTGTTGTTTGGAAGTCTGAAATTGCCAGGATGGGGACACTGCAGAAGAGAATACTGAGAAGAGATGTAATACTGCAGATGTGGTTAGAGCTCTGCAAGAAGGATGAGAATGCCCTCTGTGTACAAACCAGGAAAAAATGGGCTAAAATTGCAGCAGACTTAGATTTGACATTAGGTGTAGCTTTCTGAGAGTAAAGTGAGCTAGTCTCTGGAATAGTTTAGCTGTCCTGAGGAACTGGATTGTCAAATGTCTACCAGCAATGATGACTATAAATAAATAATTGATCCTACTTTGGGCAGTAGGTTGGACTTCCTGAAGCCTCTTCTCACTTGCTTTTTTAGTGATTCTATATATTTAAGATACCAAAGGGACTGATATTTGCCACACTGAATTCTTAGTCAAACCACTTAAAATTGGCAAAACAGAAAGCCTATAAGCAATGGTGATACATTAATTACTCTTTACTAGAGTGAAGGCTGATTATTCAACCAGTTTAAAATATCCAGACAGATTGATTTCCTCATCTTTGGTAGCTCCAATCTCTTTATTCAGAGCTCAGAAGACAAGTATGTTTAAGAACATTCAATAAACAGATTCAGAGATAGGTTCTCAAAGATGCCCTACTTATTACTAACATTTGGAAGGAGGGAGTCTTTCCATTAGGTCATTCAATCCATAGGCTCTGTGAATGCCATCTCATAGAATAAGGCTAAAAGAAAGCTCTGAGACTTAGTAGCTCCTGGCTACAAAAGCAGCTGGGAGCCAAAGGTGTGCTGCCTTGTTACCTTGTCTTACATGAAACTTTAACCTACAGGAACATTTCCTGGGAAAAAAAATAATGTAAATTGATCCTTTTAGTGTTTTGGGGCATATCAATAACATTTCATTTCACTTGGGAACTTCTAAAAAATGCTAGGCTATGTCTTTGAAATAGCAGGGCTAGGACTCGCACTTTTTTTCCCTCATTTCAATCAATTTGCTAATTGCCACTTTCTATTACATTAAAAAACAAAACACAAAAAACCCCCAAACCACAAACAAAACCTAAACATCACCTGTGGTTTCTAATCCCTCCTGCCCTTCACACCAAGGGAAAATGCTGTAAATAGCCACAAAGCCACCTCATTAATTCCTTTAAAGTGTCTCCTTACACTCTCCTTTGCCACACTAGCAGCAGTCCTTGGCTGAGACTTATCACCTCTCATGCTGGCTGATATAGTTTCTCAATATGCTCCCTCTCCTGGTACACTCTGGCTGCATGCTTAAATGTCCCACTTCATAGAAGGAATTAACTTCTGAATGGTTCATGGGAGGTGAGGCATGAGCCTTGATTCAATGGCAATACTCAAGGCTGTAAGTCAGTCTTAAGCTTCAGGTAAAGTTGGCTTCTGAGGTCTGAAGAGATGGAGTCTTTGTGAGGCAAGATGAAGTAAGGGTCTAAACAAAATAATGGGATCTCTGAGCCTAATGGGATGCATGCCAGGGGTATTTCACTTCAAAGAGTGCCAAAGAAGAGAAGAGTCAGAATGAAGCATGTTTCTGATCTCTGAGGAAAAAGCACTAGGAAGTCTAGACAGACATCTTTATGTTGGTTCAACAATATAGTATTCATCCTGTCTTCAGGTTGTAGTTCAGCTGTTGCAGGGCAGAGACTGCCATTAATGCTGAATTCTACAGGGTCTGTGCCACTATTAGTAACAAATCAGACCTTTCTAGGCCCACCAGCTGCAAGCCAGTGCATCAGCTGGAGTCTGAGTGCCCAAAAAGCACTTGCTACCATGACTGCCTGGCAGCATGCTTCATCTCAGGGTGGCAGGAAGGGGCTCTATCCCTGCAATTCCTGCACCATGTCTCTGAGGAAACTGTCCATGCTGCCAGGTACCCACTAAGCTACTGATCTCTAAATTGCCACTTGCAGTTTCTAGGGTAAGAACTCTCACAGAACTTCAGGTGTACTTCCAGGATTTGGCCATAATTACACTGCAGGAAGTCAGTCAACTTAGCAGGGTGGTCTGAGGACATGAGGCTGTGCAAGAAACATGTGAGCTAAATCGTGGCTATGCCTGAAGACATTCAGCTGGTGTGCTGCCTCTCTGGGGATACTCTCTTTAGTAGCTGCACCTCTGTAGGAGCTACAGAGGTTGCCTGTACAGACACAGCTAAGCAGAGAACTCCTCTTGCTAGGGCGCACTACTGTAAAATGAAAACAATGCTTCAAAGAAATTCTTATAGTTAGGTAGAGTTGTAGCAGATGCAATGCCTGCCCTTCCCTGAAAGGCAAATACATTTTATTTATGTGAATTATAACCTAAACCAGTATACTGTATATAAGACTGTAAGTTAAAATGCACCATGTCCATACATTACATCTCTTCTACAGGTTTGCTTCAGTGCAGCTACATAAATTAAGTTATGGTGGTGGGTAGTTATTAATACTGAGACAGATTTAGTATAATCTCTGATTTCCTTGGGCCTCTCTTCATTATCACCAATACTCTCCACTCTCCTGGTTTGTGATGCTTCTGAGTCTGAGGAAAATTCTCTGAGGACAGCTGATGCTGTCAACTCTCACAACACAAATGGATTTACCTTTCTTTTGACAACTATCTGTGACTCTCACAAAGAAGTTATTTTATTTTGAATTCTAATAGATTTGACTTCTGGTTTCATGTTTTTTCCTTTGTGGCACTGCCACTAGATTGAAAACAATGGGAGTTTTTAAATCAAAATGGAAAATGTATAGATTCCCTAACATAAAGTAAGAAGGCCAAGCAACAATCCTTTCCAAGGAACTGAAATTTGTTTTTGCTGTCTCCTTGTTGACCAAGACTTTCCTTTAATACAAGTCTCTCATCAGCCTACCTATGTTCTATAGTACCATCAGTTAAAAGACAAAGATCTATATGTGTCTTTACACTCTGCATTATAGAGTACGAGGAGCTATTTAGTCTGACATCCATTTTGTTAGTTTCTACCAGCAGCAGCTGGCAGTTTTCTCTGGGGTTTTCTTCAGAGCATCTGGCTTGGGTCAGGTCACTATAAAAAATTTATCAAACATCCTTTACAGGACTGGCTTGAGCTTTTTTAAATAAGGAAATCTCATCTATCTCCAGTCTTACAAAGGTTTTTTTTTTTCACCCTGTCAACACAGAAGATATATTAAGCATTGTGTTTAATGAGATATTGAACATCTCTTTGTTCTGAGTGTATATTGGAGCAGGCTGTGCTTAGAAAACACATCACTTGGGTTTATTTTATTCTGCATCTGGAGCAGAAGTTGTTATGTTGTGATAAAATATGTATTTCTTTGTTTTGGAAAGCAATAAAATGGACTAGACTCTAGGCTACCTGTCAGCTGATATTGTAATGGAGCAAGACAGGCTGGGCAACTGGGTAACCCAGATGAAATGTGGGGCTAATTATGAGGATGATGATTTAAGGGAAAAAAAAAAAAAAGCCAAGTAGGAAAAACATAAGAACTGCCATTCAAAACAAATGTCTGATCATAAGTTCACATTTAGGGAAGAATAAGAACCATGTAAGTATATATGATTTTTACCTTTAATGGTCTTCCAGCTTCTTACAGTTTTAATCTTAGATTTCCCAGGTCTTTTATAGTTTATTTAGCAACGTTTTATGAATCATTCTTCCAGTGCTTCTTGCCCTGATATTACATAAATGTCTTCCATTACTATGTTCTGCAAGGAGTTCCACAGGACCCAAGGTGTGAGGAACTACCACCCCAAACTTCATTTGATGACTCCTACTGTCCCTGGAAGGGACAGTGGGTAGTTGAGCTCTATCCACTGCAGTCATGCTGCTTACAATTTTGTAGACCTCTGTCACATCCCCACAAATCATCCTTTTTTTTTTTTTTTTTTTCAGAATCCCAGCCCATCTAATCATTCATTGTATAAAAGCCATTCTTTACTATTTAATTGACAAAAATGTCCTTCTCTGGATCTTTTTTAAAGTGTCCTTTCTTGAATGAGGAGACCAAAACTGCAGATAGTATTCAAAGTACAAGAAGCATGCATTAATCCAGTGTCTTCTGTCTTGTTCTTTACTCCTTTCCTAACAGTTTGTAGCATTTGATTTATTTTTTTGATTGCTGCTGAGCACTGAGATAGTGCTTTCTTGGAACTATTTATCCTAACCTTGAAGACTCTCTCACTTCTGAGTGGTAATGATCAGGTCAAAGTCCACAATTTGATATATGAAGCCAAGATTGTTTTTCACCACAGCATTTCACAAGATGTTTTATTGCTCTGTCGTGAAACCATTTTACTCCTCTGTCATGAAGCCTCATAACATATTTCAGCAGTTGTATGCTCAGCCCTAGTTCCAATTAGATTGATAACTGTATGATCAGGAAACTTTGGAATCTCACTGCTCATCCCCCTTTCCAGGTCATTCAGGCTTTGCTAAAGCATGTGGATCCCAGCACAAAGTTCTGTCAAACTCTCTTCTTTACTGAGAATTTTGACTATTAGTTCCTATTGTAATTTGCTTATAGCTGTGTTGTTCAGCTTGAAGAGAAGACTAAAGAGAAATGTCCTTGCTTTGTTTGGCTTTTTAAGGTGAGATTATAAAGAACGCAGAGGTGAATTCATAGGTTCACATGGAAAGGAGAAGAGGTGACAGACATGAGTTCAAGAGAAATTCTGATTAGACAAAAGAAAAGCTTTTATTCACAGTGCACCAAGACACTGAAAGAGCTTGTGGGATTTATAGCCTTCAGAATATCCAATGTTTGACTGTTCATGACCCCAAGACACCTTCTTGGAACTCTTAGCAGGCATTACTTTTAGCAGGATGTTGGACAATATGATCTCCAGAAATCCATTCAAACCTAAATTATTACAGGTTCCTATGCCTTTAAGAAAGAATTTTCCATCTTCTACTTATTGTTCAGTGTCAGGGCTAGGATTCAGGATATTGTCAATGTTTTTTGGAAATCCCAGTAAACTATATCAACAGGATCACCCAGAACCTCATACTTACTAGTCATGTCAGAGAACTCCAGGAGGATTACAAGGCAGAGCCATGTTTTCTCTTTTCAAGAGAATAATAATGATAATCATCATCAGGTGTGGATGGAATAAATACACAGTGCCATTAGTAATTAATCTATTTCTTTAAGTTTTTAGGAGTATACCACCCAGCCCTGGTATTTGCTACTTTTCACTGTATTTCTTTGAATTATAATCCCTTCCAAAGTTCAATTTTCAGACAAATGATTCACTGAGTTCCCCTTTAAAAATGAGGCCTGTGTTGTAATCTCCTATCATTTCTATAACAAATCTGGATACTAATAATCTATTTAGCTTCCCTCCATGGTCTAACTCTTCTGACTGCTTCTTTTCTTCTCCAGTTAAGGAAATGCTACCAAATGTTTGCCAGACATTTTTCTCCTGATGTCCTAAGACAAGAATGTAGTATTAATTCTAGCTCTTTCAGGAAAGTAGTCTGATTCTTTTTTGATCTGCTTGATTATATTTTCACATTTCATCTACCCAAATTTATGTTCCTTTTTGATTTTTTAAATAAAACTTCAGATTTTTAAATTATGCTTTCTGAACTCCGAGAATTCTTAGCCATTTCATCTTCCCTCTGCCAGTTACCAAGTCTCTTCTAATATACAGTAAGCAATGCTACTGTGCTTCCCCTCTGGTGTTCTCCAGCCTCTAAACCACCTGTAACTTAATTCTTTATTGCCTAATGGGTGTCACAATTGTGGTGAAGATTTTATCTTTTACTTTTTTGTCATGGATGCTGGATCTGAGTTACAAGTATCTTCAGAATTGTGCTTCCAGAGGAAAGTTTGGAACAGATCTTTTTCACTATCTTGTCAAGGGCTTCATTTCCTCTTGTGGGGTTGCTAGCCAGTTGATCCAGGAAAGAATCATTGACAATTTCATCTATAGTTTATGACTCTGAATGAGGTTTCTCTCCTCTACACAGTAATTGAAGTGTCTTTTTGTCCTTACCAACTCTCTGACTTTAGAATCATAGAATTATTAAGACTGTGAAAGACCACTAAGGTTGTCAGAATCCAATTGTTTACCCAGAACTGCTGTGGATATGGCTTAATGATATCTCCAAGTGTCACATCCACATGCCTTTTGAACACTTCCAAGGACTGATTCCATCACTTTCCTGGACAGATTGGACATTAGGAATAATTTCTTCATTGAAAGGCTAGTCAGGCACTGAAACAATCTAAATCTCCCATTGCATAACTTGAGGCTCTTTCATTTCATCCTGGCCCCTGTCTGGGAGAAGAGGCCAACCCCCACCTGGCTACTCCTTTCAGGCAGTTGTAGAGAAGGGATAAGGTTTCTTCCCTGAGCCTCCTTTTCTCCAGACTAAACAGCCCCAACTCCCTCAGTTGCTCCTCACAGGACTTGTGCTCCAGACCCTTCACCAGCTCCACTGCCCTTCTCTGGACATGCTCCAGCCCCTCAATGTCCCTTCCTGAACTGAGGGGCCCAGAACTGGTCACAGGATTTGAGGTGTGGCTGCACCAGTGCCAAGTAAAGGGGGACAATCCCTGCCCTGGCCCTGCTGGCCACACTGTGGCTGATACAGGCCAGGATGCCACTGGCCTTCTTGGCCACCTGGGCACACACTGGCTCATGTTCAGATGACTTCTTACAACTTAGCCTGTCTCTGCTCTTGGTTGGAAAGCTGATAGTGTTGACCCCATTCCATAGCCTTCCTCTTTGGGTCTGGCACTTCAATCCAGCTTCTGTGCTACCTTTTAAGGTGGTCAGTTTGTAAATTCAATCTGATTCTAAGCTCTAGCTAAACACAGAATTCTACTGTAGCAATTACACGGTACACTTTTTTCATCCCATTATATTTTGTACACTAGGATCACAGCATGCCACTGGCTGTTTTTGTTCTATCAGGAAAAAATAAGGAACTAAATCAGTTGTAAATTGGTAACTGTTCAGTCATATCATTAGTAATTTTGGTACAATTCCTTTGCTTTCAGACTGCAGCAGAGCTTATGCTGTTGTGTTTTGACCCTGGAGCCTGCTACTCTCACTCTACTATTACCAACATTGAGTTCCATCTACTGTTTCTCTGCTACTCTGTTGAGACCTGAATGCTTTCACCTTCATTGCAAAATCATTAATTCTACTCCATTCTCCTCATCCTGATAATCTTCTGTTCTGGCAATTTGATTTCATTTTTAGCCCAAAGGGTAACAATATTGACTGTAACTGAAGACATTCTGCTACTTGCAAAAATCTCCTCTCTAATTATGCCTTCACCACAAAAAGTGTTTCAACATATATAATTCTCGTTCTATATTAAACATAAAACTACACTTACATAGATATTCCTTTCCATGTTGAATCCCAAGTATTGATGAGACATCACAGACATCTTTAAAAGTCCAGTACATAATTTCATACACCACAAAAAGCAGAAAAAACCCAGCTTTAGTTTCATCTTTGCTTTCAGCGTTTCAGCTTTTAAAAGTGACTTGCAAAGTAATTGGTGAGTATAATTCTTTGGCAGCAAAATGACTGTTGGAAACCAATGGGAAGTAATTTTCAGAACATAATCTCCAGGCATCAGTGAATTACTTACTTCAAACTTCTTCCTATGTTTTTCATTTATGAAGCATGCAACTTCACAAAAACTGATATATTGTATTGTTTGAATGTTGAAACAAGGTTTTTCAGGGCAAGGCTTTTCATGGGGACACACTGATTTAGGTGCAATGGTACTGAATTTCCTCCCTCTTCACAGTTTGGTACTTCCTTACGCATTAAAAAGTATGTGTGTATCAAAAGATTCCAAATAAATAGAGAGGATAATATAGTAGCTAAAAGATATTTAACACATAAATAAGAAGCAGCTTTTTGGTAACAAAAATGAAATTTTTGAACAAGAAAAGAAAACAGCTGGTTTACAGATCAATATTGAAACAAATACTTTAAATCACCTTTTTAAGATCACATGTTTTACCCTGTATGGTGGTGGACTACAAGTCTTTGTTGTGACTCAGATTACAGCAACTGAAGAAATGCTAAGGGAAGCAACTGCATAGCTTAGCTCTTAAGTGAAGTAACTGCACAGCTTAGCTCTTGATTGTAAGAGAACCCTAGGATGTGGAGTGCAAATGAATAGTAAGATCACAGGAACTGGATATAACCTTTTGCAATTTTCTTATTTCCAGTGACTCATTTGATGACTTTGATCATTTGATCACTTACTCAATTCCTGCCTCAGTTTCCCAGCTATAAAGATGGTACAAGTAGATGAGAATGGGGTTATCTCTGATGTGATTTTTTTTTCCCAGAATACTGAATTGGAACAGGAAAAAAATTATTTGCAAAACAAACATTCACCAAAAAGTTGCTTTGGAATCATCACAACTTCGACTTTCATGCTTTGTCTGTAATACAGCTGTACCTCTTAAATGGAAGTGTTTGACTTCTTAAATACAATACGTATGTCACATCTCTTTCATCAGTGGTTGTTCTTTCAAGAATTTAGTATAGTATAACATTCAAAAAAAAAAAAGAATCAAAATTAAGAAGTTCTGCACCACAGGAACAAAACCTTTTTTCTCCAATTGAACAATGCAGTTGATCCAGACACATTTCTGACAAATGCTTTAATTTTGATGAAACTACATTTTGTTTGAAGTCATTAACTCAGTATGCATATTGGTTTTATGATATCTGGTTGTACTTGCCTCCCATCTAACATCTTCTTTCACAGGTAATAATTATTTTTCTGTCTGTCTTTCCTTCTCTTTTCCAAAAATGCTTTACTCCTCTTACAAATATCTTCTTTATTCCACATATTTCAAATATTTTTTTCTCTTCATGTTATCTCGCTGATTATAATAATGAAGTTAAGTTCAAAGCAACTGTTTCCAGGCTCTGCTGAGAGTGAATTTTGCTGTATGCTCTATGTATGCAATTTTTTGAATGTAAAAGGGCTTATGTGCCTACAGTTTGTTCATCTCTTCTGATTATATCCATTCGATTAATTAAAGATACTTTCTCCTAAAAACTTTGCCCCCTTTCTTTCTAAGGCAAACTGTTCCATCAGGATATTTGTGCCCATCTTAGTACTAACACTGACTTTTAAACAATCTTACAATTTATGAATAGAGATGGATGAGATTATGATAAGGCTGCAGTTGTGCACAACTGAATGTGCCCTAGGACATCCTCCACTGTATGAACAGCTTTGGAAAATGACACCATTCTCTGCTCACTGCAATCCTCTTACCTGCTGCTTCTTTACAGCCCGTCTAGGGAACCAGATGTTTACTGCCAATTAGGCTTGATAAAACTGCAGGAGTTTCTTGTATTCTCTCAAATGGTATTTCTGAGTTGCTGGCAGCTTTTGGAGGGCTTGTGCCTACATGTACAGCAAGAGACCTCAGTGTACTTTAGCACTTTGTTTATTTGGTGATTTAGGTCATTTAGATTTTACCCTTACTGCACTATCTACTGCAGTCATAGCATAAAACATTTAAGATTTTATTGAAGATTATCTTTTGGAGCAAAAATAATGTTAAGATACTTCAATTGGAAGTAAATGTATTATTATTATTATTTATACATGTTTGCCAAAACCACAGAAGCAACAATAAAATTCTTATTCCAAAAAGAATAGGCCACAACTACAGAAAATGTTGTATTATTTCAATGCTTGAATTGAAAATTTTCCAACTTTCCCAACTTCCAGACTGCTGACAAAGTACTGAGCTTCTGTCTGTTGTCTCTGAGCTCTAACACTTCTCAGCCTTTCTGTAATATATAAAGTGATATTACAAATGTAGGGTCTTTCTATGCAATGGTCATATGCAGAGTTCCCCTGAACTAAATGGGGTTGAATCTGTCTACACTATCAGCTTTACACAATAGGTTCAGAAGAGAAACAAAAAGCAGATGATGGTTTTTTAGGATGGAGGGTGGTGTTACATCACTTTTCAGCTTTCTTCCAGTTAAAGGGGATAAAGTGGAAACTGATCTTAGTATCTTGGAAAATGATGTTGAACTTAATGCCTTGTTAGTATTTCTGAGTTAAAAAAATCATTATTTAACAAGCACATTTAGAAAGTAGTCTGACTGAAATAAAAATCAGCTCCTAGTGAATTCAAATCAGATAGGAGTTTGCAAACGCACTAAAAGGGTCTGATTTGGAGCTGCACATACAGAAGCCTCATGTTGGGGAGGAGGAAGGTGACAATTCCTGTTTATGCATTTTTGGCAAGCTGCACCTGAAGGATAGGATGATTTTCTGGAAACTGTCATGCCAGAAATACACAGCTAAACAGGGAAGAACTGAGAAGAGCAAAGGGAATAATTAGAGACCTGTGGGTGTGCACAGGGTCTCTAGTTTATTCTCTTAAGGAAACCAAGCATGCAACTGCCCTGCTTTTCTGTCAGTATGCCACAATAACATTTTAATCTCTTGACCAGTTTGAAAAAAAGCCTGACAAAAAAGGAGAAGCTTAGAAACACTGAGCTCCTGTGAGTTTTACAAAAATCAGCAGCCAGACAGAGGAGACTCAGATTTGTGTGCCCAGTAAAGAACAGGTGGATGTGTGAACTCAGCTGCATTATTTGACACAAGAGAATCCAAAGCTGTCATCAAAAAGCAGGCTCCATAAGGTTTGCTGTCAATAGAACTGCTTGTTTGTCATTTAGAGGCAGGGGCATTTTTTGTTTGTTTGTTTGTTTGTTTGGGTTTTTGTTTGTTTGTTTGAAATAAAATATACTTAATAGAAGCCCAAGACGTCTGCCTGAGATGATTTTTAAAATGTTTGTTGCTGCAGAATATTGGCACTCATTTTAAAATTATTTGTAATACCAGATCTTGTTGAGAACAGGCCCTGAAATGCCTACCTGAAATTAAATCCCTTAGGGAAAGTGTTTTCTCTCTGCCGTGGAAAGGATATTTCCATTTCTCCTCATGCTAAAGCTAGCTCTGACCCTTTTCTCTTTCTTAAAGTACTGTGGTGCCACCAAACTTAAAGAAATGAAAAGTCATGAGTCAGATGCCCAAAAAATGCCTACTCTTGAAAATTATGATATGTTGATAAAATATATTTTCCTTTGGTTTTGGTCAGTCTTTGAAATTTTTAAAATCCTTCAACTTCTTGAGAGAGAGAAGTCACAGTGTTCTACTTTCATTAACATATTGTAAGAAATTACTTTGAGCCCTTGGTGCTACAGGATCTTTTATCTTTCATGGCTGTCCCTTAAATGGCAAACCCACTGAGACTGAAAACTCCTCCACAGCTTTCACATCCCCAGTCTTCCATCAGTCTGAGAAAGAGCACCACTCTTCTAGACAAGGAACCTACAGGAAAACCTTCTGAATGGTTTGTTTCTTCTTTAGTTTGCCTCATGCAAGGAAACAATCATGATTGCTTACAGGTAGTGAAAAAGGGAGTATTGATGGAACTGAGAAATTTAGAATGTGGCACTTGGTCAATACAAAAAGAAGATATGGGGGAGAAGGAAGGTTCCTGAGATTGAGGGGAGGTCTGGAATCATAAAGAAATATGCATTTGTCATGCAAAGGGCATATGTTATGATGCCCTATGCATGACAACAAGTGAACATTTGTTGTTATGAACTGAGAAGGAAAGGTCATGGATTCCATTATAATGATTGGCGGTTGAAGTTTAGGAAAGTAATTTACCTGATATGTTACAATAGCTATATTGATATTCCATTTCTAGATTTCACAGCAGTCTGCTCTAGACAGGACTGCAGAGGAACTGATCTAATAGAATGCCTGTCAGGCACAAGACTTTGGATGTTACTAGACAAGGGTAACTCATACTAACCAGGCAATGAAATTCTCTTGAAGGCTCTCATGTATCATTCCAACTTTGGAATATAATATATTGAACTACACTGGACTTTCCACACACTGTTGATTGGACAACAGTGTAAGATGTTTCATCATTACAAAAGAAATGTGTTCAAATCAGAAAATGACCACTTATAGTTGGAAATACTGTTAATAAGAGCTCAGACCCTTCATGCAGATCTGTCAAAAAATGAAATGACTTTTATGGTTTCTTCTTTATTTCTCGCTAATTAATTCTACTGCTTTTGTGCCAAAATAATACAAAATAATTTGCTCTGTCTAGGACTTTTTAGACATAAGGAAAAAATATTGCCAAAAGCCTAAGAGAGGTGAACCTTCCCATCTGCTCAACACTGTTAAAGCCACATCTGGAGTGACAATTCTAGTTTATTGCTCCCTGACACAAGAAAGACATGGACATAGAACAGCTAGTCAAGTGAAGGGCAAGGAAGATAGTTTAGGAATTGGAGCATGTCATATAAGGAAAGGCTGAGTGATGGAACTAGTTAGCCCAGAGAACAGAAGGCTGAGGCATCTCATAGGAGTGAGTAAATATCTGATGGGAGGGTGTAAGCAAGACTCAGTCAGGCTCTTTTCAGCAGTGCCCAGTGACAGAGCAAGTGGCAATGGGCAGAAACTGAAATACAGGGGGTCTTGTCTGAACACAAGAAAACACTTTTTTACTATGCAGATGACTAAGCACTGGCACAGGCAGCCCAGAGAGGCTGTGGAGTCCCTATCCTTGGAGAGACTCAAGGCCATCTGGATGCAGTCCTTAGCAACCTGCTCTAGCTGACCCTGCTTGACCAGGTTGGCTGGACCAGATGTCCTCCAGTGGTGCCTTCCAATCTAAATGTTTCTGTGATTATGTGCTTTTCAGCAAAACAGTTCTTGTCACAATATTGGCTTGGTGCAAGTCTACACTCTAACTCCCATAACTTTTGAAACCTGTATTCTGCAAGAGTTTTCAGCTTTCCCTTTTAAGTTATAAGAAACTATATATAAGAACCTATACTCTTTGTATTCACTTTGTATTTTCCACAGAGCATTAAGATTTCACGTGCTTGACCCAGTATAAAGCAATTAACACAAATACAGAACAGATATAAATAACTGTGTCAGTAATTAATAAGCAGAAAGTTGAGCAGGATAACCTCATGTAATATTTTCTTCATAAAATTATCTTGGAGACACTTGCATCTTACGGTCTTAGACCTCTTATATTTTGGTTAGTTTGTGCTTAAAGCTGTGACTCTTGAACACTAAGGCCATTGCTCTAGTGAATGCAGTTACTTGAGCTACATCCTTTACTTGGCATATGCGGGACCCCCAAATTATCTGAAGGATTGAGTATGGACTACCTATGTATACCTCTAACAACACGATCATTATACGTAGTAGTACCCTTCCAGCCATGTTTTAGTCATTTCTGATACTAAACATATGGTGGTACTTCACCTTCTCCTCATCATCTTATTTTTTTCAGTCTTGCTTCCTTTAGTGGAAGCCTCCTTTGCTTCCTTGAAGTGGCTGCTTGTTGTTAATGAATGGATAAATTCTTCAGCACCAGCCTGTTACATGAAGGCTATCTTCCCTGCTGGTCACAGATGGTGGGAAGTGATTTTATTGATTTGTTAGTACTTAGCTAGAAGGATTACATCTAGCAGTAATAATGTGGCCAGGCCCTGGGACAAATCACCACACAAGTTAGTAGAGGGTTTGTGTCTTAAACTGAGTGTGACATTATTATATTTACCAGCCTTTCACAGTGCTTTGCTTATTAACACCACTGTAATCTCTTCTGAGCCATCTGTCGGTCATTCAAGTTTCTGTTTCCTTCATGTGCTGGAAAAGTTGGGAGACTTTGATTTCTGAACTGAACTTGGACATTGTTCTACTAAAGTTCTGGTGGTAACCAGAGTTAAGTTTTTTCTTTATAATTTGTGTTATCAAAATTGTGTCCTGCAGAAAATCTCTTGGGGGGACACAGGCAGATGGCCACAGTAATTCCTCTCAAATTCAAAGGGTCATGAAGGTTCATGGCTTTCAGAATTTGTGTGAGAGGTGTTAGTGTGGCTGGGAGAAATCTGGTCCCTCTTCCTATTCCAAACCTGGCAAATTTGGCAGAAAGAAGCATTGAACACTGCCAGCATAGATTTTTTTCTTTTTGGTTTGTGCTCATCAGATGATGTCTCTAGAAACCAGAGCTGTTTCCATGCTGTGACCTCAGCAGAAGCACAACTGAGAGGTCTTAAGTATCAGCATCTGTTAGCAGTAGCTCACATTTTACCTGAAAGTGCAGTGTTCTCTGTATTTTAACTTTGCATTTCTAAGTAGCCTGAATGATTTCATTCACTGACAGGCACATGTGTGACCGGAGGACACTTCAGAGCTAGAGGCATGAGCTTTTGGCCAGTGGATTACATGGGATGATCTCCTGTAGAGAAAAGCTGTTGCATGCATTACCAGCTCCTCAAAAGGAAGTTACTCGGAGCTAGTAGACCAGAAACTGGCAGGGAAGCGATTTCTGGACATGACGTTTTGTTTCACTGTGCGCTAATCCCTCAGTTGAGCAGTCGGCACCATGACATGTTTCGTTGCCAGTTTTGGTGGGTCACAGTAGTTAAAAAATGGGTCTGATCCATAAGAGCACTTGTCACCTGCATGGGATGAGTGTGTAGACCATAGCATCATTAGGGTGGCACTAACGGGATTTAAGAAGCGTATGAAGAAAGTGCTGAAGCGTGGGACTCTGAGGAAGGCAGGGTCGAGCGGTGACAGCGCTGGCTGAAGGCAAGAGGGCTGCAGCTGGGGCCAGCACGGCTCACGCCCGAGGGAGCGCCGGCAGCACTGGGAGCCCGAGGCTTCCCGGCGCCCGGCCAGCCCCGCAGCAAACCCGCACCCGCCTCCCACGGGTGGCCCTGCCTCGGGCGAGCCTGCAGCCCCGGCGGGAACCGGGGCGAGCACCTGCGGTGAGGAAACCTGGAGGAGGACGTGAGGAGGGCGGCGGTTCCGGGGCCAGCGCCGCGGCCGTGTGGCCGCTGAGCCAGCCCGGGGAGCGGCGGGGAGAGAGAGGCGCGGCCGGCCCGGGTGCCCGGGGCGGGCAGGGGCAGAGGCAGCGGCGCCGCGCCTCGGACTCCGCCTCACCGGCACCGAGCTCCCCTCCCTCCCTCTCTCGCTCGCTCGCTCCCTCCTCCAGCGCCAGGCTCGCAGCGGCGGAGCATCGCGGCGGCAGCACCCGCCCTTCCCGGCCGGCCGGCGGCGCGCACCGCCCCCCCGCTCCCGCACGCAGCCCGCCGGCGGCGATCCGGAGCCCTCCGCGCCACCGCACCCCCGCGCCGCACGCCCACCGCCGGGAGGATGGGCTGCGGGCGGCGGCGCGGCAGCCCCTGAGCTCCCCGAAGCCGCGGAAACAAAGGGAGCGAGCAGCGGCAGCACCGGGCCGGGGTGGATGCAAGCAACCATGAAAGGCTGGGTCTCCGCCTCCTCCGCTGCTGCCAGAGAGCTGCCGGCTGCCGCTGCTCGGAGGACTACCCTGTGAAGGGGGCGGAGGAGAGGCTGGCTGGGTTCGCCGTGCAAAGGTAGAAGGTGTAAGGGAGAGGCGGCAAGAAAATGTCTTCTTCGGTGGGGCCCCGCGGCCCTCGCCCGCCCACGGTGCCCCCCCCGATGCAGGAGCTGCCCGACCTGAGCCACCTGACAGAGGAGGAGAGGAACATCATCATGGCAGTGATGGACCGGCAGAAAGAGGAGGAAGAAAAAGAAGAGGCCATGCTCAAGTAAGCAGACGCTAGTCATTCATTCATTCAGGCACTCATTCATGCACCGATCGCCGGCGGGCGGAGCGGGCGCTGCCACAGCGGGAGCCGGCCGGTGCCCGGAGCCGGCCGGCTTCGCCCTGCGCGGCGGGGCTGGCGCGGCGGAGCCCCGGACCCGCTCCGCTCCCGGCCCGTAACTTCCTCCTCCCCCACCCCGGGCAGCTCCTCCCGAGGCAGCACCGCCGGGGGAGCCCGGCACGGCGGGACGGAGCGGGACGGCGGCCCTCCCCGCCCCGAGGGAGCCGGCGGCACAGGGCGGGCGGAAACCCCGACACGGGGGTGAGGGGCGAGGTGGGATTCCTTTGGGGTCCCCAAAACCCCGCCTCTGCCAGGAGGGGCCGCTGGGTGGGGTTTCCCTCCGTGCGGGAGCCTCCGCGGCGGCCGTGCTGCCCCCGCCTGGCTCGGCCCCCGCTGCCGCCCGCCGCGGGGCCGGGGCGGCTGCCCCCGCCCGGCACACCCCCGGCCCCCGCTCCGCCCGCCCGTGCCGCCGGCCCCGGCCCGCCCGCTGCCGGCTCCAGGGCGGGCAGCACCGCACTGTGGGGCAGCAGGGCGTCCGTAATTAGGAAATAGATGGAATTAGTCGCACTGCTCATTCCAGCGGGCGGGCGGGCGTGCGTGCGTGGTGGCGGGACGGCGGGGGAGTGGGTTTATCCCGCTGCCGGCGGCACGGGGAGGGGTGCGGGGAACGCGGGGTGTGGGTAGGTGCCATGTTTGGAAACCAGATCCTCACAGCCTCTTTTGAACCTTTTCCCTCACCCCCTCGTCCCTGCCAAGCATCGCATGTGATCACATTTTTTAGCCTCCTCCGTCAGTCGGAGGCTTCAAACGTAACGTTGCTGAATCGCCTACTGCGAGTGATGAGAATAAACAGATTGGAGTCGTGGCCTGTGGAGGAGAATCACGGTTCCTCCTCTTGTGACAGCCCGTCAGGCCTGCTCGCTCCGGGCGGGAGGTGGTGGGAGAGGTGACTGGAGCCTCTGACGCCACGCAGACCCTCCGTGCCACAGGAGGTGTATCCTTACCTCACTGCCGCCTGCTTGCGTGCACCTGTGCTCGGAAGGGATGCGCTGAAGGGGTGACGTGATCTGGGTGTTTCTTTGGGCTGCATCGGAAATACCCACTTGAGCCATGCGGGTGCCAGCGCGTCCCCACGGCTGGGGACGCAACCCCCGCAGGCTCCCGACTTCGGCTGTGCGTGGTGAAGCTGGGACAGCGTTTTAGTACAGTGTTGTCCCTGTCCCTTCCTATCCGTTCTTGACTCTGAATTTGTACAGGGGCTACTAGAGATCCGTGCAATGGTGGGTGCTGAGGCCCAGCTGCCCGCGCTGTACTGGCTGGGAGCTGTCCGGGACTGTGGTGCTTGGATCTCAGTTCAAGACGAAGAGTTCAGTTTGCTGTTGCAGTTCATTGTGCTTGGGGTGTGGCTACCCTTGGAGGTGGGGTGATTGGAATGAGAAATGTTCTGTGGGAATGCATTGTGTTAGTCACTGGGGAAACGAGAGAAGGATCCCTCCTCAGTTTCTATTCATCGGAAAAAAATTAAAAAAAGGAGCAGCTCAAAGGCTCTAAACTATATGTATTCTGTTCCTCGTCCTTCAGCACAGCTACTTCTCTACAAATATTTAGCTTTTATTCTGTGAAGAAGATTACTGGTTCTGTAATGATGTTGTAGAGGGATACTATAAATCCTACAGCGGCTTTCCATTTGTAGAGATGGTATTTTCTCAGCCCTATTCTTGTTAACACTGGGTAGAGAATAAATTTTGCTCCTTTTTCGCTCCCCCCTTCTTTCTTTTTCTTTTTGTTTCTTCTTTTTCTTTTTTTTTTCCTTTTCTTTTTTTTTTTCTTTTGCATTGATGTTTCTGAATTCTGGACTGATACTTCCTTTCCTATGAGATTATGGGAATCTTCAGCAGTTTCACTAAATGAACTTAGGACACTTAAAATACAATTTTTAGAAGAGGGCGAAAATGGTGCTTTGTGAATTCAACTAGAAATTACTTTATATTATTTTCAAAGGTTTGTAATACCCAAATTTCAATGTCTATTTCCCTACAAAAGTTCTTTCAAATAATGAAAATGTATCCTCTCCATTGGCCTGAGAAATTGTGATTTTAAATAGATTTCTGTCTTTATTTAAAGAGCCAGAAATGAAGGGAAAATACATTGGAAAACTTATAAACCTGTATACTCACTTTAGCTATATTGTTAGTTTGTAAAAATCAAGTCACAGCATATATTTTTTAAATGGGTTATGATTCAACTCTTAGAGAGTTTTACGCACCTTTCCATGGAGTAACTCTTTTTAAGACTAGAATTTTGACAAGAATTTGCTTCCATAATTTTATAATGAGTTGTTACAAATATACAGTGGTGCTATCAGATGACACAGCTATATTATAAAAGTCAGATATCACCACCACCCCTTCCTATTATCTTTGTTAAAAGATTTTCTGATTATCCAAATGTCTCAACAAAACTGCCACCAGTTTTCATTAAAACCACCTGGTGGAGAAATGTTTCCATCTGTAACACCCACATGCAAATCTGTAATTTTCCCTGAAAGTGAAGCTGAGAATCAGTGCTGCAAACTAGGCTACCTTCAATCCTGAGCTGATCAGAGGCCGGATATGTGCTGTCTCATGAATCATAAGGGCTAAAAAGGGTGCAGCATTTCTCTCCTGTTCTGGATGTCCTGATAGCAATGAAAGTTTCTAAAACAGTACTTGTAATTTTCCTTTCCAGTGCTCCCCATAGCAGAAAACAATAGGAAGAAATAGTGGTTAAATGACTATATTCTTCATAGAGTGGTTATAAAATTGTGGATCCAGGGGAATTTGAAGTCCTTGTGTGAGTGGACTATATGGATTTCAGGAGAAGTGGAAGCAGCTAGGGTGATCGGTAAAGAGGCTGTGTCCCTCTCCTTTGGGTCTGTACCTCTCTGTCTTCCTGATCCCTGTTTCTGACTGAGCTAAAAGCCTCCTTGTAAGCCCTCTCTGCCAGTTCATGCTGACATCAGCGCGTACTGCAGCGTGCCAGCCGCGAGCAGGGCGCCCTACAGGGCTCAGGACTGTGGGCACTCAGCTGCTTTCACTGCCTGCACTGGAGCATTACGAACACATCCTTCCCTCTGAGACCACCTGCTCACTCCTTTCCAGGAACTTGCCCTGTCTGTCAGTTTGCTGGTCTGCTGAGTTTCCTTCAGCTGTGTGGGGCTAACAGAGCTTGTCATCCCCCTAGGATAAATATGTACATCTTATACTGGCCACAGTGGCTTGCTTTTTCTAGGCACACCTGGTCAGCGGCAGGGACCTTGTCTTCCCCGCACACTTCTGATATCAGATTTCACACTGCTGTGGGTGGTGTTTGTGGAAGGGGAACTCTTTGCTCTGTCCTATGACTTGTTGAATACCATGGAGTAATGCGTTGAGCAGTTTGGGCTTTTGTGAAAGTTCCTTCTTTGGCATGATTTATGAACAGGTGTTCCTTGGCTTGAGGAACACTTTGCCATTAACTGATTGCCTTGAAATTGCCTTCACATTCAAAGGCAAGTTCTGCATTCCTTCTGTAACAGGGTCAGTGTCACCAGGTATTCCTGGGACCATGTCTGTGCCTTCATTCAGTGAACTGTGATCCCAGTCTGTTGCATGGCACCAAAGATTCAAATCCACATAAACACTTAGATGCTTGCCAGGCACTAAGTAGAAACTGAAACTTCTTCAGTGCAGTCTCACAGTCTGGGAGTAGGAAGCAGGTCCTCCTCTATCTCATCTTGGAGCTTCAGGAGAGCATCACTTTTCTATTTGCCACACCTTTGAAAACTGCATGGAGAGCAGTCCATTGGGTAGATGGGGTTTTAACATGGTATGCTCAACTCTCATCCACTCCTGTTTCCCTGTTTCACACTGACTTTGCCAGATTTTGTGCATAGCTTTGAGGACTATAGTCTCTAATATCTCTTCGAATGGTACTTGGCATTAGACACCCAAGCTTTCGCTTTCTTTGTATGAATAAATGTTTGCATAGAGCAGTAGTAAAATGGCCTCCTCTGCAGACTAATTCACATGGGAGGCATTTTTTCCTGTTTTACTTGGGAGATACTCCTGTAGCTGGAAGGGAGGAGTTTCATGTTGAGTGGCTGATGTCTAGCCTGTAGTCCAGATATTGCCCAACAGGTGACTGACGTGACTAAAAACTTGTGAAGAAGCATGAAAGGGTAAGTTTTCAATGAGACTGAAGAGCAAAACAAACCATCATTTGCAAAAGTGTATGTGTGTGTAAAATTGAAAGAAAAAAATGTTTGAAGATTTAGAGTGTACATTTAAGCACTAGATAGCCTGAGACAACTATTTTGCTTGTGAGTATAAGGTGCCTTGAACTGAAAAAAACACAGATATGTACAGCAAACTGCAATCACAGAGAAATCACAGAATTATATATATGTGTGTACTTAAGATGAAGTTTGCTTATATGTAGTTGTGTGCCTTAGCTCATTGGGTTAGGCAAGTACTAAGTGGAAACTATGGCAGCTGAGAACACAGCTAGTTGAGTTCCAGTTCTGTTCAAATTTTGGCCAGTAATTAGGAAGTGGTTCCTAGTTACCGTGGCATTCATTTGCTGGAGCAAACTTAAGAGGGGATAAAAGCTCTTACTAAGCTTCTGATGGGACATAAGAAGGCTGTGAGATTGTAGTCTGAGGCAGTAGTACGAAAATTAACTAAGACACAGGAGTTTAGTAGTTTTGTAGTTTTGTAACTCTAATTGAGTAGCTTCAGTAGAGGGGTAGCACATACTTGAAATCTTCCCATTTTAAAAGTTATCTCAGGATTTTTCATATCAGTTAATAATTAGGGGAAAATTGATGCTAATACCCTATTTTGACCACCTAGTGTGGTACACAAGCATAATTTTAATAGAAGTCATATCTCTAGAATCAACAGGGATATTGCAGCTGCTCATCTTACAGGGCTGCCAAATCCTGATCACTTGCAGTTGATGAGAATATCTGTTTCAGGGCTTGCAAAGTAACTTCTCTGTAATTCCCTTGGGGCACCTGGAAGCTTCCACCCTTCACTACTGTGTAACTGAAGATTAACCAATGACCAGGAGGCTTGTGTTCTCAAGCAGTTTTCTGGAGATGGTGTCTTTCCTTGTCCCTTTCTAGCTCTTGCACCACACCTAACATGTCAGAAAACATTGAATACTGCTCAAAGGGGCTGCCATCCTCATTTTGTACAGTACCTATGGGCAACAGGAGGAAGTATGGTTCCAAGACCTTCTTAGCCTGGATGCTGTAAGTCCCTGGTAGTAATTGCCCTTCCATAAACAGCAGGGAAGGAAGAAGTAGGATAATTCTTCCTCTCTGTTGAAACTGGGCCACTTTCCAGAAATAAAAGTGAGAGTGAAGGGGCCATCTTGAGGAAGTCTGGCTTTATCTTATCTTTAGATTGAAAGGTCGAAAGCCTATCTTTAATTCTACTGAGAAACAATGGAGGAATTGAGAGTTCTGAGAACTAGTTGTGCATTTGGCACCAAGGAATTGAAGGATGAAATAGATAAACAATACCAAGACTCTCTCCTCTGATTCAGCCTCGCTCTTATTTATTCTTTCCATGGCTTGCATGAATCTCACTTTCACTGCAGTGGAGCAGGAGGAATGGAGGCTTCTGCTTGAGAGCCTTTATTTCTTCCTTTGTACTTAAAGCAGTTTGGAACTGCCATGTTTCAGACCCTATGGTGTTGTAGGGAGCAGAGTGCAGGTTGCTTGCTGTGTGCATGGGTATTTTAAGCTCCTCAAATCACCCAGAAAGACTGTTCAAATATTACCTTGAACCTCTTCCTGGCAGTGCCAACTCTGATCCTGACACTCGAGTGTACAAATCCACCATTAAACGATTTTACTTCTGGAGATTGTCTGGTACAGCCCCCTCCTGAGTGCAGGGCCACCTGCAGCAGGTAGCCCAGGACCAAGTGCAGGTGGCTTTGGAGTGTCTCCAAGGATGGAGACTCCACAAACTCTCTGGACAGTCTTTTCCAGTGTTCAGCTACCTTCACAGTAATAATTCAGATGGAACTTTCCAGGTTTCAGTTTGTGTCCGTTGCTTCTCGTCCAGTCACTGGGCAAGTCTGGGAAGACTTTGGCTCTGTCTGCTTTAGTCCTCCCCACTAGGAATTTACACGTGTAAAAATTCTTTTGGGTAGTCTTTCCTCAGGCTGGACAGCCCCACTCTCTCAGCCTTTCCTCATGTGATGTGCTCCCATCCCTTGTCTGTATTTATAGCTCCTTGCTGCACTGGCTCCAGCACGTCTTTCTTATACTGAGGAGCCCAGAAGTAGATTTATCATCCAGATGTGGCAGAAAGCAAAGATCATCACTTTCAGTCTGCTGATGATGCTTTTCCAGGGCAGCCCAGGATGGCATTGGCCTCCTTTGCTGGAAGTGTGTGTTGCTGGCTCATGTTCAGCTTGGTGTTGACCAGGAATTCTCAGTTGCTTCTCTGCTTCTCTCTCTTCTTTCCAGCTGGTTGGCCCCCTGGGATTTTTCTCCTTGTGCAAGACTTATGCTGGATGTTTTCAGGCTTACAAGAGAGACCAGTATCTAAACATGTTCTCAAATCATTCAGAGAAAGGATTGCCTTGGTCACTGCTCCTCACCCTTTCCTCTTTACTGCCCAAGGCCTTTGCTCAGAGAAGACAAGAGAGAATTTGAACAGTGCAGAAACTGTTGTGGCCTTTTGGCCAATGGAAGCATCAGAAGAAATTTAACAACATTTGAAGCCTCAGGTTTTCATCAGTCTGAGAGGGCAGGTATGGCCATAAATGTGTTTTGATCAAGAAGACAACTTGTGGTGATCTCAGAATTTCAAGGAGCGTTTTCATGACTTTGAGGGTATTTCAGAGAATTCATAGTGATTTTTTCACTTGAGGGTGGACTGATTTTTCTAAGGAGACTGAGGATTCAAAACATACTCAGAATTGAACACAGTCACTAGCAAGGCAATTATAAGGCAGTCATTGACTGATCTACTGGGCAGCCATCTCACTGCTGAGGAGGAGCAGGAGACTGTCAGCAGACAATAGCAGATTGATAGGCATTTCTTAAAAGCTACAGAAGAATGGGAGGTGATAGGGGATGACAGACAGCAATAAACATTCCTACCATCTTTTAGACACTGGCTTCAGATGGGCAAATGTTGAGCTTTCGGAATGTCTGAGGTGCAAACTGTTGTCCAGAGCTCTTTTCTGGCCCCAGTTGAAGTGGTTTTATTGGAATGCACAGGGCGTTATTGCTGCGCATGCGTCTTCCCACATGTTTCTCCATTGATGCAAGATTCTGCCAGAGCTTCATTGCCAGCTTTGTCTGACATTGCAGAAGTACTTTCTAACTAAGTCTGTCATTCTTCAAATTCAGGGCATTATCTGTGCCCTGCAGAAGGGTGAAGACAAAGACTCTGTGAAAAAAACATGATCTCTGGGCAGGAACTTCTAAAAGTACAGAGTTGTTATAAACCTTATCTTAAAAGGAATTATGTAGAAAAGGCTTCTTCTTAGAGGGGGAGGGTACTATCCTGATGTTTATTTTTCTGGAAGATAGCAGAGGGAGAACAGTATTAAGAGAGATTTGAAATTCTCAGTCTTGTCAATACCCTTTTATTTCTGAAGACTCATACAAAGAATCTTTTGCATCCTTGGGTAGGAAAGCATCTCACAAAGACGTAGTGTGCTTCCTTCATCAAGTGGTTACTAAGCATTTTAAGACTTGAGATTAATGCCTTAAGAAAAGGCTATTTAAAAATACTGCTGCCCCTGTATTCAAGCTTGTTGAAATGCAGGCATTATTGAAGGTGGAAAATGACAAAACTGAAATTCTGTTTTGGGTTGCCAATAGTTAGAGCCAATTATAATTTCTAGCTCATTTTACCTTCTCCTTCGCTCTATCCACTGGTGGCTGCTGCATTTGTCTACTCCCCTGGGCCTATCAGTTTTAATTAATAGATGTTAGCATGCAATTATGTTTTAGGGGAAAAAGCTTCCGTGCCTATAGTCTGAATTCAGTTCCCAGCAATGATAAAACATGTAAAAAAATCTTATGTCATCAGTTACAAACACAGAGTGAGTGGTATCATTCTGCTTTTTGAAAATACTTGCATAAATTTACAATTACTGGAATTATTTACACCTCGCCAGATTTACACCTCTGTATGATTTGCCTCAGTCAAATCCAGGTAGTAGATCTGTAAGGACACAGATACCTTATCAGATATCTACATCTGTCAAGAATTATTGTTGTTTTATCCCTTATTTTATACTTCACAGATAGGGTAAAATATTATGCAATGTTTATAGTGTAGCTTAGTTTGGGAATCTAGACAGTAAATTTTAGTCAGACTTACTTTTGATATTCACAACAAGCAGCAGCAGCAGCAGAAAATAATACAACTATGAGCCTGATTTAATGGTTTCTTAGATAAGACAATTGATAGGATAGCGTTGTAGTTCTTTGTACTTAGAACTGAAGTAATCATCTTCAAAATTTGATTGCATGTCAGATACTTGTGTCCAGAGACTTTTAAGCAAGAAAGCCATGTTCCAAATATATTTTCTGGCACTGTTACAGAGGCAAGAAGAGCTAGTTGCAATTTTCAGAATAATAACACACAAAACCATTCATACAGTTGCCAATTCAGAGGTATGAAGAGACAGCATGATGAGTAGCTTTTTCCAGACAGTTCTGGATTGATTTAGAACACCTATTTAGGTAAAAATTTCAGAGTTTTTTCACATTTTGTGTGTCTCATTTTCAAAGTTAGGACTTTGTACACTTTGCCTATGGTAAGCACTGTTCATACTATTGAAGATAAGGGAATGTACCTGTCTGTATATGGAGTTTTTTCAGATATTTGTAATAAAAACATAGTGTTAGAAATCTCCTAATGTTTTCATCTGTCTTTCCTATTTTAAGGCCTCCTGGAGTCACTGAAGATAAGTATATGCCCTGAGAGTTGCTATTTGATCAGGGATGAGCCCAGCAGATAGAGCTACACTTCTTAGTCATGACTGTGGTGATTTAGCAAATTAACTGTTTCAAATATTGAGGATCTGAGGTGTAACCAAAAAATAATTTTCTGTGTATTTTGGGCTTTAGATAAACATTAACTTCTCGTGAATTTCTAGAATGCTTGTTTAAATGCCTTGTTTCAGAATACAGTTATTTGAAGATCCTTAATTGAGAGTTACTTTTCAAACTTCATTATGTGAAATTTACTGGGACATTGGTCATGAAAGGAGAACAGCCCAACAACATTATTTTAGTGTAAGTACTATTATATTGCAGGGAAAAAGGGTACTACTTTTAGCAAGAAGCAGAGCACTCTGTTTATTCTGAAAATTGCTAATGGAAGTCTTCACACGCTTGAACGACCTAAGTGTGAAGTGTCTTCTCAAGTGTTTCTCTAAGTTACCAATACTGCCTACTCTGAATTGATCAAAGTCTTTATGTATCCAAAACTCTGTCTACATCTTATTCTAGCAGGTCTAATAAAAGAGCATACATTTTTTTGAACTTTCTTTGGACTGTGAGCCTAGCGAGCACTAAGAATCTTGTAGCCACTGCTCATGAAGATTTTGCCTGCATTTTTGTAAAATATATATTAATTTTAAAGTCTTTGAATATATTGTGAAGGGTTCAAAATCATATCCATAAACTAGGATGATGTAATCCTTCTATTGATACATCATTCTGTCTTCTCTTTCCAGATACTTAGAAAATCTGTGGTCCTACACTATACAAACTATCCAAAGTTTTCACTGTGAACTGCTTACATCTGTGGTTATTAATCATGTTAAAGATTAAATATTTACTAATAGGATTTTGCAAGAAATTACAATGAAGGAGTTTATGTAAGAAAAGGCCAGTCTGGGAGCTGGATGATTGAATATGTTTACTTGTGGTTTGTGCCATGATTTTTTAGTGTAACTGTTTTCTTTTAGTGATTCCATTGGTCTTGGAAAAAGCATCAAGATTTATGCAAAACCACATATAATAACTGTCTGAGCTTTCTCATCAGTTTCTTTGCACAATTTCTTTAGCACTTGCAAATTCTAAGAAAGCAGAGTATTTTTTAATTTATATTCCTTATTCTCTACATTTTTAATTAGCCTTGTATATGAAGTTATATTCAAAGTAAAGTAATTGCACTTTTGCCTATTTGTAGTCTTAACTTTAGAATAATTTTGACATTTGACATCAGGAGAATAAATTTTGTACTGATTAAATGATACTGCACAGATGTATATGAAAAATGAAAGCTTGAGCGGTAAAATAATGTGAAAAAGCTATAAGTATTTTAGTTAATTTTAGTGATAAGTCTCCTTGGTACTGTTATTTATTGCAGAAAGTTTGACATTGCATGACAAACTTCAGCTGTACAGTTTAGTGTTCTGCTGGTCATGTGTTTTTAGCTATAGACATGGAACAGGAAGGCAGCTGTTTGATGGAGCACATGGAGCATGAGCTGAGGCAGTTAAGAAGAAAGGACAGAATTTATGAGGGCCCTAGGTTAACTCTATTGATTTTGGCCCAGGATGCTACCTGCAAAGTGTCAGGGTAATGGGTTTGCATTTTATGGATGAGAATTAAAAGAAGTTTTATATGTGTATATGTGCTTGTGCCTAAGAATATGGAACTAGGCTGTACAGAAATATGTACAAGTTGCTTTATGGACTTTAATTGCAACATTATGTTGCTTAGTGTTGCTGTAAACATGTGGAGTACGTTGGTGAAAGTTGTTAAAAAGCTGAAAATTGGACAATTTTCTTGCAGTCGTATCTTAAGGACGAGTGAGACTGTTGCTACAATGGACCAGCAAAACATATTTCTGTGGTCCTGTGTCTCTGCTGAGTTTGAATAACTGTGGTGACTCTCTGACTAGAACAAGTCTCACTGGAAGCACATCTGTTAACTGAAGTAAAACCAAAGAGTTCTTCAGTCTGTTGAAATGGGATACCCCTGTGTAAATCTTGTGTTTTGCAGACCGAAGCACATTTTACTCAAATGCTTCCAGTAATTGTTCAGTTACACTCCAAACCTTACATAGAAAGTAAACCTAAGAGAAGTGAAACTAAGGCATGGCTACCTGCTTTTCTGAAAAAAAAATTAAAAGAAGACCAAACAAACATAAACCCCAAACAAACAAAAAAACACCCCACTTTATTTATCACTGTTTGGAAGTGTATCTGTATTTTTAAATTATTTTGTGTTCTGCATACCCCTAACTTCCTGCAGTCTGATAGTGTATATGGTTTTCCTTTTGTTTCTCCAAGAAGCTGTTTTTCAATATTCTCACAGAAAGGAACTGTATTTACTCAAAGGTGGAAATTGCAGAATTATATCAATTGATTCTGCTAGTGTATATGTAAAAAGTGTGTAAATTCCTTATGAGATTAAATGCACAGTACATTTTTCTTGTATTTCAGAGCAAAATTAGATATTGATTTTTTGATGAGAAATCTATTCTAAGAATATAGAACCTCACTAATATATTTTGATTCTTGTATTTCGTGTTTTTAAATGATATTATATTGATTGTTGTTTTTAAATTAAAAAGCTCTCACTTTTTCAAGCAAAATATTTTCATTATTTATCTTGCAAAGGGTTTTTATATCTTTCTTCATTAACTTAAAACAAAACGTCACCCCTTAAAAAGGTATTTTTCAAACAATTATCCACTCAAGTTCTATCAAGTTCTTTCTAGTTCTTGGGAGTCAACTGATCAGTTCAGGATTATACAGGTTTGTTCACTTGTAACCTCCCTTTTTCTGGTGGGCCCCTGTTTCAAGTTCTGAGCTGTCTGACCAGGTTTAAGCAGTTCATGTAGAAAAGGAGCTGGGGAGTTCTGGTTACATGGATGGTGAGACAATGCTCTATCTTCCATTCAGCCAGGGTGATCTGATTCTTTCTTTCTTGGTTTTTGCTCTGTATGGGATCAAAGGGAAAAACCTGAGATTTCGGTGATGTAAAGTAAAATTAATGACATGAACAATATGAGGGAAGAGCCTTGAGGAGAACAGCAGCAACAGGAATGCTCCTTGTTATAAAGGGGGTTTGCCCTCTTAGTTTTTTACAGGGTTTGTAGTTTGGGAGTGCTTTCAGCTCTATCCTTGAAACATTTATGTTTGTGTGTTTTTTTCTGCCTGCATAAGTGTTTGCCATATTTCTCTGAAACCAAGACCTGGACAGAGTGATTCATGGTTTTTGTCTCATTCTGTTTAGATTACTGCAATGCATTGTACTGGGATTAGCCTTGAAACTTCTTGTTGATCTCATATTGTACCTTTTTACTTTTATCTTTGCTTCCTATTACATTTCATCTTAATACAAAGCTTTCCTTCCCGTGTACTGGTAGACTAAGACCACCGAAGAAAGCCTTATTTAAAGTAGAAAAGGCAGGTAACTTTCACATACAGCTCTAGTGAAGAAGACCTAAATTTGAAAGCTTTCTATGAAAGCCAAAGTTTGATGAACTTTCTGTGAGGGCAGCTCACTAGTTATGTGGAAGTTGCAGGGGTGGAAAGGAAGTAGTCCTCCTGACAATATACTTAATGGTGTGAAATACCAGGTGTTAAAATTCGAAGACAGGCACTTGTATGTCTGGAATTCATAAATAAACCAAGAAAATCAATAAGTGACTTTGGCAACTGCCACCCTTTTGACTCCTTTGTCAGAGGCCAAGAACTGAATGAACAAGAAAATTAAAAGTGTTTTCCCTGAAGGAAAAGTACATTTTCCTCCAGGCTAAAGTTGAGGCTACAGAGAGTACAGGAAAGCTTTTATTGCTGTGTGCTCTGCTGGGTTCACTGTGGCTGGATGCTGGATTGCTACCAAAGCTGCTCTGTTGCTCCCTTCCTCAGGTGGGCAGGGGAGAGAAAATATAATGAAAGGCTCATGGGCCCAGATAAGGGCGAGGGGAGATCACTGAACAGTTACTGTCATGTGCAAAACAGACTCAGCTTGAGGAAATTAATTTAACTTACTGCCAGTCAGAATCAGCGTAGGATAATGATAAATAAAACCAAATCTTAAAACACCTTCCCCCACTCTTCCCTTCTTACTGGGCTCAACTTCACTCCTGATTTTCTCTATCTTCTCCCTCAGAGCAGCATAGGGATGGGAAATGGGGGCTGCAGTCAGTTTATCACATGTTGTCTCTGCCATTCCTTCTTTTTCAGGGGAGAACTCCTCACAGTCTTCCCCTGCTCCAGTGTGGACCAGATCATCTTGAGTGCCATCATGCAGTGCATGTAGGACAACCAGGGGATCAGGCCCCGCCAGCCTGGGATTAGGAAAGGCAGGTCCTGCATGACCAACCTGGTCTCCTTTAATGACCAGGTGACCTGCCTAGTGGATGAAGGAAAGAATGTGGATGTAGTCTACATGGACTTCAGTAAAGCCATTGACACTGACTTCCTCTGGAGAAGATGGCAGAGGACATTAGCTAATATCTGTCTAAGCCCATGGCTTAGAGAGGTGACCTCTTATCTGGGTTAAAATTGGCAGGAACGGGCTCAGAGAGTTGTGGTGAATGGAGTCACATCCAGCTGATGGCAGGTCACTAGCGGTGTTCTCCAGGACTCAGTATTGGGGCCAGTCCTGTTTAATGTCTTTATCTGGATGAGGGATTGAGTGCACCCTCAGTAAGTTTACAGCCAATGCCAAGGTGGGTGGGTGTGCTGATCTGCTGGAGGGCAGGAAGGATCTGGACAGGCTGGATCCATGGGCCAGAGCCTACTGTAGGAGCCTCAACATGAGGCCAGGAGCTGGGTCCTGCTCTTGGGTCACAACAGCCCCAGGCTGTGCTACAGGCCGGGGGCAGAGTGGCTGTGAAGCAACCCAGGGAAAAGGACCTGGAGCTGCTGGGTGACAGTGGCTGAACACGAGCCAGCTGTGCCCAGGTGGCCAAGAAAGCCAATGGCATCCTGGCCTGTATCAGCAATAGTGTGGCCAGCAGGGCCAGGGCAGTGATTGTATCCCTGTACTTGGCACTGGTGAGGCCACACCTTGAGTCCTGTGTCCAGTTCTGGGCCACTCACTACAAGAGGGACATTGAGGTGCTGGAGTGAGTCCAGAGAAGGGCAACAGAGCTGGTGAAGGATCTGGAGCACAAGTCCTATGAGGGGCAGCTGAAGGACCTGGAGTGTTCAGCCTGGAGGAAAGGAGGATCAAGGGTGATCTTATCCCTCTCTAAATCTGCCTGAAAGAAGTTTGCAGCCAGGTGGGGGTTGGGCTCTCCTCCCAGGCAATCAGCGACAGGAGAAGATGGTGTCAAGCTGTACCACGGGAAGTTCAGGCTGGACATCAGGAAGAATTTCTTCATGCAAAGGGTGGTTAAGCATTGGAGTGAGCTGCCCAGGGAAGTGGTTGAGTTGTTGTCCCTGGAAGTGTACAAGAAAGGACTGGGTGTGGCACTTAGTGGTAGGGTTTAATTGACAGAGTGATATTTGGTGTAAGGTTGGACTCAGTGATCTTGGAGGTCTTTTCCAACCTTAATGCGTTATGATTCCATGATTATCCCAGCAGCACTAACAATGACTAACACTGATGGGCTTGGCCTTGGCGAGTGATGGGTCCATCTTGGAAGGCAGCTGGCATTGGCTCTGTTGGACATGGGGAAGACTTTGAGCAACTTCTCACAGGAGTCACTCTGTAGATCCCCAGCTACCAAAACCTTGTCACACAAACCCAATGCAGTTCCATATTTTTTCAGAATCTAACAGTCTGAAAGTTTTTTATACTGTGAAGTTAAGTCTTTCTTATTTGTTAGCAAAATATCCTTAGGAGAGCTGCATGTCAGGGCTGTCAGCATCCTATTTTTATTAGTTCCCAAAATATGTTTTGTTTTATGTTGTAAGCCTGAAAAGTACTGCTAGAGTTTGTTCTCTAGAAGACAGTTCAAATCATGCCCTATAGTATTATGGTTCTTCCCAGCTGAATTCATAACAGTTTATAAAGTTATAATATATGATTCTTTATCTCATACTGTATTTTTCATTAAGGCTTTCAACTTTACTTACCTTCCAGATGTTTAAATCACGGTGGTTACATGGATATTTATTACATCTATTTCTGACTTATTACATAGACATAGACTCTGACATCAGAGTTCAATCTGTAATATTTTAGGAACATGTGCAGTTTTTCCTCATTCCAGGCATTATAATCATATTCTTAATAAAATAAAATCTTAGCCAAATCAAGCTGAGTTAAGGAGCCATTCTTAAGATAATAAATTGCATTTCTGTTTAAGGTGAGCTTCCTAGAAAATTGTAAGGAAAATGCAGTGTTGTTCAGTGCAAATGTCATGCTCAGTTCATGAAAATTGCTGAGAGGATAAACTGCAGTGAGTGTTCAGAGATACAAAGCACTGTGCAGTCGTGGCAGAGGGTATGTCTGCACTGTCCTGGGTGTGTGGTGACAGCACTGAAGCTGTGCTGTTGTTTCCCAGGAGGGGATTTGGTTGTCCAAACACAGCTGGTATTTGATATGTCCGATGGTGCTACTCCTTGACTTTAGGAGTGAGGACTGGGTGGGAAGCTGGTTGCTATTGTAAACCAGGTTTTGTAGCTGTGGGCAGGAGGGAGTGGAGAGAGCCTGGAAGCCGGTGTTGGATTCTGGAGCTGACCAACAGGGAGCTCCCTTGAACCCATCCTGGGTATTTCCTCAAGTGGAAGTGGTTCCCAGACCCTTTGTGTTTCATTGCTGGACACAAACAGCAGTGGCAAAGGTTCCAGCTCAGTCAGTGATTCTGACTGGGTTTTCAGACCTGTGCAGCAGTGTGCCACTTTCTTCAGATCCCTCCTGCATAACTTTTGAGATCACTATCTTTCCTTTGGGAATCTTTCATTTCTCAAATAGTATTATGGCTGTTGAGGCTACAGCACATTTCCTTCCACAAGAAGCAGTACCTTCTGAATGTAAATTATCATAAACTGCCATCAGTGAAGCTGAGATTCTTTGATAACATCTTTATTTTATTTTATTGCATTAAATGTAAGCTTCATGTTAGCTAAAGTGTTTTAAATGCCCTCAGAAGGTAACCACTAGATTAGTGAGAAAAGTCTGCAAAATAGTCAGCATTTTGCCTTGTGCTGGCAAGGCTATTCACTAGAAAAGCTGTGGTTGCTTAGTTGCTATGGGAGAAAAGAAATGAAGAGAGAGGATGAGAGTGCAGTCATGGCATTGTGAGGGACAGCAGGAAAGGGGAAAGGACACAAGTAAGGGGGAAACTATAAGAAAGTACCCGTCCCTTAAGGCACAAGAAGTTGGACTCAGAGGCTATTAAAGGCAGTGCTGTGGGGATCAGAAGAGGAGGAGTATATGACAGGAGCAAGATGTTAGGAGAAGGCTGGAATTAGCTGGGATGGGAGTCTGGAAGTAGGCTGTGAGTGCTGCAGCTGACTATAGGTCTAGTACAGAACAAGCGTAAAATAGCACTTCTTCACACTGAGAACTGGGTAATGAAAAGTGATGGATCCTCTGGTAGCAGACCTGGCACTTGCTTATTTATGTGTCTGTTTCCCTTTGGGCTTGAACTGGAGATGGTTAAGCGCACAAATCAGAAGGAGGTGAACATTTATTTTCAGTGTGATAATAAATAAATTAGAAGGCAAGTAGAAAACACAAAGGTTTAGAAATCCTCAGAGTGTAAGCCAGCCTCAAGACTGTGAAGAGAAGGGTCTGAGTCATTAGGTTCAGACACTTGAGGCTTGGCAGAGCTGCTTTCACAGATCTCAGCAGGCTCAGGTGGTACAGCAAGAGCATCCGGAAACACAGGGTAGTTTGACTGAAGAAGGAAGTGCACAACTCAGTTCATTTGAATTCTCAGAAAATAATAATTTCATAGTATTATCTGACTACTCTTTGGCTGCCCCATACCTTCTCACTAAAAGATAGATCCATGTAAGAGATCTGGTCTGATTTAAAAAAAAGGTTGGTTAGCTTTCATTACCAAGTCCTCTGCTTGTTTGTAGCAGAGGACTTGGAAACGAAAGCTCAATCACATCTTAGAGTTCCTAACCTGATGGTAGTAATCCACATTATTATTTTTCAAAGCAATTTGCTATGTTAATTCAGTCTCAGAATTTTGGATCTTTTTTGAAACTCCAGAATTGGCTTTGAGTACTTGGAATTTGCTTTAATCTTTTTACTCATAAGAAGAATTCCCCCTCTGTTTATGAAAGGCCCCTGTTACCACAGGAGCTGTATGATGGAGTTCATAGAAATGCCCTGAACCAGGAGATTACCTTCCTAACAGAGTAAGCAGAGAGGAGTGAGATGAGATTTAAAGAAAGTAGATCTGTTTTGTTAGTCTCAGAGTTTATAGGCAGGGTGCCATGTCCCCTGCGTCTGTCCAGCCTTGTCATCTCCAGCCTGACATATTGGAGGTTATGTGCATGTACATATTAATCTGTGCAGGCTCAGTGCCTGAGGGAACGGTGTGTGTTTGTGTGTTTTTGTCTTTAATTAAAGGTGGCATCTCTGCTTATTTGGGTAGGTGAAGAATGGAGCTAAAAAGAACTGATTAAATGGAAAGAAAAAAGAGTAAAGGATGTTGACATTTGAGGCAAGTACATCTAAAGCCTTAGCAGGTGAGGAGAAGGGTGAATAATGGAGGCCAAAGAGTTCACTGTACAGTAGAAACCCTAATCAGAATGTGTAAAGGTCCCTGCTTTGCTAAATCAGCAGCTGCTCTTGGCTGGGAAAACTCCTTGGCACTTTTCTGTAGTTCTTCCCCAGTACCACACACTGGTGTGTAGGGATAATTCTTTGGACCTCAGGCAGTGTGTGCAGGTCTTCCTGGTGTGTGTGTGGCTGTGCATCTGTCTATCATATATATGTGAGTTAGCATTAGAAAACTTGGCTCCAGCTTTTAATTTAAACCACACAGGTGCATAAGCTCATAGGCTGCATAGTGTCATTTGGGATGAGGAAGCATGCTTTAAGGCAGTCTTCTTTTACTGCTGCTTTGGTGTCATGGGCCTGGTTGGCCACTTCTAGCACTGATCCCACCACCTGGAATGTCTGGCTGTTCCTCTCTGGATGTACAATGGAAAAGGGTACAATGGAAAAGGGGTGGAGAGAGCATGTAAGTCCTGTAGAGGTAATATAGAAGTCTCTGCCTTGATCCTGCACTGTGTGATCCATCCTCTGAAACAGATGGAATGAGGGGAGGAGCATTTCCAGCTCTCTATTGCCTTTTCCCCTCCAGTGTAGAAACTCCCATTTGGCTACACTATGAATCTTATTTTCACAATTAAAGATTGCCACGCAATACTGTGATTAACACATAACTAAGCCTTGACTCTCCTGGGCTGGTCTAGCTCTTTCTTTTTTAGATGTTGGAGAAAGTAATGAGTTTTCCAAAGTGATGAGAAAGAGATAAGTTAGTAGTGTTATCTTGTATCTTGGCAGCCAGAAGATGGATATGAAGAAGCAAGGAAGTGTATCAGTGCTATATTTGGGAGGGGTGACAGCAGGACACAGTCTTGGACTAAACTTCAGTTTTGGTTGTTCTGAATGACCTTAAGGATTATAGGATGTGGACTTCAATATGAAACAGGTGTCTGCCTCAGTGTGCTTTATAAAGGCACGCACAATGAAATCTCAAACTGAAATAGATGAAATCATGTCTTCACAGCTACACAAGCAAATGATACTGTTCGCAGAGTGTTGCTGAGCACAAGTGTGCACTTGCAGAAGCAGCAGCTCACCCCCAGAAAAACCCCCCTGCTCCTGAATGTGGGATATTCAGTAGACTAAAAAAAAAAGGAAAGGAAAAGAAAAAAGAAAAGAAAAAGGAAAAAGAAAAGAAAAAAGAAAAGAAAAGAAAAGAAAAGAAAAGAAAAGAAAAGAAAAGAAAAGAAAAGAAAAGAAAAGAAAAGAAAAGAAAAGAAAAGAAAAGAAAAGAAAAGAAAAGAAAAGAAAAGGAAGATGAGGGAGAGGCAGGGAGACACAAGTTAAGTTGGAAAGAAGGTTGAGGAACCTAGGATACCTTGGGGTTGTATTAAGAAAAGGAGGAAAGAGATGGGTATTTCAAATCTGCAATATGTTGTAGCTTGGGACTGACAGTTTTGTATTTCTTTCCCAAATTACAGAATAAACATTTTCATAGAAACAAAACTTGACATCAGCTACCTGGTTTATCAGTGATATCTTGCTCTGTACCAACATGTGTCTACTAATTTTGAATTTGTAATTTCATGAAGTCAGAATATGGTAGTGATGCTATGATCACTCACATATCTTGGAATCAGAGAATCATAGAAACATAAAATGGGTTGGAATGCACTTTAAAGACCATCAAGTTCCAAGCCGTCTGCCATGGACAGGAACACCTTCCACTGGACCAGGTTGCTCAAAGGCCCCATTCAGCCTGGCTGTGAATACTTCCAGGGATGGGGCATCCAAAACTTCTCTGGGCAACATGTTCTAGTCCCTTACCACCCTCAAAGCAAAGAATTTCTTACTATTATCTCATTTAAACCTGCCCTCTTTCAGTTTAAACCATTCCCCCTTGCTCTTTTAAGTCCATCTCCAGCTTTCTTGTAGGCTCCCTTTAGGTAGTGGAAGGCTGCAGTTAGATCACCCTGCTCTTTTCCAGGCTGAACAGTCCCAATTCTTCCAGCCTTTCCACATAGGAGAGGTGCTCCATCCCTCCAATTTACTTGGTGGCTCTCCTCAAGACCTGCTGCAACAGGTCCTTCCTGTGCTGGGGACCCCAGAGCTGGAGGCAGCAGTGAGGTGGGGTCTCACCAGAGCAGAGGAGAGGGGCAGGATCACCTCCCTGGCCCTGCTGGCCACGCTGCTTTGGATGCAGCCCAGGATACAAGCCCAGGCTTTCTGGGCTGCAAGCCCACTTTGCTGGGTCAGGTCCAGCTTCTTCTCCAGCAGCAACACATGGAGTAGTAGTGATTGACCTTCTCAGCAGATCTGCCCTAGGTCTGTCCCTTCCCCAGACTGGATTGGTACCAGGGATTGCCCTGGCCCAGGTGCAGCACCTTGCACTTGATCTTGTTGATCCACATGAGATTCCTGCAGGCCCAATTCTCGAGCTTGTCCAGGTCCCTCTGGATGCTCTCCTGTCCTTCAGATGTGTCAGCCCCACCATTCAGCTTGGTGTCATCTGTAAATGTGCTGAGGGTGCACTCGATCCCTTTGTTCCTGTCATTAATGAAGAGATTAAGTAACACTGGTCCCAGTACAGACACCTGATGGACAGGACTTGTCACCGATGTCCATCAGGATGGTCATTCATCGTGAGAGCAGGGTAATTAATGATACTAATCTTCCAAAACCAATTTTTTCCAATTTTTAATTTATGTGAGACACCTGAAAGGTAGTAACCCTTGATATTGAGTTGTCTATCACAACTGATAGGCAACAATCGGATTGCATGCTGGGATCCAGCACTTCTGGAGGGGTCACTTTCAGAAAATTTAATGGGTTGTTTCCCATGTCTTCAGTACTTTTGGTTGAACTTAGATGGTAGGGTTTAGCCAGAAGTGCTAACAGTGATGGGCTTTTGCTAATTCAGCTGCTTGTTTGCCAGAAATTATAATCAGAGTGTCTGATTTTTTTGCAGAGGTGCACTGTGCTGCTGTGATGCTGGGTATAACTGTAGCTGTAAGACTTCTAGTAATCCTATAACAAGTGGCAGGAGCAATTATCAGTCATTGTTATCCAGAAAATTTGTCATTGTTCTGGTAGTGCTACGCTGAGATTCATACTTGATTTCACTTTAAGAAAGAATCAGTCTGGATGTTAAGTTATTGGACAGAGACTTGAGATACAATTAACTTTTGTGTGCTTCCACTCTGGGGAAGTTGGGAGTCTGCCTATACCTCAGGTCTGCTTTTGTTACATTGAGATAATGCTTTTCTCTTCCTTTCAGTTGTCCATCTTCTTTCTTGAGATTGTTTCTTGCCTCAATGTCACTCCTTTTCTGTGTGTTTGGATAATCTCTAGTCGTTGGTCCCAAGAATCCATGGTCTCAGTGGAGGTTTCAGAGCTCTCTGCTGCAAGACAAAGCAATAACAATAAAAAATCCAGATAAACAGCTTTGTTGATGTCTGTAGCTGGATCTGACTTCACCCTCTGTACCAGAATACAGACTGTCTGGGATTCTATCTGGCCTGCTACCTCCTGGATAGTGAAGCCTTATGGTTTGCTCAGGGTGATAATTTCTTAAGAATCAGATATGAATACAAATAATTGTGGCAAATAAAGATATAAATCTCTTGTATATGATACATAGTACTAGGGATTGCTATTTTGCAATGGTAGTTTAACAGCAAGTTCAACACTTTGAGCTCATGGGAAAGGTTCAAGTTTGCTGCTTTTAAACTCAGAGGTTTGATGTAGTTAACTCAGTTACCTAATTCAGTTAGGTAACACATCTTCCACCTAGACACAATTTTGTCATTTACCAAAATGTGTTGCTGAGAACATCCTTGAATCTCTCCACTTGCATTTTCTGTCCAAAGTCAGCCATGCAGCTCAGTGACATACCCAAAGAGGCAAAGGTCCCATGGTGTGGATTTAATAGGTGGGTTCCCTACATATTGTGAAGTTATTTGAGACTGCGTGCACATTTGAAACTGCTAGTGACCAACATTTCTTGTTGAAATGTCATGCTTTGGTGTTTGATGACAGGGAATATTGTTCCCTTCATGAGCTGGCAGCATGTTTAACAAAACTCTATTTGTATTAAAATGCCCTCCACAAGAAGAATCACAGAATCCTTGGGATTGGAGAAGGCCTTTGAGATCATTGAGTCCAGCCTAACCCAACACTGCCGAGTCCATCACTAAACCATGTCCCTAAGTCCCACATCTATCGCACATCTGTTCAATATCTCTTGAGATGGTGACTCCACTTCCCTGGGAAGTCTGGCCCAATGCTTGATAACCCTTTCCATGAAGAAGTCATTCCTAATATCCAATGTAAACCTTCCCCAACACATCTTGAGACCACTTCCTCTTCTCCTATTGCTTGTTACCCAGAAGGAGAGGCCGACCCCCCCCTGGCTGCACCCTCCTTTCAGGCAGTTGTAGGGAGCCAGAAGGGCTCCCCTGAGCCTCCTTTTCTCCAGGCTAAACATGCCCAGCTCCCTCAGCTGCTCCCTCAGCTGCTCCTCACTGGTGCTCCAGACCCTTCACCAGCTCCATTGCCCTTCTCTGGACATTCTCCAGCATCTCAGTGTCCAGTGAGGGGCCCAAAACTGGGAACAGGACTCAAGGTATGGCCTCACCAGGGCTGAGTACAGGGGACAACCAGTGCTGATCCATGTACTGCTCTTTGGCCATCTTTGAATTGTTTAAACAATGCAGATTTGCACTATTTATTCCTCTAAAGGTAAGTTCCTGTTTTGTACATGATTGTGCAGACTTGGTCCTATATGCCATGATACTTTATTTGCTTTTAGTTCATATTTTTAATGTCACTCAAGCCCTTACTGTAAGAAGTGGCAATATCTGCTGATTTTTTGAATGGAAATCCCTACTGCACTGGTGGAGTGGTCATGAGTTTGCATTTTGGGGTTCTGCCTTCAGAAAAATGTCATCCAAAAAGCAGTTTTCTATGCTTGTCAAGGTGTCCTTGTAGTTCTTCTGATAATGGAGTCCTTTGTTCAGTTCCTCTATAAGCACAAGTTTTTATTTTTTTAATATAATTTAATTTTTAAATCATCCAAAAAATATTAAAGAGAGTTATTGCAAACCTTTTTTGCAGACTTTTATATATAAAAACTTAATCAATATACAGAAAAGAGGTGATTTTAAAACTTTTTTTAGCCACACAGGATCTGTAGATAACACTAAGAATTAGTGCTTCTCCAACTTTAACAAGAGAGATTTAAAAAATACTGTTGACATCTTGTTAATTTTCTCTATTGTTTTAGTTCACTGAAAGCTTGAAACCAAGGCCACACTTCTTCATGAGACATTTAATATGAATTTTTTTTTTTGTCTGCTTAAAAAGGAAAACTAAAATAGTTCCTCAAAGGGCTCTTCTGTTTTTTTTAACATTCTTTTTCTGTGGGCCTTCCTTCTTAATGTAAAGCTGTATTAAAATGTAAAATTCAAATTGTATTAGAATGAATAGTTTCTCTACTTTCTAGGCCTTATTTGGCCCTTAATCAAACCCTGGTTTAGTGTATAATAAAATGCATTCTCCAAAATACAATTTTCTTTCCAAGTATAGCTGTTTCAGTCTTCTGTGCCCTGAAGTACAGGAAGCTACTGAAAAATTAGTGGCTGTTTTAGAAGCCATAGGCCCTAATGAGTGGTATGCTTTCAGCAGTTTAACCTGTGGCTCAGAAGTTTAAGCAGCGGTGCCTGCAAAAATTCTTTTCTCATAGCCAGTGATAGTCTTTGAATATGAGGTACATGTTCTGTACATATAAAGGAATTTTCTTCATTTTTCTATTTAACCTCAGCAGGGAGGTCATGCTGCAGATTAACAAATGCACACTGAATTGCACACAGCTAAGGGAATATATATATATATATATATATATATAATATATATATATATGTTTTTATACTGATGGTATTTTGATGATAATAGGAATTTGTGACTAAGTGTCTCATTTTAAAGGTTAAAAACCTTGAGTTCCTCAGAGCTCCTGTAAGGAGCCATGGAACTGTGTCAGCTTTTTGAAGGGATTACTTAGCAATGTCCAGAGAACTTAATGTCCAGAAGAACAGAAAAATGCATGAAAAAGTAATAGAAGTATAAGGCAAAATATTTAATCTGTGAAAAAGATATCAGTTTGTGACTCTGGCAATGGACTTCTAAATGACCCAGTGAGTTCTCATTGCCTTTAGTCCTTCTTTTTTGCCTCCATTGTCAATTTATGCCACTCACACTTCCCTTTTCCTGCTTGTTTTATTCTGCAGTGAAAATGAAGAACTGGGAATATGTTGGTGGCTTAGTAAGTGCAGATATTTCATTAGAAATATAATGTATTAAACATTAAATAGTCCTAGAAGTTGATGATTTTTTTTACGGTACAGTATGGTGATAGAGCAGAATCTTAGAAGTATAATAATTAATCTCTTTGTTTTGAATGGTCTATGGTGGTGTGTGTCTAAGTGTGTTTAGAGGTCCAAGTTTGTCTTTTAAAATACATTTTGTAGCAGCTAGCACATGGGCTTTCCTGCAGTGAGTAAGATAGCATAGGTGGGTGTTTTCGTGTATTGGAAATTTGTACGAGGAGCAGGAAAATTGGATTTTGCAATCACTTGTTCCATTACTGTTTGCATACATTTTTACAACTGTAAGAAGCAGAGATAAGAGTGGATGCTGTGGTAGTGAGGGAATGAAGAATGTTATGGAAATAGGAAAAGTTTGAGCCTTTTACTAGCTGCTGTCCAGATTTTTTTTCATGCATTGCTCTATTTTAAGATGATGATTTATTTAAAAATACAACATGTTAAGAAGTGCTAGATGGAGTCTTCTGAAAGCCCTTCAGAATTTGCTAAATATTTTAGTGTGCTGTTTGTTCAGCAATTCCCCCATATTTTTAATTTGCCACCAAATTTTCCTTTAGGCTGGAATGGAAAATATGCATAGGAGTGTTTTTTTCTACAAGCCCAGGAGGAGCAGTAAGAAAGATACTTGCTACTGCTGGTTTCAAGTGAACGTGTTTGAGGTGGAGGCTTGCTTCATTAATGTATCTTGGTAACCCGTGGCTGAGGGAACAGAGGGATGGGGAAACCTCTATCTAAGTATTGTTTAAATGCCTTATAAAGCATTTTTTCTGAATGTATGTGTGTATATATAATATATCATATATAAAATATGCATATATATGATTCTATAGCTAGCATCCTTGTATTATCAGTGGTTTCTGGCACAGATATAAGCCATGGTGCATTTCTGCTTGCCATCTGTCATCCTAACCTCATCTTTCATCACATGTTCTTTCTGCACTCTTGTTCTTTCCCATTTACTTCTCTTCACATCCAGCTTAATATCCTCTCTTCTCTATAGACTCAGCCCTCTTGTCCTGAAAATTTCTGCTTTTTTTTCTTGTGTAGTCCCAGCTCCTCAAAGAACAATCTATTAGAGAATGAGAAAGCTGTTGCTCTTGAGACTCCCATCCTTCCTCCAATCACTCCACACCTTTGGCTGAGGCAAGCAGCTGTGTGTAACACCATGCACATTTTAAACAGCAAGATCATTCTGCTGTAACTGTAAATGGAGCAGCTGTGTCTTTGTATTCCCAAAAATAGTCCTTTCCCAAACATGCTAAAAAGTATTTTGTTTCTAGTGAAACAAATAAGGAATTTGTAGGTCAATATTTAATGAAGATGAAAGAATCAAACCACTTAGAAATAGTTTTGATTATTCAGGATAAGGTGAGAGTTACTCAGATCCAACCTTTATGTTTGGGCAAGCTGGGATCAGAACAGGACCCAAAATGTGTTTTTTTCTGAGGAACCTGTTAGAGTAGCCTGGGACTGGTAACAGACTCATGAACTTTTTACTGCTGGGGTATTGACAGGTAAAGCTCAATGGCTCCAGATGCTCTCAATCACTTTATAATCCTTGTATAAAAGACGGGTTGGATATAGCTGTGTATTCCTGTTTTCTAGGATGGTATGAGCTTCTTAAGATCTGCTCTTATAACTTTGAAGGAGGTCTGTCAGGGTTTTTTTTAATTCCTGAATTTTGCACAAATTGAATGCAGTACGCCTATTACTAATATATTTTTAAATAATTTAGTGGAATTAGTCCCAACAATATCTGATGATAGAAGAAAATTGAGAAATGAAGTAGATGCAGAGTGCCCTGATACACAGCTCTAGAAATATTCATGTATGTAGGCCTTACATGCAGTGGTCATTTAGACATGACTTGGGAATGAGAGATGTCTTTGAAATCTCCAGATGCACAGTTCTAGGTGGTATCAGAAGTGACTGCATTCACTTTCCAGACAAACCTACAACCTAACCTACCTATTGTTAGGATAAAGAGAGTTATATCTATCAAAATGCTAATTGCACTGAAGAGACTTAATGTTGTGCTATTGTGACCCCCTGTGCTATTGCTCTAGCAGCCAGGATACCTGTTGGAGTTTTATTTCTTTTTAGACAAATATATGCATAGGTGCAAATAAGCTAGTTATAAGTTACAGAGAAAACCAAATTTGTTTTGAAGAGTGTCCTTGAAGAGTGAACAAACTCCTTCCTTTTTACTTTTTCCTTTAAGTGATGACTATCTTATGTTAGGGTGGAATGAGACCCTTGGTGACAATTGTCAGAGGAGGATGTACTGCCTCTCCAAAGCTAATAAGTCAGTATAACAGTAGGGAATGCTTATTTACAATAAGCTGCAAGAAATAGGGAGCAACCACTGCAAAGGTATTACATGAAGAAAGGATTTGAGTAGGCAAACTTAGAGAGGGAAATTGTCTCAGGTGGTGCATTTGATGAGTGTCTTGCTTACAAGAGAGCAGCAGGGATGTCCCTATGTTCCCTGTGTACAAGGAAGCCACTGGAATAATTTAGGCAAGGAAATTTTATGTAGAATCATCTGTTTAATATTTGGTTCATCGGGACCTACCTAGTTCTCTTTGCCTATGAAGGAAGCTGTTTTCCTCTGAAGTCAAGATGTTGAAAACAATTCTTTCAGCTGTCTCTGCAATACCTGCATGCTCTGGTCTACATTTAATGATGTATTGCCCCATCCATAACTGCTTAGAAACAATTTTCTTAGTCACTGTTTATTCAACCAACCATTCAACCCCAGGCAGTGCTATAGGCTGGGGCAGAGTGGCTGGAAAGCTGCCCAGGAAAAAGGACCTTGAGGTGTTGGTTGACAGTGGCTGAACATGAGCCAGTGTGTGCCCAGGTGGCCAAGAAGGCCAGCGACATCCTGGCCTGGATCAGCAATGGTGTGGCCAGCAGGCCAGGGCAGGGATTGTCCCCCTGTGCTGGGCATGGTGAGGCCACACCTCCAGTGCTATGTTCAGTTCTGGGCCCCTCACTACAGGGAGGACACTGAGGTGCTGGAGTGAGTTCAGAGAAGGGCAACAGAGCTGGTGAAGGGTCTGGAGCGCAAGTGCTATGAGGAGCAGCTGAGGGAGCTTGGGGTGTTTATGCTGGAGGAAAGGAGGCTCAAAGATGATCTTATCCCTCTCTTTAAGTGCCTGAAAGAAGGCTGCAGCTGGCTAGAGGTCAGCCTCTTCTTCTGGGTAACAAGCAATAGGAGAAGGGGAAGTGGCCTCACAATGTGGTGGGGGAGGTTTACATTGGATATTAGGAACTATTTCTGCACAGAAAGGGTGGTCAAACTCTGGAACAGGCTGCCTGGGGAGGTGAACTGGTTGAATCACCATCATTCCTAGAGGTACTGAAAAGATGTGTGGTAGATGTGGGACATGGTTCAGTGGTGGACTTGGCAAGGCTAAGTATGCTGGTTTTGGCTGGAATGGGTTAATGGCTGGCCTTGAGAATCTTAAAGGTCTTTTTCAATCTAACATGATTCTATGATTCTAAGAGAAGTGTTTCAAAGCTGTTTACTAAAATGTTCCAAAGAAATCCACTCAAACATAGTGAATGGTCAATTGTATTATTTTAACTTAGGAAATACTATAGGAATTCACAAATGGATAAAAATATGTACAATTAAATGCCAGTTATTTTCAAATTGAGATGTTATTGAGTTTTATCTTGGATTAAAATATTAGTGTACTGCAGCTAAATATTTTTTGATTTAGGAATAGATTGCAGACAGAGCAGAAGGGTTGATCTTTTCTTTCCATTGTACTTATTAATTTACATTATATGGAGATCCTCGAGTCTTCCACTTCACTGAAAATTGGTAGAGACTGGAATCACTCAAAATCTCCTGCAATATGGTGTTGTGGAAGGAAAGAAAAACAGCATATTAATAAGAGGTGATATTTGTTTAGGCTTTTTAAAACGGATATTCTGTTGAACTTCATTTATTAACTGTGTTTTCTGTCTCTGAAAAATCTAATCCTGAATAAACAATGGAAGTTTACCTTGTAATATATCATGACAAATATGAAAAATGTTGTGTGTTTAGTGGGATACTCTCTGTAGAGACTCATGGTGATATCCTTTGCCCACTGAAGTCATAGGCACTCTCCTTATCACTTCCAGTGCAGTTGTGGTGTTTCTGAAAGAGAAATTAAATGTTGAATGTACTGAATGCCTCTGCTGATACCGCTGTGGTAATATGGTATCTACTGGCAAGGTGCTATCTACCCCCGTGCTGTAGCTTTGATGCAGCTGAATTGCAGGAGTCTGCTGTTCTTTGCAAACACATAGGGGTGCCTGTCCTTCCCTTGCCTTGGTTTTTGCAGGGAGTCAGTGCCAGTGCTCACTCAGCAGGCCAGATACTTGTGAAATCAGATTTGTGTTGGTGCCTGAAAGAACAGAACCCTTCTGAATGTTTGCCCTACTGTGTCACATAGGGCATGTAGACTAAAAAGAATGAGACACACCCTCTAGTCAGTACTGCTGTGTGCGTGCTGATTGCTGTTCTTTGGGATGTAGTCCAACATGAAAAAAAAGAGAGTTCGGATATACAGTGACAAAAAGTAGTGTATTTTTAAATAGTGCTTAATCAGAAAATTTTTACTCATTTTGCCCTCTGATAAAAACCCCACAACCAAAGCCAAAGAACAAAAACCCCAAATCATTCTGTGATTGAATCATTCAGGTTCCTAAGTATACATCTTGACTAGTGAGCTATGGAGTCAGTTTGGCAATTTCAGCTACACTGAGTTTGTAAGTTCAGTATTTTTTATATCAGCTGTGGGAGAGAATATATCCAGATACTCTGGATCCTGATGGCTAAAGATCTTGCATGAAGAATGTAAATTTAAATCCTAAATCTGTTTTTGATGCAAAATGTTATCATGTCACTCATCATATCTATAAGGAGGATTTTGACCACTCCTTACTGGCAATTTCTGCAGTCTTTCTGTGGTATGTTTAGGTGTGCTTTATGTCATATGTATATATATATTTATATATATATATTTGTGTATGAATCCAGCCATGTATTTGTTGTAAATTAGTTCAGAAATTTCAGTGTATGAAATCAGGTCATTGGATAGATTCTGTGATGTGCAGAAAAGAATTTGCATATAAAAGGGAATAGAATTATTAAAGCTTTATGTCAGCATTGCACCCATGCAGTTCCAGATTGTTTCAGACATTACAATCAACTCTACAGGTACAACACTGACACTCAGAAATAGAGAGATTTGTCCTCAGGTCTCACCATCCTGAATTGTCTTTGTTGTTATTATATCGCAAAGGTTCTATTATCATTACCTTGCAAGGGTTCCATATTGCCAGAGTTTTGTACCTCCTCAGTGCTTCTGGTAGGCAGCTCCTCTAGGCACTGCCTCTTTCCTGTCTTCACAGCAGCCAATTGACTCCAGTTCCCCTCAGCCAACCAATCCACTCTTTTATAACACTCTTCTGATTGGCTACAGGTGTGACCTGTTAAAATCAGGCCTGCTCCTAATCCTTAATAATTGCCTCAGCTGCAACTCTTTAGGGGGTAAGATTACTTTCTATACTACCTTTATGTACTTATGTTCTATCCCCCTACAAGTCTTCAGTGCCATATCTTGAGAATTTCATCTCTTACCAACTCAGTGTTGGAACTGAAATACCAGTAGTTAAAAGTGTGCAAAATTCAATCCTCTGCCCACAGTTCCCTGTTTACACTCCTTGGAGGAATGCTTCTCTTTGTGAGACCATGGCTTTTACATTCATGAAGCCCCATAATGTATTCGACACTGCTATTTTGATTCCCTAGTGGCCAAACAATCCTAACAAATGTGCTCACTCTTTTGTATTTAGTAATTTTCTTAATTTTCCATTTTATCTTCTTACAGTATATTGAGAAAAGGAAGGGACAAACTTGTTTGCAGGAAATGAGAAGGGATACAGTAATCCAAAGATGTGTGTTTGTGGATGAGTGGAGCATGATGGGTGGGTGTGTCTGCCCTTTCCAAAACAGTTGTCTCAAATACAGCCATCTGCAGAAACTGTGCTCTCAAGTGCTTTCCCTGTCAAGTGCCATAAGACCTATGCAAGCAGAGCTGTGGAGATGTGGTAATGAGAATGCTCTGCTTGTGCATTTGGTCCCTGTATGCCTCCTGGTGCCCCTTCTAGCCGTGCATGAACCTGTGCCTGCAGATCTGCTCTTTTCAAACTTTCAGACCTTTGTTGTGAATATGGCCTTGGACCTCACAGACACCTTCAGTGTGAGGTAGACACAAACCTGTGCAAGCAGTAACCTCTGAGCAAGGTAGGATTCATCTTTAGAAGATTTTGGCTTCTGAATGCTTTGAGATCTTGATAGATGCTAAGGAAGTGTAAGTATTGCAACCAGGGATCAGATAATGGTTTCTCCTTGTGCAATTTTGTTAATTCATTTAGTTCATGTAAGGTAAATTGCTCTGGGTGCCTTCAAGCAATCTTAATTTAATGCAAGTAAGTAAAAAAGTCAAGTAATGACTTTGACTGACTGAAGAACTAATAAATTCCAGACACAACTTATCATCATCTAGCTTCAGAATGATGAGCCTGTGAGTAACCTTCTCTGCATTCCTCCTTGCACTACAGCTCCCTTGAATATGAACTCTCAAAGTATAATGACAGTGGTTGTGTTTGCACATCAAAGGGCTGCAGCTCACCTAGTGGTAGAAAAAGGTGTTGCCTTACTTGGTTTTGGTTTTATTTCTAATTTCATGTGGGCAGAAATGAATCAGAGAAGGGTTTCTAATCATTTAGTAGGAAGTAAAAAAAAGCACTCAATGTTTTTCATTGTGTTATGGCTTGAGTGACATTGACCCAATAATTGTGTAACTTGGGAAGGATCTATAAGAGTTGAATGATTTGTCCTTTCCGAGACCACAGGAATTGCATCTGTTTTATTTTCTTCCCAAACATGATCTTGTTTTATCCAATAACATACATACCTACGTAATTCCACATCTTCCCACTCTGCCACATGCATGCATTCACACACACAGTCATATCTTTTATACTTAGGTCTGTCATTTGAGTGTGTTAAAGATTCTTTTAATAAACTCATCTCAGTCATTCAGAGCAACAGTTTTGCTTCAACTGTAGAGTGATCAAATGGCTTAGATTGGAAGGGACCTTAAAGATCACCTCATTCCAAACTCCCTTCCAATAGATCAGGTTGCTTATAGCCCATCCAACCTGGCTGTGAACACTTCCAGGGATGTGGCATCCAGAACTTCCCTGGACAACATGTGCCAGTGCCTCACAAACCTCACAGTAAAGAATTTCTTCCCAAAATCTAATCTAAACCTACTCTCAGTTTGAAGCCATTCTCTTTTGTCCTGTCACTCACTATATATTTGTAAAAAGTCCCTCTCCAGCTTTCTTGTAGGCTCCATTTAGGTACTGGAAGGTGAGGCTGAACAGTCCCATTTCTCTTATAGTCCTTCCACATAGGAGAGGTGCTCCATCCCTCCAATTTACTTGGTGGCTCTCCTCAAGACCTGCTGCAACAGGTCCTTCCTGTGCTGGAGACCCCAGAGCTGGAGGCAGCAGTGAGGTGGGGTCTCACCAGAGCAGAGGAGAGGGGCAGGATCACCTCCCTGGCCCTGCTGGCCACGCTGCTTTGGATGCAGCCCAGGATACAAGCCCAGGCTTTCTGGGCTGCAAGCCCACTTTGCTGGGTCAGGTCCAGCCTCTCCTCCAGCAGCACCCTCAAGTCCTTCTCAGCAGATCTGCCCTAGGTCTGTCCCTTCCCCAGACTGGATTGGTACCAGGGATTGCCCTGGCCCAGGTGCAGCACCTTGCACTTGATCTTGTTGATCCACATGAGATTCCTGCAGGCCCAATTCTCGAGCTTGTCCAGGTCCCTCTGGATGCTCTCCTGTCCTTCAGATGTGTCAGCCCCACCATTCAGCTTGGTGTCATCTGTAAATGCGCTGAGGGTGCACTCGATCCCTTTGTTCCTGTCATTAATGAAGACATTAAGTAACACTGGTCCCAGTACAGACACCTGATGGACAGGACTTGTCACCGATGTCCATCGGGATTCAGAGCCATTGACCACAAGCCTCTGGATGTGACCATCCAACCAATTCCTCATCCACCTAACTGTCTCCCCATTGAATCCTTCTGTCTCCAATTTAGAGAGGAGGATGTGGTGGGGACCCACATCAAAGGCTTTACAGAAGCCCAGATAAATGAAATCTGCAGCCCTTCCCTTTTCCATTGATGCAGTGACTCCATCATGGAAGGCCACTGGGTTGGTCAGGCAGGACTTGTCCTTGGTGAAGCTGTGGTGGCTGTCCCAAATCCCCTCCCTCAGCTCCATGTGCCTTAGCACAGCTTCTAGGAGAATCTGTTCCACAACCTTTTCAGGCACAGAGGGGAGGCTGACCAGTCAGTAGTTCCCAGGGTCCTTCTTTCAAAAGAGGATACAGTGTTTTCCTTTCCCAGTCACATGGTTTTCATCTGACTGCCATGACCTTGCAAATATCACAGAGAATGGCTTGGCAACTACATCAGGCAATTCTCTCAGGACTCTGGGATGCCCTAATTGTGTCCCATAGACTTATGTATGCTCAGATTCCTCAGGTGATCATGAACCTGATCTTTACTTTCAGTGGGAAGTGCTTTTTTCTCCCAGTCCCCATCTTACAGTCCACCCCCTTGAGAGGTTGCCATTGAATACTGAGGCAAAAAATTTGTTGAGCACTTCAGCCTTCTCCTCATCCACTGTTAAGAGTTTTCCAGCATTGTTTATCGGGTGGTTCACCTTCTTTGATTTTCATTTTCTGGTTAACATCCTGTAGAAGGCCTTCCTGTTATTCTTTGCATCCCTTGTCATCTTCAGTTCCAGCTTTACTGTGGCCTTTCACCCCATCCCCACACAACTGAATTTCACCTCTATATTTTTCACAGGGTACTTGTTCGTGTTTCCACTGCCTGTGGATTTACTTATTTCCTTTTAGTTTGATCAGCAGTGTGAAACCATCCTGTGGGTTTTTGGTTTGTTGATTTTTTTTTTCTGAGAATCTTTGTTTTTTTTTTTTGTATTCTTGGCATAGAATAAAAAGAAATGCATCCCAGAAAATCCATCACTGCTTACTGAGAGTTTAAGAGCTGCATTTGTGTAACTCCTATTATACTCAATGAAAAAAAGATTAAAGATACCTGAAATGCAAGCATGGAAGGACAAAATACAAAAGGAAATCAAAGTGGCAAACTTGCATAAATTTGGCTGTGTGCATCCAAGTAAAAATTGCAAAACTTCCTATATCATATATTTAATCAGTGATAGATGCTACAGGTGAAAAAAAAAAAAACGAAAAAAAACCTAGCGGGGAACATTTCTTAATTTAACCAAATTAATTGATTAAATGAGATAATAGGAATACCATTAAAAGTTTAAATTTTGGTCTCAAGTTTTAAATTTATCTTAGCTGAGACAAAGTATATATATATATATACATATATATATATATATGTATATAAAAATGTAAAACTCCCGTGTTTATATTCCATGTTACTTATCATGCTTATACATTAGACATGTTCTGTACAGTCATTGCTACACATAGGCCAGTGTAAATTTGTTGTTTTTACCTGCTAAGCACTTTCTGAGAGTTGTGCTTATCTTTTGCATTTCTAGAGAGAGAGATGAACATGAGCTGAATGTACACTTTAATGAGAGACAGTGGTGTTAGACCTTAAAGGTCTGCTGCTAACTATATTCTTGGCAGCAGGCAAAGCATTTTATGCCATGGAATTTGCAGGCATTTCACAGCAACTGAGTTGGATATTTTTATTTGCTGGCATATTGTCTCCTTGCCCCTCTGAGCTCTGTCTGTGGCTCAGGTCATTACAAACTGTGGCAATACCAAAGCATGTGTGCTGGGTTTGCTGTGTTCCTACATGCCCTTGCCAGTGCAGCCTACTGGAAGATGAGATATCCTGATCATGTAGGAATGATGGTGGCAATTTAACAATTTCTGAATATTATTTTTTGACAAATATTATAAGTGTTATAGAAATATTTTCATGGAATATTAACATTATTGTAACACCATTATAGAAGCATAAATTACCAGATGAGTCAGAATTATGGCCCTTTTCCTGCTGTGTGTGGGCAGACCCCTGCATCTGTGCTCACTGCAGGTTTGGGACCTAAATGCATTAGATGCGTACTGGAAGAAAACGAGTCTGCAAAGTATTTTAATAGAAGGAATACATTGCTCTTAGTAGTGAAAATTCTCTAAAAATGGAAATGTTCTTGTGCTTCACTTTAAAAAAGACAAGTATATTAATATGGAAATGTCTCTGGAAATTCTTGTACGATTAATGACAAAACTGAAAATAAAAAGAAGTAAAACAGCTCAAATCAATGTCTTGAAGGAAAAGCAGAGGTGTATTGTCTCATATAGATTCCAGACAAGATTTGTGTACATGGACTATAGTGGTGGTCCAGTATTTCTATACAGTATATTTATAGGTAATGTAGTAACATATCACAGTATGGTGATATCATTAGCTTTTTGTGACAGCAGTTTTCCCAAAGTCATGAACTGTAATTTTGTTGTCTGCCTCTTCTCAGGGGAACACTGAAAATACTCACTAATAGGGATCTCTCATCTAACAACTTTCCTCAAACAGAATCTTGCAGATTATTGAGGAAGACATCCTATTGCTTGGGATCCTGAGATATGTCTTTGTTTCTAAGTACTTCAAAGATACCTGTGTGGAGCACTCCTTTATTTGTTTTTTCTTCCTCTGTGAAAATAGTGTGTTCTGTATCTGTCATCTGGTTTGTCTTTGTATACTGAGAAACAGCAGTAAATATTTCAGAAAAGCAAGTAGTTGTGATTTTATTCAGAAAAGTGGAAATTACAGGAAAAAAGCATCAAAGTCAGAAGGGGCAAAGAGGAGGATTTATTTTCTCATAGCTGAGGATGCTCAAGTGGATATTGCTTCAACTTCCAGAGTGAGCATATTCTGCATAGAAGGATTAGAAATTTCTCCTCATTGCTGTAAATAAAAAAATTGATGATTCTCAACTTCCTCTGAAATGCTTCATTCTCTGTCTTTCCTCAGACATCACCTTGTGCTTTTTCTTCCTCTCATCTCTGTGTCTCTACAACTAAAGGAAAGAAATAGTGGCTTCTCTCTTTCTTCCCCCTTTGCTGCCACCTCCAGGGAAGGTTAAAAATCCAGCATCACTGAGAATTCAGCTTGCCAGGACTGAGGGTCATCTTGAGATTACAGTTTTCAAGTTAATATTCAGAGCAGTTACAAGGACCCCTGCTTCTTCTTTTGTTTCTATTAATCAATTTGGGAAAATTTGATTAGCTCTGGTTGTTTGTGAGAATACAGATCAACCCTCTTTCTCTTTTCAGATTGCCTGAATCTAGGCTGTCCTCTGAGATGCTGAAACCTTCTGACATGCAGATTTCCTTCCCTTGAAACAATTTTCATCTAGTCAATTGAATTACAATTTCATCTAACTCCTTCCTTTCCTGAAAATGTGATATTCATTGTGAGCTTTTTCTTGGCTCTATAATAACGTTCAACTTGAGTATCAGAAAAAAAGTAGTACTTGGAAAATATTTTGATAGTCTTACAAGTCAAGGTATATTGTCAGATCTTCTAGCGACCACGTACAGTATAAGAGCAACAGGTATAATTAACTTGGCACAGGTGGGGGGAGGATAGGGAAATTGTCTCTGTTATCTCCCTTCTTTGGTTTTGAAATCTCATGCTCTTGTATGATATGCTTGGGAAATTACAGACTGTGAGTGGGATTCATATGGCAAAATGTAGACATCTACATCTGAGTTAGTCACCCAAGGCTCCCTGTGTGGGGAATGGAGAGAAGCAGGACAGATGAATCACACCCTTGAAGAACCTATTTTTTTTTTTTTACCTCTATGCTAAAACAAATGACTCATAGCCTGAAAGTGCCCATTTGGCTAGTAAAGGAGGTTGGGGTAACAACTGGAATGTGAGGGCTCATTCTGCACCCCAAAAACTAGATGAGATGTACATGGCACTTTGTGGCTCTGGTGCATACCTGTGTGCTCACCTATACATGTTTGTCAGATTGTGTGAGTACTCTGTCCTAGGCAAAAAACTCTCTAGTTTTCCGCATAGAAGTTCCTTGAAAAACTAAAGACAACTTTAGGTTTTCATGTGTGAGATCTCAGAAATCAGGAAATGTGTAAATTGAATTAGCATGTTTCTCCTGCATGTAATTTCTTAGTATGCATCAGCAAATAATTGAAAAACTCTAATAAGGAAATTTTCAAAACTTTGTCAGCATATCAGTTTTGTAGCTAATGGTGCCACTGTTTGTTTAGTCACCTTTGGAAATTGTATGCCCTCTGCTCTTAGGGAGACGTGTCTGATGCTTTCCAGATGCTATAGGGAACTGTGAGCTTTTTGTGCTACATCTAAGTCTCTTTTCTCTGTGTGCAAACCACATAATAGGTCTCCCTTAAATTATCTTTGTCTTCAGTCAGCCTGAGGAGTGTGCTGTTAGTGAATATGTGAAGACCTTGCAATGCTACTTGCAGAAAGGAAATCTGTCTTCCTTTCTTTGCTTTCTGATAGATCATCAGCATCAGCAAATGGGGTGTGAGCCAAAGTGGGCTCAGAAACAAGTTGTATTCAAAGTGGTGTGGTGCCACTGAAAATCTGTGTGGAATCCCCTCAGCTGAAAACACTGGTGAGAGATATATGACCCTCCCACAAAGAGATGAATGATGTTAAAATAGAAATGGCCAATGAAACAAGACAAATGATGATAGCTCAGTAATAGAGTATTTATGGTTTCTTCTTAGCTTCTGCTTTGTATGCATGGTTGACTGACACAAATAAAACTGAGCAACTTCTGTTTGATAGAGAGAATAAACATGTTTGGCTTAGATCTGTAGCTAGACTATGTCCAGTAAGATGGCTTTTGGTAGAAATTGAGCTTTTGCACCCCCTAACTCTACGCACCTAGCCTGAGGAGCATGATCCACTACGTAGATTTCAGCACACCAATTTCCTATGTAGTCAGCATACAGAGATACCCTGAAAGGGGTAACACAATACAAGGGTCACAGCTCCTCCTTCTCTGGTTATCAGAGCTGCAAACTAGGACTTAATGAGATCCAGACCCTGGAGATATATTCTGGGTAGCTGTGTAAATCACAGCTGATTTTCATGCATGAATAAAGCCATGGTGTATGAGAAGCAATGCATCTGCAGTCTTCTCTGTGAAATCTGCAGATCACGGATCCTAATTCCCAGAAAATCTTTCCCTGCCAAGTCACACTAGGTTTAGAAGGCACCTTGCTTTGTTGATCCTTTTGAATCTGGACAATTTTGAAGCCAGACATGCAAGATATTAATCAATGCTAAGTAAGATATGGCCTGACTGTAGTCTTACTGTGACACAGAATGATGGACGATCCCTGGATTCAACACCCTCCTACTTCCAGACTAAGACAGCATTGCTTCTACCATCCTCTCTTTACCAAAAAAAGAAGAAAGCCCTCAGAAAAGAGCAGTGTCTGTGTTATGGAACCATTATGAAATCTATGTTTGAAATACCCAATGTATCTTTCTGAATCAAGGAGAGAGTTCAATTAAAGGGGTGCCTCCACTGGCTTTTGTTCTGGCTAGATCAGTTCAACACCATGCTGTAGGTTAAATTATTGAAGCTGTGGAGGTAGCTGAGAACTGGCTACAGCACTGAATTTCTCCCAGCTGCTAGTGTTTTGTCAGCACTGATCAGTGATTTGTGCTCCAGTCATTTGGTCAGAATCATCACCAGTGAGCAGCAGGCTATTTTTGGCTTCTTACCTTACCTCTAAGCCAAAGGCAGGCGGGCAGATCCAGACCAGCAGCCTAAGGTGGGAGCTGCCCTGGACAGCCATGTGCTGGCTCACAGAACCGAGTGGCTCAAATCAATGTGTCAGCAGCAGCTGCCTGCAAAGGCAGGGCTGGAGTTCTGCCAGTCCCTGGAAAGATGATGTGCCTCTTCCAGGTGAGAACCACTGTGCTAAACCTCAGACCATCAGTGTGGATGCTGCCTGATCCTGTCTGTGCTAGTTTGAGGAAACACTTTTTATAAGACAGCATTAAATTACTTCCCACTATATAGTAGTTGAATTACTTGCTGGTCTATAAAATCCTTATCTGAAGAAAAACAATATATATGTGTACATACACGTACACAGGTAAATTAAATTTTTGTTCTGAAAGATACTTGTCAAATAGTGATTCCTGCATTTAAAATTCCTACTCTTATATATTGGTGAATCATAATTTGAATTGTAACTACTTCAGAATATGGCTTTTATGTGATAAAAAGGCTTTTAGTTGTGGCTTCCCTTATAATTCAGGTATTATGATGGTAGAAAATAATTCGGATAACTGATAAAAATATCACTTCATGATTTTATATGTGTTTGCACTTCAAAGGACTAGCAATGAAAAGATGATCACACATCTGAATCAGAAGGATAATATTTATATCTAAACTGAGTAACCATGTAATTCTGTTGGTGTTTCCCATACTCCCTCTGTCCTCCTCCACTTGCATGCTATAGCCTGATTCAGATTTTCTGTGCGGTGTTTATTACCTGACCTGAAAAGCTCAATCTAAATATTTGGTCTGTTCAGTGATGTCCCCAGCGTACTTCTGGCTGCTCTGTAGTTGTGGAAGAGTAAAATACATGAGGCTGGCCATTCTTATAGCTCTGTAACTTTTATTTTTGATATTCATAGGATGCTTTTAGAATTTTCCAGTATTCAGCTGCAGAGGAGTGCTTTGTATTTTCAGATGTGTTAGGAGAGATGCTTTTTGTACGCATGCATATAACTATTCAGATCTCTGCAAAAGGATTCCTCTGTCACAAGGAATCCCACATTCCCAGATGCCAGCTAGAACAGATCATCACATCTGGCCTGCTAATTAGATATTATAAATTTCAGGCTGAATTTATTTTCTAGATAGTGTATATATATTATTTATTGTTCAGTTCTCCTGCTCTGTGCATTTTATCCTCATGTAGTTAAAAGACTGTATCATGTTCTTGCAAGATTTGTTTGGGTGACCAAATGAGCTCCTTGGGTCTGCTTTGCTCAGGCTTCATTCCCAAGTCATCCTACTTGCATTTTTGCCCAGCAGAATGTTCCAAGAGGTTTCCTGTCTCCCTTCTTCCTACAAATGCAGAAGGAGGTTGGCCAGAGTCATAATATATTCTTGAAATTCAAGAATTGTCAGTGGGTGGCTACCAAGATATGCAACTTACAGACAGATTCATCATCTCAGCTAGGCTGAAATAATCACTGCAGTTGAGGAGGCTTTCAGAGTGCCTCTGAGAGGGGAATTTATTCCTCTTATGCTTTTTTTCCGGTCATTCCAGTGGTGCCTTTCATTTCTTTCCGTTCTAGATTTATATTCTGCCCTTATACCTGATATATTTTTATTACATTTTTCAAGTCCATAAATCCTTGAATTCTTAAGGACTGGTTGAGAGCATATGTTGCTAATTACTAATTCTTACTTGTTTTTTGGTATGCGAACATAACAAAGTGAGGGGAACCTTCCTGTGCCACTTCTACAGCAAAACTTCACAGGCCACTGTTTCCTGCTTTCTCATTAGTTAATTTCTTGTCTTTATTTAGTACACCTTGCATTAATAAGGGATTAGAAAGCCTTTAGGTGGAACTTAAATATGTATATCATTACAATACATACAACATATGAATTTTTTAGGGTAACAATATATGCAACATTGTCAAAATGCTTTAACAGGAGGTCCAATACAGTTTTGTAGGCCATCCTTGACTGCCTGTTTCTATGTTAATAAAAATCCTCTACTTTTAAAGCTGAGTACATTGCTAGGCTTTCAGTGGGTTTTCTGCAGCATTTCTCAGTACAGATGAGGTTTTGAGAAAACTTTTACAGTGGTAGCATTCTCACATCCCTGTCAGTAATGAGCTATATTTACCATATTCTGGGACTGCGTTAGTTGTTCACTGCTGTGCTCTGATGAACGAGCAGACTCGGGCTCTTCGGTTTCTCTCTTTCTTCACTCGTTTCCAGGTAATGAACTCACAGCTTGTAATAGATGCTCTTAATCTGTAGCTGCCTGACAATACATTTTGTACTACTGAATGTAATCTTATTGTGCTACTCAAGGTCATTTGACTTCGTGTACAGTTCAGTCCTTCCCTTAATTATCGTTGCCTCCCAAATTTGTATCACAAGAAAAAATTTTTCATCACAGTTATACTTATTCTATAAATATTATTGAGATCAATGATAAATACAGGCAATCCTAATCCCAGTTCTGTTAAAGTTGATTAGTCATCCTTCTTTTGGCTGGTGGTACCCCTCTCAAATAAATGTTTTCCTGCCTTTTCTTCAGCTTTGTTGCTGAAGTAACCTTCTTCAGTTTAACCAGTGATTTCTCATTTGACTTTGTATCAAATGCTTTACTGAAATTTACATCAACTATGTCTCCCTTTATTTAGAAGGACTAATGTGTATTTTCATAAATTCTTTCTTTTCAATTTTCTTACATTTACCTCCATCTTTGATAGTCATTTCTCTCCAAAGTGTGTGACTGAGGCCTGGCTAAAGTCACATGCACTGTGTAGGTTGTAATAAAACTTTGGATGCCCAGGCTACCGAGAGCTTTAATCACCCTTCTGCAAACAGTTGTAATTTTTCTTCTTCCTCATTATATGACTGTCCCCTGCCAGACCTGCAGTTATACCTGGAATTTCATGTGCCGGCTCTTTTGACTCATGGGCCAATACTGACTCATGCTTTCCTTCTGCTCTCCCATCTGTTGGTGTCCATGCATTGTGGTGTTCCCTGTATTTGGATAATCTGCTGTCAGGGGCTGTGCTTTTGTGACTGCACACCTACAGCACCCACCATCCAGAGCGTCCACAGCTCTGGCCAAAATGGTATGATCAGTAAGATTTGTCAGATTTTGATTTTTTTGACTTTTGGCTTGTGTTTGGAGAAGCTTTTACTTCCCTTAGTAGCTTCTTCTAAAGCTGGTTGAAGTTTGTCCTGTGTGTTTGCTGTCATCTGTCTTTGGAAAAGTATGTATAGAGTTGTGTTCTTTCTCCTTTCAGGAACTCATTATTGCTGAGCTCCACAGAGGAGAGAGATAACCCTTAATATCCAGAACTTTCATGATCTTTACCTGAGAAAGATTGTTCTGGATAAAAGAAAACTCAGTTGTTCCAGGGGCAGTAAGAAAAGGTTAACAAATAAAATATTTTTAAGAAGTTTTTCTCAATGTTCTCTGAAACACACATGTTCACTGGGTAACAAATGAGACTCAACAAAATCTGACTGCATTTGAAAGTGCAGAGTCAGCAAGGAGGTTTGTCCTGTAGTCATACAGAGTCACTACCCAGGAAGTTCCCGTAGTCATTTTGCAAACCTGTACTTGAGAATATGCCAGTCTCTGCCAGCTGAGACTGGTTTTTAGCTCTTTGATGCTGAATTCTGTGCAGCCAGTAGCACCTCACTCAGTATAGAAAATCTGGTTAGTGGGAGTTAGGTGTAAGGACAAAATGTGTGTTTACTTAAAATTAGAAGATGCATAGTGTTAAAAAGTTTTGTAATGTGTTAACCTAACTGTACATCTCTTTATCAGCTATGTGTTTGAAAGTCCTGCACCATACTAGTATGTCATTAATCAATGAGATGAAAAACACTATTTTAGAATTTAAAATAAGTTAAAGAGGGACATAAGTCAGTATGAATCATCCTTTTGTCATTTTTTAAAGTGTAAATGTCATTTACCTATAATGCCATTCAGTAGCATGCTGACACTGTATGTTACCTGGTTTTGCTGTTTCCCATTAGGTGTTTGAAATATGATGTTAATGTTTGCTCCCAGTTGAAACATGCCTCTGTTTGTAGCATTATAGTTTTAATTTTCATGTGCTTCACTTCAGCACATAGTAGCAGTATCTGTTCAAGGTAATTGGTTTTGATGATTCCTCACAGTCCTTTAGCACTTTGCAGACCAAAACATCATAGTCATTCACCAATATTGAAAAAAAAATGTACCTATTAAGGATGGTGGCCTTGATTTTAAAAACTGTCATTGAAATAAGATAGCTCTTAGATAAAGCACCTTAGAGAATTTTCAAGGTTGTCAGTGTTTGAAAACCTGTTCCTTTTTTAAAGGAAGGCCTATTTGAGTACCTCAATTTCTCAGTTGCATTAAAAGAAAGTGTCATAAATAAGACTATCCATTTTTTACTTGTAATTCAAACAACAATAAAATCAAAACATTTACTAACACTGAAGCAACAATTTTGCTGCCATTTTATCGACTAATTAGTATTCACTTACTGAGTCTGAAGTATAGCTGGGGAATTCTTCTTAAGTGATTGGGATGCCCCTATTTTATTTACCTTTTGGCATTAAAATTTTTCTATTTTTTTTTTCAAAATCAAGTAAGGAGGCAAAAATTGATTTGCCTTTCTTTTTTGCTTTTGTATTTACAAAAGCATACTCTGCCCACTAAACCACTTAAGCCATGCAAGTAAACCTCAGCAATATGTAGGCTGGCATCTCTGCATTGTGTGCATGCTGGCTCTGGCTGTTGTCAATAATCCTGAGTTTGGGAGCTCTGGAGCTCTGAAGTGACTTACAGGAGCCAATGATGAGGAATTGGCTCAGTCACACCAAGCTGCAGCTGCTTCCCTGTTCACTTTTTGTTCTCCTGCTGTTCATTGTGGTGTCCTGTGTGGAGGATGGTGCTGTCTGTGAGATGTAGCGCAAACATCTCATCTATGAGATGTCTGTAGATGAGGCACATAGGGTCGTGGTTAAGTGGTGGATTTGGCAGTGCTGGCTTAATGGTAGGAGTTGATGACCTCTTGGAGGCCTTTTCCAGCCTGAATGATTCTATGATCCCATGAGACCTTCCTTGCTTTGTAAGAAGCAAAAGCAAAGTGCTTCTGGTGAACTGCAGGGTTGTGATGTACTGGGTGTGGGTCCAAAGCTTTGAACAAACTGTCTGAAGAATTCAAAAGTCCGAAGGGCTTTGAATGTCCTACTGGTAACAACTGTTGAACTGGTTGATAAGGCTCAGTTTCTGTGCACTGACTCATTAGAAGCTGATCTGCAATGAAATTATACTCTTTGTTTTAATTTTCTGTGCAGAGACAGAATGCTTTTGACTTGAAAATAATGAATAAAAAACCCCTATGGCTACCAGGTTATTTGCAAATAAGTAAGGTAAGAATGTGTTAAAATACAGTAAATTAGTTGTTAAGTGAACTTCCTTGCTTTGCCCCCACTTTATTTCAGCCAAATTAAAAAAGAAAACAAGACCCTTAAAAAAGTAAACTTAATGACTTTGTTAGCAAAAATAAAAATACATAATTGGATTCACATATCTTTTTCTGGTTGCATATTTGATAAAACTTAGGAAATCATGATTCTTTAGAGACTCTGTCAGATGATAGGCTAATGGCTATGAGTTTAAGCCCACTCAGAAGGGTAGTATGTCAGCCCTCACAGCAGAAAAAAGGGGAGTGTGAGCTTAGTTTATGTGGCAGTTAATAATATTGAATTTAAAATTATTGCTAAATAGTAATTTTAAAGCACTTTGATGTGTTCATTTGCAGAATCTGTTTCTACAGAACACTGAGTTATATTAAAAGATTGTGAATGTAATTCATTACCAGCACAGTTAGTATTGATGGGTTATCTTACAGGTCACTGAACCAAACCATGTAAATTACTTACTTACTTCTAATCAGTCTAGGAAAAAAATGGATACAATTTTCTGTAGATTTTTCTCCACTTTTTCTTCACACCTGCAATTGTGTTAAATTGAGAAAAAGAATTATTAAACCTTAAGCATCTTAAGCATCTGTTACATGACTTTCCTGCTTGCCATGCTGAGCAAGCTTCATCTGATTTCAGTAAGGCTTTGATCACACATATTGCAAAAAGAGCCTCCCTCAAATTTCATACAGTATCTTAGTCTCTCAGCTTTTAACTCTCACCTAGAATAGTTTGTCTGAAACAGAGACCTTTAATTACAAAAGTGCATGCTGCATAACTGAGTGTAAAATTACCTTGAGTCATTAGGCATTTGGTCAAAAAATGCAAAAAAATCCACTAAACTAATCATAGTGTCAAATATCATAGCTTTTTATTGAAACTAGTCTTCTTTAAGGAAATATTTCAAAGTGATTATTCATGCCTAATTAATTTCACTAATTGGTAGTGATTTCGATAATACTTTCACTTAATAATGCTTTAAACCTAGATATCCTATTGTTATAGTGAATTCAATGATATAAACGTTAAAACCAAAATACAGATAGACTGTTATAATGCAATTTACCTTGGCCATCTTTTAAGAAAGCAATTGAAAAGTTAAAAGCACATCAGGAGACTGATCAGATTAATGCACTCAGTTTTGATGTACTGTAGTCATCACAGAAATATTAATGACTTATCTCTAATGAAAGAAAAAAAGGTTTTTACCTACCACTGTGTCTGAAATTATTAGGTTTCAGACACCGTGTGACAGTTCTGAAGTAAGCTTTTATGCTATAATATAATTTGTAATTTAAAATCTAGTTTTACTCTGCTATTGCCATCTATTCCACAGGATGTAAAACTGAACATCCTGACTGGTTGAGGTCAAATCATGGTCATCTGACATGTTTTTTCAAGTACACAAAATATAACCAAGAAAGAACTTTGAACTTATAATTTAAATTACTTAAATTTTGACATGGAGACAGTATTGCCCAGAGAGTGCCGCCTGTATTCCAAATGGAGAATTTTATGGCTACTATTAGCTTTTAGGTTAACTATTCTTTAAAAGTCAATATTGGCACCTGTAGGTACAGAGTGTAGAGTAGCTTTTACTGGTGAAGAAATATCTATGTAGCAGTTTTCCACTTGGAACACTGAAAAACTTATATTCTTTTCCTATTTCAAAGGCATTTCTTCACTGAATATTTGCTGAGTTCCCTGAGAACTAGAAAAAGAGGGAAACATCTTCAACACATTTTCATTTCCATTTAAAACCAAATTAAATTTTCACTGTGTTGATAACCATTTTACTTTTGCTTTCCATGCACCTTTACTTCAGGATTCTTTGAGCAGACTGCATATTTAAAGAAATACCTACAAATGTTTGATGCAGGTATTTAATGTGAATTTATCACAGTTGTTTGCATTGCAGCCTTGCCTTACAGATTCATTCAGTGAGGGAGCAGAAGTATATCATGCATTCTAATAATTCACATAACTCAAAGTTAAGATAATTAATATTTTGAAAGCTTTGTTTGAAGTGCAAATTATTTGCAGATCTTTCAACATGAATAGCTTTCAATAACAAAAGGTCTTAAAGAGAGATTTGATATTTTGGTAAGAATTTGTAGTGAGCAAAAATAAAGGGATACATTCAATCCTGTATAGATAGTTCTTCAGGTGTGTAAATTATAATATTTGTTTTTTAGCATTACCAATTACTAGCTCTTAAAACCTGTCTTATTGTTCTTTAGTAGTGATTTGAGTGCTTGGTTAATACTTTTTAAGTATGAGGCCATTTCAAAAAGATCTTTCTTTTATCGGAATACGTCCACATAAATAATAGATCTGCTGTTAAAGCAGAGGCAGAATTCAGTTACTTCTGCAGCTGTAGGTTGGTATTATATCCAGTTTTAAACCACCCACATTTCCACAGCATCCACCCAGTCATGTGTTAAGTGGCACGATTAACATCTGTCGTGTGTGCTTCACTGTCAGCCTTAGAAAGCTGGGTACGTAGGATAACAATTTATTTTAGTAGAGCTAATTTTAATTGTATTTCTGTATGCCTGAATTAGAAAAGGCAGACCTGAAGATGTGTCCTTGAAGCAGAAGGCAATGATGGTGTACATACCTAGGGAGCCTTAAAGTCCTCATTTCAGCTGATCTATGAGAAAGTTGGCTTCTGCCAAGCGTGCTTTTCCTTTTGAATTGTCAAGTTCCTTGCAATCTCCAGAAAGCTCCATGGTTCAAAATGGTGGCCAGCAATCAATGGTGGTTGTTATCCACCATTTCTGGACTTGGAGTTTTCTGGAGCTCCTGGACCTTTAAAGACCCTGGAGATGAGGTGTGGGTGAGAGGATGATACAGGTGGTGGCTGTGTAGCTGCTTCAGTCGTTCAGTTTCCTGCCTAAGCTTTGACTCTGTACTTAAAAATATCGGATGCTGGCATCTCTAAATTTCAGTTCCAAGTGGTGGGAAATTCACAAGATCGGTTGTTTTTTTCTCAAATGTTGCCATCTTGGCCTGAACTCAAATGACAGCAGCTGTTCTCATGAGATTTCAATTTCAGCCAACTGAAAAAACAGCCTTTTCCTTTTCAGATCTAGCCAGCTAGTGATGGTGGCAGTGACTTCTCTTCACAATTTTAGGAATCCATACATCCCCTCCCACACGCCACATACACGCGAAGAATAAAATGGACTCCAGTGTGCTATGTATTTATCGTTTCTGCTGAATGGAATTGTGTATTTTGTATGTGGAAAATGTGGCCCAGTCCTCCAGTGTTCAGCATTTACATTTAGTATGCAACATATTCACTAAGGATTTATGTGTAAAGATCTGTAAAACAAAAAACTTTCCTCTAGGGAAGCACTGACTGGGAATGACTTCCAACTTCAGTCACACGCGATGCTATTGAAATGCCAGCTCCTTCTGATTGATCTCTGCCAGCGTTCACTTGCCCTTCTTCCTCTCCAGCTTTCAGCAGCATATGGAGCATCAAAAGACTCGTGGGCAGCTTGGCTTGACCTGAAAAAATCAGAAAGCAGTACTGCTTTTAAAAATAGGGTGCGGAAGCTGAAGGCAACTCGTGCTTCTGTCTCACAGGAACAGGAGTGGCGGAGGTCGAAGAGGACTTGGTGTGTGTGTTGAGAGGATTGGGACCAGGTATGAAGGGAAAAAATAGGCTTGTACTTCTCCTCCCCTCTCTTACACATGGTTGTGTTCCTTGAGTGTGGCATGGGACTATGACTTCTACAGTCTCTGATGGAAGGTGGAAAAGGTGCTCGCTTCCCACCCCCCCTTCCCACAGTCTAGACCCTTGTAACTGATGGGCTTTCAGTCGCTGGCTGCTCTTCTGGGGTACCTTGTTACCAGGCACCTTTTTCCTCACCACTATCCAGGACTGGCACCCTGTGATCTCTGTGGATAGCTAGGGAGATGTCCCATATATATGTCTTCAGTGCCCCAAGACAGAAAATTATGGTTTTGAATAATGCAGATTTGGTTCAATTTAGACTATAGGAAAGGAGGAAAACACTGAGAATTTATCATACTTGTGAATAACCACTTATATGAGAGTTTGGGTTTTTCTCATTCTTTCTCCCATCTGAATTCATAGAACTCCTGATGGTTAGCCTGAGAGCCATCTTGTTCAGGCTTCTTCTCATGTTGTAGAAAGGAAAGTCTAAAACCTTCTGTTTGAGAGCTTATTTAATCCAGGGATGTGGAATTCCCAGCCAGATTGATAGGAGGTTAAATTCGTGATTGTGGGCTGAAAAACTGAGTGACACATTTGAAACTTGATCTTAGATTTGAGGTATCTTAAGGGAGAGTGTCTTTTCTAGGCTGGTGCAATGCTGTTCTTATTTAAACCTTGTGGAGCTGAGAGGAGTTAGCTGATCACTGTTACATGTGTATAGGTTAAGCTCTGGCATCTGTACAGCAGTCCTCTGGCTGTTCAGACACCATAAAAGAAAATCTGGCCCCAAATATTCTTGATATGTTGTCTATGCCACATCCAAATCCAAGCCTATGCTAGTATGTGCTCACTTAGAAACCATTAATGGAATTCAACAAGTATAAGTGCATGCCTGTACCTGAAATCTCTGTGCAAGTTTGTAACGTGGAATTCTCCATAGCTGTCATTGGAGAGGAATGGGCCTTTATTAGGATAGATTCATCTCATCCTAAGGTCTGTGTTTTTCTATGCCGACTACAGATGTAACCTAGAGTGTGTAACCCAGCTACTAATACCATTTTTTGGTAGGTGTGTGAAGATAGGCAAGTTGAATCTCCCTCCTTGTGGCAGTCAGGCAACAGGGAGCTGCTTGCCATCAGGTATGTGTCACAGCTAAATCCTCCTTCTCAGGATCAGGAAATTGGAAGCAGTTCCTGGATGCCTGTCCTGTGCATCAGAGAGTTACAGCACAGGGGGATATCTTGCTCCAAAATCTGTGTTAATGAACACTTAGAGAAAACATAAAAATAACCTTAAGAGGAACATTCTCATTTGCAGTCAGGACTGTGGATACAGAGCTGGCAAAGACTGCCTGGAGCTGGATGTGATGTTATAAGGAAAAGAAACATGAACTGCCAATAGATGCTCAAGGTAACCCATCCCTCAAACTAACAGGTCTGGGACTAGGAACTTAGAAGATGCTCCAGTATCTTACTGGATGACCTTAAACATATTTTTTCTCCTTGTTGTAGTTCTAGTTCCTAGTAAATATAATGTGGGCAAGGCGTTGATTTCTTGCAAAAGCCTTTGTGCTGGTTTAAGACAATTTACAGTGTGGTGCCTGGGAAACAAGCTACCTCCCCTTTAGTTTTAAGGACTACCCTTTCACCAGTGAGGAGAGACTAATTAGAGAAGATGTAAGTGAAAAATCAAAGTTTAGTAAAAACAGAAACAATAACAGGCATAATAACAGTAAAAATCACTAGATACAAAGGTGCTGATTCCCATGGATTGCCTGGGGAACGAGGAGAAACAAGATATGGAAAGATGGAATACAATACACATTTTTTGGGTTACCCAGGACACCCTTTGTCAGGCCAAATGAGGAGATTCTGTGCAAGTGCTGAAGGGTTTTTTCCTGGTACTGGAGAGGTAGGGAGTTCCAAAAAAGTACTGTAGAACTGCCATTTAATTTTTGTCAATAGGTCTTAATATAAGATAGCATTAGAAATATTATATGAATAGATGCAGTAACTTAATCAATGATGAGAGAAAAAGTTTACAGGTAGAATATATCAAATGCAGCTCTAATTGTGCATTTAGGTGACTTAAAGTAGTAAAAACTGATCCATGTTTTCCATATGCAGAGGTCAGTAAGCAAGCTTTATCATAAACAGAAAATAGACTCGCTCATCTTTCAAAGGAAAAGATGATTTTATAAAAGCAACAGATATCTTCATCAACATAAAAGTAAATAAAACATAGTGATAATAATACATAACTGCTTTCTAATGAAGGTTTTTCAATTAGTGATAAAATAAAATATGTTCTTTAGGAACTGTATCCATGTTCATGCTTGGCTTATCTGACAGAGACTAACAAACCTTGGTTATGTGATTTAACGTGATTTTTGATTATAGTGACAATGGTAAGATTTCTTCCATTTTCCATATATGAATTCTGCTTAAATCATAGAGCTTGAGCTTTTAATTTAAGCAGTTCTTTTACATTTAATATTTTTTCACTTTTTTTAACCTCTACAAGAACATCATGCTTTCTTTGTTGGTATCTCAAATTCTCCCTGTCTAGGCCATATAGAAATAGTTTTTTACCTTCTCTGTTGCTATTAACACAATGTCACAGGGTATAAGAATGGCCTGTCCAAGTTTTTTACAGGACACCAGGTTGTGTTGCCTTGCCCAGAGATAGAAGGATGGATGTTTACTGTGAGAATCTTTCTAGAGCTTGGGAGTAGAGGATCTGGGTGATTGCAGTAATTCCCAGCATGAACTGATGTAAAGCAGCACTGGTGTTTTTTCATTGAGGGAGTCCAGGAGCAATCAGGTGATCCACAATGATGTTTGGAGGCAGAAATGAATGTAGTCAGTAGATGCTGAAGTAAACTGCTGCAATGTGGTCTGCAAAAAAGCATGTTGTGTCTGCAGCCCTAGTTGAAGGAAGAGAATTACCTTAGACAGTCTTGAGCAGAATGTGAGAAGCAGGGCTTGTTTGTGTCCAGCTGACATGTGCTGTTATTAAAAATGACAGTGGCAAGGACACCAGTCAAGTGCACCACAGTTGCCTTGAATGCAGTTACATTTTTGACTTTTGAAACATTGAATTGTGAATGGTTTTCAACAAACCAGATGGAACATACAGGAAAAAAAAGGTCAAGAGTGCAATAAAAAATTTTGTCAGCATATGCTTTTCTAAAAGCAATTTTATTGTCACATTGATTTTGAGTTCTCCTTAACAACAATGAAAAGAAACCAATGGGATTTTTAAAATTAATGTAGCACTCTTTTGCTATTCTAAAATAAATATGCTTTTTTCAATATAATTATTCAAAGGATTTGTATCTGACTTATATATTAAAATACTTGGAATTATATTTACATTTTTAAAGACATGTGCTACCTTGTGTGTCCAACCACACAGTTTCAGCTGTTTAGCCTACATCAGACTAATGCTGATGTGACTCCACACATGCAATACCTGTTACCCAAGTTTATATTTTTCCTTTCTACCTAGAAAAATGAAATCCAACACATGTAGCTGAAGTGGTTTAAAACATCAGTAGCTGTTCTCTGCCAGCAGAAGGTCACAGTCAGCTGCTGAGCTGCCTTAGTGGGTTGGTTTGCTGTCACCTACTTCTGTACAAAGTCAGCTGGGTTAGCTTTTGCTTTTGCTGGGGGTGTGTGTGGTTGTTCAGTCTCTCATGGAAAACAACTGCAGGAACTTGCTCTTAAACTGTTACAGATGTTTCCAAATTATTGCCAACTCTTTAGGGCTCTGGTACAATGCTGTGTGCAGAGCAAGGCTTTTAAAAAAATGTCAAAGCATCACAAGCCATCTTAACAACGGCGAGGAGTGTTTTAGAACTATTTTTGCCCTAATTGTACACTGGGAAGAGAGACAGTTCCTTGCAAGAACAGGACTTCCTAATAATGAATTTATAAGAATAAAACTTGTAAAGTGTATTTGACAGTATTTAGCAGCTGCAGAATTTCGTCATTTGTTCCCTGATTTCATGCTGTCAAATCTGACAACATGAGCTAGTGCCAATCTTTGCTTTGAAAGACAATTTCCTTTTTTATAAAAATTCTAATTATTAAAGCTAAATTTAGATTTTATGAAAAGGAAGTTTTTAGTCCTTTATATTTGTCAAATAGCTTTCAAAAACTAAGTTGGTTCTACCTTTGACAATTAGTCAAAATAATATTTACTGAAAACCATAGGTTTTTTTTTCCACCTTCTGCTACCAATGGATGAAGTTGGTGTGAATGGCAAGGAAGGTACTTGTATTTTTGATACACATAAAACCTGATTATCAACTGCGTAGAATTCTGGATATATTAACCATTTTCAGACACACTTAGATGGGCACACTTGGATCTCATTTAGCTAAAGATACTATTGATCACCCACTGCATGTGGAGGAGAGGGTGTTCAACCCGGGAAGTTAACTTGGATGTTGCCATAATTTGGGTCCTAAAGATATACAACTCTTTTGTCTTTAAAATGACAGTGCTTTTAACACCCTTTTAATTGAATTTTCAGGTACTATAGGCAAAGGTTTGAATTAATGCAGATTAGCAGCTGCTACTGTAACCTATGTTCTGGATAAAGGCTATCTAAGCTCAGATGCTACTGGCCTTCTGAACTGTTCTGTGCTTTGTCCAGATTCCATCACAACCCAGAAAGCACAGACCAGTTATTCCACTGCTTACCTGAAAATAATGCATGTGACAGTTTATGGTTTGGGGGCAAGATACACTTTTATTAACTAGCAGCAAGCTAGTCTCCTGACCTCTTTCCCTGGAATACACCAGACTTCTGGATGCAGAACTGATGCAAGTGTACAGTTGGCTGGTAATGAGGGATTTGAGCCCTTTTCCCTCTTTCCCCCACATGAACTTAGTGTGGAGACTATAATGAGAGTTACAGTAAGTACATTGCCACCACTCAGAAAACTTTGGTGCTGGTGTTCTGGGGCATCTTGACTATGTTCTCACAAGTATAACCAATAAAGGTGGGACCACTGAAAAAAGTGCTAATGAAACATGAATTTTCTGCACCATCTGATGGAACAGCCATGTTCAGCTTCTGAAACAATATTCCTGAATGAACAGTTTTTACTTACTGTATTATACTGCTGTAGTTCTAGCCTAGTTCTCTGAGAAATAATGAAACATATACATTAAAAATGAGAAAATCTCAGCACAGTGCAAAATATTGTAGAACACATACCTATGAGGCATCCAGTGCACACAGACTCATAGAATAGTTAAGATGGGAGGGAGCCTCTGGAGATCATCTAGACCAGCTCCTGTGCTCAAGTAGGGTCAGTTGAAGCAGATTGCTCAGGGCCATGTTCAGTCAGATTTTGAGAATCTCCAAGCATGGAGACTCCACAACCTCTGCAGGAAACCTGCGTTCAATCAACCTCTTGATTAAAAAAAGCAAGGTTTTCTTATGTTCAAAAGGAATTTCCTGTATTTCAGTTTGTGACATTTGGCCCTTGTCGATTCACTGGCCCCCACAGAGAAAAGCCTTACTCAGTCTTCTTTGTACCCTCCCATCACATATTACACACATTAATGAGATGCCCTGACCCTCTGTTCTCCAGGATGACCAGTTCCAGCTCTCTCAGCCTCCCCTTGTATGACCTGCACTTGTCTTTGTGATCCTTTGCAGATCCTGCTCCAGTAGGTCCATGTCTCTCTTGTACTGGGAAGCCCTGAACTGGACAGAGTACTCCAGGTGTGGCCTCACCAGGGCTGAGTAGAGGGGCAGGATCACATCCCTTGACCTGCTGGCAGTGCCCCCACCTCATGCAGGTCAGGATGGTGTTGACCTTCTTTGTGAAGCTTATATGGTCTAGTATTGTGTGGCAAGTTTCACCAGAGAGAAATAAAATTTTAGAAGGAGTGAACTAGCTTGAATTAAATTTTTAAATGGCAAAATATGGCCTCAGTGACATGAACAATGTGTGCTAGTAAACTACAGGAGAAAAACTGTCAATCTGGGAATGACACAACTGCCCACAGAGGCTTCAGTGATCAATGAAAGCAACCTAAAGAACCTCCAGAGTCGATTTCTTGGGAAATCTCTTGGCCTGGGAATAAGCCTTGGGGTGGCATTGGGCAAGGGGCTAGGACATCTAGTAGGCTACCAAGCTACCAAATAATATGCTGCAGCCTGCGGGAGTTCTCTGTATAAGCTCCATTTTTACGTAACTGTCTTCTTATTAGAGTTGTATTTGGTTACATATCTAAAATACTCCTGCTGCTGGCTTCGCATAAAGCTAGTTGTAAAGAATAGTTAGAGGTGAGTCTTTGTGTTTTCCCTCTCCCTTGCTTCCAGTTATTTAGTCATGAGAACATGATGAGGAACTGTTTTGATTTTTTTTTTCCCCACATGCTGGGTGATTAAGGACCTGAGTGCTGAAGACCCACTTTCCCCTTCCTTGAGCATCATTTTCTCTTCCACCCAATTTGCAATATGTTTTTTAGGCTCTGCTGGAGCTCATGAAACATTCATACCTGTGGTTATATGGTACATTTTGTAGCACTTGTACCCTGGTATTACTGTGTGCCTTTAGCCACATGACATCCTTGTGTCTAACCCGAGGGACATGGATTTTACTGATGGACCACTTGGTGAATAAGGAATGGATGCACTTCAAAGGGTTGTAATCAGTGACTCAGTGTCTAGGTGAAGACCAGTGACAAGTGATTTTCCTCAGGGACTGGTGTGCCTGACACTGTTTGACGTCTTTGTTGGCAACATGGACAGTGGGATCGAGTGCACCCTCAGCAAGTTTGCCGATGACACCGAGCTGAGCAGTGGGGTCAGCACGCTGGAGGAAGGGGGTGTTGTCCAGAGGGATGTGGACAGGCAGGTCTGTGTAAACCTCATGAAGCTCTACAAGGCTAGATTCAAGGTTCTACAGATGGATCAGTGCAATCCCAAGTACAAGTACAGGCTGGGTGGTGAATGGATTGAAAGCAGCCCTGAAGAGGTCTTGGTGAGTGTTGGTGAATGAGAAGCTCAGTATGACCCAGCAATGTGGACTCGCAGTCCAGAAAGCCAAACACTTCCTGGGCTGCTTCAAAAGATGCACAGCCAACAGGGCCAGGGAGTTATTCTCCCCTTCTGCTGCAGTGTGGTGAGACTCCACCTGGAGCACTGCATCCAGCTCTGGAACCCTAACAGAAGAACGACATAGACCTGTTGGAGTGAATCCAAAAGAGTGTCATGAAGATGATCAGAGGGCTGGACCACCCCTCCCAAGAAAACAGGCTGAGAGATTTCAGTCATTCAGCCTGGAGAAGAGAAAGCTCTGGAGAGACCTTATAGCAGTCTTCCAGTACCTGAAGGGGCCCTATGAGAAAGCTATAGAGGGGCTTTTTTACAGGGGCATGTAGTGATAGGCCAAGGGGGAGTGGCTTTAAAAGGAAAGAGGGTAGGTTTAGATCAGATACTAGGAATAAGTTTGTTATTGAGTGAAGCACTGCCACAAGTTGCCCAGAAAAATTGTGGGTACCCCATTCTAGGAGGTATTCAGGTTGGGTGGGGCCTTGAACTACCTGGTCTTAATGGTAGGTGTCCCTGTCCATGGCAGGGGGGTTGGAACTAGTGGTCTTTAAAGTCCCTTTGAAACCCCAGACCATTCTGATTGTATGATATCTGATATGCTGTTTACATAAATTATGGACCTAAACATTTTGTCTGAAAACGTGCATGAAAGAAAGTTATTCTCTGCTTCCTTCCTCCCCCAGAATCGTAACTGTCCATGATTATATATTGGCAGATGTTTATGTCTGGCCCTAGTTAATGCTCTTTCATTTCATGGTGGTCCTACTTCTGGACTCGGAGCTTCAATACTGATTCTGTACTTGGAGGTCCATTCTGATGTGCCAAAACCAAAGAAAGGAGTATCCATATACAAAAGGACAGAACTGGACAGAATGATTGCACTGCTTCCTTTTTCTTCAACATACTGTAGTCTGATTTGGGTTCTAATTTGAAATATAATTGCAAAAGTCAAAGGAGGCTTCATAATATTCATAAAATCTCTCAGATGAGGAGTCTTTTTAGCTGGCTTAAAGAAACCCATGCCACATCAAATGTGTTACCTGTGGGCCCCAGTTTCTCTGTGTCAGCCATTGCTGTTAAGAAGCTCTTTCTCATGCAGCATGTGGCCAAAAATCACTTCAGGCTCCTGTGTTCCAGGAGGGTCTGAGTAGTTAACAAGGTATTTAATTGTCTGATTGCTCTGGAGGCTTCAGTTTAGGAGAATGCTGAAAAACAGCTCACAAGTTCATCTAAATGCTCTGGCTAGCTGGATTAATTTTCAGGATGTTTTGTGGGTTTTGAAGGAAACATCATATCTGAAGGAGGTTTTTGCAGCTCACCTGCTTGATGATTGGGACTGCCCAGGGAAGCAGTGCAATTGCAGGAGAGTCCCTGTGGAAGAACCCATCTATGTTAGCCTCCTGTTAGCAGGCTCAGTGCACCTGGAGCAGTTGCAGGTGGTGACAGTGTCTGCTGGAGGTGTGTGCTGGAGGTGTGGCCAACTTACGGAGTTGCAGGAGGAGAGGAGCAGACTATGTGTATGGTATCGGGGAAGATGGAAAAAGGATTGAGAGTGTCTTCACAGAGACCCTGCAGAGACGAGAACCTGAATGAACTGACTGTGCAAAACGGGGCAGCCAGAACTGTGGGCAGTTTTTATATAAGTGGAGGAACACTGTGTTGAGGAACACTGGAGGCTTATGACTTCTGTCAGAAGTTGTCCTTACTAGATTGCTTCTTACCTTGAAAAGGAAGGTCAGGCGATTTCTGTGTTGAATGGATAAATGTAAATGTGGCCACCTTAAAAAAATCCTAGAATTTTAACTTGGAGAACTACAAGCCAGTCAGCCTTACTTCAGCCCCTGGGAAAATCATGGAGTGAGTCCTTTTGTAATATGTTTCTGGACAAATTGGTGATTGAAACAGTCAGAATGTATTTCTTAAGAGTAAATCATTCTTGACCAACTAAGTTGCTTTGCTATGATGAAATCGCTGTTGTTGTGGATGAGAGAGTACTGTGTCATTCACCTTGGCTTTAGCAGAAAGTTCTATAGAGTTTCCCACAATATTCTCATGTCCAAACTGGGGCCTGACTGTCTGGATGAACTAGCAACAATTAGAAACCCGGTTGGATGTTTAGGCTCAGAGTGTAGCAGTTAATGGTTCATATTCTGCCTGGATACCAGTCGAGTACCACAGGGGTTTCTACCATTTAATGTTTTTTTCAGTGACCTGAAAAAGGCAACAGAATGCATTTTGGTTTAAGTTTGCAGATGATGCCATACTGGGAGGGCCAGTAGATAGGAAAGGATTTTCATCTATAGGGACCCTGATAAATAAGAGTTGTGGGTTGACAGGAACCCTGTGAAATTCAGTAGGGCAAATGCAAACTCCTGCTTAGAAACAGTGTGGGCTGGAAATGTGGCAGTCGACTGGTGGCAGTTCAGCAGAGTACTTTGGTCACCCAGCTGATGGGAAGCTGAATACAAGCCAGCAGTGTACCTTGGTAGCAAAGGCCAACAGCATTCAGCAGCTGGGAAATGAAGGGGAGGTGTTGTCCTCTAATCAACACTCACTAGGTGTCATCTAGCATATTGCATCTTTTGGACCTTTTCCATCTTCCCTGATACAATACATATAGTTTTGGATCCCACAATACAGGAGATTATGAGCTGCAGTGAGTTCAGCAGAGGCCACCAAAATGGTAAGGGATTGATTTGGAGCTCTTGTCCTGAGAGAAGCTGAGGGACCTGGTCTTGCTTATCCTGGAGAAGAGATGGCTTTTGGGGGAACCTGTTAGTGAACTTCTGTACCTACAAGGAGTTTATTCAGAAGATAAAGCCAGGCTTTCCCAAGCACTGTGTTGGTTGGAGGATGAGAGATATTGGGCATAAACTGAAGAGACTTTAAAGAAAAAGAGACTTGAGAAGAAACTTGAAAGACTCAAAGTGAGTATAAGGAAAAAAGCTTTCTCATCATCAGGATATTCAAGCAGTGAGATTGCCCAAAGATTGTGTAGTCTCCACCCTTTGAGGTTTCAAGACTGACTGAGCAACCTGATATGACATCAGAGCTGTGAGCAGTTGGTTGGACTAGATCATGCCCAGAGAGCCCTTCCAACCTCAAATATCCTGTGATCCTGTGCATAAGAGTATGTATAGATTATGTACAGAATGAGTTCTGTGGAGACTATAAATGGAATGTCTTCACAGAGGCCACAAAGGTTCACATTTGACAAGTAATGTATACTTTTTAAAATAAGGAATATTCAGATTTTCATGAAAGGAAAAATAAAATGTAAAAAAAACTATATCTGCTCTTCTCTGCCTTCCCAGTTCTTTGCAGATCTTATTTTAGCCCAGAACCAGCAAAGTCTGAAATGTTGTCACCATATTCATGCACACATTCCTTTCCTGAATTCATGTTGAATGCATCTCTGTGAAAGATTTAATAAATGACTTCCATTTACATCATTGATGTAGTGAATAGAGCATGAAAGGTGGAAAAAACAGCTTTCAAAATATAAGTGTAGCTGTTCTATTTGGGGACAACCCTTCAAATACCTGAATTATTGCATGTCTATTAAAGTGAAGACAGTAAGGGTGATACATGTATTCTAGGTAAACACCATGCTGGTGTTTGACAGTTTGCAAATAATTCATACAATAAATGTCCCCTAATGTAGTCTAAATGCATCTCTCAGATATTTCCAACTGGGCAGCATAGATGTAATCAAGAATAATTGAAGAGCTGATTTTGTGCTATGTTAACAGAACTGTCTTCCTGAATATGTTAGGATGCCTAACATCATGGCTTTCTCCATGATCATATTGTTTGAATTGGATGTGAAAGAATGGTTAGTACTATTTAGTCATAATCTGCCATAAGAATCTTAAATAGCTTATAAAAAAATCATAATTATGTTCCTAAGTCTGATGGTATTTCAGATCTTGCAGTGATAAAGGTTTTTTTGGTCTTGCTTCAGAATTACTTTTAGAAAAAGAAGTATGCTCTCAACCTAATCATGTCAGCATAAGAACACCTGCAAAATTAGATCAAAAGAAAAAGTAAAATTACTGAGATTTGCTTGCTATGAATAGCACTGGTGTGAATGCGTTAAGCAGTCATGTTTGCTGTACTGAAAATGCAACATACCCAGGGGAACCAGTACAAAAGAAAACAAATTTGGGGATGTATTGACTGTTTGAGATAACAGTTTGGATATTTTCTGTGAGGTAGTGAGTGAAACACCTGTGGGGATCATCAGATGTGCCTCAAGCTGGAGGATGATCATGAGAACTCTGCAAGCTGAGTAACGCTGTTCTTGTCTGGAAAATGTTGGGTTTTGTTGTGACAGAAGCAAAAATCTTACTTGACTACTGAAGTCTTAATGGCTGATCATCTCCCTTGGGTGCCTGGCCTAGAAACCAGCCAGTGCAAAGTGATCAGCTCTCAAAGACTGTGTGCAGCAAACGTCAAGGAGGGGATGTGCTTTGTGTACAGGTGGATGTTGGTGTGGTGGGATGGGAAAGATACCAAGCTTCTATCAGGGTTGGAGACCTTCAAAGCCTGTGTCTGTAACTGGTACCTTGCACATTTCTGATAGCAGTTTTGTGATAATGTAATGATGTAAGTAAGCACGGTGAAAAAAAATGGTGATCATCACAAGACTGCCTAAAACTGCTAGAGATGGAAAACAAACTAATTAGGTAAGAATATGCTTATTGAAAGGCCTCCTTAAATGCTATTCCTTTGTAGCCATTTGATCCTCCTTAAGTAGGGAAACTATTAGTCTGTTTCTTCGGCTCTGTATTTTTATTTATTTTGAAAAAGGCTTTAGAAAAACCCCAGACACCAGAAAACCCAAATCACAGCAAAAAAATTGCTGCTAAAGGTTTATTTTAATAGTGCTCCTCAGAACACAACAGAAATGTTAGTTCTGTCTTTCCTTTCATAACACTTTACATGTCCTGTATGTATCAATATTTGCTGGGAACTGGAGAAGAGGAAACAAATTTCCTTTAGGGTGCAGCACCTAAGGAGGAGCTTACTAATACCTTTTGATAGATTTTGTGATGACTTCATGGGTCTCACCTGAAGTTAAGCCCTTGACATGAAGATAAAGGTGTTGAAATACTTCTGTCACTACATAGATTACTACTTACATTATTTTCTTCAGGCTCAGGTGAGCAGAGCATGAGTAGGAGCTTCACCTAGCCCAGTGGAATTAGTGAAAGTATATGGAGAATGGGATTTGCAGCCTGTGTACTGTTATTTGGTTATCGTCACGTTTAGATTAAAATACTTGTTAGTGCATTAAATTACTTAAATTTGCTGCTATTTTAAGGATACTGACAAGATCTCTTTAGGTCCCAAGTCCCTCCCATCCTCCCCCAGCCTTTACCTGTGATTCATGATCATTATTTAGCAATAATTATGCTGAAACATAGTGTAAAAGTTTCCAATGTGTTAAATTACATCTTCAAGTCTATACTTGATAACTGTTAGACTTTAGGACATTGAACACAGAATCTTCTGACAACTTTATATATTTGTGTTCTAGATCCTTTATATTTGTCCTGATTGAATAATGCCCAGTGAAGGCTCTGCAGTACCTGTGCTGCTTTCATATTTCCGAGTATGCTAATTACATCCTGCTCATATTCATTCCTCTTTGCATGTCCCAAATATGTCCTGTTTTCTCTTCTAGATAACGAGAGATACAAAGCTCTGTTATTTGCTGCTATAGCTAAACTTAGTCAAGCCAAGCAGAAGACAGGCCAAGGGAAGTTCAGACAAAGCAGGCCTGACAAGTGTTTGTCCTGAAGCCTTGAAAACTCAGTGCAAAGCCCATGATTTGTTCCTGGAAGTGGAAATACTGGGCTGCAGGGTGGCAAGAACTGAAAGAACAACTTAAGCAGTAGGCAATAGAGCATACCTTGCATTTATTTTAATATTTTATTTTATTTTACTTCATTTCATTTCATTTTATTTCATTTTTATATTTTATTTTATTTTAATTTTCAGTTATTGCAGAGCCTTTTCAGAGCATGCAGTGCCTGACTTCTGGATTTATATTTCACCCTAGTAACTATTCTGTAATTAAAATGTTTCTCCTGTGTGGGTTTTTACCCTCTGCTTACAGCCACAAATTTAGATTGATCAGGCTATAATAGTAGCCGTGACATTTAATGGTTTTTATAGGCCATTCTCATTGTAATAAACCAGCAAAATAATGCTGATTTTTTAAATGTATCCATTAAATTAAGAAATTTGTTTTATATAAGTAACTGCTTTCAGGATAGAAGGTATCTTTTATGTTGAAACCTTACCAAATAGTATTTCAAAACAACTGAAAGATTTTTGTGTTTTGGCTGCATATAAATCTCAGTTTGCTGGAAGTAGGTGAGGGCTCTTTAATTCCAGTTTTCCTGTTTGTTGCTGAAGCAGTGAAGCATTCAGAAAAAGACAATTTCACTTTGATTAAATGCCTAAAAAGTTATCTGGTTGATAAAAAAAAAAAAAAGGAAAAAAAGAAAGAAAGAAAAAGGATGTTGCATAAGCTTTTAATATTTAATTTCTATACTCTAAGTATCCGGAAGAACATTTAGTTCCTGTTTTGAAAGATAAATGCCGTATATTGGAAAGTGTACTGAAGGCTCATTTGCAGTCACGACGCTTGTTTGCTTCTCTAGTATGTACGTGCAGGGAAGAGTAGAAAGGGTTGAGTGGGCAGTTGGCAGTCATTCATTGTCAGTGATTGCTAGTCATTCATAAAAAACTGCAGAGCTGAGAGGTGGAGCCAGCAGCAGCAGCCGCCTTTCAGGCTCTTGCAGAAGATGAGTTTGTGCAATCACAAGCGATTTGAGAAGCTGCTCAAATATGGTATGAATGTAATGAGAAGATGTGTGCTAAATGCATCTAATTAAAAGGGGCTGCTTAGAATAAAGAAAACTGTTTCAATTATTTTCTTCTCAAGCCTACAGTGGTTTGTGAACATGGATATCTAATGTTGTTTAGGTAAAGACAATAAATCACTTTCAAGGAGTGCCCTCTAGTTTATGTGACACCTCTGGAATATGTCTTTTGTCTTTAAAATAAGCAGTTTTAGGAAATTAATGGGTCTTGATCCAGAGATAAAAGGGAAATTTTGAGGTAAGTAGGGAATATATTATTGTACTTCATAATTTTGAGACAAAAATGACAGCAAACGTTTAATTTCAAGAAGAGACTGTGTCAGAAGCAGCAAGCCATCCTTTATGTTCTCACTCTAAAAATTGCTGCATCTATATTTTTCCCGTCGCTGCAATGACTGCCAGTCTCCTAGATGGTCTCGACAAGATTTTATTTTATCTTTTTATCCAAAGTGTGTCAGTTACAGCAGCTTGAAAGACTTCAATTTTAATTTACAAGTCTGATTTATTCAAAACTTGGTGTGAGTAAAAGCTATTGTATCAGCTGTTCTCTCTCTTCTAGTTTGGCCTATGCATTTCCCAGCTTCTCAGAAAGCTGCAGAGCTGTCACTGCAGGCTGATCTACAGCTGGCTGGGACATGGTATTTTAGGCTGGGTTTATGTCCAGGCTGCCATTGCATTTAAATGTCAGGAGCTCACCTGAAACTAGAAGCTCCTTGGTTGTTAAGTTGAGGCTTAGAGCCCTAAACCAAAACACTTACTCCCTTACAGAACCAAAAATCTTCATTGAAAAATGAAATGGTCACTCTTGAATTTCCTGTATTTGACCTATTTGCAGATGGACTCCTGTGCCCAGTACTGCTCTAAGCATGGTCTGGAAGAATATAATGCTGGGCTAGGAGATTTCATTTGAAATTAGGTTCTGGAGCAGTCTCTATGGTTTAGAAGGCAATGAATGTGTTTGTTCTTTATCAGATGGCAGAATTTCAAAGCGACCCCACTCTCTCTTTAATAAATTACTAATTAAATTGTACACTGTAGGCTCTTTGAAGCTTTTTCAGAAGCTCTGACTAAAATATATATAAGCCAAACATCACTATGGCAGTGTTCCAATGAAAGTGCATGTATGCTTTATCTCCTTTTGAGGAAGCTTCATGTTGTAGTTGAGGCAACTCAAACTATAGCAGTCACTGTTTTCAGTAGGAGTGAGTGCATATCCCCTGGGGCTCTGGTTTCTCTTTGTTCTCAAGAATTTCTCAGTGCTCTCATTGGTATTAACAAGTGTAATTTATGTACATCAAAGAAAAATACACACTTGAAGAAAGAATATTCTATGTGACCTGCTGAGAGATCAGTGTATGCAAGATTGGGCTGGAGGTGAGACTTCCCAGGTGTGTTACTTTTTCTCATAGAGTGGACTGGCAGAGTCTCATGCACCAGTAAATACACTTTCCTGCAGTAGACAGGTTTCCTCTTCTGAGATGGAGAAGTGGCCAGTTGCTCAAGTTCAGCACCACGCAAGGGGTTTGATGCCTTCCTTATCCATATGTACATGTACAATTAATTTGCTGTGTCAAAGTGAAGGGATTTACAGATGCTTAAAAAATATCTGTTCATATGATTACGTGGGTGTTAAATGAGTGTGCTTGGTTCCTTGCATTTTGAAAAATGAAGTGCTGTACAAATGCAATTTTTAAAGCCATCTCTTTTCGATTTTAAGACACATTTCAGAACAGAGGAAAGAAATCAAATGTAAGCTTGCATTGCACCTTACTGATATTTCATCTTTTGGAAGTTTCAGGTAATGTATTGTCTGTTCATTTGAAGCCCATTCAGCTGGGTCATATTTGGAGGCTGGCTTGAAGTCCTTGTCTGTTACTGGAGAGCAGCTGATATTAGAGATGAGTGATGCATAGCTGTTTATGTACAGCTCTAAACATTATGTAGGGGAATGTGGTGCCCTGAAAAGACTCTCAAACCCAGGCTAGTCCCACTTTAGGATTTGAGCATCCAGCCATTAAAGATACCTTTTTAGATTCCTAATGATCTCTTTCATTGCAGCAGTCAGAAAGTAGGAAAGTAGGAGCAGCAGCAGATCAATCACAGTACTTTGTGCTGACCTACTGCTGATGAGTACGTGTATTGCAATATACTGGTTTGCTTTTAATTTCTCTCTGCAGTCAGCACTGCAGGTTTTGGTATTCCAAAGTAGATAACATTTTACAATGTTGGGGATTTTTTAAGAGATTCATCCTTTTAAATAAAAGAGATAAAAGCCAGTCTGTCAGTGAAATGCATCTCACAGCTGTAGTCAGATTGGCAGTTTCTATTTTTAACTTGGCAACTTCCCCATGTAGCATGCTACAGCTTTCTGTGACATTTCAGATATAGCTAATATCCTCTCAATTTTTGGGAGGCCCATCTTATTTTTGCATCCCCCAAACAACAGCAGTGGATGCTTCTGGAGAATGAAGGGAAAGGGCTATGCCAAGCTGAGCGACTCAAGTGCTCTCCCTATGTAGCCTCATCTACCGTCTTTTATTAGTATTCGACCCAAAATATAGGACTGGATGGAACGTTTGCCCAACCCAGTAAAGTATTTTTTGTGCTTATATGTTGTTCTTAGAGTCCAGTGCTAACAACTAACTACAGAAATAGATTTATTTGATCAGAAAAATCGTAGTCCTGTATTTGATTCTTTTTCTTGGAACAATAAAAAACCCAAAAAAACATACAAATGCCTCTGTGACAGAAGTGCCATGGCTGCTGCAAGGCTGAGAAACCTACCTGCAGAAACATTTTTTTTATGTTTTATCTTTGCTGCCAGTACAAATTCTAACCAATAACTTGTCTCAGTGCAGATTTTCACATATTGCTTCTACCCACTACTGTGGTTTTCTGCTTGCTTCCGTGTGAAAACGGGAAAATGTGAAAGAGCTGGTAGTACTGGCTAACTGACTAGTACTCAGTTGCCATCCATACAGCTAAAATAGGATGCCTCAGACTATGTATGAACATCTGCAATATCACTGGCTTCTTCTAGGGTGGTTGGTTATGAAAAAAAAAAAAGCTGGTACATTGAAAGGAATAGGAAACTCTGTATCTAGACTCCCTATGGCTCAGTCTAAAGTAAATATGGACAACAAATATGATATTCCTACATGTGCCTTTTTCTCCTTGCTATGCAAGAACCACAGAGGCACTGACTGTTTTGTGGATGAGTAAAGTCACAGGAGTCAAGTCTCTCTGTATATGAACAAACCATTTTGGAATAGATTAGTGAACCTCATTTCCTAAGCCCAAGTAACTTATCTTTTCCATCTTTCTAGGTAGCTGTGTGTTCTGTCATTGGCTGTAGCCTAAATTCAAGGACAAAAATTTGGACAGTGTTTAAGAACTTAAAAATTCAGATAGACTTTTTACTGAAATCTCTCACATGCCTGATAAGACTTTATCAACCCACTCCAAAACATCCCTTTAAGCATGATTACTTTCAAAAATCATTCCCAAAGGTCCTGTTTGTATGTGAAGACAATACATGTTTATGCATGCTTCCCCTTGCAGTTCTGTCTTGTACGGCTGTAATGGAGATTTCCAGGAAAAATGTATTTGGAGGCTTTCAGGAGAACCATAAAGAAACCCTCCACAGTAAGAGCTATTTTCTTAGCTTATTCTGTTGAAACTGCCATGTAATCTGGTTCAAAATCCTTTACTCCTCTGACCCTATCTTCTTGTGTTACAGTAGAGTAGATAGAGTTTTAAGACAGCTAATATCTCCTTGTGTGGTTTTGAGAAGAAGGGTAGTGGAGCCTATTGAGGTAAACAAACTAGCTGCTTGTTTTTGCTTTAGAGAGTCTTCATCTGATTGATTCTAGAAATTACTGCAGAATTGTCTCTAGTAGAACTGGAGATGAGGAGGAATTTCTGACGTGGGGGCAAGGCAGCGCCTGAATGTGCTGGCTGAGAGGAGCACAGTGTGTGCCACAGCACGGTTCCCTAGCCTGCTTCTAGCACCCAGCCCTCTCTGACAGCTGAGCTGATGGGAAAGGCAGCTATTACCCTCCTTGAGATTCAGAAATTAGAGCCTGACCTTGTATGCACCCTATAAGCACCTTTTCCATTTTGGGTTTGTATGAACTAGTGGCAGACAGGCCAAATCCTTTTGAAGTTCTTTCTGTTTATATTTACTATTTAATGTAATCTGACAAGCATAGAGCTTAGTCTTTCAGTAGTGTGTGGGTTTTGGGAAACCTCTATCTGCTTTTCTGCAAATGTATGGAGCTGGAAAGTGATAGCCAGGCTTTTTTTCATACTGTGAGTGACATAAACGTAAGCCACAGTCCTGTCACATGATGGAGGGGAAGATGATAATACTGTCTGATCCGAGAGAACTTTGATGAACATCAAGTACAAAAATGTCCATTCTGTTCATGTATTCTAAGTTAATGTTGAAGACTGGCCTTGTTGTAGAAAGCATTGCAGTCTCAACTGTTCTTTGCTGCAGAGAAAAAAAATGAATAACCAAAAAAAAAGAAAAGCTGATATAGGTGCAGGAAAAATTGTATTTGCTCTATTGTAAAGAATAATTTTGAATGTCCAGGGGCACACATGAGAAAATGGAAAGAGGATGCAGAGGATGGGGAGTAGGAAGAATGAAGGCATACACTGTTGTGAATGGAAATGTGTGTGGTTTTTAACTCCTTGAACCATACGGTACTATACGGTTTTTGCTTAGAAAGTATAAATCTACCAATGTGTGAAAAATCTGCAAAAACAATGTTCAATTCCATGTTATGATTAGAAATGGCTACTTTTTAATTCTAAGGTGGGAGGAAGGGGAAAGGTCTAATCAGAATAAATGCATCTTTTATATATTTTTTTCTAACAAATTTCTAGAGCAAAGATTTTTAAGTTTTGAAGAAAATCATGTTTATTTTAGATTCCTAGCTGTATAAATCTTGTATAAATATGGGGACCTGAACTGTAATCTTTCTGTCTACTGGGAGTAAGGGTACTTGGCATGAACTTAACATCTAGAAACCACAACTGAGTCAGTGAGTTCTCCACACAACCTCTAGGTGAAGGCTCTGTGCACCTGTGGATTAAATATTTTTTTGATAAATCATTTACTGTCATCATACTATGATTCAGGGTGTCAGGCCTGATGTGCTAAGGGTTAGAGTAAAGTTTAGACTCTTCCAGACCTGAAGAATTTTAAATGTAAACCCTGGGTTAAAATCCTGCATTACCACGAGCTTCCTATGGCAACGTTGTGCTCCATTCGCAGAATTCCCTTTCCTGCCAAAGTGCTTAAAAGAAAAATCCATTCTTCTCCCCCTCAATTGTAGTTTTCCTGACAAGCAGAAACCATCCTTTTCATCCTTTTTTTCCAATTGATTGCTGAGGTGTAATATTAAAAAGTGTCATTCAGGTTGGGGTTGAGATGGGGAAGGAAGGAATTGGCAGTTTTCTGTGGGATGTTTGTGGGGCTGTTGCCCTCCTTGACTTAGCTGGCTGAACTGTGAGACACCTAGGAATCCCAGACAAATAATTACAATGTGTTAGCAATCAGCCAGATGTCAACATGGAGTGCAGGGATGTTTCACACTCACTGTGGAGTCAGTGGAGTCTGTGCAGAAGAGAGCACACACGAGCACCGTGCAGTGAAAATCATCTGACGCACCTTCCCGCACCTGCTCCGGCCACCTGCGGCACTCAACGGTCACTCTTCACACATTGTTCGAGGAACACATCTGTGGGCATGCATGGGATTTTGTAGACAGAAAGTGAAGCCATTGCTCCTCTACAGGGAGATGAGAAGGGGAAAACTTCTGCTGTAGTTTGCCCAAATAATGTCCAGCTTTCATCACTGACACCAGGAACATGGAAGTAGTAAAACATGTGACTTGCTGAATTTATAATCAGTGATGATGCTTCAGTGCACTGAAAAACTGAAGCTGCTGGGTAAAAATCCCGTGTAGCTTTGATTCCATCCCCTGGGAAAAAAAATAAATTATAAAATATAATTCATATCATGCACATAAAATTAAAGAAAATTAGTGATAAAGAGTAGTTAATGCTTCTTAGGTCCCCATGATTTTGGGTTTAATGACTTAGATAAAAGTGAAGTGATTGGAGATGTCTCTCCAAATGAAGAAGAGATGTCTCTTCTTTTTGACATCTCTTCAATTTTTTGAAAAATCAGTTGCCAATTCATAAAACAAATCCTCTTAGAAGAGGGTCCATATTATAGCGGCTTTTATTTCTAGTGCCTTGTAAAAAAATGAACCTGAGTATACTGAGATGTAAAACCCAAAGCCAGAATAAATTTAGAGCAGTTGAGAGTACCCTAGAGTTCAGATAAAATATGGTACCAGGCAATCTAAGACATTGTCCCTGAACAGCCAGTCACTGACTCAGAATTGAGTAGCTTGTTAGCCCATTTCTAAAACAAGCTTTTTGTTCCAGGCTCTTTCATGGGACATCTGCCATACAGACAGATTTCTGAATGCATCTCATCTAAATGCACCAAAATATGGTATTGTGAACAATGGTGGTTTTCTCTTGCTCTTAAATTATTAAGTTTATCCATGGAGTCTGTGCCAATCACTTCTTGTCCTGTCCTATTTATCACCGTCTTGTGGTCTGTATGGTGAAGGAGGTGGTGAGAGAGATCTGTTTTGCAATTCTTCTACAAAACAAACTTTAACATTTTTTCCTTGACTGAAGGTAAATTTTCGGAGTGTGCAAGACTGTGAAAAAACACTCCTCACTTTGTCCTGCATGCCATTTTGATCCAGTTTTTCATTCTAGGTTTTGAGGGTATTCCCATTTCTATATCTTTCTGCTTTCCTATTTTCTTTGACTTTGCATTTTTTCCATTTATTATTTACTGAATACCTTTATTCAGTACAAAGGATAATTTATGTAGCACAATGAAAGGAAGAACATTGAATTATTAGTACAAACAACAACAAAAAGAAGAATAAAGTCTCAAAAAGGACAAATAATACTGAATTAATACCACACAGTTAAGGTGGGTGAGAATCAGGCATCATTCTCATTGGAATATCAGCTGTTTTTTTCCGAATAGTCTGGCAGCCATCACTCATGCTTCAATCCCCCATGCTTTAGTTTATGCTCTTTTTGCTCATGGCTGTAGTGCTCAAGGTGTGTCCCAAAGGACTCTTCAGCTTAGGCAGTCCAAACCCCATCAGCTGGTGAGAAATGAGCAGGTGCCCTGTGGGGCCATCCAGGCACATGAAGGGAGGGAGGGCACTTCAGCAATACGGGTGGGGCTCTTGTGTTCTGTGGGAGCTGGAGCTGATAACGCAGCTCTGAGGTGGAGGAGAGCAGAGCACTGTAAGGGCTGTTGCTCCACCAGAGCAAAACAGACGTGGATGGAAAAGATTATATTCTGCCAAAATAACTGTGAAAATGTCCTCAGCTGCTCCTAGATCTTTCTAGTTTTTTTTTATCTGTTAATATTGGCCGGTACTTTTTTCTTTTTCAGTCAGGCTAGGGTAGAGGGAGTAGTTTGGATTTCTCTTCTTGCCCATTGTAACATTTATCTGGAGCACAGACTAGGTCATGTTTTGGTGTAGGCCGAAGCCTGAGCAGAACTTAATCTGGCTGTGCCATAAAAAGCAACAAAAGTGTTTCTGTAAAAAAATCAGCAATAAAAGGAGGCCCAAGGATAGTCTCCAGCCTTTATTGGATACAGGATGATAGATAGTGACAAAAGGATGATGAGAAAACAGAGGTTCTTATTGCTTCAATTTTTAATAGCAAAACCAGTTACTCTCTGGATACCCAGACCCCTGAGCTGAAAGAAGAGGGATGGGGAGCACAGTTATACCTCCATAATCCAGGAGAAATTGTTAGTGACCTGCTACACCACTTAGCCTATACCCTGGCACGCACCTGAGGGTACTGAGGGAACTGGCAAAGTGCTCACTGGGCCACTTCCCGTCATTTGCCAGCAGTCCTGGATAAGCAAGGAGATCACAGCTGGCTGGAAAGATGTGCCATCTATCTACATGAAGGGTTGGAAGGAGGATCTGAGTAACTACAGGCCTGTCAGTCAGACTTTGGTGCCAGAGAAGGCCATAGAGCAGACCTTCCTGAGTGCCGTGGGGCAGTACATGCAGGACAGCCGGGGGATCACGGCCAGCCAGCCTTGGTTTAGGAAAGGCAGGTCCTAAGGAAAGGCAGGTCACAGAAGGCTGTGATAAAGGGACATGTTTAGTGGATGAAGGAAGGAATGTGGATGTGTCTACCTGTATATAGTAAAGCCTTTAACAGTGTCCCTCACAGGATACTCCTGAAAAAGCTGGCAGCCCATGGATTTGGTGGTACACTCTTCACTGGCTGTAAAACTGTCTGGATGGCTGGGCCCAGGGGAGTGGTGGTGAATGGAGTCACAGGCAATTGTCACTATGGGCTCCCTAGGGCTCAGCACTGGGGCCAGTCCTGTTTAATATCTCTATCAATGGGTGAGGGAATCGAGTGCACCTTCAGTGGGTTTGTGCCCAACACCAAGTTGGGTGGGAGTATTGATCTGATGGAGGGCAGGAAGGCTCTGCAGAGGGATCTGGACAGGCTGGATCAGTGGGCCTGGGGCCAACAGCATTCAACAAGGCCAAGTGCTGGGTCCTGCCCTTGGGTCACAACAACCCCAGGCTGTGCTCCATGCTGGGGGTACAGAGTGCTCAGTGGGAAAGGACCTGGGAGTGCTGGTCAACAGCAGCTGGACACGAGCAGCTGTGCCCAGGTGGCCAAGAAGGCCAATGGCATCCTGGCCTGTAACAGCAATAGTGTGGCCAGCAGGACCAGGGCAGTGATTGTATCCCTGTGCCTAACACCGGTGAGGCCATGCCTTGAGACACTGAGGTGCTGTCTAGAGAAGGGCAGCAGAGCTGGTGAAGGGTCTGGAGCACAAGTCCTGTGAGGAGTGGCTGAGGCAGCTGGGGCTGTTTATGCTGGAGAGGAGGAGGCTCAGGGGAGACTGTATCACTCCCAGTGATCTTAAGGGTCTTTTCCAATCTAAACAATTTGGTGATTCTGTGATGTTGCTGATTTGCAGCATACAAGAAAGCCTGAAGAAAGACCCTATTGCAAACCTACCATGTTTTTGCAGAGCCTCTGTAATTGTGAGGGGCCTAGACAGGAGAGTGGAAAGCTGTTTACAAGCTTTCTGGAAAGCTTTGTCTGCTTTTGAGGAGGAAGGACCACAGTTCTGAGGAGGCCCTTCTGCAGGTATTTACTGGTTTGCATCCTTGGTCTGGTGTATGACATCTACAGTGCGATGCAGGGCAGCTGACAAATCACAGATATTTTCTGTATTAGTAGTTTTGTAAAGCTATAAAGTTTGAAATTTCCGTAAAACGGAGCAGACCATGCAGGATCATTTCTTCAGGATGCCCTTAGAAATTAAAGTTGGGCTTCTCATTTACATCCTGTAAATACATTGGAAAGCTCCCTCTTTAAGCTCCCTCTTTGTGAAGCTCTGTGATCATTGCTTACCATGGAAGTATTTCTGTGCCTCCTATATTCTCAAAACAGTTTATTTCCGGGCGTCATTTTTTTGGTCACATGAGTCTGTGGATAGATAATTTATCTTGATTATTTGCAACAAAAATATGCAATGCCACGTGCTTCTCCAGGACCTAGTTTTCTGGTTAAAAGTTTGTCATGCTGAAAGAGAATCAAATAGTAGCAGTAGTAACATTATGCTCTGGTCTAAAAGAAGAGTTACTGGCTTATAAGCAATTTACTTTTCTCTTGTTTTTTCAGCTTGGATACCTGTGGAATTAGTGACTCTTCTAGACATGATTTCAAAACCGCTTCAGCGGAGAAAACTGCTTTCAGTTGGTCAGATGGTTCTGTCTTAAAACAATGGTGATATGTTACTATGTATTGTTACTGCAGTTTAAATTATTTTGCTTTTTAATACCTTGAAACTTTTCTGCAGGAGATGGTGATGATAGCTTGCTTTTAAAATGTGCAGAAGTTGTCCATCTTCGTGAAGCAGACCTTTAAGATCAGGGGAACAGCAACGCTATATGAGTGCACAGAAAATCCCCATCCATTAGTAAGAGTAGCTAGGGAGGCATGAATGAGAGAAAATATTTCACATGGAATATTCATGCTATTCTGAATATTTTTAAATCTTCCTATGCTAGCACCCAAAACTACATTTCAGGTAGTATTTAAAGTGTAGGAATCCACTGATTTAGAAGATCAATGAAATTAAAAGACAAGCTGCAATGAAGTGACAGGCTTGAAACAGTGTGACAACACTTGTTAACACAAAAGGGAAACAAAATACAAAATTTTACCAAAAATAGTTAACACCAGAAGTTTAGGAAATGGTGTGTAGTATTTCTTCCTCAAATGAAGTTTTGTGGTATTTGAGCTGTGATTCGTAGATGACTTCTAAATCTTTTGATAGCAGTAGCTACCATGTTTTCTTTAAACTCATATGTTCAGATGGAACACATTTGAATTCTGAACTGGAAAGTACTTTAAATTAAGTGTACCTTGAGTCCAGAAGTGGACTTGCTGCTGATCACATCTGTAACTGTGAAGGTTTTAGATTTGATGGATGAGAGATAGCCTTCAGATACCGTAGGGATCATCATAAAGTAAGGACCTGAACAGAAAAGTAGACCATTTTTTGGAGTTACCTGAAATGATATGGGATATGCTGTGTTGTTCTGCTGTAATTTTCTTTCTGTGTGCTTACAAGTCACTTATCATCATTGGATTTTGTTTAGATTTCAAAATAGAAATAGTGATAGCAATTTGGGGGCGGGTGTGGTTTTTTATTACTTTTGGGAGAAACAGATTGCTTAGTTCATAGGTAGGGGTTATATACAATAGGCAAGGAGAAAAAAAAATGGCATGATATGTAAGGCAAATTAAATATCTCCTTAAGGGTTATTTAGAAAGCATTTTGTATTATCAGTCAAGCAAATCTGTTTGTGAATATCATCTGGTATTCAGGGAATTTTTTTTTATCAAAGAAGACAGAAATGCCCACAAGCCAAAGTGTTTCAGAAGTCAGGCAGAAAAAATGACTGGGTTTGGCTATGATGCCTTAAACCACATTTTGGTTTTACGTTATTGTACCTGGAGTCCTTGATGTTTGGACAGATATATCTGACAGGACTTGCCATTACCAGGAGTGTACATATCCACAGTGTACCAGCCCTCCTTAAAAAGGTCATTTTGGAAAAAGTCATATGGTAACAAAGCTTGAGCTCGGAGGGAGGCTTCGTACTACCACCACATGTATGTTGGTCAGGAAGCCTGTTCGAGAAGATTCCTTTGTGACTCTTTCCTGTAGGAGGAGGTTTTCCCTTCAGGGAGTGAACAGAGGCAGCTTGGCTTAATGGAGGGTTTTGTAGTACAGAAAAAAATCTCTCCAGTGTGACTTTACTCCTTCTTAGCAGAGGAATGATGACCTCCCCTTCTGAATTTCCAGGGCAGTAAAGGAGATTAGAAGGTGTTCTGTGTGTTTGATACTGTCTGCATCTGATAATGTTTCCTAGGACCACAATATTTTCTTTGTATTATCTGAGAAAACCAGGAGATCTGTCTAGGTAGTAGAAAAGGAGAGAATGCCTCAGTAATTGCTCTGCTGCTTAGTGTCTAGGGGATTTTCTTAGGTTGCCTTTATCACCACCTTCTGCCATGTCTTGATGTAATTTGATATTTTAATTTTTTTTTTTTTTTACTTGGACCTTGCAATTTCAGAGAGATAATTCAGTGAGTTTGACATGTAGAAGCCAGGAGAAATGCTTTTTAAAAATAAAAATATCCAGTTAATTTTTTTCTTAGACTGCAAGTACAAAAAATGAGCTAGTCATGTAATTGTCATCTGTTGTTTTCAGTGGTCAGAGTTAATGCTATTCTGGGTGCTCTGACTGCATTTAGACCCATGTGATTTAATAAGTTATTTTCAAATGTAACCATTCCACTGTTTTTTTCATGCTAGGAACAGTTACAGGGAGACTTGCAATGTCACTGCAATGTATTTTTTATTATATAATTGAAATGTGCTTCATTCTGAACTGTTTTACCATCACTTTTTTGTAGCAGAATTTACACAGCATGTAATTTTATCCTTATACTGCATTATCTATATTCTAGTTACTCACCCAATTAAGAGAAGTAGGAAAGAATACTGAGCCAATTAAATGAGCAAATTGACTGTTCTGAGGGTCTATTTAACAAGTTCTTTTACATCAAAACCTACAATATTAATCAGATGGAGAATTTCTTTGGTTCTGACAAAAATGACAGCCTGTTATACATCTATGCTGGAGACATACAAGGCTTCATCAAAATACTGTTGCTGTCGACCAAAAAAATATTGCAGTCCTCTGTGGACAAAAGAGCTAAGAAATTTACAAAATATATTTATAAACCACAATTATCTTTTTGGAGTAAAAGATAAATATTATTTTTAGGTTTAAAATATCTGAGGAAGAGAACAGTTCAAAAGTGTTAAACTACTTTACCACCACCCTGTGGTAAAGAAATAAGTCAGTGTTTAAAAAAAATTCTGTAGAAAATTAGCATTTTTATTGCAATAAAAGCAATAGACAATGTTTTATCAGCATAAAGTATCACAGAAATGGCTTATTGATGAACAGTGTTCTGGGTAAATACGCACACTTTAAAATTTTGCATCTCAGTGTTAAATGCACATATAACTTTAAAATACAGTTTTAGTTTGCAGTCCTGCCTCCATATTATTAGCATTTAAAACAAAAACTAATTAGTGCCTCCATATTACTAGCATTTAAACAAAAAAACTAATTAGTAATTCTAATTTAGTTATGTCTGTGTTAATAGGATTCAGTCACAAATATAAGTGATATATCATCTATTGTGAGTATAAAGCATTGGAAGGACAAATAATCATTTAAACAATTATGTCTATTTTTACTGCATTGATTTGGTAACTTGGTATGTCTTTTATGAGCATTCTGAGTAAACTGTAGGTGGGTGAGAAATTAATTTCCTGAAATTCTGTCTTTTCTCATGGTGGTAATAGAAAGTCAATATTTTACAGAGGCAAAGTGGATCTGCCATAGGTAAGTATGTATTGTTGTGTGGAGGATGCTAAATGTAATTCCAAAGTGGTAGTGTAAATAATGACTACAAATATATTTATTAGTCTAAACTCCAGAAAAGTCAGACAGGAAATGTGAACTCAGTAATATGCTGTCACTTTGAATCACATGATAAAATAAAGCAGAATTGAAAATGTATCAGTAAAATAAATCAATGAAACTAAGTATGTCTGGTAATATATAAAGCGTTTGAAGATCTGAATTTGTGCTTTAAATTATAAGTAAACCCCAACCTTCATATAGGAAGGGGAAATGTTCTGTAATGAAGCGATCATTTGATAAATTCTGTTAGTTACTAAATCAAATTTAGTGCTTTCAAAGTATTTCCAATTGGTGTGTTCCACATACATGTGCAGTACAAACATGGAACTAATGCTGAAGAGGGAGAGCAAATCTGGAAAAGATGTAAGATGAAGGCATGTTTGCTATATAAGGCTTGCAAATGTCAGTAATTTTGCTTCCCACATCTTTGGAAGTCTTTGCAATATGTCCTTCTGCATTTCAGTGCTGTTATTTAGAAATCTCTTAATATCATTGTACAGGCAAAAAAAAGCTTTAGTTTTGTTTAGTTGAGCTTGCTTTACTGAATTGCAGTATTCACATCAACCACCAAACACACCATAAACATGGCTGGAGAATTAAACCTGCATCATTCCTGCATCCATTTTAGCAAAGGATGATAATTAAGTTGTTCAGAATGGCTGAAAGGCAAGACTCAAAATGCTGCTTGACTACCTCTGGAGGGTGAATGATTACATTGCATTACAAACTGTGATTTAAAATGAGGTATTGCTGCTTTCCCTTCATTATGGATTTTTTTGGTTTGAGTTTGGGGGGCTTAGTTCTGACATGTCTCAGAATTTTCCTTCTTTGGTAATCCTGTATTGATTCTCATCTTCCAGCTACAAGGAACCAGGTGAGACTCCTGCCAGCATTTACCTTTGTTACCAAAAGCTAGTAAAGTGATACACTAAGAACCAGCAATCCTTCCCCTTCCCCTTCCCCTTCCCCAGTGATTCCCAGCAGAGACTGCAATTTCAAGCATGTATGAGTGTGCCATTCACATCTTTGATTTGTGAAGCTGGTATTCTGGGGTTGGGGGGAAGCAGTCACTTTGTCACCCTTTTTCCTTGAGAAAACACTGATGTTATCTCAATAGGAGTTGCTAGAATTCACTCTGCTACTACTTTCTGATTTCTGCCCAGATGGGGGAGTGTCCAGGATGTATGGGGCTGGTTGAAGAGAAGCAGAGCTCAGAGGGGAAAAAAATCCTCTCTTTACAGGTTACAGAGTGAGAAATTACACTATCCAAATTTTTTTTCCAATTTTTTTTAGAGAAGTAAACTACATACTTAGAATCAAACCAAGCTGAGATCTTAACCAGCAGATTTTAGTGATACCCTAGGGAGTGGGGTTCTGAAGGTACTCTAAGATATAAGCAAGAAAGAGGATTTTTCTTCATTTTATTTTACAATATTCTGATACAGTAAGCTTTTTATTTTCATGCTTACTTCTTCACTTGATGATAAACTCTGCTGCACAGAACAAAGTAATTTCTGTTGGTTTAGAACTTTGCATAGCCTTAAGCCAAAGCTACTGCTGATCAAACATTGTTAGAAAGTATACCTTTAGAGCTGTTAAATTGCATTAATATATTTTGTTTGAGATTGTCAGTTTTTCAAATAAATGCTTCAAGATTTTCTGGCTTTTGCCTTTTATAAATTCAAGAATGTTTAAAAAATGTGAGTTTTTAAGCTCAAGGTATGTACTTCACTTCTGCTTATGCACTTCAGAGTGGTATACTGTAATAGACATATTTCATAGTACTGCACCATATATATATTCATAAAAAGTATTTAAAATTACATAATTAAAATTTAATCTGAAAGCAATATTCCTTTTAAGTTACTGGCATGGTTTTTTGCAAGAAGTGGAGAGTGTTTCAGCAGCTAACTAAGCCAATGATGTGGTGTGCCCTTAGATCACACTGCATGGAACATCAGCTTGGCACTTTGGCTACCAAAGCCATACATGTTTGAAAATATTTGTCCTGTTCTTCAGAAATTAATTCACACAGTTTGTCATTATTGTGCTGCACATACAATCTGATTTCATGTTCTGCTTGCTTTTATATACTGTGGTCCTCCAGCAAAGCAAGAAGCAATATTGGAGAAGAGAGGAAAAAAATTCCCATTGACAGTATCTGTGCATAGATACCATTTCCTGAGATGGTACCAGGTTTTTGGATTACACTGTTTTTCATTGTTCAATTGCCTAGCTATATGCACTGAGTTATTTTTATTCCTGTGGACTGTAACACCCATATCAATAGAATGGAGATAATTCTATTTTTTTAAAAGCATCTTGAAATCTGCCAACTGAAATAAGAGCCTTCCTTCCTTCCTTCCTTCCTTCCTTCCTTCCTTCCTTCCTTCCTTCCTTCCTTCCTTCCTTCCTTCCTTCCTTCCTTCCTTCCTTCCTTCCTTCCTTCCTTCCTTCCTTCCTTCCTTCCTTCCTTCCTTCCTTCCTTCCTTCCTTCCTTCCTTCCTTCCTTCCTTCCTTCCTTCCTTCCTTCCTTCCTTCCTTCCTTCCTTCCTTCCTTCCTTCCTTCCTTCCTTCCTTCCTTCCTTCCCTCCCTCCCTCCCTCCCTCCCTCCCTCCCTCTTGTCCTTCTCAATATGGTGAATTATCTATTATTGTCTTGTAGTATGTGGTCTGAGTCTTTGTCTTCCCTCTGAGCATCTTGATAAATCTTGAAAGGAATAATTTGAACTCTTTACAGCTGCTGAAATTTTAATAAGATTACTTGTTCTGATAATATACTTATCTTTCCCGTCAGAGTATAAGTTTCAGGTAAAGTTGATTGCCTCCATAAGCTATGTGCACCTTGAGAAGTTATTTTAAAATAATTTAGATTTGTTTTGTACTACTGTAAGTCAAATGATTTTTTAAGCCTTAAGCATATTGTGAGGCAACACAAATTACCAACCATGGTAGCTTCTTTTTGACGTAGGTAATATTGTACCAAATCTTGGGTTGATTCTGATGTCAGACGATTGTAGTTAGAACTGGAATTTTTGATTGCCTTTTAAAGTTAAAAACATGGAAAAGATGCTGAATGTAAAAACTATTTTCAATGAAGCGATTATGGCAAAATAGAAAAGCATTAAAATGGAAAATAAACCACTTTCCCACTGTCCTGCCCATTGAAGTGAAGACTTGCCAGTTTTCCAGTGAGCTGTGGGATGTGCTGCTCTGAGCAGTGTTTCTCTCCCTTATTGGTAACTGCATGGTGGATGGTGCATGGTTTTTTTTGAGGACAGCTGGCTGTCTCAGCTGCCAAAGAATGAAAAAGCTCTCAGAAAAATACAGCATGTTAGACCAAATGCCTATTAACTTCATGCCATGTGAAGTTCATGAAGTTTCCATCATTGAAGATAATGAAGAACTTGATTGGATATGGTCCCAGGTGACCTGCTGTAGTAGCCCATGCTTGAGCAGGGTGGGGTTGGATGAGGGACCTCAAGCAGTCCTTCTGAAGCTCAAGGATTCTGTGATTCTCTAAAATTAAATTCAACAGAATTCACCCAAATCAGGGCATGTCTGTATGTGTTAGTTTTCCTAGGTCTCTGTCTTCTTAAATGAGTTCTTAATGAAATTGGAAAATAATTTCCTGGATTTTTATTTTCAATCAGATATATCATCAGGATAACGATATTTAAAGTGTTATAGTTCTGTGTAAATATTTCAAGATCCTCATTATTGTAATGCTTCACTACATTACAATATGTAATATACATATTGTATCATTACATATTGTACATACACAGCATATTTTGTTTCTTGGGAACTTCCACTAGTATATCTTACAGCCCTGTTAAATAAAAATAATTAAATAATTGTGCTTTGAATTCACTTAATGCATAATCATTTTACTCAGCCAGATTCACATTCAGCCAGAGGTTCATAAACCATTTTACTGTTGACTGGATGTCACAGTCAGTGTCAAAAGTGACAGACACCATCATTAGCCATGGTCTTGACAGCAACCTAATACTGTTGGCATGGGAAGTGATCATGTCTATGTCAGGCTGCTTGCCAGTCTGAAGTCATTAATGGTACTTGTACTCAGAACAGCTACTCTAATGGCCTTTTCTTAAAATCTGCATTATGGTAAATCCCATTCCTGTAATTCTAGTCCTCCTACCAGACCTCCTGACTGGCAGAACTTGGAACACAGTACAAATATAAGTGTTGGACTCAAATGTTAGTTTCTTTTTAAGATAAATGCTTTAATAATGCAAATCATTTTTACTTTCATTATTACTGTCGTAGATTTTATTATATGAACCAAGCATATTTTAGGGGGACCTTAACTGCCCTTAGGAGCTTTCATCTTTTTGAAATTACAGCAAATAAAGCACTTACCACTTCTGAAACCACATGTATAGATAGATCTCTGTTTCTGCTTCTAATGTAACATGACAGACAATGCAAGGAAAAGTCAGTGTCTGAAAACTCATAACTCTGCAGGTGGTTTGGAGTAAGATTCTTCTTATATACATTTTCTTTTAATCTGAACTTTCTTCTTCTTAGTGATGTTAAAAAATACTTTTAGTGGGCTTGTATACTAAGAAAAGCATCTGTAATAAGTTTAATGGGAATCCTTTGTATCTTTGTCTTTCACCATTAATTGTTGAGAGACTACAGGTGACTAGTTCCTCGCTTTTGGAAAACAAAATTATTTTAGAATAACTGACTCACTATTTCTCCCCCAAACCATAGGGCTTTAAGAAACTTCTCTATTTTAGCACTGATAGCTGCTGTATTTATGTAGGTCATTTATTTGTGTCTTTACATCCCCATCTCAAAGGGAGAAATGGAATGAATGTATCATAGAAGAAGGGAACCTTCACCAGGAAACTCTACTCAGAGTTGAGTCTTTGAGTGAAAGTACCCAACTTTCTTCAAGCTGACCAAACTAAGTGATAGCGGAAAACTTCCAGTTAGCTAAATTTATGTTTGACTAGGCCAGACTCAGATAATCTAAAATAAGATAATTGTTTAACTGGGGGAACTCTGGTCTGCCTGGTGAATCTTATTTGAGCTCTTAAAAAGGAGAAATTGGTCCAACTTCAGAATTTTCCTGAGCCATGAAAACCATGCAGTTTCCTCTCTTCTCCAGAACTTTGTCCTTTCTTTCAGTCCATCAGAGGTTTGCCTTGGAAGTCTCCCTGGCAGCTTTTCAAGTTTAGATTTCTTCAGTGCCCTCCCTTTGATGGTCCATGGCAGGAGCTGCCAGTCAGAGGAACTCTGAGGAGCAAAGCAGTCTCTCTGGGGACCCCAGGGAAGTAGGTAGAGCAACGCAATGGGGTGGCTTTCCTCCTCTTCTTTACTTGCTTCCTTTCTGGGTTAAACACATATAAGGTAGGTACATGATAAACTGAAAACAAACTAAATAATTCTACCATCTGTTACAAGCCATCAAAACAGAAGTAGGATAAAATATGAATTCATAATAGCTTTAAAAATATAGTGCAATTTGGAGAGTAAGCAGGTGAATGTTTATGTAACATAGCTTGCCAAGGGAAAACTAAGTCATGTATTTTTGACGTGTTAATGGTTTTACAGCTTCTTAAATAGAATTGGAGAAATTTATCCAGATACCATTTCAAATAGTCACTGTCACCATAGAGCTAAGGAAGGCACTGTAGGTGCCTTTCTTCCTGAATAGATGCACAAATACAACTTCTGTAAATTGCAGCATATAGGTATTGCTGCCCTCTTTTCTTCCATAAATTGGTGGGTTTAATTAATCTTTTTGTTTCTGGTCGAGTTGCTTCTCTTTTGGCTGACTTCACTCCCTGTAGGAGCCTTTCTGTCCAGTGGTGCAGAAAACCATGTCTGTGATAAGAAGCTTGATGAATCACGAACAGGAATAATTTATACAGAGAATGCAAATGCAGGATATGCAAATGAAATGGGTCATGGGACAAGGATTTTTGTAGTGGGACTTAGTACAGACTCAGATGCAAGACCTGGAGATCAAACATGATCTACAGTGGTGGGGGATATTCATTTTTTGGTTATATATTTACTTATGATAAGCTTGGCTATCTTTTAGAAAGTTTCAAAGAGACTAAAGGTGTTTATGAGCAGTGTAGTAACCAAAGGCCTGGCTATTCGCCACACTCTTCTACATTCCTTTTTAAAAAAAAAATTATTTTACAGGGCAATGATTTTTATTTTTCTCTGAAATTCGTGTTTGTGTCTAAAAAGGCATGTTGCTGAACTCTAAATTTCTTTGGATTACTTTGGAAGAAAACACAAATTTTGGCAAAGAACAACTTCTAGAAGGTTTCCTTAGCTAAAATGTTAGGATAAATAGTGTTGATCCTGTGAGAATGACAAAAAACATCTGTTCTTCAGGGGTGAAAGCTGTTCTTCACTATATGGTAGTTTTCTGTGGGCTTTGCCTTTCAAGTGTGAGATGTTTCTGGAATTCAGGCCATGGTTTCACAGTAGGCAAGAACAGGATAAGGAGAATTCTTGATCTGAAGTCATTGCATTAATACAAATTAATGTGGAAATTGGTTTCTTTGTATTACAGCATAATTTCAGAATCAGTAGCTTATGGAATATACTTACTAAATAATGTCTGTCAAGTTGAATAGATTTAATTGTGCTTCTGAACACTGAGAAGGATGTAACACCCTTTGAGGATTTCTTTCTTATCAATAACATTTGTATTTAGAAATATGTATATGTGCAAAAAGATTTAAAGTAATATCCTAAACTGCTAACCTAAAATTAAGAGTGTGGATGTGGAAAAGAATGATTCATAAAGTACATCAGATGGGCTATTTATTGCATTATGAAAATTAAGAACATATTTTTCATGAATTGAAAACCATTTTGAGAAAGCCAGGTGGTGCTAAAGTTGGGACTGAGTCAGGAGACATCATACTTGCAAATGAGGGAAGCGGTGATAACTGACACCATGTGCTGTTGGTAAGAATTATTGACCCAGTCTGCTCTGTGCTCTTCAAGTCATCCATTAGGTCTTCAAACTACAGCATGTGTCTCTTACAGAGCATAAAGTGTTTCTTGCTTGTTAACTGTTAATAAAGAATTAAGAGTCTAATAGGATAAGCCTAGAATGATGCCCTTTCTCATTATTTCAAGGAAAGGCTATTTTAGTTTACTCAAACTGAAGGAATTTCTGTTTTGTCCTGGTTGGAGGTGGTTTGTCCTCAATAGAGGGGTTTAAAGATGTGCCAAAGTTGGCCTGCAGTTCTATCAGTTCCACCAGTCACCTGGAAGGATGGACACAAAGTTTGTGCACTCAGGTAAATATGATGGGAGCATGGCCTTTTAGCTTTGCATATCCTCCTTTGTTTTTTGTTGTATATTGTAGCACTTCCTGCTGCAGTCTACAGGATAGTTCAGCCTTTTGAACTATTTTGCAAAGAAAATGCCAGCCTGTTAAGCAGTTGCCTTGCAATGTGCAGTATAGAAAACTGAATGTTGGTGTTAATAAATGTTGCCTGTGAGCCTTGGCAGTCCAGTACTGTCAATTTTCTAGTAAACAGCAACCCAATGTAAATGATCCTTGGGTTATTTTCAGCTAACTCATTCAGCAAAGCTAGTGAGTAGTTAACCTTAAGGTATTTTTTGTAAGTCTCTCCCAAGTAGTTAGTCTTGCATGTTCAGTGCTGTCTTTTACTACACCAGGTGCTGGGTCCAGTGCTGTTTAACCTCTTCATTAATGAGCTGAACTGAAAGACAAAATGAACCTGTAGCATGTTCACAGATAACACAGAACTGGAAGGAATAGCTAATGCATGAGGTGAGTGTGTTGCAATTCAGAAGGATCTGAACAGGCTTGGGAACCAGGCAGACAGAAAACTTAAGTTCAACAAAGGAATATACAGTCTTGCATCTGGAGAGTAGTAACTCTAAGCACTGGTACGGGCTAGGGAATGAACATCTAGAAAACGGTCTTCCAGAAGAGGACCTGGAGACTTCATCCCTGGAAACCTGCACTAACTGACCCTGCTTGAGCAGCAAGGTTGGACAAGAAAATCTCAAGATCTCCCTACACACCAAAATGATTCTGCATAAGAACCAAAACATCTTACACATACTATTGAAGTGATACATTCAAGAGACAGAGAAGTAACAGAAAATGAAAGGGAGATTTTATCTTCATAAGCAGTTTAAATTTCCCATTTGATAAAATGGAGGCTTTGAAGATGACTTTTTTCCCCTCATGCGCTCCTGGAATCTTTTGCCTGGGGTCACTTGTATTTTCTCTGTCCATGGGTTTCTTGCTACTACTGGTGCAGCCGTTCTTTATCCCAACCTAAGCACCAACATTTCTTTGACAGGTGATTTCTTCTCATCTAATGATATCAGACTTGCTTGGCCTTTGGGTTTTGATGGGAGCTTCTAGATTCTTTTTATTTCTTGTTTTGCATCCTTTCTGATTCTAAACAGCTAAACAAAGTTCTGTAATAAATTGGAAGGGCCAGTTGTGGTTCTCTCCTGACCTTCCAGCTCAAATATTTTTTGCCTTCTGGTCCTGACTTTTTTCCCACTTTGTGGTGGGAGACCTGGCAGAACTGAAAGAAGGTGTCTTTGGGGTGATGGAGAAAAGCACGAAGAAAGTGAGACTGGGACATTGTGATTTGAGAGACAGATGAACTTCGGTGAAGCGGAAATGAAGTCAGGAGAATTTGTTAGTGGAATACACAAGAGTGAGACATTTTAGGCTGGTCAGTAGACTTAGGGAAGATGTAACAAGGAAGAGCTGTGGGATATTTGTATTTGCATAACATTGGTATATGTAATTTTATGTGAATTTTCCCTCAGACTTTGCAATGGTTTGCTAAGAGTAGGTGTATCCTACAGCCCTACCCATAGTAGGCAGGGAATCTTAAGAAAACCATGATTAAAAAAAATAACTGTGAAGGCAAGTTGAAAAATTAAATAGAAAGTAGAAAAGCATATCAGAATAAGCAATAGGGAAGAAATAGCACAACTGAAGATCAAAGGGATAACTAATGGAGGAAGAAGATGGCAGTAGTTGGGTACAGTGTGGGAAAGAGCTGGGAAAAAGCAGCTACCATCTCTGTCTGTGAGAGAATCATGTTGAAAACTGCTCATTTATGAACCAGTTATGTGATTGCAGTTCCTCACTGCACAGACATTTTCTGAAAAGAAATTGCCACTCCCAACATTTTAGAAGGTGTTATGGAAGCCTGCTAGGTTTTGAAAAAAGAATTAAAAAATAGTGGCAAAGTTTCCTGATTTATCTCAATTGACAAAGATTAGTCAGCTTTGAATGTGTGATCTAGGTGTGCATATTACCTGAAAAAATAATAGTCATTAACAAGTTCTTTTTTAGTAATTTATTTGCGCTACAGTATTCTTTTCCACCAGGGTGCTGGAACATGCTGATTTTTCCTGAGAAGAGACTAGTGAGCTGATAAAACTGGCCTTTTATATATATATAAAAAATATCATCAAGTTTGTGAGCCTCTCATTTAAGTTTCCTGTTCTTGTAACAGTCTCAATAGCAAAGGGCTGGAGTTTAACTCTTTAATATGTAAAGTTACTTGGATAAAGAGTAATGTTGTTTTTCCCAGAGGAACCACATGTTAGTTCAGTGAACTTTTTCTTTTAAAATATTCTTAGTAATTGATCTTGCATATGCGGATCAACGTGAAGAACTGTGTATTGATGTTAATTTCAAATGAGATTATTCCTTTTATTTTTCTTGCTTTTAGATGTGACAGATTGCTAAACTCTGTTATGCACGTACTGATGTAATGAATATTTTTATAGGTTCCATGGAGTTTTCTTAGTGAGCTGAGGTAGATCTTTGTTAATGGGAAAATATTTAAATCCTTGAGGAGAATTTAGCCTCTTACAAACAAGTCTGGTATGATGCAGTGCTGCTGTTGGCATCCACTTGTATTTTCCATCACCAGTTTATCTCATCATCATGTATTTTCTCATTGTCAGTTGATGATGATGCACTGTATGATCAATACTAGGGCACTAAATTTTTCTGTGCAGAGTTGAGAAAAGTAAAAAATTGGTGGAACACTTAATTTTTAGCTGGTATTATTACTGAAAATATTTCAATGCCTTCAGAGAGAAGATGCTCAAGAAAAGCAGAACATAAGTGGCATAATATTTATTTCCACTAGCATTGCTTCTATTTTTGGAAGCAGGTCTCATAGAACTCATTTTACCAGAAAAGAATACAAATTATTTCCCCACTCCTTACCACTGCTCCTCTGTCATTTTTTTCTTCTCTTCCCATCCTGCTCTTAAAATTAGACTTCTAAGAAGTTTTTTAAAAAGCAGCCACTGGGAGACATGTTCATTATATCTGCTCCTCTTCTTGCTTATTGAGCTTTAAGTTGGATGATTAAAGTTGGGGTAGCAGTTGCAAGCAATTGAATTGATGAGTTGGAGGAAAAGCTAGCAGGTGAATTCAGCAGGGTGTTCTTCTTATGATGTAGTTCCTTGATTACCAAGAAAACAGTGCATTATATTTTTTGCAGATAGTTGATCAAGATAGTAAAACGAGCCCCATCTCTAACCCATTTATCTGTAGAAAATCTCAAGTGGGAAATGCATGAAGAGTGGATGATGCTTTGCTCCTTGGGAATTTGGTTTACAGGCTAGGAAGGTGATGCAGGAGGTGAAGCTGCTAGTTTGATTATGTGTATGGTATTGACTATTCAATTTTCATAAAATTATCAATTCTATAACGCTTGGGAAATAAAACCCAAAAGAAGCTCTTGTCTTCCAGGCTGCTTTTTTATCCATCATCCCGCATAAATTATTCTGGATCGAATTAATAATGTAGATATTTGGTGTTTGAAAACAGAAATGTATGCTGTAAATTAAAAAAAAAATATGAAGGTAGTTATGTCAAAATAAGATGTTCACACAAGGGAAAATTTTATTTCTTTTCAGGGGAAAGAGGAGCTGCTACTGTTTTATAAATAATAAAAGGTTCTGTTTGCCAGAAATAGTCTTACGTAAGTAGGCCTAGCTATTCTGTGTATGGAATCAGACAGATTTTTTCTAAATTTCACCATTGCTAGTAAAAGTGGCTTCACATCTTTCCAGTATGGTTTGGGTGGTGTAATGACATCAAACTCTAGGCATTTCTGTTTGTTTGTGTACACAATGAAATTAAGAAGCAATGGATGTATACAAGTAGCATCAGTGCTGTGATGAAGTGCTCTTAAAATAAAATAAGTATGCACAAGTAGAAGTGTCTGGAGATATAAAATATTCAGAGGGTTGAATTAATGACCGAGAAAGATGTTTTGATGTTTTGAAAGTTTCTTTTTTAAAAAAGAATCAATTATGTATTAATATAAAGCTGTTTGATTAGCTGTCGGCAGCGGGTGTTGTCGTGTGCCTGAGGCCGGGCTGGCTTACCCCGGGCTGGGGCACAGGATGGCAGCTCCTCAGGTGCATGGTCACTCAGAGGCAGGAGGAGGGCATGTCCTGCTGTGCTGCAGCCCAGGGGGCTCTCCTGGCATCGTGGTGCAGGCAGCCCTAAGGTGGCCAGTGCCAGGATTTCTCTGGGCTGACTGCAAGAGGTGTTTTCCTGCTAGCCTAAATCCAGCACAGCCCCCGACTGCTCCTTCACAGTGACCTCTGAAATGCATGGCGTGCATAAAGATGGAATTGTGTGTTGTCATTTAGAAGTAGCTGCTATTAGGAAAAAAAATTTAAAATAGATTTTGGAGGAAGTAAAAATCATTACTCATCAAAAATAAGCTGTAATAGAAGATGTTCTGACATTCATTTCAAAATGCTTTTTAAGGACTTTTTCTGCAACTTCATATGAAACACCATCTCTCCCCAAGTTCATTGTAAAATAAAACCTTAGCCAAAAGAAAGTTTCCATGTGTTTTCTCTGTGTGTGTGTATATATAACTAGTTAATGGTCTGTGTAAATAAGGACTGTACTTACTGCCTAAATGATCCATCTTGTTGATACTGTTGTGGAGCCTTATCTGTTGTTATCAGAGCTGAGTTCTGGAGGCTGGATGCTCATTTTGGTGAAATATCAGCTGCCCTATTTTTTAATACATTTTTTTTCTCCTTCTGGCAGAACCCAGATCACACCTAACAGTTTTAATTGAAAAATCACCAAGTCAGTATTAATGTGAACATCTCTCATATGAATCTGCAGATTTTCTTTGGTTCTTGTGTTTAAGACCAGTCCCAGAGAACGGTCTAAATATAGGTCAAAGGATCGTAGAGTTCTGGATTAGCAAATGTCATTAAAGTGCCTCTGAAGTTCTGATCTCTCTGGGATGTATATGTAAAATTAAAGTGTGAATTTCCTGGATTATATTTTCCAGCTTTTAAAGGGATTGTTTCTTTAGTTTAAATTTTCTCCATGGGAGCTGCCATTTATTGATGCCATTTAGCAGAGGACCCAGTTTACAGGAGCGTGCTGAGAAGTCTTTTTTAGAGAACACTGGATATCAGAACATTCTAAGTTGTAAAACATCCTGCTGACTTTATTTTCTAATAAAATGTTTAAAGGTTTTTATATTAACCAAAATAGGTATTAAGTCAACACCCTGGGACTTCAGTCTTCCGTTTTCTTACTAAGACTATATACATGCTAGCTTTAGAGATAGCTCAAAGCATGCAGGATGGTTTTGATCAACCACCACTTCAAATCAGTGTTTTCTGGTAGTGGCTTTTATATGATGTGATAGTGTCACTGAATAATCTAACACAGTATCTTCAGAGTATGTCTGATATCAACTCCTTTTACTTGGGTAGCAGCTGCTAAGCCTAGTGAAGAATCAGAGGATTTAAGGCTTGTCTTATCTTTAACAATATCATGGCATTTTTGCGTTAAGCTTCTTTTTTTACTATTGCTGTCCCACAGATGGTGCAGGCACTGCCCACATGCTTCTCCAGCCTTTTTCATCATGGGGTTGAGAAAACCTTTAAAATTCTTATTGATCACTAGGCAGATCAAACACATTGAAATCTATTTAGTATTCTGTAGTTGATGTGTGACCCTGCTGACCTTAGCCTAACTTCTGTATAATGAAGGCATGCAATTATCCTTCAGAACTATGGTCTTGGGTCAAGTACATAAAATCCAGGACAGAAACTCTCTCTTCAACATGTTAGGGGAAAATTGTGAAAATGGACATACTGTAAGGACTGCCTACAGCAGGATATTTGGAAGCTTTTCTGAAAAGTGAGGAAGGATACAGTCAAACTTTAGGGTCTTCCAGAAGTACTGGTCTCTTTGTTCATGGTTCAGCCCATTTTCTCTGTGTTCTCTTCCCTTCCTCCTCCCACTCAATTTTTAATAGAATCAGATGTTTTCAGCAGTCACAACTTAAAATCTTCAGGTTTTTTGACGGATACATACCAGCCTGGAATTTCTTTTTTAGTTGAAGACCTGCATCTACCAGACATCCAAGGGTACTCTTTTGTGACTTCCCAAAACAATTCAGGGAAAAGGGTGCTTTCCTTGAAATTCCTGCATGCTGTAGTGAAGAGGAAATGTCAGTCTAAGGATGCCCCTTAGGTGTGTCTCAGCAACTGATTATGAGTTAATAAAATCCTAGTTCAGAAGAACTGTTGCAGTGACCCAAAAACCAGCTCTCCTTGGGTAGTGATGGTGCCTGACACTGAGACAAACAGGTGTGAAAAAACAGCAGGTGAGCTGCCCTCCCTGCCCCACTGTTCTCCAGGATTTCTATACAGAAGACACCTGCAGGTTTTCTGTTTCTTTATTTCTTTTTCCTGACAAGTCTTAGGCAGTGGGATCAGAAGACGATAAACTTCACTTAGTTGTTAGGGGCTGTTGTGAATCTGAATTTAAGCTAAATAAAAGTGATGTGATTATCAAATAATGTATAAATTATACAGTTGTTTGAAATTGCAAAAATCGGGTAGCATGATTTAAACTGTTGCTGAGTATTTTGACAACAGTGAGTTAGAGAAGAAAAAAGATGCCTTCTTTAATAATCATAATCATGTTACCTGAGATCTATTTTGGTTCATAAATGTGAAAACATGAGTATCTGCTGAAAAGTAAGTGGGAAACCTGGCACAAAGTGTATTATATGTTCTTATATATTATATAGGAATATGTTTCTTGGTTATTAATTGTTAAGATTCAGTCCATAGTTCTGATTCAGGAGGATGATGTGGAAAAAAATGGGATGAAGAGATATGACAGAAATTTTAGAGGTCATGTCAGGAAATGGACTTTGTGGAGCAATCTCATGAATACTCTCTTGACCTTTTGGATAAATTTTGATTTCTTAAATTAATTTTATAGGGTGTATAATGCTGTTAGTTAGGCTAGTAAAATGTTATTTTTTTGTTTGGGAAAGAGAGAACTGTCTTCAAGTATTGTGTTTCTTTGGCTCATTTCTTAGCTGCTAAATGCTTCCTCTCTGGGTACAACCTTTCAAAGATCAGCAAAGAAAATACTAATAAGCCATGAGACAGTTGCTGCCAGTCTAATGTAATTCCCTTTGTAGTGAAGGCAGAACAGAGGCAGATAAGTGCAGCCAATTCTCCACAGGATGGAGAGAATGCCTATATCCTGGCTTCAGTAAAATGGAAAGAATTATGGAATGGAATTAACTGATTATCTGACAAAAGTACCATATCTTAGTGAAATTCCATTACATGGAAGTACATAGGAACTTGATCACAGTGCAGAGAGAGGGCATGGAGCATTCCCTGAATAGGCAAATGTGCAAGTGGCTAAATTAGCCAGAAGATGCATGTATGGATAAAGTGCATTCTGCACACACAGACATGGATTAACCACATCTGAGCCACTGAAAGATGTCATGCTGCTATGCATTCACAGAAAATATCTTTAAAGTCAGCTTATCCAACCTCACAGGGATGGCTTTGGCATTGGAGAAAACTTGTTTGACAACAAATGTAATCCATCATACTGAAAGGGATCTTGTTTAGATGAGAGAGACAATCCTTGTCCTTGGTCCAGTGGGCTTTTCAAATGCTGTTGGTTGATGAAATGTTAATCTGCATGCTAATTTTATCAATAGGATCCTAAAGTCTCTAGTGGTATGTGAAAATGTCAGTTTCTGGACCCCAGGTCAGATAAAACCTGTGCAAAGTATGGAAGTGATCTGAAATTTTGCTAGATATAGAACATATTTTAGAAATGATGTAAGGAATTTTTTTGCAGTGGTTCTTACAAATCTTGGGACAGATGCGGCTAAGGTTTTGGGGGAAGCCTGTAAATGTAACAAGATTGCTTTTTATCATCTGGTAATCAGGATTGATCCCTGATGAGCAGTGGGAAAATGTAAGTGTTGTGCCTATGTTGTAGAAGAACAACACCTATAGGGTTGTTGGTCTCTCCACAGTATCGGGAGATTATGGAACAAATTATTCTAGAGCCCATTTCTGAGCACATGAGAGACAAGAAGGTGTGCAGAATTGCTAGCATGGCTTTGATAATGACAAGTCATACCTGACCAACATAAGGCCTTCTACAAATGACTGTCTCTTGTAAACAATAGAAGTGCATTGGATGTTGTTTCAAATGTACTTCAGCAAGTTCTCCAGAAGAGTCTTCAGTATCATCCCAGTAAACAACTTGAGTACAGGTGAGTGCTGGTTGGATTGCTACATTCCAAGGCTGGTGGTCCACATCAAAAATACAATTGACAACTGGCTACTAGGGCTATCCCTCAGGAACTGATGGTGGGAACAATGTTGTTTAATGGGATATGTGTCATAACTACAGACTTACCTGGCAATCACTGGACTCTTGGCTGAGCTTGGTGACCATCACTGAACCTGTTTTGCTCCCCACGTTTGGGCTCAGGGCTGTCTTGTCTGCCTTGTCACCGAGGCTGCCATGTCTGCCTGCTTGGTCGTCTTGCTCAGTGGCTGGCTCCCCTTACTTTGCAGAGCTGCTCTTGCTGCTCACAGACAGCACTGCATCTTCAAAAACCATGCTGTTCTCAGCAGGATGTTGGACTAGATGAGGGCCAGAGACCCCTTACAGCCTACATGGGTTTTTTATTCTGTGAAATGTGGCTGTGTTACAACTTGCCTTTCTTACAGCAGTCACATTGCTTTAAATCCTGTTGACTGCTTTGTGAGGCCTTACTTGTTGGTATTTAATTATTTTTTGTTAAAATAGATATAGATTATCAGGCAGACGTTTATTGAGATAAAATGAACAAGGTGAGCTTCATTCTACTTTCATAATGAGATGTAGACAAAGAGAGAGGGCAGTAGGGGCTCTTCTGTAGATTTCAACAGAGATGTCTAGAGGAGTTCTGAAGGGACCACCTCCCACTCTGCCAGAGCTGCAAGGACAATGGTTTGTGGTGAGCAGGCATCTCTGTCATGGTTGCTGCTTTTCTCAATATAGCTTGGTTTCCACAGGACCTGTCTCCTGATGTGGCAGAGGAGCAAGTGAGGTTTGCTGTCCATGTCTTACACCTTGTGATGGGGTGATGTTTGTGTGGCTGCCCCAAGGGATTAGCTGCCAACAGGGGAGGCTCTGTGTTTCTGTTCAGCTGTTAACTGTGCTTCACAGTGGGAGAGGGTGAGAAAGAATGTGTGCTGCCTAGCCTGCTTCCAACACCTTGGTCTCCCTTACAGCAGGTCAGAGAAAAGGTGCCTGCAGCCAAGTAGGTGTTTCCCATAATGCCAAACCCACATTATTTGTGCATGGCACAGCAGGTCTGAGGTTGCTCCTGGAAGCCAGGAATGGTCAGAGTGAAAGTGTCTGTGACACCTTTGCACCCTGCTAGCTCTGCAGCTGGGGGACTGGGGCATCACCCTCTGCTTGCTCCTCCTGGAGCTGGTTCCACTGCATTACACTGGACAGGAAAGCAGGTCTGGCAAGAAAAAATGATCAGATGCTTATAGCTGGTTTACTGCTGGCACTAGCCATGCCAGGCTGGGTAGAATCATTCTGCATTTTGCTGTTACCTTAATTCTGCTCCTACACAGTGCTAATTATAATCCTGATATGATCTAATTAAAAAAAACCAAAAAAACAAAACTCAAAACCCAATCATTACTCCCTATACTGCCTGACTGATTCTAAAACCATGAAAGATGGGCAGGCTTAGCAATTCTGGAGGATCCCTGCTGCAAACTCTGACACATACTTCGTGAATCCTGGGCGGAGAATATGTAAGAATAAACTAGATTGGTAATTATGAATATTGCAAGTAAAATCTCAATATTAAAAAGTATGCTTTCCAGATAATTTATATGAATAAGTAGATGTGCATATGATGGTCTGTACACAAATAAGCAGCTGCAGGTATTTTGGGGGGGAAGATGACTGCGCAGCCATTTTTGTATTTGAAGCTTTTCTGAGTAGAGAATCACTTCATTTGTACTATGGTTTGTAATTCCAACTCTGCCACTAAAACCCAGTGTGATTTTAATGGTTTTTAATCTACATTTGAATATTGCATGCTTATTTGTTTTCACTAGAGATTTGCTATTGATCGAATTCTTAAATGGTGTCCCTGCTGGCAGAACTGCTTCCTACTAGTTAGCATCTGTCTGCTGGATCAGGGGCTCTGGGTTCATATCCTTGCTTTCACTGACACAAATAGGATGGCTTAGCACATCTTTCTTTTTTTGTCTCTCTGTCTTTATTTGTAGTTCTCCACCTCCGTAAATCCTTCTGTCTTTTCTCTTTCTTCTTTTTCTCTTAACTTCTTACTTAGTGAAGCTAACAGAGGAGGGTGTGTGGGATGAGGAGTAGAAAAGGGGGAGAGAAAGTGAGAGGGAGAGTGAGGGAGACAAAAGGGAGAATGTGAGAGGTGAGGAGGAGGTGGTAATGAAGGTGGAAATAGAACAAAGAAGGAGGGGGAGCGGGTGAGTGGAAAGGGGAATTAAATAAGGAGGGCATGAGAGGGGGAGAGACTGCTTCTAGATTTTTAGACCAAAGGTATGGCAGTAATTTCTTTTCCTGCTTACAGGAGGAATAATTAGAACAAACGTTGGTCCTGAACCTCTTCTCTCAGGCAGTTAGTTTTCCAAAGCACAGAGTGTATCACTTTGTTTTATTCTTACCTGCATATGAACAAATAGCCTGTAGTATTAAATGTGTCTGCTCACTGCTCAATGTGGGGAAGTGGCTGCAGGGATGTTAACTCCCCCAGTTACTGTATGGGGAATCTCTTTGACATAAAGATCCAGTTTTAGCAAAATGAATCTAAAAGAGTGTTTGTGTTCTAGTTACCTAACCATGGATCTGCTCTTACTAGCTGAGGATTAACTTCTGGAGATTCTTGAAATCATTGCCTTCTGGAAGCAAGTTTTGTGGCCAGTACAGAATAGCTGGAAACATAACTTCCCTGTTCATCTACTGTTTTGCATAGTCCACCTTTCCCTTCATTTGGGATTTTTCACACCGTGCCTTTCTCTAGTACGAAAAAGTTGAAGGAAATCAGTTTCCCTCACCAAGACTCTAGAGATGATGGATGGCTATTCACAGACTGTTATTTCTGTTTAAGACCATATCTTTTTGGTCTTTTGGTCAGGAAGGCTTAGCACTGTTAACTATGAATGAGTATAGAGATGGCAGGCAGTAACTTGCCAAGTGTCTGTGCCCATCATTGCTGAGACATCTTCATGCATTTTCCATTTCTTTGTTCTGTATTGTGGAGCAACAGGGACATTCAGCTCATAATTTACTGCTGATATTCTGTCCATTAATAGAAACTGTTGATTTCATTTGCTTGTAGTGAGGAGTTACTGAATATGTGCACCAAACAGTTATTCACCAGCAGCCTTCCCTGTGCAACTTTATGGGGCTGAGCAATTACAAATTAAAATGGAAAGTGTGCTTTGGTGCTTTGCTTTTCTGTACTTGCAGTGATGTCTGGGGAAATACTGGAATGGAGAAATTCCATGTTGAGGTAATTCTAGAAATTATATTCACATTAGAAATCCCCAAACTGTACTTTATTTTAAAATGTTTTAATGAGCTACCACATTCAGTGCATTAATCTGTCAAAGAGAAGTGCATAGGAATACATTTCAAACCCCAGAGTCAAATTGAGGGAACGTGTTAGAGATGACATTCTAAGTTTTCATGATGGAAGGTATGGGTTGGTTGCCCCATACCTTTCTCTGTATTGACTTGCAGGAGGAAGCCACTGTGGACTTTATTGTGGCATAATAGGAGTGAAGGGAAATCTCAAATAGGAGAATAATTGTGATATTCTTTAGCAATCATAGAAATGTCTTTATTTTATTCTTCTGTAGCGAGTTGACCTTCTCTGTGAATCAGGCACCCACCAAAGCCTCCCTCTCGCTCCCTTCTGCATCTAGACAGTGCAGGGAAAATGTAACAAAGGGTTTATGAGTTTTCTTTCTTACCAGATGTTGTCATCTTATTTCAAAAGTTCCATACCTTCTCGGTGATTTCTCATGTGCAGCTCCTCACAGCACTGACTCCTCTTTCCTCACAGCACAGACAACAAACACCATCTCTCTCCTCACCCAGCTAACCCACTCTTTTGTAGCACTCTTCTTCTTATTGGACACAGCTGTGGCCTATTAAGGGCAGGCCTGTTCCTAATCTTTGGTGATCAGTACAGCTGCAACGCCTCAGGTGTGAAACTACCTTCTGCACTATCTTTATTTTCTTACATTCTATCCCTCCACAACCAGAAGAAATCACTCACCAAGTACTATTGTGGGGAAAGCAGGCTCTTATTGGAGATATTAATTGAATTTATTACTAACAAAATCAGAACAGGATAATGAGAAGTAAAGTAAGACCTTAAAACCACCTTTTCCCCACCCCTCCTTTTCATCTCTACCTCCTCCCCTCAGCAGTGCAGAGAGACAGGGAATAGGAGTTTTGGTCAGTTCACCACAGGTTGTTCCTGCTGCTGCTCAGCAGGTTGTTCCTTCCCCTGCTCCACTGTGGAGTCTCTTCCATGGGAGATGGTTCTCCACAGACTACTCCAATATGTGCCACTCTTCCACAGGGTGCAGTCTTTCAGGCACAGCCAGCTCATGCTTTCCCCACAGGGAAAAGCCTGCTCCAGTGTGGGGTCCTCTCTCCATACGTGTGTAACGTTCTGCTCCAGCACAGGCCTCCCATGGGGTCACAGCCTTCTCTCAGGCATCCACCTGCTCCAGTCTGGGTCTCCTCCAAGGGCTGCAGGTGGATCTCTGCATCCCTGTGGTCCTCCATGGGCCGCAGGGCACAGCTGCCTCACCATGGGCTGTGGAGGAATCCCAGCTTCAGTACCTGGAGCAACTCCTGCCCCTCCTTCTCCACTGAGCTTGGTGTTTGCAGAGATTTCCTCTCACAGGTTCTCACCCCACTCTTCCCTGTCTGCAATTACAACTGTGTAATAATTTTTTTTTTAAGCATGTTATCACAGAGGTGTTACCACTGTTTCTGATTGGCCCAGCCTTGGCTAGCAGCACATCTGTCTTAGATCCAGCTAGAATTGGCTCTGCCAGACATGTAGGAAGCTTCTAGCAGCTTCTCACTAAAGCCACACCTGTAGCCTCCTTTCCACCCTGCTGCTACCAAAACCTGGCCATGCAAACCCAATGCAATTTCTTTGGAAGTTGTAAAAGACATTTGTGAACTACCTCTAGTATTTTCCCTTCATGAATAGAAGCACAGTTTTGGGAAAAGAGTTGAATAAAATGCATGTCCTTATTCATTATGTTTTTAAGCAAATGTAGTTTCATCTTCCTTTCTTTTAATGATATTCTTCAAAATTCTTCTAATGATATTCTTCAAATCACTTGCCGCAGTGTTTTTTTCTGTAGAAATTATAAATTATCAACTACAGGTTCTCTCAGGGTATGGACTGTGTGTGGGTAATGGCATCTTTTTGGTTTCTGACTTTATATTTCTTGGTAGTAACTCGTAACATTGCAATCCTGTGGTGTGTTCAGAATGGAATTTAGTTCAAAAATATGTCATACTAGACAGTATTGAATAGCTGAAAAGGTTCTCTCTGAATGTTTACAATGAAGAAAAGCAAGAGAAAGGATAAAAGGTCTGTCTTCAAGCTATAATTTTAGGCAGTAGTATTAAGAAGAGATAAGTTTTTTTAATTGTTAAAAAGCTCTGTGAGAGAATTAAAAAAAATCCAAGTACTGCTTTTTTAAACTTGGTTAATTTTAAGTTCTTTAATGAAACATATTAGAGAATGGCAGTTTGGGAAGGGCAGAGGATTTGCATGATCCTGTAGGGTCTCATCCTGATGGTTTGTATGACTCTGGATGACTTTGTATGACTCTGAACTCTCATCTTGTATGAAGACAAGAAATAAAAGACTAGTAAAGCAGCAGGACAAAGAGAAAAGATGAATGCATGCATAAGAAACATGCAGCAAAGACCAATAAAGTCTTCAGATTCCTTAGTTCAACTTCTACTAAGTAGGTATTACTTCACCAAAATTCTAGGTGCCTGTTCTTGGAGTTCCACTTATATCCATATAGTTGATATATCCATCTAATTCCTCATATAAAAGATGGAGAAGAGAATTTCAAAAAATGACCTACTCTGATACCTTACTCTTTTAATTAACTGTTAAGGCAGGTAGGTATTTTTAAGTTTGTATATTCTTGTATAGCACGAGAAATTAAATATTTAGTTGAGAGATTCTTAGACAAGTCTAGGCATTGCTAGGCATTTCTTTCTACTAGTCTCCAAGTAGAAAGAAAGAATACATTATTTTTAAAAATCAGAAGAAAATTAGTGACTTCATAAAAATGACAGAACTGCATTTAAGTGATTAATGGAGCACATATCCCCGCCCATATTTTTGAGTTTTGGTACCTTGCTTACTGCATTTTTCTGGTCCACTCTCCTGCTTTTAAACTCTATCTAGCTAACCATGTGCAGCCTTTTATCTCATCTCTAGATGAGTCTCCTACATGCATTTCTATTTGGGTCAGTCCCTTTTACCTTTAAATCAGTAAAAATTCTTCACTGCAAGTTAAGTTCTAAGGAATAAAACCTCACTCATCAACTCTCTTGTGTCCATCTTTTCACCTCCCACTCCATCCAGTGCAACAGTCAGTTTTGTAGGTACCTCTTGTTCTTCTTGTACCTACAAGACACAATTTGTATTAGTGTGACTCAGCAGCAAACCAAAAACCTACTATTCTTACCATCCTCCCCTTGACTATGAGCAGACCTGCCACCTCTTCACCCCCAGCTTTTAATACACTTAGCTGTCTGTTTAAGCATGAAGATGCTAGCTGTGGGCTAGGCTGTGAATTCCTTGATTTAGTTGTGCTGGAGAAATAATTAAGGGTCATGATAAGACTATAGATTCTCAAGTAACATTCTTGGGTTTGGCTTTGGATCCTTTGTGAACTTGAGAAAACTACTGTAATTTCAGATCCCTAGCATATGCTAACCACAGTGAGAATGCATGGGAGGAAGGTCTTGGAGAATAAAATTCATGTGCATTTGTAATTCAGAAGTTGTGAGATCCCTGCTTTTCTTCTCATCTGAATCAGGTGTTTGATTAGTTGTGATGTCTTTGCTTACTTTTACTTTTCTGCTATCCCAAGAAGAAACTTTTTTTCATCTGCAGATTGAGGATGTGCATATATGTAAGGCTTCAAATGAGGGAACAGTAAAGCATTTCAGAGTGGAATGTGTAACTGTCTGGTTTGTTCTAATACAGCCATATCTGATCAGAATGGTTTTACTCATTTATATGATCAAGTGCTTGAACAGTGTTGGGCATACAGATGTTCTATGCATACATTGCATGAAACTTCCACATGTGACATCCCAAGAGACACTGTAAGCACGTGGAATTTATGACTTAGAAAGTGGAAGAAATATTTTTATTTCATTAATTCAATGTATTAAACATATTAGACTGAAGAATTATTTCAGCATGGGTAAACCACAGTTGTTTATAATTAAGCGTTACTATCAGCTTTGAAGGATGGCATGATATGTGATTGTTATTAAAGCACAAGCAGAAAATAATATTTAGACTGAGTGTGGATTTGTGCCTTATCAATGTCAATTTAGGTTATTTCAAAATAATAACAAATTTGATAACAGACACTGCTTAGGTTGGAGTAAATGCTGTTACTGTGGTTCTTAATTTCTGAAGTGTGGATGAGATTTTTTTAAAAGTGCTGATACAATTTAATTGTCTGAATTAAGCATTCTGCTATCCTCTTCCTTTTCAAAAGAGGATGTCTTGTTTTCTTTGGGTTTTTTATTGTTGTTTTTGTTTTGTTTGTTTTTTTTGTTTGTTTGTTTGTTTTTCTAAGGAGGGGAGAAAGAAGTAGTTGTGTCTCTATATGCATAGGAGATGTTTGGTTCTTTTCCCCCAGAATAAGTGACTTTTTGAAAGAGTGTAGCAGGCTTCTGCTTTGTCTTGTTATTTTGACTACTAGACAGTTGTTTCCAGAACTAAAATGAAAGAGCTCAGGCAGGGCCAGGGCAATCAAAAGCAGATTTCTGCTTTAGTGTGAGAGAATTACACAATAGACTCCACTAGGGGCAGGATTCAGCTGCCTGCCTGTGGGAATGTAGTGCATCCCTTTGACGTGCTATTTGGAACGGTTTTTTTTGGGAACATCTATGTTGAACGGGGTTGTGGTTTTAAGGTGCTGAGTTAAGAAGCTATGGTTTAGTTTGTTTATACAGTTGCCAGTCTCTTAAAAAACTAAGACACATTTTAAATGAATGTGTCTCTGAAGTATCTAGTTATGAAATTTGCTGCATTGTCAGATCTAGAAATAGAACATTTCTTACTTATTAATCCTCTTGACTTCATCATTTCAGCTAATGAATAAGGAAGGAAGTAAAACAAATAGAGGGATATTGGCTTGACATAGAGGAAGCCTGCTAGTGCAGCTAGTATTTTCTAAATAGAGAAGAAGAAAATTGAATAGCAGAGGAGTATATTTACAAGATTCTGAAAGTGCTAAAAATGAATAAGTGATAAAAGTTGTCTGACACTCTACTTTAAATTTTTTTGGTTTTTTTTCCTAGAGCAGTATTTGTATTGTCATCTACTCCCTTTTTGTTTTCAGCATCTAAAAAGATTTAATCTGGAAATTGTATTTTTTGTCTCTCAACTCTCGTCATTCTAGATCTCTCTTCTTGTGTGAATCCATATTTGCTCTCCTTACAAATAAAATGCAAATCATATCCTTGCCAGAGCTAAACACTTATCTAAGTAAAATCACAATAAATATTCAAAGGTTAAAGCTGAGATTCACCTAAAGAAAATCACAGAATTTCACATAATTGTTTGGAGGTCTAAAACTTTATATAAAAATGTTGGAATTTCAGTTCATAGAAATATGCTTTTTCTGAATTAGGCTTTTTAGATGTTTATTGTAGTGGTCATTTCAGTTGATAGAAGATGGCAAGAAAAATTGAACAACAAATACTCAGGGTTTCTTTTCTTTATGGTGACATGTTGGATTTGGTAGGAGTTGAATGTGTGTGAGTGAAGATGAAGTCCCAAGCCTGTTGGAGAACGCCTCCAGCAGTGGCACCGTGGTGATCCCTGCCAGGCACGTGGAAGGTTTGCCGGCGGTGCCGATTGCGGCGGCGGAGCGGACGCGGGGCCGCTGCCTCTCCACTGCAGGAGGGTGCTGAGGGGAAGCGGAAGAGCTATTCATAGCCTGGCAGCGATGGATGGCACCACGAGCTATAAACAAGAGTGTTCCACTTCAGTCAAGAATTCAAAAGCCTTTTCATGAACTCAATTAAGAACTTTTCTGACAGCGGGGACATACTAATTGTCTGTTGCAACCTCGAAGAAGGAAATCAAAGGAACTCTGCTGAAATTCAGGATTTGCAAGCAATTGACTTTTCTACCTGCCAACATCTGAAAGCCAAAAATAGAAAGTAGGGTGAAGGAAGGATTGCAGAATTGTTTCTAAGGAATTTCCGAGCTGAAGACTTCGGGATTTAACTAAGGAACATCAGTAGAAGAGAATAAGGAGAGAACACAATGAAGCATTTTGCTGCAAGTAATAGATGTATTTTTTTGGTGAAAATAAGATAAGGCTTAATTGTTTGAATTCTACTGTGATTCACATTATCTAGCATTTTTGACAGGAGGAGGGGGTAGAATAATTACATTAGAAGAGTGAGACTTCTTTCTTAAGGAGGGAAAGTTGATTTTTTTTTTTCCATGAAAAGAAGCTATTTTTTCTGACTTTGAAAATTTTTCAGTAGTACAAATGATCACAGGAAAAGCATACACCTGACTGGCTGAGAAAATTCTGTTGTCTTTTTTTTCATAAGAAATTATTGGCACTTTTCATTTTGCATTTTCCATTTTTATTTTAATTTTCCTTAAGTACTTATGTAGAACTCTTCATATGTAAATCCTGTGCATCATAAAAATGAAAGTTAATTTTTGTACTTTAAAAAATTTCAAATGTGCTTACTGAGAATAGGAAAGATTTTATGTGAAGAAAAGATTTCATGCAATTCTTTGTAGACACTACAAAAAAGAAAATAGGGCAGTAGTTTGGGTTTTTGCAGAGATGAAAATACTGATTTAAGACTTTGAAACTTTGATTTGCTTGCATTCAATAGTATCCTGTCAAGTTTAATATGGAATATCTTCTAGGGAATGTGATATTTTAACTGAGTAACTGATATCCACCTTAGGAATGATGCAGCACCAACAGCCTTGTTTTTGTACATAGGGAAAAATGAAAAAGTGTATTTATGTCCTGTGAGGACAGGAAGTATTTTCTGACTTTGATAGTAATGGAACAAAACTTGTGACATCACCCACCTCTGATAAATATTTTAAAATAAATAGGCCTGAATTATTTGTGCACAGGAAGACTGAAGACTTGGCTTCAGAAGTTCCTGGCTGGCTGATGATCTGTTTTCTTTTGTAAATTTTGGGAATTAGGAATATTCTGTAAATTTATTAGACTCCTGACACAGAGGCAGTATGCAAAAGGGGCACTTGGATAACCATGGAGGTTGTTGGACCATTAAGCTCGACATTCACTCTTGGCATTTGTAATATAGCATTTGGAAAAAGGATAAAGGAAGGACACAATTCTTAGGGCATTATATTTTTAAAGCTTGTTGAAAGGTCACAAAAGGTTCAGTTAAGAGCTACAATAATGTTTCAGATGCTGGAGAAACTACTTTGCAGTGGAGGATTTAGAGATTTCAATCTCTTTAGTTTATCACACAGGAGATCAAAAGGTGACTTAATTATAAAGTGTAAACACTTTCATACATGCACAGTATTCACCACTAAAAGCTTTTTAATCTAGTGGTGAAAGGCAGCATAAGCACTGAGGGATGGGAGTTGAAGTGACTGTCCTTGGAAGCAGGGCATGCATTTTTAATGGTGAGTGAGATTCACCTAGTAGGTGTTGATCTCTCAGTATTCTCTGAACAAGACTTGCTTCTTATCTTCAAGTTAATGCATTACACAGCTTCAGATCCCATCAATACAGTGTTACACGCTTCCTGAACTCCAGGACATAGATAATTTATCGTTTTTAGTTTTGTTTTTCTCATATTTTCAATTTTTTTAAATTTTGATTTTGAATTCCCCTAGAAGAGACAGAAGGGGCCATTTTTATTACATTAGCTAGAACTAAAGCTTTTGATGTCACCATGTTGCAAGAATCTTAATGAGCTCATATTGTACATCTTCCTAATACCAAAACAGGTTTCCTAAGAGCACTAATAGATGTTTTATGGTCTAGTAAAGACAACTCACCTAAACTTAAGTCTTTAATATATTTAGTTGTAGGTGATGATAATATTTCCAATATAATGGTTGCAACCACTCCACTATTTCTCAGCCATCAGTCACACATACTATCAATCATAACTCCCTGGTAATCAACTAGGTAATGACACAAAGTGTGCGAAGCCATGCTTCCACACTCTTCCAGGCTAAAGTAGTAATCCTTCCAGGCTCCTAACAGTGTAGTGATTTGGCTGAGGAATCCATATCAAATACCAAATAATCCCCCTGGTGACTAGATCTAACAAATTAAATAAAATAGGGTACCTAGTAGATTTTTGGTCCAAACTTCTTATCTAGAGATATTATCATTTTAGTTTCCAACACTCTGCCTTCTTGCAGTCTTCCTCACATATATATTTTGGTCTTCTAATGGCCTGTGACATAACTAAATTACAATACCAGTGGCAGTGAGCACAGGCAGAAAATTTAGTATGCACAAAAAATCTCATACGTCTCAGTCCTCGTCACAGAAAAATAGACCCTGTCTGTCTTTCAGTGCACCATATCCTAAGTCACCTCTTCCTAAAGTGCTGGAAATGGCATTTCACATGGTGCAATTCTAGCAGGAAGCTTTTTGAATATACACATATTATTGGTCATACCAGGATATTATTTTGATAATCTTGGCAAATATTTAGAGAAAAAAAAGGTGACAGTTGCTGCTACTCAGAGATACCTACTCCTTGTCTGTTTCCAGGTAGGAAAATTACTGTCTTTCATCAGCCAAGTCAGATTTGCCTGCCCCATCATTAAATATAACAATTTTTTCTGGCAAATTGTACCTAGCTTCCTGCTTTTTGTGAAGCCGGCACATATGAGGCCGCAGTGACATGGTTGGATGATGTCAGTGTTCTGGGTGCAGCTCACCTCTTTGCTATCCTGGCGACAGACCAAAGTGTGGTGCAATGCACAGATGGCTTGGTAGGTGATTTTCTTTGAAACATGGAAAAACTCTCAGGATTTTTGCTGTTGGCCAGCTCCAGGAATTTTCTTGAAGCCTCCAAATTTTTGCTTCTACTTCAGAAATGCACTGTGGCTGTTCGGATTATAGCTGACAGAAAGAAATTTTTAGTTGTTCCACTTGGGTGGAGGGAGCTGATAAGACATCATCCATTTTGAGGGATTTCACTCTGGATACCCATACAGCTTCCACTCTTCATCATTCTGTTCAGCTTTTAGAAAATGTGGTACAATGTAGTGGATAAAAATGTCACTTGAGCACTCTTGAGTCACAGCTTTGGATTTTAAATTACATACCCCATGTAAAGGGAGGGAGTGCCTTTTAAAATGTGGTGCAGAACAAGACTGCAAAACAGTGGTCGCATTCTGTGACTCTTCCATGTTGTTGTGAAAAATCTGTGAATTTGGCAGAAGGGCAACTCAGTGTCATCAAAATGACAAGAACTCTGCTTAGAGGCTGCTGGCTCAAGCAATAAGAAGGCCTGATGTAAAAGATTGATACTCTTCCTTTACATCTAGCTCCATCTGGAAATCCATTTTTAGGTTAAGAAAATACTGAGTTATGACAGGAACTAAATTTTTACAGTGTTTGGTTCTGCAAAGGGTTATCCAAGGGGAATGAAATACCTATTCCTACTAGAGAGTTACTAGAGAGTAAGTAGAAGACTAATGGTATGGTTAGATCCAAGTGCTCTGGAACAAATTCTTGGTCACTCAAAAATTTTCAGTGCTTTGTCTACAGACACAGTTACACTGGAGTATCAGATTTGTACCTGGAGCCTTCTGTGGGACTGAACCAAATTTTCTGAAGGTCTGAGCTTATGGCGTGTGATGGCTCAGCAGCCTGTGGACCTCTGTGGTGGTCTGAAATGATCAGGGAGCCTGAATATCTGTGACTCCACACTGTGTAGTGGGCTGTTGTGAGAACCACTATGGAACAGCAGAAAAATACTAACCAAGGAAAACCCTTGGAGAAATGTCTCTCTGCCAAATTTATGGGTGCTTCAGAGTGGCAGGCAGAATCATAAAACAGTTTAGTAGACTTTGCACAGTGTTTCCCAAGGGACACTCACTCCTGTTATTTAAGATATTATTGGTTTAAAATGAGCCTTAGGGGTTTTCTGCTAGGACTTAAAGGGTAAATAGGTTGGCAGAAGCTTTTCTTCCCTTAAAATCATGCCTATGGTGGGTATGACTCCTCAGGAGAGAACTGCAGTGGGTCTGCTGGATGTGATGAGTGAGCACGTGGTTAGAGAAACATCCCTCTTTATGTCTTTCTGCTATGTTGCCCAAATAGCGTTTATCCAATATGCATTATTATAGAAATAAAATCCATATTTTGAAATATTAGCAGTACTGAACTGTGTGGACTAGATTTTTTTATGGGAATGTCTTTCCATAAGTGTTTGGGCATAAATAGTTGGCTTGGGAACCAATCAAAATGTTGATAGATACAGGAAGGAAAGGAGAAGAAAACCAGAAATCGAATGTCATGTTTTTCTGTAAGCCTTGCTGTGGAAATTTAGATCAAAGAAAAAAATAGTGTACACTAATTTGGGACTTACACTTTCTACTCAACAGCTTCATCAGGTGAGACGGTTTTGCAGAAAATTTTTTTGATGACACAGGTTTATTTCGTAGCTTGTACAGTCTCAGTGAGCATCAAGAAGCAAGGATGCTCATCACAAAACAGGCTCCATTTTTCTACTGGGAATAATTTCAAACTCAAGACAATGTTCTTAAAACAGTTATGAGCAGTGATATTCTGGAGAAAAAGTAGGCATTAAAAATATGGAGAAAAATGCTATTGATTTTCTTTCACAAATAGTATTCTTGAGGACATTGGTTGAGTTGTGTGGTGGATGAGCCCTCATTGCCACTGGTGAGCGCAGCCCCAGGGACAGATCAGCTGGGAGTGTGGCAGTAAATAAAACAGGGATGGATACGACTGGAGTGCTTCAAACCCAAAGTTTAATAAAGTGAAATAAAAGGTGTGCTGACAATCAATGCGCCACAAAAACACAAAAGGAGACAAACACAACCTTACATAATTAACTCAGGGCAGGGAACCAATGAACAAAGAGGAACAGAAAAAATACCTTATATGGAATCAATCAGAGGGCAGGGTTCAGAACATAACCTAATGAGGAAAAACTTAATTTACATAACTGTTCCCATCATTCTTTTCTTCTAACCCACCTGACTTGATGTTATCTATCCTGGCCTCTCAAAGTACTGCTATCTGCAGTGTGGCTGTTTCACAGCCCATCCTCTTCAGGATGGACCACCACAGACATTTAACTTAGAGAGTGCACTAAAAAAAGAAATTAAAATAAATCATAAAGAGCCTTGACATTTTAAATTTTACCATGTGGTATGCTTAAAGCATAAAATAAACCAGTAATGTTCTCCTCTTCTAATTTTCTAATTCACTAAGATGCCATATGCTTTTCATTTGTGTTTACTTAGGCATCCAGAAGAATGAAGAGAATTAAGTAATGCTGGAGACAAGCTTAATCATTATCTTGTGTTCAAGCACTTTGATGGTATATTTAAAATAGATGTGTGAGCCTTTTTTGTTCCTTGTAATATGGAAATTATAAAGGAAGGTGAACAGGATGATAAATTAGATATGCTCTCAGCAAGGCTGTTAAATTATTTTTAGGTAGAAGACATACTGTACACAGTGAGCCTCAGCTGAATATAATTAATTTGAAACATTATCACTGTTGCGCTTGCAGTCCTATTGTATTTTTTTTCAGTTCTGCATCTTGTTGGCTCCTATCACACCCCTCACTGTGAGATCTTTTCCTGTTTTGCACGTGTCCTGTTTGTTACCACCATATGGTAGTTAGAATTTCAGTAGCCTTGCTCTGTTTACAGACCACTGTGGTTTGTCATATTTTTGCTACTCACCCTGTATTGCCATCTGATACCTATCGTCTGTTTAACACATTGGATGCCAAAAATACTGAGATTTCTTTTTTCTTCCAAATGCATGTATGAGAAAGATGTTTCAGAATGCTGTTTTGATAAGCATTGATCCCAAATAATTTCCTGTTAATGTTGAACCAGGACCCATACCTCTCAACTTTCCAAACTTTTTACCAGGTGCCAGTTAATTGATGGGATCTATTCCAGCACTGAGGATTTTTTTTTTATTTACCTTATGTGCATTGTACTGTTTGCAGCAGATGATAGGGTGTTTAAACATCTTTTTCCACTGTGTGACTATAGCAAAACCAATATTGTCAGAGTATCGTAGGGTCTATTCTTACTCTGATTGCTAATTGCAATTTAGATAGGGTTGCATTAAGAAATTATTTTTTAAATTGGTTTGGTTGGGTAAATGGGCTTCTCTTCCACTTTCTTTTTCATGTGTTGCTTCAATAATATGTCTACTGGTTAATAGTTCTGTATTCAGAACAAGAGAGCTAAATACATGTACCTGTGTGTGTTTTTGTGTAGGTGCAAATCTCTGCCTCCCTTTTAAAAACTTTTCTTTAAGATTTTCATTAATCTTTTCCCCTCATTCTGTGATTGTTAAATTGAGCTTTTCTACTGTTGCACCCTGCCTTCCCACCCCCATCCTCTTCTCCCTGCCCTGCTTCTCTCTTAACATTCTGAGTTTTATGGCTGATTGGTTGCGATATGGTGACCATCCTTAGAGAAAAAAGTGCCTGCATATTATGTGATTCAATAAATTAATTCAATAAATTGAAGAGAACACTATTTAATTCTCCTTCACATCAGTCTGAAAACAGATTAGGTTTTGTCTGTTCACAAAAATTTGATTGTGGTGAAGTTTAGCTTAAATAAATGATATTTGTACTCCATAATAAAATGAAACTGATGTTTTTGAAGAGAAAATAAATCAAATCATTCTTTACTCATATATTTTAATGTATTTTAAGAGACATTTGCTGGCAGAGCCACTTCACAAAATAGTATTTTACTGCAGAAATTTCCTATGGAGCTCAGAGACTCCTACTTAAAGGATCACTCTGTGGCATTAAAGCATTGTTATGTCATCGCAAGCTCATAGGTCAGCTCATCCAAGACAAGTTCTGTGGTCTATTATACAACATGGGGAAGAGAGTGGGGTGATGGATTAAATTCAGTAATATTTAAGTGGTCAGTAATTGCGTCCAATTCTGGGCCCCTCACTTTAGGAGGGACGTTGAGATGCTTGAGCGTGTCCAAAGGAAAGCAACGAGGCTGGTGAGGGGCTTGGAACACAAGCCATATGAAGAGCGACTGAGGGAGCTGGGGTTGTTCAGCCTGGAGAAAAGGAGACTCAGGGGTGACCTTATCACCCTCTTCAACTTCCTGAAGGGTAGCTGTGGTGAGCTGGGGGTCGGTCTCTTTCTCCGGGCAACAACCGACAGAACAAGAGGACACAGTCTCAAGCTGCGCCAAGGGAGATGCAAGCTAGAAATAAGGAGGAAGTATTTTACAGAAAGAGTAGTCAAATACTGGAATCATCTACCCAGGGAGGTCGTGGAGTCACCATCCCTCGAAGAGTTTAAAAAAAGACTGGATGTGGCACTTGGTGCCATGATCTAGTTGAGGTATTAGAACATGGGTTGGACTCGATGATCTTAAAGGTCTCTTCCAACCTAGAATTTCTGTGTTTCTGTGTGTTTCTGTGTAATACTGGTAATTAGTAATATTTAAATAAATGAGGAAAATGAAGACATCACTTAGTCAGTTGATAAGGAAAAAATTTAAGGGCCTTTCCAGCAGTCTTTTTAGAAGTTTTTAGAAGAGAAGCTCTAACATAGTTCAGGGCTTGTTCTTTTAAATAAGCAACCGTGTATGAAAATTATTTGTATCTACAAATGCAGTAATGTAAAAGGATATGCCATGTAATGTCATAAATGGTACTGGCATGGCTGGGTGTCTCTGGGATCTTTGTTTTCTGCCATACACCTACACTAAAACAGTTCTTCTGCTATGCTATATAAAGAAAACACAGAGAATGAAAACATTTCACTGAAAGTACAAAGGCAAATTAACATTATTAATTGCCTTTAGTATTTTTGTCTGTCTTCTCTTCATGTTAAAGTAAGCCCTGATTTCATAATTTAAGTAAGCCTTGCATAAAACAACTTTATTAAAAAAATCAAACAAAAAATATATATATTTAATTGGTGAATAGATCTTTGTTTCTGAAATAGCTGAGAAGAGACGAATCTTGAGATTACTTCGCAGTTTAGTAGGAGTTAAATTGTAAGAGTGTTGTAAATTGAAGAGATTCTGGAAGGTGCTCTCCTTGTTGTGGTCTTGATGCCTAAAGAGGCTACCTAGAACAGAGGCTGGACAGAGTTAAAGGAATAAAGTAGGTGTTTATTGAAAGGCCTTCAAAGGATACACCTTGGGCAGCACAAGAGCCCGGCCGGGGCTCTGCCCAAGATGGACCCAGGATGGACAACCAGTCACGAGTTTTCACACTTTTATAAGTTTTGGTCCATTTACATATTTGGGTCAATTGTCCAATTGCAACTTCAGATTACGAAATCCCATCCTCCCAGATTGCTGTCTTCAGTTCACTATTGTTTACACTTCTTCAGCCTAAAGCTGCAAAGATGTTCTTGGCTCTCAGGCTGCAAAAGGATTGTTTTGTCTAACTACCCTGTGAAGAGAACTTGCTAACACTTTACATGAAGTTCAGAGTCACACACTGAGGCAGTACAGAATCTAAAAAATATGAAAGCTAAAACTTAAAGCATCAGTCAGATAATGTGGATAAACAGGAGAAAATTTCTCAGGCCTTTTTTACAGTGGATCTTATGGAGACTTAAGCTGACAAATTTTTGGGAACTGAATTTCAGTTTTAAAGCAATGACTGTAGAAAATCAAATTCAGTTTTAAAACAATCTTTGTAGAAAATCACGTTATTTTGATTTTGCCTTTTTTTTTTCTAGCCTTTTTTTTTCTAGGAGACACATATTCCTGATAGAGTCACAAGTGCAAGAGATGCTCAATCTCACACTTCTGCTGCAGTCAAATAATTTTCCTCAGTTTCTGATTCTGCTTTTTTTTTAATCTATAAACATTAATGCAACTGTGTGGAGTCAGATTTTCTTTCTTTCAGTCGTGTCTAACCCCATTGAGTTTCCTGGACTGATTGACCATGTGGTTGCATGGGTATTGCTGTCCCTCAGTCATTATGGCTCTTTTTTCTGCAACAAGTATTGCATGAATAATGGCAAATAAAATAATACAGCCATTTACCTCTGCAGTTTTGTTGCATGAGTAGTTTCAGGAGTCTTTAAAAAGCTGAATATGCTTATAGGTCCTGTGTTTATTAGGCAGACAATGTTTGGCCTGAATGTGTGTTTTAATGCTGTATTAAGAGTGGGACTGTAAAATAGTGACATTTCTATAACTTTTTAGGTGTTGCATTTGATAAAGTCCAGGCTGCTAATAGCTCTGTATCATCTCATGAAACTTTTTGAACTTTCTCACTTGGAATTGGTGACAACTTCTCAGAGCAAAGCTCTGCTGCTCTCCTGCTGCACTGTCTGTGTTAGGAGAGCTGAGTGGTGAAGAAATTAAACACAGGAAAATGCAGCAGAGCTGTGATTGTTACATGGGATAACTGATACTGGTGAGGTTGCCAACAGAGGTAAGAGGTGTGTTAGAATGGCCATACTGGTTAAGACCAAAGGAAGAGGCATTGACACATTGTGGGGTGTTGTCACCACCCTTCTACTGGCTCCAGTCAAACTGTCACTTTGCCAATTGAGTTTAAGCAGAAGGCCCTGATTCCTTCAGTACTAAATATCTCTCAACATGTAAATGTTTTTTAATACAAGACATGCACAGTTTCTTTCTGAATTCCTCAGCTATGCCTTTTTAAGTACTATTATGTGTTATTAGCTTTGTTCTCTGGTTTCTCATTTTTACTTCAGAAAGGGTATCGGTCATTTGGGAGGAACTGTAGGAAGCTGGAATGTAAATTCCTTATTGTAGATATTGCACATTTTTGACTCACAGTTCTTCAGTTGTGTAAGGAAAAAGTCTGCTTGTGGGCTGTAGTTATTTTAAAAAACCACCAACAAACAGAAGTATATGAAAATAAAGTTTTCCAATAATCTACATTAGGAAATCTTCCAGGAAGATGAAAAATTGCACTTTATACAAGTTATTTAATGAGCTCATTTATATGCTTTCAGAAAACCGGCCCTAAGTAAAATGTTAACTTGAAAATGACTGTTCCTGCTAGTGAAAAGGCACCAGATAAGAGCCCTGGGAATAAACTGCAGCCCACACTACTTTGCTGGTGTGTCTCTTCTCTGATGTGATGAGCAGGGACACTTTCTAGACAAGGTGTGGGATGTCTTTGCAACAGCCTGTACAGGCTTGTGAGGATGCTGCCAGGTAGTATGTGCTTGATAATAGATTATAGAAAGGAATTGGAATTAAGACAACTTGTATATAGGGAGGAAGTATCTGCTACATGTGAACAACTTTCCAGTGGTGAAGGCCAAGTCTAAGTTCCTGTGTGAGGTCTGTAAGTGAAACTTTTGTTTTGGTTGAGTCTAAATTTTATCATGATTCTCACAATAAAATTTTTCGTGCTTTTGCTTCTCCTGGACTGGTGTCATGGACCTAAAGGAAAATACTAAGTCATTAAAATGCCTTGCCCCTCATAGACATGGGGAAAGCTCTAAGTATATTGTCTGAGGTCTGGAAAGCAGAAAGTAAATAACTAGAATCATAACATGATGAAAAAAATTTTAAAAAATTATCTTCATGTGTTTCTGAATCATGCTGGGAGATTGGTGTTACCATACTGCCTGTAAGCACTTGTCATGCACTATAACCCTTGTGAGTGGAAGTTTTCACATTTTAGAAAAAAATGTGATCTTTGTCAGAGGGGCAGCCTGCGCTGTAGGTATTAGGCAAATAATAGAACATTAAGAACAGACAGGAGAGTCTGTATTGTCTAGCCTCTTAAGTAAAAGTTTTAACATGCTTTTGACATATCCAATTTTTGTCCAGATCTTTGCAGGCATCAAGGTGAAGGAGAGTTTTAAGGAGGAGAATGTGATAACAGTGATGTTCCTATTACTCCCATGCTAGAGGCAACAAAAGGAAGTCCTCAAAGACCAGACTGGATGGGACTTTGAGCAGCCTGGTCCAGTGAGAGGTGTCCCAGCCCATGGCAGGGGGCTTGCAACTAGGTGATCTTTAAGGTCCCTTCCAACCCAAACCATTCTGTGATTCTTGCTTGAATGTTTAACTTGAGTAGAAGCATCTCAGTCCTGAATGAGAAATCATAGGCAGGATGGAAATAGGCCGTCAAAGTCTTTGAAGGTGAAGATAAGCCATTTATGTTTTATGCAGTAGAAAAGCAGATTCATCGGAGGAATACAAAGAGAGAGGTAAAATAAATTAAATTATATTTGTTGCAGAACTGTGATTAGACTATCAGACTGACAGGCTTGCAATGGCAGGGAAAGGAATTGAGAGATGAGCTGGTGATAGCTGAATGTTAAAGCTGGAAAGATACGAAATCAGCTAAACTTCAATGGGTTTTGTTCTTGTTTTTTTTTAGTTGGGTTTTTTTTTGTTTTTTTTTTTTTTAGTTGGTTGGTTGGTTTGATTTTTTTTTTGGGATTGGGGGGTTTTTTGGGTGTGTGGTTTTCTGTTTATTTGTTTGGGTTTTGTTTGGTTTGGTTTTAATTTGCAAATTCGCCCCTTATACAACAGTTTAGGTCAAGATCTAAGTGGGTCTGACTCCACTGTGTAGCACAGTGGTTATTGGTCTTGAGTGCAAACAGAATGGAGAGGGTGGTAAGCTGTGCTGGAGGTAGAAGGAAATTTCTGTTTCAATTTATGAAGTTTGGTGTGCAGGTCACCCTGGACTGGAGTCAGTATCTATGCGAAACATTTCAGTTTGGAGAGGAGACAAATGTGAGGTAGAGGCAGACCTGTGAGTGCAAGCATGGTGAGATTTGTGTTTGCACCAATAAAACAGGGAGGAAGAAGAAGAAATCTTGGCATGTGCAGAAGGAAGGGCTGATGCCCAGCTGGATTAAGGGGATTGCTGGTGAGATGAAAAATGTCATGGATGGCAGGGGAACACCAAGCTGAGAGAAAATGGAGTTGATCCATAGTTGTGTGTTGAGTGAACAGGGGAGAATGAAGAAAGCTTCAGGCCAGGTAAAACTGAAAATTTGAGGAATATTTATTGTTTTTATTGTAGGATATAGAGCATACTATATGTCTATAATAACTATTTTGATATATTTATTAAAAAATGTGTAAAAGTGTGAGACAGGACCTACAGGAAATGTGATTAGGGCAAGGTTAAATGGGTGGTAAGTAAAGTCACAGAAAAGTGACAAGTTGGACAGTAGGAACCAGCAAAGGGACCAGAAGCAGTCAGTATGTGCAGGAGAAAATATGGATATGGAAGCTGCTAACTCTACCATTGGAAGTCTTTTGATTAATGCTTGTATTTCTTTTACAGAAACATGGCCCTTTTTTACCTCTAAAGATCAGTTGATTAATCATATTGCTACCTGTTTCGCACCTTACAGAAACCATGTCTTGCTTGCCTTTGGTTCTTAAAACAGCAGTTCACACTGAATAAAAAATACAATAATAGCATTAATATAGAAATATTAACATCCAAAATCACAGAAGTCCAATATTTTGCAATACAAGTACATCCTGCAGTTATTTCATCTTTACAAAATTACCAAACCAAGTATTGCCCATGCTAAAAAAGCAGCACACCCCCAAATATTTAAAAATATCCTGATCTTCACATAGACTTACACAGTACCATTGCTACATCAAGAACTTGGGAGCTTGAAGAGTTAGATATGTTGTTACTATTCTCCCTTAACTTGTCCTACCTGTAAAGAGGGTATAGATTTTAATAATGGATTTATATGTCATGGGATGGTTAATGAAGTAACCAGAAGATATGTCTAGACTTCTTCACTCAACTTCAGCTGTTTTTCTTGCTAACACATGCTAGATTCCCCATAAACCCCTCATTTCTCTTTATTCATACAAAAGTATGCACAGCAAATGTGTAAAATTGCTAAAATGGCCTGTCCTGACTTTGTTGTTTATATTATATATTCCCAAAGCTGGGACAAGTTGACAACATTTCCCAGCTGAGATGCTGCTGGGGCTGAGGCCAAAGCTCCCTCTGGAAGCACCTCCATGAGATGGGTGCTGCAGTGCTGGCAGACCAGCAAGGCATCTGGTGCAACTGAGGTAATTCCAGCTTTACAGAGGAGCTGAACAACGTTTTTCAGGTCACAGCTTCAATGTAGATGCTTAAGGATCACCAACAGGTTTTTAGCTGTAGCTGTTGCCTTCGTGGGCATACGCAGTATTGCTGTTTGCATTTTAAATTATTTATTTATCGTAAAAAAAGAATGCCAAGAACAGAACTTGGTAAAACGCCTGCTTATCTTATGGAAAAACTTGTCTAAGCTCTGTGTGATGATGTGTTTGTGTGGTGTGGGTGAAGAGGACAAAATGCTGCATTTTACTAAGCTTTTTTTCAGACATGCAGTAGCTGCTGGTGGATAGTTACTTAAGACTGTGTCACTTAGAAGGCGGCACTTTTTCTACTAACATGAACTCATGACAGGGCATAATATTTTTATAACATTACATCAGGTGTTCAATTTCGAGACAACCGTTTGAGTTGAACTGGGAGAGTAAAAATACGATGTGCATTGCCACCTACTGGATTTCTAAGGAAGTACAAAATGTAATTTCATTCTACATTTAAAGTCATTTAAAATGTAATTGCATGAAAGAGACACAAATCTTAATAAATTTTTTTGTAAAACCTGTGCAGACAGAGCATGTATATGCAAATGCACTATTTTGAAGCTTTCTACTCTTCAGCATATATATGCAAATAATTTAGATAGGTATTTAAAACAGCAAAATATAATTTAATCAATGAATTTAAAACAGCAAAATAAGCAATAATATAGTCTGTTAAAAAATTACAGCCTTCAATTGTAATTTAAATAATAAAATAATAATAAAATAAATATATGTCTTGGTCCAGGTCCAAAGAATTCAACAACATAAATGATAATTTCTCTGTGTTATGTAACACTTTTTGACCAGTCAATGTTATAAATGGCCTCAGTGTTCATTGTTTGTCCTCCTAATTATATATAAGTGAGCTGTTTGAAAAGTTTAAATTATGTAAGGTATTTATCACAAGTGTTCTCCAAGGCTTACAGTTTTTTGCTAAGTATATGAAAATGTGAGTAAAGCCTTGAAGAATTGCCTATCAGTAATTTTTTACTAGTTTACACTGTAAAAATTAAAAGTCTTACTGTCAAATTAAAATAATGAATGTTCAAAAGAAAATTTGGTACATATATAGCACATATATATACATATATATATTCATATATATTCATATATTCATATATACATATGAAGCAGGGGTTTTTGTGAAATACCTTTGAAAAAACAAAGGGAGGAGGAAGCCATCATGTTTTCTTGGAGAAAAAAACATCAGCAACCTAAACATATGTTGCGTTCTGTGTATATTGTAAAAGTGAGTAGGTTAAGTCTTTCCCTGTAGACATGCGAAGCGTGTGTTGTTTTTTGTGCACTGTGGGTGGTGATGCTGACCCCCTTTACAGCTGCAGCAAAGTCCCGAGGCTGATGTCCCTCTCCAAACTGCTCGGTCTCTTCCAGTATTTTAGCAACAGAAGAGCGTGGTTTCCTCACAGGAGATGTGATGTGCTCAAAGACTCTCCCATGGTGGGATCTTTTTTGATCGCACATATGTGCCATGCCTGTGAGTGTGAAATAGCAGCGCCCTCCCCAGACACGTCCGCTCTTTTGTTCAGAGTGCTGGGAGGTCTGCCCAAGTGAAGTGCTGCAGCAGTGTCTCAGAGTAAGCTAATCCTGCAAGTGTCCTTCACTTCAGTGGCAGAACCAGATAAATGTTTGGATGCATGATGAAAAATCATATGGGTGTATGCATATATCCCTCTTACACAGTGGTCTGGTTGCTCTTTCTGTTAGAGGAGATTGAATTGGTGTCTGCCTCCAGGGTCTGCCAAGCCATTATATCATATGCTGTTATTAGGTCTTTAGTTTAACCTTTAGGTGCTTGTCTACATTAAGGAATATTTAATAGTTTTAAATTTTCCTTTCATCTGATGAAAATGTGCTCAATAGCCTGGAAGTTAAGGAACAAGTCAAAACCTACCAACTGTATTTTAGTTCTTGCTTAATACTTTAAGTACTTCTACATAGGGCAAAACTATTGAGAGAGATTTTCTGCCACCATTATAGGAGAGCCAGAGATACAGAGATCCAGCTTTTTCCTCAAAAAGGTGGGAAAGGTGGTTAAAAAAAGAGCCAATTGAACCAGACCTGCTGTGAGCTGGGTGAGATTCTTTCTGCTCTGTGAAATGTGCAGTCGTTTTCTCCAGTTCCGTTCTCGCTGTAGATGAAATGCCAGCGTTTCCTCAGTAGTGCTGTGTATGATAGGCAAGATAAAGGTTTCAAACCCCTCATAGTAAAACATGTCTTACATGGATTCAGAAATTAACAAATCTATAAACAAGTGATACTTATTTATAAAGAGCTTTAATTTCATCTCACTTAAGTTTTGCCCAGTTTGTAGCATGTTCATCTATCCCTTGGTGCACACAGAAGGACAAAAACATAATTGTGTTAGTATTCTTCCTAAGCTTTGAGATAGAAAAAGTTCAAATGTAGATGGTCTAATTGGAAAAGAACAGGAAGAGGGGCAGTGCTTGCTGTTATCTTCCCTTTCCACGTTAGTGAACAGCCAGGGCTTTTGGTTTTACTTTTGTGGAGGAGAACTGAATTTAGTTTCCATGGTTTCATTTTTTAATAGAATATTTGATGTAATAAGAAATTTACCTACCATTATTTAATTTCATTCTTTAATCTGGTTATTATAAAAATTCCTGAATGTCTTCAGTTGTTTTTATGCATTATAAGTGAGAAGCTGTGTAAGATAAGTTAATTCATATGTGTAATCCAGTTATATGGTGAAAAGTATTAAGTTTCTCCAGTATTTTGCCTATTTTTGACCTACTTTTCTCATCTTAATACTGCAAAGGTTTTTAAGCAGGTTAGTAAAAAATAAAACAAACTCTTTGCTGCTCCTGCCAAGCTTTTGATTTGCATAAAGCATTAAGTGTAATGAATCATGTTTGTAGTTAGGGAGAATAGATTATTCAGTTGCTTACCTTTTGCTGTTGATGCATTCTCACTAGAATGCACCCATGTGATGTTACTGGTTTTAGTGTGAGAGCTGGTTGAAATACAATTTACAAACAATAATATTCCTGTCCAACTGAATTATGTGTGTTTTACCACAATTCCTGTGAGTTAAGTTGAATTATCATTTTTTAGGCTTGAATAGCACATTAAAGTAAAAATATCCACATCACCAAAAAAGTGTTTCATACAAAGAACACAGATCATTTACATCTTAAAACTCCAGACAAGTTCTCCATACACACACACACACACACACACACACACAAGCCCACAGAAACATGGCATTGTGTCACTAAAAATACACTGGTTAATTGGTGTGAGTCAGTGCTAATTAAGGAAGCAGGTAGAGGTAGCTCAGAGCAGAGATAAAGACCTCTATAGACAACACACCTACTGTTTCCATTTATTAAACTCAAGATTGCCTCTTTCTATTCATAATCTGTGTAATTGCTCATGATTTTTAAACATTATCCATGGAGATGTAGATTTGAAGCAACATCTGGAAAAGCTTGGGTTCTACATAGCACGGAGCAAAGACCAAGTTTTGCCCTTCTGGAATCTCCTCCTTAGGCTGGCTCAGGTCTTTTTGAGGTGTGTTTAGGAGGTGAGTCTGTTGTGTAGCAGCATGCTTCTCCAGATGCTGGGCATAGGGTCAGGGTGTTTGTTGTTTGGGGCAGCTGGGGAGAAGTGCTGCTTCTTTCAACACCAGTCTTCATCCTAGGAACCTCTGCACCTGCTAATGCTTCTATATACTCCTACAGCTAAGCTGGAATAGCTATAATGAGGGATTGTTCAGTATATGCATTTGGACCAATTTCTGGTCAAGTGAAATGATTTGTTTGTAATCTTTGAAGTAAGCCTTCAAGAATAAAGTTGTCTATTTTTTTTTTCCTTTAGATTGCCCTATACAGTCTTCCATGTGGAGTGTGTATTTGATATGAGGTACAGGTAGTATTGTGAACAGGCCCAGAATATTAGGTGGAGTTGCAAACTGAAAGAAATACAGGGTTGTAATCTTTCCTCCTATTCGTGCTATATAAACTTTTTTCTCATCTATGCAGGAGGTTGCATCAACAATTTGAAAGCTATAAAGAGCAAGTAAGAAAGATAGGGGAAGAAGCCCGCCGTTACCAGGGAGAGCACAAGGATGATGCTCCAACATGTGGAATCTGTCATAAAACAAAGTTTGCAGATGGTTGTGGCCATTTGTGCTCTTATTGCCGGACCAAGTTCTGTGCTCGATGTGGAGGTCGTGTCTCCCTGCGATCAAACAATGTAAGTCTTCTGATGTATGCTCTTAAGGAAAAGCCTCCTGACATTGCCATGCTGCAGATTGTTCACTTTAAGTTTGGCATTTCACGCTTCATTTTACTTAAGTGTTTCATTCATTGCTTCATTATGATGTGTGTATCATACACGTAAATCAGTGTAAAATCATACAAGTAAAACAAATGTATCTAATGATTGCCAAGGTACTTGGGAATCACAGAGTTAATTAAAGCAAAAGAATAATAGTGTCCAGTTCTATGGAGTGAAAGCTTGTAGAAAATGTACTTGTTTTTCATAGAATAAAAGAAGAAACCCTTTTGCTCAGGTACAACTCCACATTATTAAATTCTTATTGGGGCCTTATTTAATATTGCATTTTTATTTTCATAGAGCTTGTCATAAACATTTATAGATTTCTTTTACATGAAGTCAGTCAATTTTTTTGGTTTAAAAAAACCAAAAAACAACCACTTTTCCTGGCACAGGAAAAGTGTTATGCCAATTTATTTGAAATTTATTTAAAGAATAAAGCTTCAGATTAGTCTGGATTAAGCATCCTACTTTCAGGTAAGTGAAATGAATGGTTCTCCCTCTGATCTGCATGAGTTAGCTGCAGCAGCTTTCCACAAAACCAAACATTATCCAAGAGTACCCTCTGGTCAGTCAGTCCCTTCCAAGCCTCTGAATACTCTCTCATACAGGAGCAGTAGGATCTAAATTTGGAATACTGTTATCCAGTGATTATTTTTGGCTGGTCATCAAGAACTATGGTGTGTTATAAAACTTTATGAATTTTAAAATGTTTTAAAATTTAAAATATTTTATATCATTTATATTATCTATATGTATAATTTTATATAATATCTATATAATTGATATAAAATGATTTTATAAATAATTTAAAATAAAATGTTATAAATTTTACACATCTCTTTTTATTACATGAACAGTATTATTTTCTGTCATGAGATGAGGCAACTTTCTTGTGTGGCTTTAAGATGCCAGGCTTTTGTTGGGTAAATTTATAGGTGCTCTTGGTATCAGCACAAATTCACCTAAAAGTGAACACAGAATGTATAGCAGATAATCATGTTCACAAGGGAATGAGTTTGTGGCCTTTTCACTTTCTTTAAGATGGACATCAGCTGAATAGGCCTTCTGAAATTTGATGTAAAGCAAAAATGACTCCTCAAAAAGATGCATTTCATGGTTATTTTAGAGATTTTCCATAGCCTCGATGTACCTGTGAGTCTCAAATTAAATTCACATGCTGATGAGAACTACGTAGGTGAACTGAATGAAAATGTGCATGCATTAGTAAAAATAGGTGCATTGCATTGTGTCACCTGTAGATGGTGTCATCAGAGCAAGTCTCTGAAAATGTGGTTTACTTTGATGTATTACATTATTCTATTAATGAGTGCATGTGATACAGCTTAACTTTATTCAGAAAAAAAAAAGAAAATATAATTTAACCATTTTTCACCCCCTATTTCAAGCCACAGAAATGGAAGAGTGTCATTTCATTTGTATCTTGCATTTTGTTTCTTCTATTGTTTATGCTTCTGTGGGTCAGGGTGCAAAAACATGTTTTCAACATATGCAGTAATGTCATCTTTTTATTTAAAGCTCTTTTTTTCTTAATTTTGTGGTTTTGTCTCTTCGTAGAGAGTTATTGGAATTGCATTTCTTTGAAATCTGTCTAATAATACTTGCCTATTTTATTCTTTATCTCTTCTTTTTTTCTTTTCTCTTTTTATTCTGCTTCCTTGGATGCTTTCCCAAAGGAGGACAAAGTGGTTAGAATCCATGCTTTTTATAATTTATTGTTATAATGTTGTTAGTTAACTGGGATACATATTAATGTGAAAAACTGAACTGAAATTTCATAATCACCCACAGGGGAGGGGGGAAAAACAGGAATCCTGACACCCAGGTCCTGCACGTCCCTTAGCTGAACATAGGCCTTAAAGACAGCTCAGCAAGGAAACCCAAGACTGTTGTCCAAGTTATGACAACAAAAGAAACTAAGAACTGAGAATTACTTATAGGCTAAAAAGTAGAGGAGCCAATAAAGTGTAATAAAATTTTATTTCATAAATACATCTTTAGTTAACAGTTTTGACTTTTTGCATGAAAGGTCCTTCCATCAGCTTCAGGAAATCTAATTTTACACTGTTTTACATGGTTTGCTGTGTTTCACTTCTAGCTGCAGCAGAAACTCAGGGAATTCTTGTCAAATCAGCTTTTTGATTGACATTTTGAATAATACATATAGGCAAACAAACTGGACCATAAGTATTGTGAGCAAGGTGGAGTGAATCCTTTTTGAATGCATAGTTATAATTTCAAAAATCTGCAGAACTTTTAGGATCAAGCACAGGTATATTCCCCAGTATTGCCTGTGCCTTGTCTCAAATAGGTGAGGGTAGTTCTCTGTCCATCTCTGCACCCTGTGCATGGCATCAGGTGTGGCAGTACCTGACCAGAACAGTGCACGTGCATTTGCCGCCTTTTCTGAGGTAGTTCTGCAAAAGGTAGTACTCCAGATTTTTAATTGGAGTATTAAGTATGGCAATTAGGTAGCTTTTCTGGTACCTCAGCTGAAACAAGTGTAAATTATTTACAATTCAGTGTAGCTTTTGATGTGTTCTTTGTTGAGTTATGCTTGCAATATGGTGTTATGTGTTTTGCCCCCATTTAAATACTAGCACACCTGTAACCTGAAATTAAGTATTGTTAAAATTTCCAGAGAAAATTATTTCTATCACATTTGAGCATTGCAGTAGGTTTATAATATGTTAGTATTAGAGCTACACTGAAGATATATTCTGAAAACAAATCTGACTTGTTTGGATTGTCCTAAATTCAATTAAATACATCCTTATCATTTGCACTTGTCTTTGTTTAGGTTTTTCTAAAGGTTTAGGTTAGTTTAGGTGTTGAACCCCAGTCTTCCACATGCCAAGAAAATGCCATAATAGTAATGTGTGAAAATAAATTCTATATGGTGTGATAAAGCTGAGCTACTTCTCTTTAACAGCTGAAAAGTTAATGATAATAACTAGTCCTGAATGTGTGAAAAACATGGGGATCACTTCTTTAAAGTACCATTGCTTTAGCAGTGCCTCTCTCTAAAAGTTAATGTAATATATAGAATTAATTAATTTCAAAATATTAATACATACCTAAAAAGAGCATGTTTTAGAACAATTGGTATAATTAAAATAGAGCAACATGAGAAAAATATTATTTCTTAATTATTTTCAATGGCTCAACATTCCTGACTAATTACATATGGCAAGTTTCGTGACAGTAAAAACTTTTAAAATGTATTTATCCCTTAGTGTCCACATGAATTTTTTACCACAATAAATTATATTGATACAAAACACATGCACCAAGTTTCTTCAAGTTAAGAGTGCATTGTTTGGCAAGGATGCCGAAGTGTGAATTACCAAAGTGTCAGCTCAGGAAAAGTCAAATGTTAACCTTGATTCAGGTGTTTCCTGTACCACTGGAGAATTAATGATCCCTCACCTGGGATGTTGTTTCCCATGCATTACCCATCTTTTACAAATACAAACTGTGACGGACACAAAGAAAGTCAATCAGAGGATGATCCTGGAAATGGAGAGCTGCTCATGTGAGAGGAGGCTGGGGAGATTAAGGGACAAGACCTAAAGCAATTAGAGTTGATACCTGAAAGTATGGAATTGATCTCTTGAAATGCAGAAAATTTAAACATAAGAATAGAGGACAGTGAATACATGAGACCAAATATGTACAACTTGGTCCTAAACACTCCTGGCTTGAAAAAAGATGTTTACAAGCATTAAAGCCTTGAGAATTTATTTCATGTGGCTTATTGGAAAGAAAACGAGCCCAATAAAACTTTAAAGGCTAAATTTAATGAGGTTAGGAAAGGATTTATGTGATGTGGTTGCTTGTGGCTGTAGGGCAATGTACAAGGTCCCTAAGAGGTCCTTGCAGCTCTTGATTGTGGCTAAATATTTTTAAAATGTAATGCTTTGAAGCTGTTCTTGACCTTTTCAAGTAAGTGCCAAATATTTCTTAAATATTTTTTCAAATATATATAGCAGGACTTAATATGTTCTCTCCTAATTTAAAATCATAAAGGACATCCCAAAACACCTTGTAGTGAGAGTTAGTAGGCATCCTAGGCTGATCAAGAAATGAATCCATTACACTTCCAAAATTAATTGGCATTAACTGGCATACTCTAGTGACTGATGAGTTACATGAATTTCAATTATTCTTGTTCTAAAATGTCAAAATGTATACTCAAATATGTTTCTGAAGTTCTTTCATGTTTTTTGAGTATTGGTTAGCTGTTTGTACTTCTGACCTGAGTTAGTTGCAGGCAGACCACATTTAATGGGTTTAATTCAATTTTATGTGAGATAAGATTTCAGAAGGAAGTCAGGTAGGTTTTTTTTTTATTTGAGAGGAAGCTGACACTTCTATTTTGGCAGAATATCCTAGGTGGTTTTAGTTCTTTATAGAGGGCCTACACTTCCATTTTGAATCTTTTTAATTATGTTCCGTACACCAAGATTTTAATTGCCAAAATTCAGATATTTCGTGAGGTGCTGTGGGTGTATTGAACTAAGTGAAATATGTATGACATTGACAGAATTAGGTGGAAGATCCATGTTCCAGATTAAGCTATATAATTATCCATAGCAATCAGTCTACCATTTTAGAGGTTTCATTAGGATTACTATTTTTTATCAAATTTCAAATGAAAAAAATAAGGAGCAAATGTTAAAAGTAAATGTTGTTACAATTTTCCTGTGCTTTGCAGAATAGAGCAGTTTGCTTTCTCTTTTTTCTATTTTCATATGTAAAGGACATCTGGTGGAAATCCGGATGTAAAATACATTAGAAATATATGAGAATTTATGTCACTGAACTTAGTAGTATGTGGTTGCAGAAAACAATGCTGGTAATCAGTGCAGAAGAGAGTCCTATTTCTGATCTGGCTTTCACTGAGATTGTTTTCATTTTAGTATAATGTCAGTGATTTATACTTGGAAAGAAAGACAACTTGGAAACATTTGCTTAATTGTATGTCAGGTGGCTTTTTCAGGGAGTTTGTAATTTAGTTCCTTTAAATTATGCTTAAAATTTGCTTACATAATGGCTTGCTAATTTAAGCCTTACCAACTTGACTACATATGCCATGCAATTCAGCTGTGTACTAATGCTTTAACAGAAGTTGGTAATATTGTCAGAACAAAATGTCTGGATTGTCAGGATTTTTTTTTTATATCTCTTGAACAGAACTCCTAGGTCAAATTGTCCATTAAGAGACTAATTTCTGTATGCTCTGACTAACAGAGCTGTAGAACAAAACAGAAAAATCCAACAGGAGGACGTAAATTACATAGCAAATTTCAAATTGATAGCAGATGCATTTTCTCTCTGTAGCATTCAACATAATTTGTTTGCAAAAGATATGGGGTTTATATGCATCATGAAAGAAGCACTGCTTTTCAGTAATGCCTCCCTAGAACTGCTGTTTCTAGCAGGGAAAAAAACAAACAAAGGCCAGCAAGAAACTGAGGAATTCTATTTCAAGTAAGGGAGGAGGGATCATTGTCCTCTGCTTGTGGGAGGTTAATTTGCTTTCAAACAAATACGAGTGTATAAAATTTCTAGGGAAATCCTTAAAATTAGCTTGTTCTTCACCAAGTTTGCTGAGTATATGGATTATAAGCATGTATTGTACAGATTTTTCATAAGTGAATGTACATGCATACCATATATGTGCATCCTACTACATAGCCTAATACAGGAAGTACAGGGCAACCCAAATTTTTGACCTTTGAAATCTGTTAGCGATTCAAGGTATTTAAATCACCTGAGGAGTTATTATTTATGTGCCCATTTATCTGGACAGAAAGAGATGGTGTGCCATAGCAGTCACAGAATCTCAGAAGGATTGAGGCTGGGGGGAGCCTCTGGAGGTCATCTGATCCAATGCCCCAGTGCTAAGGGAACTTGGTCGTTCCAGCTTGGCATATTCACGTGTCTTTTGACTTGCAGAGTGAACAGTGGAAAACTCAAAGATTTCATGTCATTTTTGTTACTTGATTGCTTATTGTAAATATAAACATTATAGGCTTATCCAAAATCTCCTTAAGTTCTGTTAGGGAATAATTCTGTGACTTACAGCTTCGGACAAATGAATTTCAGAATTTTACAGAATCCTTTAGAGAGAACACTAACACTATGATGATTTTTTTCAGCATTCGGAGAGAAAGAAACACCAAAGCTACCAAATCAATGTTGAGCTTTTCATTTCTTTAAATGTAGTATTTTTATCATTTTAACACTCATGATCTCATAGTCTGTTTGGTCCAATTTAGTTGATGATATAAAGCTGAGGAGCAGGGGCAGGAGAGCCTTCCAGTAGTTCTCCCAAAAATATTGTGTATCCTGCTGGCTCAGTTACTATCTGAGGTGTGCGAGATCAATGTTGAACTCCATTGTGATAAAAACTGCTTTTCCAGATGGGATACAGTGCTGTAAATATTGAAGAAGAACATCTTGCTACCTGACTTGGGTCAGTTTCACTACAAAGACAGATTACAAAATTTTGAAATTATTTTTCTTTTTGTGTTTTTGCCCAGAAGTATACTTTGAGTTAGTATTTAGATCTTGGCTGAAATGATTTTATTGCACTTTTCTAATAAGTACTGGTTTTAGAAAATACCACAATATAGAAATATTTTTATTCACCTCTTGTCAAATAAGATTCATCTATGACCTAAATATCTGTAAGTAAAGAGATGAGATTTCAAGGTCTTGTGTAAAGGAAGATAATTTCAGTTAATTAGTTTCAACTGCAGATATATTTAAAAACCACAAGCAAATTAAGCAAGTTATAACAATTGAAATCTGAGATTTTTTTAATGCAGTGCACCTTAAGAAGAAAGAGGATAATGAAAGAAAATACTAGTGGTGTAACACAAAGTAATGAGAAAGGTATATGTGTTCATATACCTTAATATAATCAATATGATCCTGTAGACTGTAACTTTATATTAGATTTTGATCCTTGTCTATCCAGTGAATACAGGGTTGAAAATGAACAAGTATGACCTTATATATTTAATATGATAATGTATGCATATCCCATGTAAGGTAAAAGGAAAAAATGAACAGTTTAAACCAGACACAATTCTGATCATCTCTGACTAGTCAGAATATGTGTACAATTTTATAAAATCAGGAGAAAAAAAAATTAAAAATTGTGTCATGGTTTGACACTGGCACAATGCCAGTGCCCCCATGAAGATACCTTCTCCCTGGTTTCTGCTGTGAGATGTGACCAGGAATAAGCAAAGCAGGCTCCTACTTAGGGAAAAAGAACCAGAACTTTATTAACTACTCTACAACTACAAATAAAAAGGAACATACACATACAGGGAAAATGAAAACCTCACAAATGCATTTCCTCCTCCCCCCACCAAATTTCTAACACAATACATTTGTTCTTCAAATCACCAACTCTCGGTCCAGCATCACCTTTTAGACAATCAATCCTAAACAGTTCATCAGGAGGAGAGGAGTCCTTCTTGTACCATGGGCTTCCCCGGGAAACACAGCTGAAGCCTCGCGTGTTTCTGTGTCACTCGTGGCACCGCCCGGAGTGCATCTGCCGTTGTGACTTCTTCCTTTCCATGTCCAGTGCTCTCACCACTGAACATGGACCAGAACTGCTTCTAGGGTTGTCTTTTAAGGATGCTCTGTCCCGATCCAAAAAAGGCACAGTCTCTCCTTTGGGACACCTGTCCCCACAATCTCTCCTTTGGGACACCTGTCCCCCCCATATTTTCACCCCCTGGGGCCGAGGGGCATCAACACTGAACCCTCTTGGTTCTGAGGCCATTGCCTCCCCCTAGAATGCAGTCTCTGTATCACAAGGAACATGGTTCTGTCCATCTGTATCACAAAGAACATGGTTCTGTCCATGGCTGTACAAAACCAGTCCAGCAAAAGCCACTCCATCATCTCTTCCCACTAGGATTCTTCTCTATTCTTCTACTATCTCTCACTCGCCCAGACCTCTCTCACACTGGCCCATTTCTTTCCTCATCTTCCACTCTATCTTCTAGGAAAGGTCAATGTTCTGTAAAGTTCTCATTTTCCAAAAAGGGGTTAAAAGCTCCTACAAGTGGCCGGCTGCACTCCCCCCTTCTTCTCCGTCCCAGCCGTGCTGCCGGCACAGGCCCATGTTTATCAAGCTTCAAGGTTACAGTCCCAGGCAGCGGCTCTTTCTCTCTCTCTCTGTGTCTCTCAGGGGGGCTGCCCGGTGGCTCCTGGTGTCTGTCTCTCTCTCTCTCTCTCTCTCTCTTCCACCCTTCCACCCCCGGGCTCAGGCCTACCTCTCCCGGCCACATGGCTTTCCCCTCCCCCTGCCCAGCCAGCAGCTGGGCCGGGGGAGAGACCCGAACTCTTTCCCGCCGGAAACCCAAGAGGACCCTCCCAGGGGAGAGCTCTGCTTTTGACCCCGTGTTCTCAGAGGCGTGTCCATGTCCGAATGGCCAGGTTAAATGCCAATATTAAAGTCTGAATATCCATTGGCCAAAAACACAGCATCCCAAAAAACACATTTCCTGTCAAACCAATACAAATTGCTAAAATTGTATCTTTATATGCATAAAATAAAATCTTCTTTCTGCATCTTGCTGCTTATAGTTAATAATTGTGACTGATTGGAAATGCATTAATAGTATTTGATCACCTTTTGCTTGCAATTGTGCCATCAATAATGTAGATAGCTGTAATAATAATGATACATGAAATTAAAATCCTAATTTTGAATGGAGCATTTCTTCTTTAATGAGGGCTTTATTTGTAAGAGGAACCTTTTATTCTTATGAACAAATCATTATTGCTGAATCATTATTAACATTCTCATAAATACTAAGTCTTAAAAATATTTAAGGACTATACAGTAAATATTTCAGGTTTATGTATTTTTCCAGATTTTTGGGAATAGGGTTGGTTAGCTACAGGTAGGATGTCTGTTTAGCTTGGTCTGTGTAGATGATAATTTTCAAAGCATAGTCACTTCAGGAATCTGTTTATGAATCCTCCAGTTCTTCTTTACTTCAATGTGTTTCCAGTAATGTTACAATCAGTAGAAACCAAACTCAGCCTTAAATCCCTGCAAAACCTGTAGATAGCAAGCTGCAGTTTCAGCTGTGAGATCACTATAACTATTTGGAACTGTTCTTGCATCCAGCATCATGTCCCTTATTTCAAGCTATCCTTTCTGTGTATTATGCACATTTAATTGTGTTAATTTTCCACAATGTCCTATTTTTTCAAGTCCTTTAATTCATTATATGGATTGCTTTGAATTTATTGTTACCTCTTGCTAACAAGTCAAATCCAATCTCACTACTATTACTATTGGACTATTGCCTTTATGGTGTCTTAAAATCCAAAACTCCACTGGCATTTTCATTGCCACATCAAATTTGCAATTGTTCATTCTGAATTCAGTTTGCCCTATTGCATTTCAAATTAAACAAAAAATTTTCTTTTCAAGGTAATGTGTATTTACTATACTTCTGTTATCTTCATTTCTGTAATGGAATAATTTGTTACTTGTTGGCACTGCAGAAATCATAGAAGAGATTAGAGATCTCTATATACCACATATAATAAATAATTTTTTTTTTTTTTTTGCTATGGAATACAGAACTAAGAAGCAAATACACTATCTTAATAAAGAAGATCTAAAAAAAGTATCTCAATTTTCTTAAAAACTTAAATTTTAAGAATGTGATTTCCTATAATATTTAGCTGCCTTACTTGTACTACAAACTATCCTTTTTCAGCTTATAAAGAAATCAATCATCTTGGTGATGAAATTAGTGATAATTCACTAATCCAGAGACTGTGACTGGTACAGGTGAATTTGATTTGTACATGCCTAGTTTCTCTGCATGTATTTATTATATCAACATTTTATGGAATAAGTTCATTTCATTGGGTAGATTTACAGCTCTTTGAAACTGGTGGTCTGCAATGTTAGTGGAGGACAGTGGGGAATCCTGGGGAGTCCATCTGCATGAGAGTGGGGTAAGTCTGGATATAACCCACTTTTCCAATGTGCTTCTGTATGGCAGGTCTGATCACTGGAAATAAATTTGTAGTGTGCAGTGCTGAGAAGATAGAAATTAAGTAAAAATGCCATTATTACTGTTGACTGTCATAAAATGTGTGTACTTGTGTAGAATCAGACAGTTAATATACTCACCCAGCATTTGTTCATGTCAGAGGAGGCCTATCAGTGGAGGCATCTGTCAGACAGAACCCTGAATGTCATAATTTTGAGCTATTTTTTGAATGCTTCAGGTAAATACATCCAAAATTAACACATCTATTTCTGGATGGAGAGCCCCATAACAATGTGCCATCTATTGGCAAACCAAGAGAGGTGGGTTTGTGTTTTGTCATTTGCAGTTGAAGTTGCGGTGCAAAAAAATAATCTGGAAGTGTAGGAAAATATTATCTGGAAGCCCTCCTTGCTGTGGAGGGCTAAATAGAAGGGATCACTTTACAGAGACAAACCAGGCAGGCAAATATTTCACACCATCTAAACTTTAATCTAATTCACCCAGAAAAAAGAAGCCGTGATATCTCTTCTGGTTGATACTCCAATGAAAGCTCAGTTTTAGAGACTAGAGATACTTTTTCTTTTCATTTTCCTTTCTTTTTCTTTTTCTTTTTCTTTTTCTTTTTCTTTTCCTTTTCCTTTTCCTTTTCCTTTTCTTTTTTTTTTCTTTTCTTTCTGTCCCTCCCTCAAAAACATTGAGGGAGATCAGAGTAGCAAACATGCAGATGTCCAGGGATGTGTTTAGGCTCAGGAGACTTGAAGAAGTGTGTTCTTCTGTGGGATGCCTGAGGAGATATGGTGCACCAGCAGAGCTGACTGCTGATGTCCAAGCAGAGCTCAGTCAGAGCTAGTAGTCCTGTGGCAGCAGCACCTGGTGGGACTTGGTTTTATCTGAGCAATGCACCTTCAGTTTTTCCAGCAGTGATCTGTTTCCTAGATGTACTTGGGTATGTTTTATTGCTAGAAGACAATCAATCCAGCATCATGTCCCTTATTTCAAACTGTGCCCAGCTGTGGTAACTGTGAAAAGTCTTGTAAAAGGATCCCATAAAAAGGAAGATGTCTTCTAATCATGCATCATTCTTCCCTAAAAGACTTGAGCTTTTGGCAAAACTAACTGAATCCCCTTGTTCAGCCTCTGAATACACTTGTTCCATGTGGTCACACAAATCCAGCTGCCAGCTTACAGGCATGTGAGAGTGCACTCATTTAAGCTCAGGCTGATTTGACAGCCCAGTGTGTGCCCCTTAAGCCCAATGAATTCTTTACTTGATCATTTTATTTCTTGGAATTTGTGTCTTTCAGTTTCAATCATTGTAGTCCTCATTCATGTAAGATTCTTCTATGTGATGGGATTTTTAATGTGATCTGTGGGGGCTAGGACTAAGTATGACTCCTAATATTTAAAGTGTTCATAGCTATGTACACTGCTGAGGCAAAATTGTTTGGTTTTAGTAGTTATAAAATAACATAGGAATGCTAACTAGAACTAAATTTAGTAAACTGAATTCCTGGGCTATTCTGGCACCACAAAACCAGGGGTATTTTAGCCAGAAAGAGATCTTACTGCAAAGAGAGATTTGGTAAGATCTATTAATATTTTTGACCTATTATGCATTATGAGAAATCAACAAGTAGCTGAAAAAAATTCAAGAGAACAAAGAAATTATAAGGGCTAAATGTAAGCTGTGCTCTCTTGCTGTTTCTCTTTTTATCATAAATAGCCTTAATCCTCATCCAGGATTAAAATTCAGTGTATTTTTAGCCATGTAATGTCCTAGATAAAAGATACTTCTATGTTTTTATATATTTTGCCTTCTGGAGCATTTTTTAATTTTACTTAAGGGATGGATACTTTCTGTCTATACATCTTCAGTGCTGCAGTTAGAGAGGATGTAGGATAGTTTGTCATACATATACCTAGGTACATGGTTTTATTAAGCATAAATGAAGATAGAAGTGTATATTTCAAGCAAGGAAATCTATAGACAAAGTTTCTGTAATATTTTGTGAGTTTATTCAAATTCCTTTAATATAAGGACCCATCTGCAAATCAGCCTTCCTACAGAGATAAATTAAATCTCTCTCCAAAACTGTGATTATAAAATGATATAAAGTATCTCATACCAGTTGTTTAATGACTGGTCAGAGATTAAATGAAAATCTGGACAAAATGTAATCTGAATTTCTGTAAAGACCAGATAAAACCCAATAATTTTTTTAATCCAGATTGAGGTTTCCAGAAAGCTGTGTGTTATTTAGACTGAAGTTTAATCACGTACTGTGCAGTTTCAGTATTCCAGCTAAAACACCTGTCAAGTAACTTACATGCAACAGGTTTATGGAATCTTTGGAGTTAAATGTTAATTTCTCAGTAATCTATTATATTTGTTATCAACTTGTTCATAAAAACCAGGCTCCCATAGAAAAACACTTTGTAGTGGTGAATTTTGGGACAGTTGTTTGAGTTATTGCATTCTGAAAAGTTGAGTATAACTGAGAAATGCAGATTAATCATAGAGATGAGCAGATGTTGCTAGGGCTCTCTGGAAATAGATGAGCGTGGGAATGATGGTTGTGTTGTCATGACTGGAAGAAATTTTTGTATGTTGCTGGGATTTTAATACTGGTAGTGTAACTTTTTCTCTGCAACATATGGTAAGTGATCAGAGCTCATACCTTTGCTGTGTATGCATCAGCAAAGTTACTTTTTTCTTCCCTGACCAAATATCTTCTACAAACAGAGAGAGGGCAGTTGAAAGTTCATCAGTGAGCTGCTCTTAAGACCTTTGTCAGCCTGGCAGCTTTACCCCTCAGGATTATTTGGATCAGTCCTTTTAGCTGTAAAGAAGTCTGCTTTTCTAGACTATTTCAGGGACTCATTTTACTGCCTTTGTGGATGGGTCAAGAGACCACAGAGACAGCTTCTTGCCCATGAAAGTTTAATGCAGCAGAAAAAGCAACAAAGGAATTAAACTAAGGAAGATTTTATCTACTTTATGTTTTTGTTTGGGGTTTTTTTGCCCTCTAAGCTTTCAGCGTAGATATAAACATACTCTTGTGGATGTCCTGTGTTGCAGGTTATATCCCTTTTACTCCATACCCCTGATGTTTTCCTAATCAACCAGTGAGTGTTTAGTAGAGCCTGTTGCTGATGTTAGAGGAGCTTACCTCTTGGTCTTTTGTGTAGACTGTTAAAGAGGAGACTGGTGAAGTGTCCAAAGGAGATTAAGTCAATGCATTTTCCTGCCAGACTGAGTAGGAACCAGTTCCAGATGAGTACCCCTCATATTATGAGAACACAGCTCATTATATGTGAGCTGGGTTTATGCTTTCATAATACTTATGGGGGGAGATCAGTGTGCCCCAGAGTGCTTCAGCTTGCTCTGAACTAGACTAAATCAGCTCTGCATCCTTCTCAGCTGTGGCTCCTGTGTAGCCAGAGAGAGCCCCAGGTCACCAAGTGCCCTGTAAGGTACTGCAGAGTTTTATTGTAGCTCCCAGCAGCTGCCCCAGTCAGGCTGGCTCTCAGGTAATACCCACGTTGTACCTTACAGCTCCACGCTCATATTTTGGAAATGTTAGGGTTTTGAAGGTAGGAATGAAGGCCAGTGTTGAGGCAGTTGAATCCTACAACAGTTTTTCATCAGTTATGGTAGGAAATTGTACAGCAGCAATGGTCTGTAGACACATTCAGAAACCTATTTTTAGTCTTGTCTCTAATGAAACTCTACAGACTCACTCTGAATCTTCTGTGCAAACCTACGTGTTCTCTTCTCTACAGGCAACCTGACAATTCATGCACCAGCTGGTTCTTTTTTAACCCTTTTGTCTCCTACATGAATTGACCTCCTTAAAAGAGGATATATGGTCTTATGCAGTCTGTGATATGTGGAAAGTTGTGAATATATTCCATTGGAGAGAGTTCAATTTGGCTTTTTCCCCCTACATTACAGACAGTCACTGAAAAGCAAATGTTGTATATTACTGAAAATTGTGCTAAACCACACTTAGATTTTCAGTATTTTATTTAGGATATGCTTATTCATGTTGGTAAATTATTTTCCATTTTTTGAGTATAATTCATAGGCCTGAGAAGGTCAAAATCTTTTTTTTTTTACTTTCTGACCATGCAATGAGAAGTCATAAACTCTTGTTGAAAATTTGCTATGCACAGCTTTCAGATAATGAGAATGGTGGAGTTCAGCTCAGTACTCAGCTTCAGAAAGATCAAGTCAACTAAGGGAATAAAAAGCCTTAATCAAGGATAGAATGTTTTAGCCTTCTTGAGGGTAAGATGGTGATTGGAGAAAAACCAACTTGGTCTAGTTGTCTTAGGAGAAAGTGCTTCTTTTTATAAAAAGAAGATGACAGGCAGCTAATTGGATACAAAAGGCAGGTGCAGTTAGCCATGCAGCCAAGTCAAGGAGCAAGCCCAGTGCTTCAAGCCATACAAGTTTCAGGCAGGTTTGGCAGGCAGTCATGCTAACCTAGTGTGTGTTTCTCAGAAACTGTGCTCCTGTTGTAATGCTAGAGAGATATGTACACCTTCAAAAGTTACTGCAGCAAAAGCTTTATGGAGTCTCATCATCTGTTGCATACTATAGTAGAGGAAATGTATTTAAGTATCTGTATAGAGGCTTTGCCCCAGGAGGTCCCAGTTGTCCTTGATGGGCTGCAGCTGTGATGTCCTTAATTGGGCTGCAGCTGTGACCAATGAAGACAACTGGGATAAAAGGGGGCAGGTTAGCCAGTCAGGGAGGGCCTTGGAGGAGCTCTGAGCTGAGAGAGAACAGTATGCAGCAGAAGGAGTCAGTGAAGATTGGTGGCCATGAGAATACACAGAAGAGGTATGGACTTTAGAAATCTAACAATAGCATACTGCTAGGTACAGTTCTCTCCAGACTATGTGCCCAAATTTCCAAGTTATCCATTGAAAAGAGAGCTAAAAGCTTCACAAATCTGGCCTTCTCTTAGTAAGGCCCACTGATAAATAGAAATCAATGCTTCAGTGACTGTAATTGCATAGAAAATAACTTGAGTTTTAAGTCTCTTGATATGGGAGTTCATGACTAAATTAAATTTGATTAAGAAGACTTAAATCTATCTGAGCTGCTGCTGAAATGCATCCAGATGATTTTTTACTCCCATTGAAAAATATGAGGATAAACTTAAGATTCCAAGGACTGTAGATGGGTTTTCAGTCATTTGTAAAAAATTGTTATGCAGTTTGTTTCACAAAAAAAGATTTACACATTTCTTCATTTGTAAGTCTTTTTAGAGAGGCTTCTGTGGCGGATTGACCTTGTCTGGCTGCTAGAGGCTCCAACAGGACAAGGGGAGAAAATAAGATGGAAAAGTTCATGGGCTGATACAGAAACAGGGAGCTGGTTCACCAACTACCACCATGGGTAAAACAGACTCAGCTTGGGGATGGTTAAAAAGACAAAACCTAAAATACCCATCTGCTCCTCCTTTCTCCAGTCTCTTTACTACTCCACTCCCCACTCCTCTGCCTTGTCCAGCCATATGGCACAGGGCATCAGGCATGGGCTGGGACCAGTCCATAATAGTTCTACTCTGTTGCTCCCTCCTCCTCCTCCAGCTGTGGCCCACAGCATCCTCTGTAGGCCACAGTCTTTCAGGAAAAATACCTGCTCCCATGTGGTTTCTCCAGGGGCTGCAGCTTCTGTCAGGAAAACCTTCCCCAGCATGGTCTTCTCTGCAGGATGTATGGGAATTCCTGCTCAGGGGACTGCAGTACTTCCTCCCCTAAACACCCTCTTCCTTCCCACCTTGGGCTGGCAAGGCCCATTTCTTTTTGTAGCTCTGCATATCATGGAGAACTTGTCCTATTTAATCACTTCCTCTTCTTTGGCCATAAGTACCTGCAGTTACCGCTGTCTTCTGTGAGCTGACTGGGTTTAATCCTTGGATTTGATGCATGAAACAATAGCTTGTTTTCAGGGCAAATGATGCAGATTTTTAAAACACTACTTTGGAAGCCTTCCCTTTTATCTTAATTTTCTGTCCTTTATGCAGTCAGTGGCACATGGGTTGCAATTATCCTTATTCACCTGCTTTCATTTCTCATTTTTTTTTCTCAACTTCTGTTAATTTTTCTAATTACAATTAAATTTTGAAACCATATCAATCTGGCAATTTTTGAGGCAGTGTTACAGGCTTTATTTCCATTATAAGCTAATTTATAATTAAATATTTAGTAGATAATAATGCTGCACTTAGCATTCCACTGTTACATTATACATTGTGTAATAAATTAGAATCATACAAAAGCAACTTTGTATACACCATGTGGATGAAAACGAGTTAAATGATGATCACAGATCTAACTGTAAACACATATCAACATAAAATGCTGTCTGTCTATTTTAGCCCCAGAAAGATCACATTTGGGGTTTAGCTATTCTAACATTTGCTTTTAAAAGCCACTCTTTCAGGAGTGCTAAATTATGGCTAGAAGAGCTATCTGATGTACAACACCTTATATTACTTGTAAGTTGGCTCTGTTCTCAAAACTCATCTGACACAGGGTGCTCTGTGCCCCTTCAGGCAGGGTTTGTTTGGTAGGAATCTGCATTTTTAGTGTTTTCTTAGATGATCATTGCCAAATAAAATCTCTATTTTTTGCCATATCTATGGTATAAGTGTAGCTACCACAGTGTTTCTTGGCTAAGAAAATCACCTTTTCTTCCTTGCTTCTATTTTGGTTTTATTTTTCAGTCCTTTTTAAGTATATTGCCTCTCCAGCATATATTTTAACAGTAATTACTATTTCCTAGCAGTTTATCTTACTGATAAACTCAATCTTTTGAATTTATTTAAATCTATCTCTCAGTCTTTTTTCCTTCTTATTTCTGATAGTTTTTGGATGGCTGACTTTAGCTGCCCAGTAATTTCCTTTTTCAATTTAAATGTCACATATTATTGTATTAAATGAGTGCAAAGAACTTAGATTCCTGCACTTTTAACAGCAAGGAAAGAGAACATTGCTCAAGATTAATGCAGTATACAGTGATTCTTAGGCTTCTGTGCAATAAACATTTTGGGAAGTCTAAGTTTAGCAAATACCATAAACATTTCACAAAGAAAAGCTGCTTGTGCTTGCACGGCAAGTGACATGGCATAGTCTCAACAACCCTTTCAAACAAAATGCTTGGATGTAATTACATAGTAGAGAGGGAGAGAAATAAAAATATGTAGATTTAGAAATTGAAGAGTCACTTCTGCTTTAATTTGAAGGATAGCCATTAAAATCATACAGAGGACTTGGTATTATAGTATGACTTATGCAGAGCATGACATTCAGTGCAGATCTTGAACCTTTCAGTTATGTCATAGTCTGCAAGCAGCAAATTCTTACAAGGGAAGCAATAGTCTCATGAGTTGTGCTCAGGATAGAAAAATAGGGGCCTCTTCTAGTTGTTGAATGTTAAACTTCAGAATAGGTTGTTCCTTTAAAATAAGCAGGGAGGAAAAAAGTGAAGGATTTGCAAATAAAAGACTGCAGTGCCACATGATTATTACAAAAGCTGCTGGATGTGCTTTGTTTGCATTTAGAGCTTTAGTGTTTCACAACCAATCTGGAGCTGTTTTCTGCAGTGCACTGAGTCCTGGTCAGCTCTTTTGTAAGGTGTTTGTCATAGTGCACGTGTGCGTGGGCTTGGTAATGTCTTATGCTAGTTATGCCTGAAGAGATGTAAAGCTCACCTAAAAGCATTTCTCTTAAAAGAAAGACAACCCTGAATCCCCAAATGCCTTCTTTCTTTTCTGAAGGAAAAAAACTAAACCCAAAGGAAAAAACCTTAAACCAAGAAAAGGAAGTAGAGTTTCCTCTGAAGTAAGTTTTATTTGTCCATGTGACATCTCTGTTCCAAATGCACTTTTGCTCTGTGACAGCAAAACAATCCAATTTTGTTGCTTTTCCAGCCCACTAGTTTCCTCGTAATCTCTGATATTTGTCCTACTTTCTCCCTAACGTCCATCTCTCATTTTTTTTCCTCAACTTGTTGCCTCTCTCTCTTTTCTCGTCACCCTACTTTGAACCTTTTTATCTCTTCATCCATGTCCTCTTGGGCATTTGTTCTTCTTGGCCACCTCATCTCACAAGTCTTCCCTTCTTCCCTGTATTCTTTTGTCTAAAGAACTGAAGCGGTTAAGGGAAAGTTATTAAAGACAACAGGGCCAGAAGAGCCTGACCTCCAGTAAACCAGTCGTATTTAAGCTGGGATAAACAGCTGGTTTTAGTATAATCACCTAAAACTTACAGAGACAACCAGAATAAAACTAACCTTATAAATATGTAGTCTACTGACCTGATTCCAGTGTAAAGTTAAAATTAATTACAAACTAGAGAGAAATACAAAGGAATTATTAAACTCAAATTCTAGAAAGAAAACATACTACTGAAATAACGTATTCTTGAAAAACTTTCCCTGTGACTGTGGATGAGGGTGGAATTGTCTGATTTTTTTCTATTATGTCTGTTTTGGATTTAAATAACTAAAGTTGATTTGTTTGGCTGAGATCATTCTGCTGGCAGTGTTACATAATCTGAATTAAAAAAGCTCAAAGATGGAGTCACAAGAACAAGGATCAAATCAAGACTGAGAGGAACAGTAACTGAGCATAGAATGTTTATCACACATCCTGGTGAAAATGATCTTTGCAGTTCACAAAATGGGCAGAGTCTTTGAACCCAGCAGAAGGCTGATGTATCTGAAAGTTATTTTTTGATATGCAATATGATCAGAGGTACTCCTGCTTCCTGCAAACTCCATGTTTGTGTTTAGTGTTCAGCTACATCAAATATGACTGTATATTGAGCAAATATCAGTGTGCAGGAGAGGTGATCCAAGTCCTGGCAACAGTAGATGGACCTCACCACCCCTGAAGCTGTTTCTATGTCAAAGCTACCTTCTACCAAGCAGGGAATAAGAAAGTTCTTTTAGTTGCTGACATGATTCTCTTCCTTTTATATAAGGGATCTAACTAGCCATGAAATTTAACTCCTGACACACAGAGAAACCTGCAACACACAAACCCCTTGCCTGATGAAAAAGATTGCTTGCTTCTGTTGAACAGGCATGTGAGCACAAGTCCAGTTCATGGTCCCTGTATTTGTACCACCATGGAATAGGCATCCCTCAATTTCAGATAATAAAGAGGCAAAATATCCTTGACTGTTGCCTCTTCCCTAAATAGCCTTAAGATGTCACTGCACTATATGCCTTTTATTTGTTTAGGAATTACAAAGCCTGATTAGATATCTGAGAGTATACAGGTAAGTGCAGAAGATCAGAATGGTTCTCCTCATCTAGCAAAGTTCTGATCTCAAATTTTAACCTGTTTTTGTAACAGTAGCTTCATCAGATAATGAAATGTCATTACTGTTTGATTTTTCTAAGTGTATTGTTCTGCACTACTTTACATCCTCTTACCCTATTGAAACTTCCCTCTTTCCCTGTGTGGCCTGCCAGTAGTATTGCAAATTCAGAACAGTAAACCTCTGATATTAATACTGGGTATAGTCTGCAAATTTGCTGTCAACAATATGCTGTTTAGATCAGTTAAAAAATCGCAATGTTCTTACACTGGCACAAAATTCCTGGTGCATTTTCCTGCCCCATTTTCTTTTTCCTTATCTTTTGAATCTTCCATATTCAGACCCACAGTTGTTTAACCCTTTCTCAGTCTCCCATGGTCTTTGCTTTCCTAAAAATCTACACTTTTCCTTACCAAAAACGTTGTTTTCCCTGGTTGTTTTTTTTTTTTAATAAATCTGAAATATCCACTCAAATTTGTTGTAGAACACTGACATTCTCTCTTCCCCTTCCTCAAATCTTCCATCCCAGATTTACTGAGGTTCCTTTGTGCTCGAGCTTGGTAGCACAGCTAGCACAGACATAATCAACTTAGCCTCAGACTCTGCACCTGGAGCGAGAGGTGGGAGAATTAAAAGAAAGGACCATGGACATCTCAGAAGGTAGGATCAACAAAGATGGAATTGTAAAAAACCAAAACAACAAAAAGGCAAAAAAACCCGTGTCATCCTTTTGGTGAGGGAGAAACTGCAAATCAGATGTTGAGCAAACTCACAATATGTTGTGTTTCCTCAGGATACTCTGGTAGCTTTTTTGTCTGAGGAGATCAGGTTGGTCCATGTAAGGTAGAATATTGTACAAATAAAGTGTGTGTTAGTTTTAAACATATAAGAAGTTGCTGTGATGGGAAGAATCTGCTTTCTGTAATTATAAGGATTATAAGCATATAATTAGGCTTTTCATAATTATAAGGATATAAGCATTTACATTCATAACAAAAAGTCAGGCTTAAGTATTTCTAATTATGTGACAAAAAACTATAAACTTAAGGATAGATGGTGAAACCTGAATAGATATAACATGTATAGGGCATAATCTTATTTGGTGCTTTGTCAAAACCCTGCTGGGTAGTAGCAATTGTGCCAAATACTAAAGGTACCATATAATGCTCAACATTCCCCTGGTAGAAAAAGTTCTGTCCAGCTAAATTAATTTACACCATGGTGCCTTTTTTTTCCCCTGAAACTAAATATTTCACAAATATTAATTTGTGAGTTTTGCTCTTTCACTGAGAATTTATTTTCTTTCACTGAGAGCTTTCTTTTGTTTTCTTAAGTTAAAGCGTGCAGGATCAATCCAGTGGAGGTTTATAATGATTTTGTTTAAGCTTACATTTCCAGGTTTATCTGGATTCTGTTTAGTACTGTTATCTGTATGTGATGTAAAAAAAGTATTTGTAACAGATCAGAAACTAGTTCACATCTTTTGTGCTCAGCCTCAGGAGGGCTGTCCCAGGCAGGCAGTGGTGGTGAGCCAGGGCTGTGTGTGGAGCTGCCCAGGCACAGGAGGAAGCATATGCTTAGTGCCACTCTCCTCCCACTGTATCACTCACAAATTAGATGCCTAATTTCACAATCTGGTTGCAAGGCTCTGACAGACTTATTCTTGGCTTTGTGTGGACTTGGGAGTGTGGGAGCTCTAAGAAAACTCAGCAGCCAGAACTTCTCAGCATAGGAGTTGGTGGGACACAGAGGAAAATTCTGCCTAAGCAGAGTTCACATTCATAAATCGTGATTCTGTGTGAGTGGAAAGATGATCAATCCAAGTGGTTAGGGAAGATTTCTGTCAAGCTGCATGGCAGAGATCTCTGCAATGAGATGATCCTGCAGTATGTCAAAAGCATGCTTTTTTTCTTCTCCCAAACATTTTGTTCTTCCAAAGAGGATTTGGGCATTTGTTATAACTGACAGATCCACATGTGCTTGCACATGCTCCCTTATGTTCCTTTGGCAGCTTGTTACATCATCCATAAAAATCTTTGTCTTAACATGATTGTCACTGCTGTATTTTCAGCTCATTCCCATGAGGAGTATTCCTTAACTGCCAGCCATCCTCTGTTGCCTTCTATCCCTATTTACAGCCAGGAATAATCCTCCTCTTCCTCACAGCCCCTGAGTTTTTGCATCATGTCTTCCTAGTGCTCTGTTAGTCTCAGCTCCACTGTCTCTTCCTATGGATCCAAGCAGTGTCTGTAAGCATTGCTTGTTCCCTGTGTTCATTTTTCTTTCCCCTGAATTGCCTCTGCAGACAGAGGTGCCCAGAACAGATCTCCTGGTGACCCCATGCTCCTGGTGGCAGTAAAAGCCACTATGTTCTGCTCATTAACTCAACAGTGATAGGCACTGTACAGGTTGGGAACCTCAAATACATGTTTTAGGTAGAAGACCTCTCAAACCTAGAGGGGATGCCATCAGCTGTTCACACAGTTCTTCAACACAGGATAGAGAGACCTAATCTCTGAAATCTCTGGAGATGTGTGTGTATATATATATATACACATATACATATACAGACAGACACATATATGCTATAAATATAAGACAACTTTGTTCTCACTATATCATATTGGAAGCTTTCCACACTCAGTCACTCCACCAGCTTTTGGTAGAAGTAACTTAAGCTCTTGGATAGCTGAGGAAGTAACTCTGTTCATATTGTGTTCATACACCATGGTGTATAATACTCTGTGGAGAAAATGGGTCAACATGCTGTGGGCTTTCCAAAGTCCCTCATGTGAGCTCAGAGCCTCTGCACTCAGATCTTCAGGTTATATATATGGTTTGCTTTAGGGCAGAAGCCTGTGTAAGATAGTGAGGCAAGAAAGAGGCAGGCCTTCTGGCAGTAAAGCATTTAACATAGCTAGCTGGAGAACAGTAAGGCTGTTATCAGTGCTTTATTCTTTAGAGTTTCACAGAGTGTTTGATGTTTGAAGGTGCCTCTGGAGCTCATCAAGTCCAAATACTTGCCTAGAGCAGGTCCAAGTAGATCAGGTTGCCAGGACTGTGTTCTTCTGGGTTTGAATATTTCCAAAGATGTAGAATCCAGAACGCTATTTTTAATATTTTTTGGTGTATGTCTAGGAATAAAAAATCAAAATTTCTTTCATGCCTATCAATTCCCCTATGACCTGCACCAGTTGACCCACTTACTTTCCTTTCCATGAGCTTTCTATAAATAATTATATGTATATATATAAAAGATATATTACATAAAAGAAGAGTATAAAAAGATAAGTAATGGTGCTGTAAGGAAAGCTACCACAGAAATTATGAACATACCCATCCACGATTAAAGACAGTCTGGTTCTGAGCATTTCTCTATTTTTACAGCGGTTTGTAATTGTAGAAGTGGATAAACAGAGTTGTCTCTGTTTTATGAATAGGAACTAAAACTTTTTGTCAGTCCTGACTGTAAAGCTGTTTCATGCCATTTACCTTATTTTGTCAAATTTGTGTAATGTAAAAAAAAAAAATTAAAAAAATTGTGTTCTATGTGTATCTGTAACTATGGGAACCATGAAGTGATTAAGAGGAGTACAGCTTCTGTATCTCATCAAGGCAGCCAAATGTCCAAATAGATATACAAAACTTTTTAGGTTTTTTTTAAGAAGGTTAGAAGAATACACAAAAATTATCTGTGCAATAATAATTTCTAGGGTAACTTAATGGTCTGTGAAAAATGGAGATTGATGTTACAGAAAATGTGACTAGCAATTCATGGCTACTATGTTATCAGAAGAAACCGAAGGAAATTCAGGCAAGAGAAATAAAGTTGAAAAAGAATCTAAGCTATGAGGAAAGACACCTAGATTTAGAAGATCACAGCTAGTAACTATGACAATGCAGTTTTTGTGGTATTTTTTTTTTTAGTACTAACTTCTTTGTGTAGCAGATTTAGAAAAGAACTTGCAGGGGAAGAATATTTAAATTACTGTATGTAAATGTGCTGGTGTGAATTTTTAGACACAACTACTGCTTTCACCACTAGTGATTTTGCTTTCTTCCTTGAGCTCCAAAGATATTCTCAGAGAAGTACATTATAGTACTTCTGGATAGTGTCTGGAACATGGCAGTGTGCTGTTTTAGAATGATATTTCATGTTGTTACTTTATAGTTGCCTAAGTGTCTGAGTTCCAACACTCAGTTTGCTGCAGGATTATTCTAGATAATGTTTAATTTTCGGGAAAGTTGTTGGCAGCTTTCTGAAAGATTGGCAGCAGTAGCTGAGAGATTTTGGCAGAAGGGCATATGAAGAAAGGTGTGTTTTCTTTTCTTTTTTTAATCTTAAAATTAAAATGACTAGTAACATTGTTGCTAACAGCAGTGGCATCAAAACTAGCATGAAATCCCTTTTGATGTTAGCTCCTTGAATCACTGCTCTGCTGCATCTTTTCCCCCTCCTATAGGCAGTTTTTAGCTGTGGATTTAGGAACTGAGGCCAGGAACATGGTTAGAATCAATACATGAACTGTGTGCTCAGTTGCCTAAAAGTAGGCATCTGATGCCATTTTTTTGCCCTAGGTACATAAGGCACATACATGTGGCTGGCACATGGGACCCAACTCCTGTGGCAGCGAGCTGGGATATGCTGACTTACTGCTACAGGCACTAGGCTCTCATTAGACACAGGATTTTATTTTATTTCACTGTTTCTACATGAAAGTGAGTGGACTCTCTTTGGCTGGAGACCTAAATACCTGAAATGCCTAAAGTAATTTCAGTGTAGACAGAAACAATTTAGGCATCTTACTCAAATCCTTATTTGTATACATAGAATGTCATTTGAAAATGTAACATCTAAATTAACAGAAAGGCAAGCAGAAAAAGAGTAGGAGGTGCAGTCTCTTGTGAAAGTGGAAAATTCTGGTAAGGCAGACTTCTAAACATCCCTCCTGGAAGTTCTCAGTCAAGCTTGTGAATGGCACCATAGCTTTAAGGCAACAGGTAGTTCTGTGAGCAGCCTCATTTCCTGTGAATGTGTCTTGTGGTTGAATTGCCATGTCAGTTCTGTGACGCCTAAAGAGATTGCACCAATGAAATATTTATAGGAATTTTATAGAGCTGCACGTTTTATGTAACTTTTAAGAATATAATGACCTGAAAACTTCCATGCCTGTGCATTTTTTTATTGCATTTGTCCAGTGGGGTAGCACATTATTGTAGGATGCAGGCAGAAAATAGGAAGAAGCCCAATCAGCTGTCTGCAAAATCTTCCTTTTCTTGCCAAACTGGAATACAAATATCTAGCTGAAAACCTAAGTTCTGAAGAAAATCTGCTTCCATAGGAATAGAAGAACAGAGTACTAAATTAAAATGGTTTCTTGTCACTGTCCTGAAATGGCTGAGCCCTGTATGTCTGGTGACCATCAGCATGGGCAAAGTGATCCTCTCCCTGATTGGAGAGGTGGGCAGCAGAGAATTGCATAGTCCTGTCAAACCCTTCAGTCCAGAGGAGAGGCTTTAGGAAAATCAGAACATAGACTCCTCAGTTGCTTCTTTACTGATACATTAAGCGTAATCTGGGACGGTTCCTAAGTTTTACAGTATCAGTGTGAGTAAACTAACACAAGGCTACTTGGCGCATTCTTGGTCTTCTGCCTTTAGCATTTTCTTATCAATTTTTCCTGGGAGGTGGGGAGTTGGAGTGTTCTGTGGTATACCTCCAGGAAGCACCTTGTTTGCAGTCACCTTGCTTTGAAGTAGAGCAGAGATTGTAGCACAGATACTGATTATTTTGTATCATTTGACTTCAGTGCTCAAAAATGTTTCTGTGCAAGTCTAGTGTGCCACTGTTGGTGTAATTTCAAGATGTAATTTGATGGAAGATGCTGGGACAGTGGTAAAACATAGGTAGGTAGGTAAAACATACCCTTATCCCCATTTGCTTTTGTTTCTGGTCACATGTTTTTACTACTCATCATTCCCTCTATGAAAAAATTAGATGTGACAGAGCATGAAACCAATTTAAGAAAATACAGATAAGTTTCTGAAATGTTTTTAAATACAAGTGGCTCCTGGGAGAACCTGACTGTCAAGGAACAGTATACAAGTGAGTATGTGGCACAGGGAACCTTCCTGTGAGAAAGAAAGGGAGAGAACAAACCCAGATAGGAAGATAGGAGAGAGCTGGGGAGAAGACCTTCCCTTTTGTTGAGCAGAAGCTATTGGATGCACCCAGCTGTACATTTTGAAAAATATATTTAATGTAAACTTGGACTCATGAGCACACATTCATTAGAAAGGCAGAGTTGTTTATTTATTAAGATTTTGGACTAATGTAAGTATTCAGGTAGATTTTCAACTTTATTTATATTTTAATGGAGTGAAGTGGTCACAACATTTTAGCTAGGATTTTATTACAGAAATCATTTTGATATTGCAGAAGAGATAAATGCAATTCTGTATAATAATTTCATGGTTTGCTGCATGTTTTTATGTTATCTCAAAAACATTAAGTGATGCATAATCTAACTTTAATTTTGTGAATGAAAATTTTGTAGGAGGTAATTGTTATCATTCCTTCTCTTTGGCTTTCAAGAGATGACTTGTAGGGTGGTGGCAGAGCTGTGCTGAAGTTAATGGTGCCTCAGGCAGTGAAGAGGGTCTGCCTAATTAGACCTGTCTGAAATAACTAGTGTCTTCCAAAAGTGCATAGGAGGAATGTACATTAAATCAACAACCTGAAAAAATGTTGTGTGTACACCCTTCAGAAGGGAAATAATTAAGGCAGTGTGAAGGTTCAGTAAGGAATAGCTTGTGGCCTGCTCTGTTAGCACACTTGTTACCTAATTTGCTGCATAGGGATGAAGCAGGATGCATGGGAGTCATCCTAACTATGGGATTTCAATTTCTAATCTCAGGAAGCATAAAAGAGTGTGCTCCTCATGGACCCTCCTCAGAATCTGGGCTTGGGTGAAGGATTTGGGGAACTTGCTCTGACCTCAGTCTGAGTTTTGCCTGGCATGTGTCACATAAATTCAGTATAACTTTTGTGCCCCCCACAATGTGACTTTAGCCTCCCAGTGCATGTTTGGAAGCTTCCAAATTTGATTTTGAAAAAAAGCCTTTTTTCTGCATTCTAAAATGCAGGTTTGAAATATTTAATAATGTAGAATTGTTCTTATTTTTGTAACTGAAAATGCTTTTTCTGTGTGTATAGTGATATATATATATATTACTTACTATGGGCTCTTTCAAGTTGGAATTTCATGTTGTGTTAGTACAGGCATTCTGTTCCTCCTCATTGTGGATCACATTCAGCAGTACCTGTAAGAGTAAGTTTGAGGAATATTTTTTCTGTGAATGAAATACTCTGTATTCCACATGAAGGCAAGCATGGGATCCTTCTAGCATGTTTTCACGCAGCCTGTCAAGTTTCTACATGAATCTGTGTGGGAACTGCTGACCCACATGTGCTGAGTCCTGTCTGTGCCACTGGTCTTTTTTGTTATGTAGCAGTAAAGCCCAGAGCCCTTTGCTATGCTGTGAAAATGCACCTTTTTCCAGAGCCATGCATATGAACCCTCTGAATGAAGAACCCCTTGTACTGGTTCTCTTTAATAGCTTCACGTGTGAAATTGCATTGACATGTGCAAGGATGCAATAAACAGAAACAAACCCAGAAACAAAAACCAGACTCTGGATGTCTTGAATGGCTTAGTGTACCACTTCATCAGAGCTCACTGTCCAGAGGAGAGTAAACAGAAACTATTTTTGAAGTGACAGGCCAGAGTAAAATTGTCTTACACTCTTCATTTTACTGATGCATCGCGTGGAGGTCCAGAAGCCACGTTAGAGAACTGTAATCCTTCATCAGAGCATTTGTTTGGTTGCCTAACATCTGTGGATTGTTAAGATAAGTTATTACACAGACCTGCTTTAGTTTAGATTAGTTTGGACCACATCCCAGTGTATTCAATCAGGATATAATTCCTGCATGCTGCTGAATTGCTTGCTCCACATACTTCTCTAAAAATGTTTTTCAATATACAGTTTTGTCACTGAAACTCCTCTGTCACCTCAGTTTTTGATTATTTTTTTTTTGTCTCTTAAAGAAGAACTTTTATTATTTTTCCTTTTGGACCGAATAGATCTCAAGGCGACTGTAGCATTTTTTAATTCCTGAAGAGATTCCTAAACAGGGGTGGTAGTATAGCTTCTATGTGAGTATAATGCAGATCTCCTATGTATGTAATCTGTGTTGATTGGTATGTATTGTGTCCAAGAGGCAGAGTTTAAAAATAGCTGTGAGAAAATGGGTTTGTATTTACTTGTCTAGTATTTCTTCTTTTAGTATTCTGTATTTTTCTGAGTCTCTTTATGCATTAGCTATTCTTATTTGATTGTATCTCATAATATTTTTTGCATAAAATGAATTACAGTATCAAGGGTGATTATGCAAATTAACAGTATTTTCTTGAAGTTTATTACATAATTTATACATATTTAAAATTATTTAATATATTAAGTTGTAAAGGAAGTATGTTACTTGCATATATACCCACGTATGCAATTTAATTAGGATAATTTACTTAAGTATTCTTTATCCTTTAAACAAACTCTAGTTGATTAATTTTTTTAACACTTTTTTCAACCTTTCTTGGAAACTGATAAAATGCAAGTAATGACATTTTTTGTTACTGATTTTGGTTTATAGCATTGACATGGATTTCATACAAAGACACATTTGCATGCACACTTTGCTGTCTAATGAACTAACAGCTGTGGCAGATCATATAAAAGCATTTCAAAATGTGGCTTTTTTTCCTTTTAGCCTTTCTGGTTTTTTTTAATACCTATAATAAAAATCTGATAGACTAAAAGTCTATTCTGTTTAGAACACCGTCTAATAAACTGAATTGCTGGTTTTTGAGGTGTACTAGATGGAATAAATTAGACATTTTGGAATTGAGGGGTTTTTTTTTTTTTGAGATCTAGAATTTATCTTTGTCAAAGTTGCTGTTTCTATTATCCTACTTAGTGTTATTTGTTTTCATCGTGATATATGTTTATGCCCCTTCTGGAATAAGTGTAGCTTTCGATTAAGGTTGGGTCCTTTTTAATTAAAGGATTAGTAAATACTTTATTATCCTTCTTAAACAGAAGAAATATAACAGTCATCTTTTGATAAAGGTAGAATCCTGACAGAGGGTAAAGAGTTGGATGTCTTCTCTGTGTGGTTTGGTCAAACAGTGCAGGAATGCACTTGGAAGTTCTGATGTAGTTTTCAGACCTACAAAGATAGTCTATTTAAATAAATGTTAATTATTTTAAATATGTGAAATGCCTAAAGTTTTCATCGTGCCTTGTATGCCAGGCACTACCTCCACAGGCCAGAGAGTGAAAGAGCTCAGAAACAGAACTTTGTCCCATTTAAGTTTCTTCCATTAAGTGTTTTTTTCTCCTCTTCTTTTTTATTTTAAGCACTGTACAATTTTGTGACTCTTGCATCTTTCCTGTGTTTACACAAAATAATTCAAGCATATTTTTCCTTCCAACTTTTGTCATTCTTCTTAGCCTCATTGCAATTTTACCCATTCCTATATACTTTCTATATTAAATTATTTTCTTTACCATTTTCCTTAATAATAATCAGCTTTGTTTCCTCTCATCTCTGTTTTTATTTCTGACAAAAATCTCTCTCTTCTATATCCTTCATACATTTTGCCTATTTTTTCTTCTTTCTGAAAACTGTTTTTCTCTTTGTCTAATTTTTTTCTTAAATTTTCACATACTTTAGTCTTGATTAACCATTTCTTTTTCTCTGGTGAGTTCCTCCTGTACATAAGACTGTCTCTGCAGTATACAGGCTGGAAACATAGAGTCTTGCTTTAATATGTGTGCTCCTGTATATCTGTGTGTAAGGAATTCAACCCCCCAATTTAAAAAAAAAATCCTAGGCACCACAGTCTAGGCACACAACTTAATTGTGATTTACAGGGACACATGTTTGTTGAGGTATTATTTGCAGCTATCCCTCAAAGAGATAATGATGATGGTTTGCAAGTAGTACAGAATATGGTACTTCTGCATTATTTTCATTGATGTATTTAGTTTTCTGTTAGTAGATTTCTTAAGGTTTTATTTTACACCTCTAAGTAGTTGCAGTAGGTGTAGCTAAAATCATTCATGGTATGTAATGAATTTATTTGCAGGATAATGTGGAATTATTCAATGTGAGAACATTAATTCACAAGAAAATGCCATGTCAATTTTCTGTGACCACAGAAGTTGGGACTTAGCTGGGCAGGGCACTGCCCCCTGAGGTACAAGTCCTGTTTGCAGTCTGGTGGGCTTGTCTGTCCTGACAGTGATCCACACCAGTGGAAAAAACCCAAGCCACTCCCTGCTGCATCAACTCCCCCAACAAGCACTGCTCATGTGGTCGGTGTGTGTTCAGAGGAGAACTAGGGCTGGGCTGAGGGAGGATTGCCACAGGTAGGACTGATGTATATTGACAAGACATTTTGGAGAAGCTCGCATAGCATGTGCCTGTAGGATGCTTGGCTCTAGCCAGTGGAGAAGCATGTTCTGGGTCCTGTCATGAGCACCAGCCTCAGTAGCTCAGAGAGCCAGAGGCCGGACCTGCTCGGCGGTAGTGAGCATGCATTCCGGGCTCTGGGAGGCAGCTGCACTGACTCTTCTTGTTGTCTTCAACTAGGTTATGTGGGTATGCAATTTATGTCGAAAGCAACAAGAAATCCTAACGAAATCCGGAGCGTGGTTTTTTGGAAGCGGGCCGCAGCTGTCGCCCAGCCAGGACGGAACGCTGAGTGACACGGCCACGGGCGCAAGCTCGGACGCACCGAGAGAAAAGAAAGCGAGGCTTCAGGAGCGATCGAGGTCACAGACTCCCCTGAGCACAGCAGCTGCCTCATCACAGGAAATCTCCTCTTCCAGTGTGCAGCCTGACCGTAGGAAAGGAGCAGAAGTGTCGCAGCCGGCTATGGGCCCGGACCAAAAGCAAGCTTCAAGGTCTAGGAGTGAACCTCCAAAAGAGAGGTAATGCTTTCTGTCTAGATAGAGCCTACAATGCTAAATGCTAGTTCAGTTGGACCTTCTGTATGTTTGCTGCTGTGTAAAAACAAAGATTAAATTTATTTACTCACCAGGGAAGGATAAATTTTTGCTAGCAAATACATTGTCTATTTTGGTCTATGAAACAAAAAATGAGGAAAACAAAATATTTTATGGATATTCCCATATACTTCAATGCCTTTTGATGTATACTTTGAATACAGAATGGTAGGTTACTTTTAAATTTTAAATTTGACTGGTATTTTAAAGTTATTAAGAAAAGAGCTTGAATTTTTAAAGCAACATTCTCCTGAAAAATCCACACCTAAGCAATCAGAAAACACCCTGTGGAATTCTTTCAGATAACCTTATATTTTATCTCTTCATCAGTGATATGAGATATCATTGATATTATTTCCAATTTTATTGTTAGAAATAATACAGGTAAAAGACCTCATTTACATGTGTGAAGTTAACATTCATGTACAACAGCAATAGTACCATCTTGAATGCAGAGCAAGTTTTTTGCAAGGATAAAGCAACCAGAAGCAAAGTATTTTCAATGAGTTAAAGAGGGAACTCCTGAGCTGCATTCTGGGTGATGAGGAGTAGCAAGTCGGGAGAGGCTGATGCAATGAAGTAGTTGCTGTTCCTTTGGCTGCCTGGCAGATGGCAGAGCAGTTGAGGAGGGAGCCTGTGACAGCAAAACAGGAGTCTGCCATAGAAGATTCTCCAGATTCTGGCCAAAATGGTTGATGATTTCTTTCCCCCTAGCTATTGGAGCTGAAAATGGATGATGAGCACTGGCTAGTAATTTACTGTGTGGGTGAGATCTATCTGGGTTTAACTGTATCAAATTCAGGTTAGTGTTACATATATGTATTGTGTAAGTGATGCCCTTCCATAATTCTGTTGACTTTTATCCCTCAACACAGGGAAGGCCCCCAGAGCAGCTGTAACTTTTAGGGCAGGAAAACATTTTAGATTTCTGCTTTGCTGCCCAAACCTGAGATATCAGTTCATATCAGTTATAAAAAAGTTATAAAAAAGTTAGTGTTATATCAGTTATAAAAAAGTTAGTGTTCTTTACTTGTCACTGAGAGTTTCAAATGAATTCCAAGCACTCTGATTAAAGATTATCTGTAGTAAGCTCAGGTCCCATTAATTGCCAAAAACTCTGGAGAAACAGGAGATGAGGGGAAAAAAAAGAGAAGGGAGCTTCATGGGTATGATGTCCAACTTTGTTCTTTGTGGGGGTCTTTGATATGTAATCCAAAGATGTGTCAGTTGTGGAAGGGAAGATTCAGTGCCACAAAACGAAGTCCTAGTGACTTTGTCCCAGTGTACATTCTTCTCAAATAGACTATATAGGTGTGTTCCTCCTTCTTCAAAATCAATGGATTCATATGTGAACTGCTAAATGAAAGGGCAGTTGGATTGATGAGAGAAGTAACAATATCCACCATAAGGGAATTTTGTGATTATTTGGCTTGCTTACTGGCTTGCAGAATATGAAAGAGAAAAAAAATCATGCAGCTTCATTATTTATTGTTTTGTATTTATGTCTGCATAGAGAAATAAACTTCTCATCCTCTTTTATTACTGGAGAAAGGAATACCATTCAAGGAATCAATCTGCTTTCCTTTACATGCTTATGAAACGGGCACTTCTTTTTAGAGTTTCAAAGATAAATCAAACTAGTTTAAATATTATTTCTGGATATATTATCTTTTGCATTTTTCTATAACTATATTACTTCCTTCTCTAATGTTATTGTGGTAGATACTCTATTTGGTGGTATTTACATCTACGCTGTCAGGGCACTTGAAGTGAATTGTCTGGTTAGTCTGTAACTTCCATGACTGCTTCCAGAAAAATGGAGAACATACTCCAGTACCCTGTAATAATGCTGCAGTTAATACAAAGACAACTCTAGGTCTTCTACCTTACATGGGTAAATTATCCACGTCGATATTTGTTTTTGATTTTACTCATTAATTGGACCATTCATAATTTATGTTTTTGTGGACTCTGGAAGTTGTTTGCTATTGGAAAATAAAATTAAGATGGAAGGATTAATAGATTTAATTTGTGTTAATGGATTCAGTATTTTCTATTTTGCCATAGCTTATCTTGGTTTTGAATTTGTTTTCCATAACTATATGCAAGTATTCCTATTTTCCATTCAGTTCTTCATATTACTCCTTTTCATTGTAGGAAGAAGGCAGTATTGGTTTCTGACCAGAATGGCAAAGGTGCAAAGAGTGAGCGTAAGCGTGTGCCAAAATCCTCACTTCAAAAAGAAGGACCAGCAGATGACAGGGAGCGTAAAGAGCGGCATGAAGGTAGAAGGCTGGAGAAAGGCAAGTCACAGGATTACCCAGACTTGCCAGAGAAACTTGAGGAAGGCAAAGTGCCTGACGATGAAAAACAAAGGAAGGAAGATGAATATCATACCCGTTACAAGAGTGACCCCAATCTGGCGAGATACCCTGTAAAACCACACCCCGAGGAGCAGCAGATGCGCATGCACGCCAAAGTTTCTAAAGCACGACACGAGAGAAGACACAGTGATGTAGCTTTGCCACACACAGAAATGGAGGAAGCGGAGGTACCTGAGAATAAATTAGGAAAACGCTCACAATTACAGGGAACTCAGGACAGAAAATCTCTTGTGGAAACTCAGAGGTCGTACTCTATAGACAGAACAGGTGATGTAAGAATTTCTGTTTCTAAACAATTAACTAATCATAGCCCACCAACTCCCAGGCATAGTCCAGTTCCTATAGAACACGTAGAATACAAGAACCACGATTCCTTTATAAAACAGAGCCGCCTTGATCCTAGCTCTGCTATTCTCATGCGAAAAGCAAAGCGGGAGAAAATGGAGACCATGCTAAGGAATGATTCCCTTAGCTCTGACCAGTCGGAATCAGTGCGGCCATCCCCTCCAAAGCCTCATAGAGCAAAAAGAGGCGGAAAGAAAAGGCAGATGTCAGTTAGTAGCTCAGAGGAAGAAGGGGCATCAACACCAGAATATACTAGCTGTGAAGATGTGGAGATAGAAAGTGAAAGTGTCAGTGAAAAAGGTAAGGACTTTTCTGTATATTATGCACATGGCCATGATTTGGGGTAAAAAAAAAAAAATCTGTATTTTTCTCTCTCTTTTCCTCTTTTTAATCATACACTTTTTCCCCTTGCCTTTCTTTTTTTTGCCAACTGAGAAGTGTCTTATACCTGATTACATGTGCTTTACAATGTTTCCTTTTGCATTCTTAGATGAGGTGATTACAGGTAGCGTCAGCTGATGAGTTTCCTTTTCATTCTCTTCCCTCTTTCACCTGGAAGTGACAGAATTCAAGGGTTCTAGTCTACTCTCTTGATGATATCTGTACTCTTTTGGTCATTACTTCTTTCTTTTGTCTGTACATAGAACAGACAAAATGGATGGATTGAAATGAAAAGTGAGTTCTGTAACAATCAGAGGAGACCATTATAAAGCATCATAAGATATGCAAAATTTTACTACATTTAATAAAATATCAAAAATCTGCCAGAGTTCATTGTTACTAAGGACAAGTAGATATGGGGCAAAGGGAGTGTTATGTAGGAAAAAAAAAAAGAATTGACAAAGTTGTTGTCTAGATGAATTTTCTCTTGAGCTAAGAAGTATGTTTAAAGTCTGTTATTTCAGTTTGTCTTCATCTGTTGATGGTAACACTCAGCAGCAAGGAGTAACTTGTAGTACACTATGTGCTTTTAAACAAAGCCTTTCTTCTGGCTGAAGAAGTTAATCAAATTTAGAAATCCTGAACAGATAAAATAAGCATTGTCAGAAAAGACTGTGGCAGAATTTAGCAACAGCGTTATAATCCTGCTTTGTCTTTGGCTGACAGTACAGTGAGCTGAAAGCTTTCTATGTCTTTGGTTTTTAGCTCCTTAGTTTAACTATCTGTGTTTGTACCTTGTAAGTTTCTTGCTGGTATTCATTCTGAAAATTCCAAAGACTTGTCTGCATTGCCTTTTAGTTCCTGGCACTGTTTCCTGACATGTCTGTGATTCATATACGCTAATCCGTCTGTCTGTCTTTATCTGATGTTGTGGTCTCCTAGCATCACCTAAAGCTCTAGGAATACATAGCAAAGATAGCAGATTTCTCTCCTATCCCATCTGGATAACTGCTTGTTTTAACTTTCTAAGCATGAGCTTTTCCATTCAGAATATGGAAACTTGCTTTTCTGTTCATTTTTAAGAAGGAATGGTGATCATACTCTGAAACTTAATTCCAGATTCCACTCAAACATAAAAAAATTCTCACTTATTTGACTGACTTTTGTCAAATACTGGAATGTATCACACAGAGATTTGTACAGTCTCCATCCTTGGACGTGCTCAAAACCCAAATGGAGAAGGCCCTAAGCAATCTGCTCTGCTGACACAACTTTTGAGGAAGGGTATTTGAACTAGGGACTCACAGAGGTCCCTTCCAGTCTCAACTATTCTGTCTTTCTAAGACAACACATCTCTTTCCCTTATTTTGTGGCCATGTTTTAAGCTGACATTTGGATTTGTGTAATTTTCCCTAACTCCATCTGTTGGAAGTAGAAGTCAGTAATACAGCATTTCTTTTCCATCTTTCATTATGTTTATCAGTTTGAGGTTGCTTATGAAGTGGACGGAATTTCCCATAATCAGTGTAGGTTATTCGTATAAACTGAAAGGTTGTTGTTCTGTAAGTCAAGTCCAGGCTGAAAGTTACTATACTGATATAATATTGATATATTTGGTGTTATAATAGTCTTTCATAAGTAAAATCTTTCAGTAACTGCTTTCAGGCTCATGACACTGATCTCAGCTTTTGACCAATTTCCCTGTATACTGTTAAAACATAAAGGCTTAGATTTTTTTTTTCCCTTTAGTGGTATGAATTCCAGAGAATTTCAAATGTTGCTAAAGGTTTATGTTCTCAGTGACTGAATCAAGCTCTTGGTTACCTCCTAGACACATGTTCAGGGTCCTCCTTTACAGAGTGGAGACCTTGGTTAGTATCATATCAGAGTGCTACCCCAGTGTATTTGGATAAAAGTTATTGATAGGAGTGTGTTAGGGACCTGCCCGACCACTGACCTCCACATGCATGATTTACATTGTTGAGCATTCCTTGGGACTTTGTATCTAATTGCCAACAGAAATATGTGTGTGTATGTGTGGAGGGGTATTCAATGCATTAATTACAGAGGTATATTTATTAATTTAATAGTTATGATATTTAGACATCATTATTTTTTTGCCTGATTTTTTAACAAGGATTGTAAATGGAAAGGCTTTGAAGATAGGGGTGTATAGCCCATAAAAAAAGAGATAGGAAATGTGAATAGAAATGAGAAAGCAGAAATATTTTTTGATCATAAAGTATCCAATTTTTACAGTTACCTTTTCACCAGTACTTGAAATACTCCGGAGTATTTCATAAAAATAGATGGAAAGGCACGAGATTTTATTACCTAAGAAAATATTTTAGAAATTCCCCAGTACTCTAAAAAAAAAATATGTTGCAGTAAAAGGATTTAGTTTTAAAGACATATATATATGTAAATAAGTTTAAAATGCTGCTATTATAACCCTAATCATAATCCCATTCTTTGCAATTTAACAGCATTGTTACAAACCAAATTTCACCAGAATTTCTTCAGTTCTTTGCTTGTAACTTGGGAGAAATACTGCACAGGTTCAAAGTTATAGTGCTTTACTTTATAAGCCCAGGAGGGTCTGGAATCCATCCTGTCTTATCTAAATGTCAGCTCAGTCAGAAACCTGGTGCCAAAGTAATATAGATGAAGCTAGAAACTTTGAATGGCCCTATAAAAAACCCCCAAGATCTTAAAAGTAATGTTTGCATTTGGTGAGTGCCAATATGAAATGATCTGCACCTAAGTAATAAAGATGTACTATTTTCAGTTCTATGTTGAACAAATAAAATAGAAGTTTCTGTGAGAAACAGCTTACAGAGATGTTTAAAGGCAAATGATACCCCAGAGAAAGACACAATACAGGTAGGATGGATAAGACTCTATTGAAAATCGATAGCCAAAAATGTCATATAAAGCAGATACTGTGCAAGATATTTTTTAACATTTGCATTTCCTAGAAACAGGTTAGTATTGCATTACCCTATCTTCTGAGCCCAAAATGCCTTCAGAAAAGCAACCTAATCTAGCTAGTGCATCCCTTGCTATTTACTTTTATAATTTAATATGTATTTCTTCAAATTTATTCAAAAATCATGAACAAGCACTAGGAGATTTCTTTCCAAAGAGTAAATGTATTTTGAAATCCATTGGGATTTTACTTCTTTGGTGGAGGATCCAAAGAATTGTCAAATTGTTTCCATGTTGGAGTAAATCTAGAGAAAGAGCTCTTTATAGTGTCAAAAAAAAAAAGATGAGTGTCATCTCAAATTCTTATTAAATTATCTACACTCTTTACAGGAAACTACAGAATGCTGATAATAATTTTCATTCTATTTTTAATAGAGGCTGTAGAACTCCTTTTTCTGAAATCTCTAATAGTTGAACAATAGGTGGACTGCATTTCAAGTTAAGTCCTGGCAAGGTGAAAGGAATCCTTGTAGAAGGCATAAATTGCATTCATACTTCTTCAAAGACAAGCTAGAATGACATAAACCAGACTATTAAAAATTAAATCCAGACCTCACTTTAAAAGTAACAGTTTCTGTCTACTGCTATCCAGCGAAGAATGCAAATTTTATTTGGCATAAGTTCGAGCAAACGTATTTTCTTTGAAGTTGAAAAATAAGAATTTGTGTAAAAATAGTAGATTTGTGTCCAGAGGAAGTTGTATAAATGTTATTATATCCATTGATGGATACAAGAGATAGTTCAGAATTTGTCATGCAAGCTTTGAAAATGGAAGATAAGGTATTGTTGGAAGTTGGAGCAATGTGGGGGATGTACTGCTCCAGTACTTTTATGTAAATAAATGAGCTAATAATTTTACATTTTGCATACTTATTGTTCATATTTGCCTACATGTGTATTTTGTTCACCCACTTTAGGCTTGAAATTACAACTAATACTCACAAATTGGTAGTAAAATGTTGAAAACCTAAGTAAAAATCACTCGTATACTTGCTACTGGATTTATTTGGGAGTGAGGAGAGCATGATAGAATTGGTGCCTTCCTTGAAAAACAAACTCCTGAAATGGCTTTCTGCTTTCTTTCAGAGAAGACATGATTGTTTCATTCATAATGCCTTTCTCACAGTACTGTGAGAAACAAGGTGACCCAATTTAATTTCATTCTGATGACATTGATTTCTGGTTAGAAAATGTAATGGGCAGGGATCTTGCTATTTTCTTGGTTTATTCCCAGGTGTGAGGCAGGGGGTTGTGAGCAGGAGGGAGAGGATGTGGAGGTCAGGAGCAGAAAGGGATGCTGTGGTTTGCTGACAAATAAGTCAGTGCTGGCTCAGCTCCAGGAGAAAAGGATCTGGCCCCTTCCTCCATCCTTTTCTGGTGTTTGGAGGGTCCCTTTGGGTACTTGTGCTTGGGGGTGCTCCCAGGAGAAGGAGGGAATGAATTATATCCTTGCCCCAAGGATTTGTTGCAAGCTCTGTAAGCATTGTTGACACGGAAGGTGGCTTAGGAGTTAGGAGGAACCACACACGTGCAGTAGGGCCTATAAAGGAACCAAAAGAAAACATCAGGAAAGGGCTGTAGAGAAGAAAAGGCTGATTTGAAATGTTTTTAGTTAAACTTTTTGACTGAGGTAGTTTCAGTCTGGAGTGTAGGCAAGTCAAATTGTACTGTAACATCTGCTAGCATGTTTTAACATCTGTTTGTTTGGAGAGTTCAGCATGGAGTTTTAAAACTGGAGCAGAATTTGTTTAAAAGTGTGGCTGAGATTTAACTTAGTGTAAAATAAAATTTCCTAGGAAGATGGCTGGTTTTTAAACATTAGTTCAAATTTATCTTTTAGTCCTTGTGCAGTAATTTATACCTACATCTGATTCAGATTTTAATGGAAATATAATTTAAAATTACTCTTGTTTCAGAGTTTTGTTCATTGCTAACATTATTCAATGCTATCAGTATTCAGTGCTTTTGAGCTGTGGAAATTATTTACAGTGCTTGTGGAGCTGTAAATAAGTGCTATATGAAATTACCTAAAGTACATGCATATACAAGTGAGACGAGCTGAACCTTGAGTGGGGAAAAAGGTTAAATTGTTTCCAAGATATCCTGCATTTCAGAGAAATATGTAACTATATACATGAGGATGTAATGGAAGATATGTGGCTGAATCTTCCTCTAAAATCCTAATACAGCACTTTTTCTAGTTTACTTTAAGAAGGTTGTGAGCATGCTGGAGGAAGTTCAGAGGAAAGAGGAACGTATCACCAAGGTCTATAAAACATGACAAATCAGGAAAGGTGGGATGGATTGTGGTTGAATAGTTTAGGAAAGAAGTGGGGGTGAAAAAAGAAAGCAGAAAGAAGTAGCTAGAGGGAGAGAGGTTGAGTGAGTGCTCCTCTCTTCCCCCAGAAGGACACATTACTGCTAGGAAGGTTGAAGCTTGCTGCCAGAAACCATGTTAACCCTGAGGGTAGATAAGCCAAGTTAAGAAAAAACTGTAATCAAAATTTCTTACTCAGTTGAAATGGAGGATTCCTGAAAAGAAAAATAATTTTCTTCAGAGCCTGCACTGAGATTGCTCTATGTTAGCAATAGTGCTGCTGTTCCTGTGGCAGGATCTGAGCTAAGCTGGGAACATCTGGGGCTAAATTTACAGTACCCCTATCTGTACCTTGTTCTTTTTTTGTCAGTCTGTGAGCTGTTTCCAGTAAAAAATTCCATAATAATCTGATTTTAGAAAAGGAACAAAGAAATGCACCTTTTGATTTATCAAGATGATGTCACAAACCATGAAGTCTAGATTTCTTTTGTATCTATCTCAGTTGGCAAGACCTTGTATTTTATTACCATTAATATGGCCTGTCTTCTGGGCTGCTTGATTTTTCACAAGTTCATTATTTTATTAGTTGTTTGTTCTTTGTCGCTTACTTTTCTTCTGCACATCTAATTCATGAAAAAACTACAAATTTGTCCTGATAGGAATTTTTCCAGTAGTAAGATGATTATTTTCATTACAGGAGGGCAGATACTAGAGCATGGTTGGATTGGAGTCTTATATTCAAAATCACTTAATGTTTGACATCAGGGTGCCTTTACTTTCAGGAGCTGTGAGAGTGTTTGAACTTGTAGAGAAACCCAGGGGCTCTATGGGCTTCTCCATGAAAGATCAGTTCTCAAGAACATTCAGCAGTCAGTTTTTTTCCATACAGAAACCATGAGAATAGGAGCATGAGCAAGCAAGCATGAGAATAGGAGCATGAGCAAGCAAGCATGAGAATAGGAGCATGAGCTCTGGGTCATGCAGCACTTTTAAGAGTTGAAGAGGGAGATGAAAAAGCCTTTGAAAAGCTTGCCCTAATTTTAGCTGCTGAGTAGTACTTTTCAAAGTACTGCTATGAAGTTAACTGGACTTAAAACTCAGTAACTTGATACATGGCATGGTGTTATAGCCAGAGGTAGATTCTTTCCTACACTTCTGCCATTCAGTATTTTTTATATGCCTTTATTTTTTGTATACCATAAAAGTTATGTAAACTCAGTGTTTACTGTTACTCTTTTGATCTGAGAACTTAGAGAAAAAGATGAAATGTGAAAGATGAACCAAACTGCAGAACTGGGCAATGTATTGTCCAGTCTGTGCAATGTATTGAAGGATGAGTTGTGGTCTTGGAACTGAAATACAAACCTTTGCATTTTTCCACTTGTATGGGAAATCTGTCCCACTTTGGGTGCAAAATGAAAGCCTATGAAAGAAAAAGGTAAATTAATTACTGGCTTCTAGAATAATATGTGCACTGTTATTGGTTTTAATTTTGGCTAATTATAGAGTAAACTAGGAACAAACAAGCATCTGATTCTGTTATTTTCTGAAGATGTTCATTCTGTGTCCTTTTCTTAGTGTATTCATTTTCATCATCCTATTGAATTCAAACATAGGGTTATACTGTGAGGTACTGAGTATTATTGGTTAGTACTTTGTGCTAATATTTTTCTGATGCCTTTCTATATATTTTTTAGTCTACAATAACACACTTCATTACTGTAATACACAGGAACCATTCCAGTTTTTCTTTAAGCATTTCTTTGAGTAGATAGACTGGTCTTATATGAGTTTTCTAAAATCATTATACTGATAAACAGCTCTAGGAAAAACAGAAAGAAGGTTAATAATTATGAGATGCCTGTGTTTCCTTTGAATAAATATGCATGGTTTCATCCTGTTCTTGTCCATTTTGAATGTCCCTCTGAAAACTGTTTTCCCATATTTGCTCATGTGTTTTTTGTATTCTTCTGATGATTTCTTTGTTCCTTCTTTCTCCTGTACAACATGCGAGCTTCATAATCAGAGACTCCCGATCTATTTTTGTAATCTCTTACGCTGATTCTTATCTCCATTTCTCCCGTGATGCCAAGCACAACATGTGCTATGGTTTCAAATATTCCCATCCCACTGGTGATATTTTCTGACTAGCAAATGAAAGGGCCATTCTTTGACTTTTTTGGCCCAGTAGTGAATTGTGGTGCATTCTCAAGCTCCTCAAGAGAGGAGTGTATGGAAGCTGCCTGTTAGGGTTTGTTCTTGGCCTGTGTCCTACCTAGTAGTAAACAGAGAGTGCTAGCTGGGCCAGGGCACAGCTGTTCCAGGGATTACTCTGAAGGCACACTATGAATGACAACCCATTTGGCACTGGCTTACACAATGGTATAAGTTGTAGTCACTTGTTCCTTATTTAATTGTCTGCTGGTTTATTGCCTTGCATTTAAATTGTAAGTTCAGTGGAGTCCAGATTTTCTTTTTATGATTGTACATTGACTAAATTTACAAGATTTCAGTATGTGGCTGAGTCTTCAACTTGCCTTGATGATAATAAATTAGAATGCTTATTTAGTGCAAGGACATATTATTGCTAAGTACCATTTTGGTCCATTTATCAGCAACCAGCAGAATTCAGGTTACTTTCTAGTGTCCTCTGACATGCTTGCAATCTCTCATAGATAGCTGCTGGTCACCTCCATGAGCCTAGATGCCTGTTTTCACTACATACTTATTTGCTGCTAATCAGATAAATTACCCTTTTATTTGCCTGTTTAGTTTTCCTGTCAGGTATTAAAGTGTGTATACATGTATGTATACTATGTATATTTCTGTGCTTATAAATATTGTGAAACTCTTTCTTTCATTTTTTCATGCCATATAGCCTTTTTCATCCTTTGGGTTGGTGTCTTTTCAGTTTGTTTTTGGTGATTTTGGTTTTGTGGGCCATTTAAGAATGTGGTTGTGGGGTTTTGTTTTGACTTTGTTAATTTGTTTGTTTTACTGATGGAGCCACCTCTAAAAGATACAACAGAGTGATATTTTTGCTCACTCGACCTTTCTGCTCTTTTCATTTTCTACGCCCTCACCCCGCAGTTTTTAAGATTTTTAAATAATGATTTGGTCAACTTATTATGTTTGTTTTCTGGTCCAAAAAAAAGACTCTTCTAAGGTTTTAGTTCAAAGGGAGTTCTTTCACCACTCAGCTTGAAGATACCCAAGGAGGGGGCAGAGTTTTGCAGTTCAATTTTCAGTTTGATAGGTGTTTTTGTCTTTCCTGAGTAAGTTTGCTGTGAGAATAGAAAGTCTGCAAGCACAACATGTGCAAAGTGTAATATGAAACATGATTATTGGTTGGCTAAGGCACGTAGGAGTCAGCCAGGACCTACATGCTGCTGGTCCAACATGCCGTTAGTCCGTTCACCGCTCCTTCTGTAGATACCCAGCTGCTGTAGATGTTGAGATTTGTTACTTTTTTAGGTATTCCAGCACTTTAAATCTCTGCATTTGTACATGTCTAATGTCTTGAAAATACCTCTCTCTTATGCAGGAGTTCTTCAGCACATACCCTTGACTGACTGCTAAAATTGTATATGGAGAGATTTCTAATTGTTAAGCAACTTCAACCTTTTTTTTGTAACAGAGTGGATGTCTTGGAAATACTGTGATGCTATGCAGTAAATGCATGCTCACATCCGAATTGTTTTAGACCTTCAATATTAAATATTTTATTACACATTCTTTTAAGCCATGAGGGAACTTATAATAAAACATTATATTTAGAATAATTTCTTTCTACATTTTCTTCCTCTCTGTAAACATGACATTTTCTATTTTAAAAAAGAAAATATCATCATTCTTTACTTTGTCACCTGTGTCTTTGCTGTACATTATGTGCAAACTGGACCAAGTCTAACTTGCTCCATTGAGCAAGTTGAGAAATGTGTGTTGTATGGTTCATTAGGGCTATAATTAGCATGGGATTATTTTGCAATTTTCAATGCAGATCTGCAGAGATTTTAAGGATGTATTTAGATTCCATTACACAGAGGTTTTGATTCCATATCAAGTCCTAGCTTTATATATATGATATTAGTTGGGGGAACTATGTGTGGGAAAGGAATAAGTAAAATGGTTGTATTCATGGAATAGCTTGGGTTGGAAGGGACCTTAAAGATCATCTGGGCAGGACCTAAAGATCATCATGGGCAGGGATCCACCCACTAGACCAGGTTGCTCAGTATCCCATCCAACCTGCCCTTGAACCTCAAGGGATGGGGCATCCACAGCTTCTCTGGGCAACCTGCTCCAGTGCCTCACCACCCACTGAGTAAAGAATTTCTGTTTACCATCTAATCTAAATCTCTTCTAGTTGGAAACTAATCCTCCTTGTCCTACCATTATCTGCCTGTGTAAAAAGCCATTCTCCCTCTATTTTATATTCCTTGACTACCTCTCAGGCATGTGTAATTCAAGACAAAATGCTTTCAGACATACAGAAAAATATACACAATAATTTCTAGAATTTAAAGTTCCAGTATTTGTAACTTAGGCGTCAATTTTGTAATTCTTTCCTCTGCAATACGAGCTTCAGTTCTAGTTAGCTGTTCTTACTGTGTAGACTTAAGGCCACACACTTCTTTTTGCCTCTAAAATTCTGTGGGTGCTCTAGATCAGCTTAGAAGTTGTCATTTGCAAATAGAAGTTACTTATTGAATAAGATGTGAGCTTTGTAATTTACTTCTTGTAGTAACAAGTCAGTAGTGTATATGTTTTAATGGTTGGCTTGTTATTAATTTTGTTGTCTTAATGAGAACATAGGTATCCTTTCACTGGAAATGTAAACTCAAATATAAATGTAACTTGCTACAAATTCAAAAGAACAATTTATAAAACTTTGCTGGTTTTAATAATATTTATTAACTAAATAGCATAAATCAGCTAATAAATAGAAATAATCTAAAAATATAAAATAAAATTATATCAAAGTTTATTATAGTTATGTTCTAAAAGTAGGTAAATATTTCTACATTTTTATGCTATGCTATTAAAATAATTAGGTTCTAAGAATTTATTTTGCCTTCTTGCTCAGAGAAAACAAAAACTCCAAAGGTGGCCCTTTTTAAACTGTAAGGCCACATGTTCTTAAACCATTAAAATTGTGCTTAATGAGCCACCAGATGGAGCAGTCAAATCTCACTTTTTGTCCGTCTCTGTGCAAGACAGTTTCTCTCTCAGCAGAGAGAGAATCTGGAAATGCAGGCACACTTTACTACTTGAACCAGTAATCTGAAAACCTTTTTCAGATTTTATCTGCATGTGTATTTTTTTCCATAGGCAGATTTATGTTGTCCTGTGGCTTTAGTGTTACAAATGATGTATGGGATGTATTCCACATATGGAAATGACACTGACACAAATAGCTCTCTGGAAGCAGTTACTTATTTCTTGAATTGAGTCCTATCCTCAGGGAAAAAACACAAAACATGGCAAGGAAAAGGTACTCTTGTTTGAGGATCACAAGCCAGATTTTCAAAATTTGGGAGGTTTAGAGTTTCATATTTACACATGACTCTCTATGTTTGTGCTTAAGAAATCTTGGTGGAGCTGCATATTCTCTTCTTACTTACCCTAAGTATCCTTAGGGTAAGGATATGCTGCAGTCAAGTGGGTTCAGGAACAAAAAGAAAATATACAATAATGTATAAGAAGGAATGTTTTCACATTCTTATTTTACTGTAGTTTCATAGCGTTACCAAGACAAGATTTTTCTGGGAGGTGTACAAGTTTGTGAATATATATATATTTATATAAAATAGAATGTATGTGTGCTATTAGAAGGCACTCCAGTGAGTCTGTTCAGTTAAATACTTCAAGGATCATGATATGTAATTAAGAGGACATTATCCCAGAGGTGAGGAATAGAGCTATGTGTGAATATAAAATCCTGCAGATTTTTTGTTTTATTCTTTCCCTCTGTCATGTCTTTGAAAGTCAGAATGTTCTGCATTAAAGATCATCAGCAGGTGTCACAAGAGAGGAAATGTCATTCTGAAGCAGCTGGATGCAGTTCTCGGAGTGCCTCAGCCCTGCTCCCTCCTCTGAGGTGGGAATTTCACCAGGCACTGGTGTCCTGTCAGCTTTGGGTAGGAGTGACACACAGCTTTGCAGAGCAGGAGGCTCATGCTGGGCAAAGCAGTGCTCCCCAGGTGACTCTTTAACCCACGTGCACTTCATCCTGTTCTCAGCTGAATTACGAGGTGAGCAAAATCTTCTGCTCTGGCAGTGAATCCTAACCAGAGTCATGAGCTCAGGGCTAGTGATAGCCACGTTTCTTTCAACTCTGCTGGTCCTGGGTCATTCAGCAGTGTCATGCCAGCTCCTGCCTGTCGTGCTCTGGAGCACCACCACAGTGAATTTGTGTCAGTTTATATCAAAATACATGGTATGCCTAGGAATTTAGTATTATCTGCAGGTTCAGATTTTACTTAAAATATAGTATAAAAGTGACTTGCATTTACAGATAAAATAGGACCTTACAAAGGAACTCAGAAATACAATCTTAAATAAATGTAGGTTCTCAAAACTTTCTGGTGTTTGCTGTTTCAATTTTTGTGTAACACACTGAACCTTATCAGTGTACCCAGGTGTAGGTTCAGATATCTCCCATGGGAGAGGCATTACTGATTTGCCAGCAGGGAAGTTGTCACTGTCTTTAAGCAGACAATGTCTGGGGAAGGGCAAACCAGTCCCCTATGAATGGAACTGGAACTGAATGTTTGGGAATAAATCCAGTTATGCTGCTGCTGGCTCTTTTCCACAGAAAGGTTGCCCTGAAATCAGTTATACAACAAGTTGGTTAATCTGTTATTGTTACCAAGTTTTAAAGATCACTGCTAAGAGAGTCTTAGGGAATGACTATTTCTACAAGTCACTGAAACACTTAGGAAGACATTTAATTTTTTCAGTGAGCAGTTGTTTTTTTTCTTAAACAAATGTACCATTTACATTTTGACTTCTCTTCAAATATATCCTTAAAAATTCTAATATATCAGCATAGTTTCTCTTAAAAAAAAGCTGCAACAACAAATATTGATATGAATTTTAGGCATGTTGCCATCATAACAAATGTTATCTGTGCTACTGTGGGTCTAATCTTACTTTGCCCTAGAAAATTTTTATAAGGATTAAGAATGAATTTTCTGACAATGCTTAAACAACGTGGTCACTGTTAAACCGTGCATTTAGATGTGTGGTTTTAGCAATTACTTTTTTTGTTTATCTGGATGGTATATAACATTTTAAAGTAATAGAAAATGCTGCTTAATAGAGGTTCCTTCTGGAATGGTCAGTACGTATGGTACTGCTGCTTTAATTTCTAGGTTTAAACCTGACATTTTCTAGAAATTAAAGATCTGAGAGGAATCTGAATTGTAAAAGGATTCAGAAATTAAACTATGTCTACATCCAATTAGGTAGTAGGAAAAAGAAAAGGAAAGAATGTGAGTTAAGTTGTTAAAATTATCCTGAAGCACAGAAACAGAATAAAATAGTAACACACAAATGTCTATCACTCCTGGCTGTATAAACTTTCAATCACAGCCTGTACAGGAATTAGTTCAGGATATGTGTAATCATTTGGGTTTTTTGCTTTGTAATGGGGGTGGAGAATTTTTGAAGGGGGAAAAAAAAAGTTGTTTTAAGGAATTTTTGTAAGGTTATGTAGCTAAATTAATTAAACTGTAATGACATTGTCACCTTAGGTAGGTTCTCCTATTTTTGCTGTAGTCCGGGTTTGAATGGAATGCGTTTTCTCGACTTCTCCTTTGGCAGGAAAACTCAAGTGCAGGTGGATGCCTGCAGCCTCTTCCTCCAGGCTGAATGGATTGCAGCAATTTGGTTCTGTCACTTCATGCCTGTGCTTGAGCATGGCTGTCAAAAGTGGTGCTGGCATAGCAGCCCTTCAGACCAGCTTACCCTGCGTCAGGCAGGGAGGGGACTTGGCATATGGGTCTTCCACATCCACTGTGCTGTGGGGTGTGGGTGGAGACAGTAACACAGCAAGCAGAAACAGTAGTTTATCTGGGAACAAAAATAATATTTTGATGCCATTGATCAGTAAATTGTAAAGTCAGTGCCTGCAGATTTGTCACCATTTAACTGAAAACATCTGGCTTTTGTTAGCAATTGGATAGCTGAACAAATTGCTTGAATTAGGGTTTGTTTAAAATGACCTTTGGCTCTAAAAAATGCTACCCAGGAGATCTTTTATGGATATTTTAAGTTAATATGTTACTTACTGCCCTTGTCATGAACAAAAATACTCCACAAAATCTCCGTACACGCAGAGGTCAATTCATCATCCTCGGATGTCAGAAGAAGTCCAGAAATCTGTAAATCTGACAGTGGCTGCACTGATTTGCACTGTTGTTCTCTCTTGACTGTCAGTAGATTCTCCTCAGTCAAGGCCAGTTATCAGAACGATTTATCCTAGGAGTTGTTGACTTTTGTGAGTAGTTAAGGAAACTAAGATAAATGCATTGCAAAATTACTGAATCACGAAGGTTGGATAGCAAAGATCCCAGCCACTGCACCTATGGGATTGAAGGCCCAGCCCAGGTTTTCTAGGGCGAGTGTTCATTTTGTTTCTTTCCAGTTTCACTGTCATGATCATCTTCCTCAGAGGAGTCAAGAGCAATTGAGTCAGTCCTGGGTGGAGGAAGGGGAGGTGGAACATCACTGGCAGCACAGTACTAAACCATTGACAGGGACCTTGGAATGCTGGTTGCAAAAGCCATAAATAGCAGGGTGTTTCCTTACTGACTCTTTCAGACCTGTGGGCTTGAAGGAGTTCCTATCACTTGGTTGTGCAGAAATGCTCTTCTGTCTTCCAGTCTGCTGCAAAATGCTGGGTGATGTTCTGTAAAACTCCCCCAGAGGACCTCCAGAAACAATGTGATCAATCTCTTATTCTGGGATGCCAGTGAAGGCACACCACAGCCTGCTCCCAATGTGTGCTTTTACATGGTATTATTCAGATGGATGCCAACTTACTTCACTTTCACTTTGAATGGATTAGCTTGGATCAAGGTTTGAATTGAAAGCTGTGGAGCAACAATGGCATGACATTGATTTAGCTCAAGCTAAATAAAAGACCAAACGTATTGCCTTAGCATATTACTCTGTTGATTTAACAACCTAATTTCTCCTTTGGTACTTTTAAAATTTTTTTGTTACCTGGCTAAGAATATAAACAGAATATGCTCATGCCTGAAAGAAGAGGAACTTGGATGAGCTCTAACAAGTTTGATGTGTGTTTAAAGGCAGACATTCCTTTAAGGAGCTATATGTCTTTTTCACCAGAGGTTCTTAACCTTGTTTTTTTCAGTAGTTATGAAAAATTTCACAATTGGTCCTATGTCAATCCATAACCCCTTCTTCAGAAGTGTGTGAATTTATGTATTTGTATATTTACGTATAGAAGTCTTTCTCTGGTAAATGGTCCAGCATTTTCTTTGCCAAGTTGTAACTATTTTGCCAAAGAATCTGAAAAAGAGACTGAAAAACATGCAGTCTCTTCACTGGGCAAAACTTTACTGAAGAGAATATGTACTTATGCTGCAAGTGTTTTAATAAGCTTAGTCTTAGCTAAGCACTGCACTTACGCCTATCAGAAGCAAGTATGTTTTTTTCTAATGAGTTTAATTCTGGATGCAAAGCCAAATACCACTTCAAGTTTTCTATGATCTCAGTAGAGCTTTGGTGGTCTGGAGTGCTGCTAGCAGAGCAAAGGAAAGCCTTGTTTCTTCTCCATGCATCTTTTTTCTGGGCCTTTTTTGTGTGTCTAGCAATTTACTACCAGTCAAACTCCAGTCTTTAGTCCATCACTTGAGTCAAGTGGTGAGGTCAGTTTTCCAATTCAGTTCATCAGTCAATCCATAGCTCTCTGATTTGCCTGGAAGGATGTTGTGAGAGACTTGGTTGGAAGCTGTGCTACAGTTAAACAATATCTGCTGCTGTCCCCTTGCCTGCAGATCCAGAAGGCATACTGGTCAGGCAAGATTTGCCCTTGGTAAAGCTGTGCAGACGGTTCCCAGCCACCTTCTTGGCCTTCATGGGCTTGGGACTGCATTCCAGAAGGATTTGTTCAATAAGCATCTCAGTATGTAGTTTCCCAGGTCCTTTTCTTTCCCTGCTTGTAGAGGTGTGGCATGTGGCTTGTCTAGTCCCTGTTCATCTCCCACATTAGCCAGGACCTTTTGAAGCAGATCAGACAGGGCTACAGTGCCAAGTGTCACATACAATACATAATATTGTATCTAAGTCTCCTGCAGTTGTATTAGAATATCTTCCCCAATGTAACTTGGCTTTGAGGTCTGGAGACTGCAACATAGATATTTTTTGTTGCTTCTCTAATTTTCTAATTTAAATTCCAAGTTTAAGCATAGGGGTTTCTTTACTTGAATTGGTCTTTTTGTGCTACAGAATTAAGCTTGGGACCATTCTCTGACTTTCCTCTTTCCAAAAAATTGTTGTAAAACTTTTGGTTTAGAGGATAGCTGCATTTTCACCTAGGCATAAAGCTGAGCAGTATGTTTAATTCTTGGAATTTGTTCTCTTAAAACATGAATAATGGTAAGAGTTGTGTGAGATCGAACAACCTCATGCTTTTCTATAGTCTCAGAAATTTCTATAACTGCAGGAGTATCATACACAGATTAAGATCTATACCAGCTATTAGCAGGAAGATTATAAAGGGCTAAAATATGGTGGTCAATATTTAACTATCAGATGTGTAGTGTAATGTGCCTCAAAAGACAGTGACAATAAAATCATTTGCAAGGGTAAAAACCTGCAGAGATTACAAAGGCAATGCTATCCTGTGCAAAGTTTGAAAGTGTGTTATAACTGAATTATGTATTTTTATTAGGAAAATGAAATGATGTCCAGTTTTACGGTTCCCTATGCTCTGATGATATTAATGGATGTAAAAGTAAATAGACCAACTATTAGCACTTTATTCTTAAGGTGTCAGATGAGGCTTTGGGGCAGCCAGAGAGGCTCAATATGTCTGGGGCTGGAGGAATGAAATACATCCTTAGGGATGAGCATTGCATGCTGGAGTTGGTGGTACTTTTCTTTTCTGCAAAATACCCTTTCTGACCTCAGAACATTCTTCTGTTGCTCCTCTCTTCCCTTATTTTCAGCAAATACTTGCAGACACCTCTGCCATCTGAATGTGTTAGGCTGGGCTGTTTAGGCAGGGCTTGGGCAGAACTCATGGCTAGGGATAGCAGTGGGGAAAATGGGCAAAGAGAGCTGCCTGCTGGAGGAGCAGGGAGGAGTTATCACACAGGGGAGGGGGAGACAGTGAGAGCTTTAACAGCACCATGAGGCACAGACAACCTTTCCAAACTTGTTTGGGAAAACAATTCATTATTCTTTTCACAGACACATGTATGCCGTGGGAATGACAAGAACACTTGAAATAAGTCAGAAAAGAAGGCCCATACAGTAAAGTCTCATTTACCTATTCTGAGGCTGTAGCAAGCAAGAATTTTTCATCTGTTGATTTGTGTTTTGACAAAATCCCCTGCCTTGTTTAGTACATGCAGGTGGGGAGAGGTGAGTGTTCAGGTGTGCTGTGTTCTGAAAGTGAGGCAGGCCCTCAATGCCTACCCTGGCAGAAGAGGAGGTCATCCTGCTAGGAGGAATGCAGAAGGGTCACTGGATGGGCTGGGGAAGCATCAGGCATTTGGCATACTCGGTCTTTTGTTTCTTTTGCAAGAAATGTTTCTGGCTTTAGGAGAAAGCTGGGTAAATGTTCCTTGGTCAGTAGCAGATGATCACTGCCTCTTGAAATATATAAAGACTGGACACTGTTCTCCTCCAAACAAACCATCTCCTAACAAGGGCATGTCTGTGAATAAAGCAGAGTTAGACAGGCGAATGTTCCTCCTGCTGTTACAGTGCTACAGGGGACACTTAAAGTCAGCAGCAGCCAGGGGTATTCTGTGGCTTTTGCTGTTGACTGACATGTAGGATTGTGAAAGAGTGTTCAGCACCTTGGGTTTGATCCAGAATTACAGGGAAACAACTTGATTAAAAGTTTATTTTCATTATTACTAATAGATCCATATATTGTTAAGTATGAAAAAGCTGTAAGCTCTCATTAGCTTTACTATTATATTTTATCCCTTCTAAACTTCTCTTTGTTTGCTTTTCTTTCTCACACTTTAGTTTCTAAACAGCAAGTTTTTTGTATTTTGGATGTCCTGCATTGTGTTTTGGAAGTCCTGCAGTATGTAGATAGGCTGCAGAAAACCATCTGTTTGTACAGAGGAAGGCTATCTCTGCCATAGAAATAGTTTTATGGTTGTATCATTTGGATATGATTACAGTAGATTTAATACTTTAGTAAATTCTATTAGCTATAATTCTCTAATCATCTGGCTTTTGCAAATTCAAGTTCTGCTTTTCTGTTTTATCTTGAACATGTAATTTGGAATACAAGATGTTATTTCCTGGGGGTTTTTATTTGGAGTATATTTTTCTTATATAAAATTATGTTTCCGTGCACACATCTGTTACTTATGAAAAGAATTAAATTACCCTATTAATTTGTAAAAAGTGGTAAGTTTTTCTCAAGGGCCGTTTGTGTTTCAGTGTGCTAGAAGTAAATCTGCAGCTTGGGATGTTTTACATAAATTAAAAAAACCACATTTCCTAAACACAATTGCTTCATCTATGCAGTTGATTAAACTTGTTCAGTGCACCACTGCTGAATATAAATAATAACTGCAGCAGTGGTATTGATTACTTAGGTGCCTGAGCTTACTGTTGGCTTAAAAGCACTAAGAAACTTCTTTCCTGTTCTATCCAGAGAGGAAGGAGCTTTTTCCCCCCACATCTTGTTTCCTGAGGCTCGTTGATTCTGGATTCCTAAAGCCATGAACTCTTCCCAAAGGCTGCAAGTCGCTGTCATTGCAGGGAGCTAATGCAGTAATCGATGCTTGCTCTACACTGCAGAGATTTGTTTTGCTGACAAGAGCTCTCGTTAGCCCTGTCTGCTGTCACTGGTGTTCAGTGTTTGACACTGCAGAATAATTTGGCTTAGAATCAGGACGCAAGGACCTCATGACTTCTTTTAGATCGTCTCCTTCACACTGAAGTGGATTTTTGCTGGCATTACGCTTTTGCTACAGTTGCAGGCTGGATTCAGCAACCTACTAGATGCCAGCTGTGTTTTAAACATTCTCTTGCTGAAGCTGCTATGTTTGCTGGGTTTCTTCAGTTTCTGCTCCATACGTTGCATTCAGGGACAGGTAAATAAGGAGCTGAGGTTTTAATTCTATTTTTATATTTCATATTTTTAAACAAAGTTACATCCTTTTTATGAACAGGTTTATTTAACTGTGCAGTTTTAGTGGAGTTGCTCTATCCTCGGAATGTTAAAGTCTTAATTGTAGCATAGATTCAGCTTAAAGAGGGAATAAAGAACCATTTTGCTTTTAAGTCTGTGTTTCAGTTATGTTTATGTTTTGAAAGCTCATGTGATAAATATAATTTGACACTAGTGATGCTATATGGAATGAGCTTATAAACAAAAGTCTGTATTTGGAAAGTGCACATCAAAATAGAAATGAGTTTCTGAAAAGTAATTATAATCCTATTGCATTATGAGTTCTGCATTTTGTAGAAGTCAAGGATAAAGAATTTAGAATTTTATTTCAGGAAACAAATGAAAATTCCTGTTTTATTTCTTTATGGCAGAAGACAATTGACAAGTCCTCAATCTCCTGAATTATTCTTTTCTTAGGAACTTTAAAAAGTTCAGAATGGAATGTGATTCTGTTACTTTTTTTTGCATATTATTTAGGGGAAAAAATCATCAAACTCATGTACATAGAATAAAAATGTTTTTGTTTACCGTAAGATGCAGTTATGGTTATAATAATATATGGGTTATAATGAATGCACAGTTCTGGTTATTTTGTACCTTATTTCTGCATGATCATATTGATGCATTGCACTTTCTGCTCAGGGAAGGACATCAGCTTTTCCCTTTTGTATTTGAAACAAGGGCCTCAGATAAATCACTGAAGGGTCACAGGGGAAAGTGAGAGGAAGGATTCACCACTGCAAGTTCCTTGGGGATTATGCAGTGTGTTGAGAATAACAAATACCTTTAAAATCCTATATCTAACTAGTTGATAACACTGTCTATAAAAATTGATTTTGGAAAGCAGTTTTTTCACTTGAAGAATTAATCCTAAAGATGTGTGATAGAATAAGTTATGAAAGAGGTTTTATGCTCTTCAAAATAATGCTTTAGATACTCCATTTTTAGGTATATATGTTAGAAATCTATGTAATTTCAACAGAGTTTAGAGGAGAATTAGTTTACTGAGGGCAGAATATTGAGGGAGGCATTGGAGAGAATGTGATTTAATAGCAGTCAAAACAGAGATGGAACAGAAGCAGCAGCCGGAGTATCAGGAAGACAGAATGCTGAGGTTGGGGCAGACAATGGTCAGCCTTCGCTCTCCATGGAGCTTAAAGGATAACACTGAGGACACCTTTGGCTAAGGTCAAAGCCTTGAACTCTCTCATGCTTAGTAAGTTGTTTATAGGTACATAAAAAAGCTAAATCCCTGTTTCTTCTTCAAGCTGTTCACTGTGTAGATGGCTGTAAACTGCATTCCAGAGGTCTCTTGCACATCTTGGCATAAGTAGATGAAGAGGGTGAAATAGGATTGGGATTGAGAAATACAGAGCAGTGACACCCTGTGTTGCAGTGATTCAAGGCTGTGCTGTGGGCAGTGGACAATCAGCAGCATGCCTCCAGCCTTTGGAATAGCATGGAACTGAGAGATCTAAAAGATGCTTCAAAATCACCCTGAGCCCCACACCCCCTGACTATAGAGTCATAATGGACTATTAAACCAGGCTATCTATAGCTCTCTGTCCATTAAATTTGTATCATCTCTCCTCCATAATGATACTTCAGTGTCATTATCCTAAATATTCCTAAATATTCCTCTCTGAAAACTGATCTGTGTGCTGCAAGGACAGAACCTGAGAGAATGAGCTGTCATCAAGGTCAGCTCTTATGTCAGGGTATTGGTTAAGTACAAGGCTGCCCAAAAGGCAAACCATGCAGGACAATAACACAAAACAAAGTCCCCGAAATGAACAACAAAGCCTTCAGTTCCTCACCAGTCTGACCTTTGGAGGTATTTTTGTAGCAAAAGTAGGAATGGCCTGGAGTCTTGGTCTCTGGCCAACCCTGTAACTCCCAAAAGGCAAGGATAGTGCTTTTCCAACAGCAGCCAGGCTTCTGTGCCATCCTCTCCTGTTACCATTGAGATAAATTATACCCACCTCATCCTCTTCTGCACTGCTAGTTCTCAACTGGTGGGTTTCTCCCTGTTTCTACACTTGTTTATCCTGCTCTGAGTGTGGAGCCATTTCCTTGGCTGCACTGAGCCTGATCCTCTATTTCCAGATTGTTTTTTTCTTGTTTGTCAAGATAGCTTTGAAGTTTGGTTCTGGCCTACTATAAAAAGCCATTCCTTTGTCCTTGGGGTCAAGTCACTTACAAATCTAATATGTTTCTGTTTTATTACATGGAACAGTAGTGTGAGTGTTGACTATTACTATGTTCCAGACAGACACTACAGACCTGCTTTATGAATATTTCAGGGGATATTTTTTATCAGTTTTAGCCAAATATGGTTAGAATATATTTAGAATATTATTTTCTAAGTAAGTTTTCAGCCTATGCTGGACACTTTTTCTGGTGTGGCTCTTAACATGGCCTGCTCATAAACAAAACTCCTGCTCAAATGAATGTATTTGACATCTGCTGATAGAGCCAAATAGTAGCAGGTTCTTTACATAGTATTCTAGATTGGCAACTACTTGGTACTAAATACTAAGTAGTAGGGACTAAATAGTTGCAGAATTATCTCAGTTGTTTTTGCTTACATCACTGTTTGCATTGTATTTTGTGTTTCTGATTATGTCTTGTGTGCTTCCTGGTACTCGATCACTCTAAGGTACGCACTCACAGGGAACTTTCCATTGATTCTTCCAGAAAATGAAACATTTATGATTTAGTTGATCAGTCTTTCACTACATTGAATTGGCCTGGTTCTACTTTTAATATTGATATTATTTTTTAGATGCTTCCATGACTGCAGGACTCCTTTTGCTGTTGGGGTTGCTTCCTAATTTTCTCTAAGTGTGGAGTGTTTTGCTTTGGTTATTTGGCAATAGGATTTCATTGGTTTCATTGTTTTTGGTTTTTTTATAGGAAGGTTTTTGGCTTTTTTTCTGCTCAGCTTTGGTCTCTTTTTGAAGATCATGAATTTATTCATGGTCACATTCATAACTATTTCCTCTCTACTGGTGGGAAGCAAAGCTCCAAAGATCCTTTGCTCATTGTTTTGCAAGTGTCAGTGATCTCTCAGAGTGCACTCCAAAGATTCTCCCTGCAGTATTCCCCTCTGAACTGGAGAAACAAAACCTCTCGTTATCTTCTAATGCAGCATAACTGAGGATACTCATGAATGATAGTTAAAAAACCCAAAAAAACCAGAAACAATGACAACAACACCAAAAAAAAGAAAAAAAAAGCCCAACAAACCAACAAAAAAACCCAAATAATCAAAAAACTAAACCAAAAAAACCCCACAGCGCTTCTAATGTGTGGGCTGCTGCTTTACTGCCTTACAGCCATTTTCTTTTCTGTTTTCTTCATCTTTGTTACAATTTCTTGCTATTGGGAGTATAGAAACAGCCTGGGGTTTGAGAAGAGTTTATTTGCATCTTTGATTTTAAATGATAATTTGTTAATAAATCAGTTTTTAACAAATACTGAAATAAAAAACTTAAGATTTTTAAAACTCTCAGAAGAAAAATACCAAAGGAGACCCAAATGGAAATATTATGTTTTTTTGCAATCAACCCTATTTAATTGGTTTAATGTGCACAGGAGATAGGGAAAAAACCTAAACCAGCCCACAGGGGAAAAAACCCAATTATGCAATGCTGAAGAACATCATGTATATTTGAAATGCATTTGAAGAACAGCAGAAAAAATATTAAGAATTTGTCAGGCCTTCAGTGTACTAGGTAGCTACGTGTACATATGTATCCAAAATTATGCGACCATAATTGACTTTCTGAGATGACTTGCTATACATTTTTCAGATTTCATTATACAAAAATAATTAAACAAAGCATATTATCAAGAAATCATATCGAAACTGAAAGTGTTAATTATATGAAACAGGAACTCAGTGAAACTGTTGACACAAGTTAGTGTCAACATTGAATTGGAATGAAGTAGAAATAATAAATTTATTCAGAGAAGCTCTAAATTTCCAGAAGGACATCTCCTTTCATCTATCTGCAAAATTAGATTTCACTCAAGAGAGCAACCCCCAGCAAAATCAGAGACAATTAGACAGCAAAATTTTCCTTAAATCTTTAAATGCCACGATATCAAAATCAAAATGTTTGCCTGTTGATTTTATGTTCCTGTTGCCAAACATTTTTCTTGTGTCCTCAAGAAAATATTTTTAATGAACCTCGTAAAATAATTTTCATATTAATAGAAGTTCATGCATCTTTCTTCATGTTTTACATCTCTAAGTCTGTCACACGTTGTCATGGCCCTACAGAATATGCTTTTAAGGACCATCCCTCTGTGAATCATACACATTCTTGGACTCACATGCTTTCAATAAGACTCACCCATCCTCAGAATAGCAGTTTAGATGGTCTCTGAGATAAAAATAAGGATCTAGCTGGGAAGGGGTTGATGAACTTTTGAAGACTTTGGGTGTTTGAGTGAAGTTACTAAATGTTGGCTCAGGGAGTTCATGAGAAGATTCCCTAGACATTCAGGAAACAGAACAGCTTCCTTATGTCCCTTGTGTCCATGTTAAAAATTTTGGAAACATTCAAAACTCCTCTAGTAGTTTGTTTACTACTAGATAGGTTGTGATTTTTTGGTTTTCAGCTTCCATTGGCAAGATTAGTAACCCTTACTTTCAGTAATTTATAAAGCCTTAAAACTACACTGAAATAATTCAGGTAGGAAGTCCATTTTGTAAAACACAGAAATGGGCCCAGTTGTGTTTGTGTTGGAAGGTCTTTTGCAAATCTGTCTTTTGGGCAACCTTCATTCATCAATGAACAAGTGCAGTACTTCATTATAAAAAAGTACTTGTCTAACCTGTACACCTAGTTAACAGCAAATCACAATCTATGACATAAAAATTCTTTGTTAAAAAATATCTGGATAAGGAACTCATTTTAAACAGATCGCATAAAATTTTCCTTAGTGCACAGGCAAAAAAAGAATACAGTGAAAAACTTTTTCATAATCAGCAATGGGCAAATCATTCCTTTACAAAATAAAAAATAATTATGAATTTGCAAACTCTTGTAAAGGATCAACTTTCCCATGGTAACTAGGGGAGAAGTCAAATGGATTTTCCTTTTCACTAGATTTTAGCTCAATTTAAGTGCCCTTAACTATCTATATAATATTTCATAAGTTCACTACTTCCTTGCCTAATTATTTCTGTATTTCTTGTTTGAAAATATCAACCAGCATCACTTTTTTCACAATGTACTACCACTTTAAAAAAGATTTCTAAACTAAGGGCTTTCTTTCAAACTAAAAAAGTGTTTATTTTGTGTGAGAGAGTATGAAATTTCCTTCTAAACACAAAAGTAAGGAATAACCATTATTTTCAGTTTGTATTGAATAAGCCCAGGTTGTCCGTTATCTAAATCTGAAAGCCTAGAGCTTGATAAAGCTGTGTAGACCCTTTTGCAATGTTTTTTTTTATTACTCTGAAATTTAATTAAGATACAGAAAAGTAATTTTATATCTCATCATTAAATTAAAATACCTGAATAAATACTAAATTTAAGAGGCTAGTTCTAGTTTTGAGAGCTATGTGCCACATTTGTATCTGAAATAGGAGTATTGTATATAAAAATTGTCGTTTCTAAAGTGTACTAGTCTTTATTTTAACTTTGGAATCTTACAGCATGTTAATATTCAGTGCTTAGGACATTTGCCAGTAGGGAACTAAAGTCCAGTGCAATTATATATTGCAAAAAAAAAAAATATAAAAAAGAAAAGAAAATCCTAAATTTCACAGCCTTGTGGTGCATTCTTCCCACAAAGTGCATGAGCCAGCCTGTCCTTGAACTGTGTAGATGGTAAAACACAGATCTTGTCCTGCAAGGATTTAAGTTCTTAACTGTAGACATCTGAATTGGGTTGGTTTGAGACTAAGAGATAATGAGCATTTTTGTGAAGCTTTCTGTATTTCTATATAAATAGGCAGTAAGTAGCTTTTGAATTCTCTGCTTGTCACATTAGTGCGGGGGCTGTTTGCCAAGGCAGGGTACTCACATATTCTCTTTATGGGGTTAGTTAGCAGCTTGAACTAGAATGATTTTAGCATATGTTGTTACACACTGAATTATTTTTCTGATAAAACAATACCATGATTTTTTCCTGGGTATAGAGGTATTTTCCTGCTTAACAATAGGATGCGCCACATCTGTAACAGCAGCTCACCAGAGGGATTGTCCAAGCAGCCTGGGATCAGGTTAGGAAAGCTAAAGCCCTGATAGAATTAAATCTGTCTGGGGACATCAAGGGCAACAAGGAAAGTAGCTGTAGTGTATTAGCAATAAAAGAAAGACTAGAGAATATGTGGGCTCTCTCCAGAAGGAAAAAGAACGCCTGATTGGAATGTGGAGAAGGCTGAGGTACTGAATTACTTTTTCCCTCAGTCTTCACTGAGAAGTGCTCCAGCCACACAGCCCAGGCTGCCGCAGGCAAAGGCAGGAACTGGGAGATGGAGAAAGTGCCCACTGCAGCAGATCAGGTTTGAGACTGTCTGACGGACATGCAGGTGGAAAAGTCCATGGGGCCTGGTGAGATGCATCTGCCACTCTTGAAGAAACTGGTAGATGAAATGGTTAAGCCACTATCCATCATATTTGTCAAGTTGTGGCAGTCTGGTGAGGTTCCCACTGCCTGCAAAAGTGGAAACCTAACCCTCATTTTTAAAAAGAGGAAAAAAAAAAAAGGGAGATGTTGGGAACTACAGGCCAGCCTGACCTTTGTGCCCAGCAAGATCACAGAGCAGATCATCCTGGAAATTGTACTAAGGAAACTGGAAAATAAGGAGGTGATTGGTGGCAGCCGACAGGGCTTCACTAAAGGTAAATAGTGTGTGACCAATTTCGTTGCCTTCTACAATGAGGTTACAGCAAAAAGGAAGAGTGACATCAACTACCTGGACTCGTGCAAGGAATTTGACACTGTCTCATAAATGGCATCCTTGCCTCTAAACTGGAGAGAGGTGGATTAGATCAATGGACCCCAAGTACAGACTGGGTGGAGAATGGATTGAGAGCAGCCCTGAGGAGAAGGACTTGGGAGGTGCTGGTGAATGGAAAGCTCAATGTGAGCTGGCAGCTTGTAGCATGGAAAGCCAGATACATTCTGGACTGCCTCAAAAGCATCATGGCCAGCAGGTTGAGGGAGGTGATTCTGTCCCCCTGCTCCACTGTGGTGAGATATCACATGGAGTGCTGCAGCCAAGTATGGGCTCCTGGCATATGCAGGACATGGACCTGCTGGAGTGAGTCCAGAGATGGCTGTGAAGATGGTCAGAGGATGGAAGTATGTCCCCTATGAAGACAGGCTGATAGAGTTGGGGTTGTTCATCCTGAAGAAGAGGAGGCTCTGGCGAGACCTTCTAGGAGCTCTTCGCTACCTAAAGGAGGACTACAACAAACTGCAGAAGGACTTTTTACAAGCAATTGTAGTGATGGGACACAGGAGAATGGCTTCAAACTGAAAAAGAACATATTTAGATAAGATCTTGACTGTGAATGTGGTGAGGTGCTGGAACAGGTTGCCCAGAGAGGTTGTGGATGCCCCTTCCCTGGCAGTGTTCAAAGCCAGGTTGGATGGGGCTAGGAGCAACCTGGTCTAGTGGAAGGTGTGGTTGGAATGATCTAAATGATCTTTAAGATCTTTTCCAACCCAAGCCATTCTGTGATTCTATGGATTAGAGAGATGTAGTCTGTCTATTCAGTTTGCAGAGTAATTTTAGATTTAGCCTCTGAAAAATATTTGTCAAAGTTTCTTAGTTATCTGATGGAACTGCTGTATTAAGATACATGCTAATATGGTTAGATAATGGTTAATTAAGTGCCAAACATGGGCTGACTCTTATCATTAGATTCTGCTTCTTGTCTTAAGTAGCTCCTGCAAATCCAGCACACAGGGATTTGAGTAAATCACTGAAGCACATTCTTTGCTGATTATCAGTAGTCTCTGAGTATAGTCTGAATGGATTTCGGAAAACATCTTGGGGTATTTTATCCCTAGTATTCAAGACTCTTCGGAAATTAGCATGGCTGTTCATACACAAGTACAGACCCTCTCATATTTTGTGCTTGTTTTGGCTTTGTGACAGGGACAAGGCTGCTTTTTCCAGAACTTCTCAGCTTTTCAGGATCTCACTTGAAATCACAGTACCCCAGCATTAGCTCTTGGTACAGAGAGTGCTGCTGAAGACAAAGTATTTTCGAGAAAATGGATTTTTGGTGGTATGAGTTAGCTTTCCCTTTATTTTGAAAGCACACATATTGCAGATGTAAAAACAATGAGAATTTATTAAGAGTTTTACTCCCCATCTTGAATTTTGATGGAAGGCTGCTAAAGACTTGTGGAAAAATCTCAGCACATTTGTGTCTTGTAAATTATTATTGCATCCGTGTGCATCCAAGAGTAAAGTAATTGAGCGGCAGCGTGTTAATAGGAAAAGCATTTCCTTGCTCTTAGGATACAACTTTTGAATTATTCCCTTAGGAAATAAGGTTTTACAAGTATTTACAAATACCCTGCTTTACTCAGTTGGTCTTAAGGAAATCAAACATTAAAACTACAAATGCATTTTTAATAATATGTTTTAGAAATACATCAGTAATGTACAAAAAATAATGATATAGTATATGTGTATTTTCATGGGGGCTTATTATTTTTAAGTTGTTAATGTTTTTAAAGAATGGTTTAAAAAGTATTTAAAAGCAGTTTAAGCCTATAAAGCAATTATTTGCTCCTTATAAAAGTAGTTTTTTCCTCTCTTTAATGTCTTAAATTTTTCTTATTTTACTAGTTATTTTTAATTACTTTTACCAATGGAGAGTGTTCTCTGTGTGTAGGGATTTTTGTTTTCAGTTTTGGTGGGGTTTTTTTGGAGAAAACCTGAAATTTTGAAGCTATGCTCTTAGTTAGTTTTTGCATGTTATTTACCTATTCCTGGATATCTATAATGCTGCTGCAGTGAAGGTATTTTTTGCAATTAAACAAAAAGTGAGTTCTGGAGTATGGCAGTGCAAGCATGGCATAAATAGGCATTAGGCAAAGAAGCAGCAATGGCATAGGATGACCAAGGAGAAATTATTTCTAAGATATGATAGAGTACTGAACTGCAGATCAGTGTTGCTGGCATAAAATATTTTTAATGCCCATTTGGGGACTTTTTTCATTTGTGTCTGAACTTTTATGTTCTATTTGATGAGTGTTTACGAATACATTAACTGACATTTTCCATTGTATAATCTTTTTTATAGTTGTAAATTGCCCCAGACGTTTGTGTGCCAGTGGCCTGTATCATACTGAATTTTAATGGAAATCTTAAAATTGAGTGATTCTTGCAGCTTTTAAAGTATTCACCAAATGGTAGACTTACTACTTTCAGTGACATTCAGTCAAAATGTTTGATTTGATAGCTACCTTTATAGCTTCTGAGCATATCTTTCATGTTCCAGCTCAGCAGAGCTGCATTTGCAGTGCAGATCCTGCTCTCAGCTTTTGAGAGCAGAGAGTGAGAGAATTGGCATTGTGGCCAGCTTCTGCAGACAGAAGTGGGGAAAGGGACAGACACCTAAAGGTTTAGATGTGGGAAGGAGGGTGCAGGAATGTAACTTAGCATCAAAGGATTTGAGTTTAAAGAGCGATTAAAATACAGAACCTTAAGAAAGGACACTAAAGCCAGAAGCAGACGGATAGCAGAAAATAATGTGCAGGGAAGAAAAGGCAGCAAAGGGTAGGTAGATGGTGAGAATAGGAAAAGCAGCAGGTTAGACAAGGCAGAAGATGTATGAGAGGATCTTGCTAGAGCAGGGACTTGGTGGAGAAGGATGCTAGGTGCATTAAGTAAGTGGTCATGGATCTGCAGTAACCAGGAGGAAGACCAGCAAGGAAACTAAGAGCAAGAAGCTGAATCTGGGAAGGAAGAGGGGAAAATAAAGCAGGGAACAATGAGGGTGAGAAGAAATGTGTTTGAGGACTTGGATACATTCATCTGCATCTTGGAGCTGACATTTATTCCCTCCTGAACATTTCTCTATTGCTAAGCAAATAACTCTCAAACAAGAAGAAGACAAAGTGTGTTGTGTTTGGCATGTGGCAGGTCAGCCCACACGGGAGACTGTTAATTTTTGGTATTACCGTTGAGTGTATTACTGAAACTTGGGGAGCTCTGTACCATAGTTTTGAGCTTACTGCCAGCACTGCAGGTGTCGGTGTAGTTTGTAGGTTTGTTGTTCTTGTAATTTTGAAGTTTATAAAGGCACAAGGAAGAATCCTAAAAATAAAACTGAAAGATCTTTAATGTGATTTAATGTGTTTTCCAAACCTGCAGAACTACAGAGCCAATGAAACCACAAACTGCCTCATGCAGTTATGCATATGATAGTAATATGCTGTTTAAAAATAAACTTGGGCATATGATCATGCAGATGATAAGCTATTAAAGGTAGTATGAGTTATAGAGAATGTTGCAACTTGTATTTCATAATTGGCATCTAAGTATTTGTAGAGAAAGAATAAAAAAATCTCTGCATGTAAAGGTATCTTCTTCTCCCTTGCATGCTTTGTTTGGGCTTCTATTAGATCACTACTCTTACTAGAACACAGGCAGCTAACTGTAGTGTTACAGAGATCTGTTTTATAAAAGTAAGATATTGAAGATATGTGTCCAAAAGTGCCCTCTTTGTCCTGATAGGCTGATGGCTTCCAGACCACTGTAATTCATGGTGTTTTTCTTGAGTTACACAGCATATAAGTTTGTCCCAAGTGAAAGAGAAGATTGCAGCCTCGTACCTGCTGTTGGTACTATTTGCTGTATTTGTGTGGCTGTTCCCTCTGGCACTCTATTTCCTGCTCCTGTGCCTCTCCCTCTGTACAGTACCTGTTGTCACAACATTGACCTCTGCAGATTCTAGAGTGTGGCTGGCTGTTCTGTCCTTAACTATAGCTAAGAGCCCATTTTGTGGAGTATTCCCTCTCGTGTCATCATTAGCTGTAGTCCTGTGTGTTTTTTATGGAGATGGTGGGGAGGAGGAGGGCTGTGAATATGATGCTTTGGGGTCCTTTCTTGGACTGAGCAAAGGTAAAAATAGACAGTGTGCACAACCAATTCTAAGGTGCAATTCTTGAAAAAGCAGAGATCCAAATAAACACATTATTTAATATTAATACACTATATTGTTTTCAAATTGATATATTGATTTAAATAATAAAGAGTTTTGTATTTGCTTCATCAAACAATTGCAATTTAAAATTCATGCATGCAATAGTAATAATTAATACATCTTTCTCTGTTTGAGAGATTACACATTTCTTTCTATTCATATTCTTCCAGGTGACTTGGATTACTACTGGCTGGATCCTGCCACGTGGCACAGCAGGGAGACGTCCCCTATTAGTTCGGTAAGAAATAGAAAAATAGGGATTCATAAGTGTAAGTTAAAATGTTTGCTGTATTATTTCAGTTCAGCATAGATATTTGACTGTAAAAAAATATTATACACAAATCATGTGAAAATTTGTTTAAGACTACAAAAGAAATGGAAATCAGAAAGACAGTTTTATTGAAATGCATATTTGTAAAATTGCCTGAATTTTAACCTGACTTTAATCTCCTTAATAGACATGGCACTTAATTTCACCATGAGCACCAAAAAAAAATCAGTTGTGAATGTGATGCTGCTCTGGGAAAGATTAGTGATTTTTTTTTTAAGACTTGGAGTTGGAAAGCATAATTTTGAATTTATTGTTTAATGAACCCTCATTTGGTAGACCTGCATGATGTGTGTTATTCTAAAGAACAGAATTTTGGCATGCGCTTTTCAGAGTCGTGTAATTTAAAAAGAAATATTTAATTTTATTATCTAAGATGTGTTTAAAATGTTTAATTGTATTGAAATTTGAACTGAATTATAGTTCTATCTGTAGACTTAATGCAGACATTTTCTTACAAGAGGCATAAATGTTTAATGTAGCCAGAGTCCAACAGATATACTCATAGAAAACTCAGGTGCACTATGTAACACATCTGAAGGATGTTTGTGTCAACTGTAACATCATGATACAGTCATTTTATTGGTTTATACATGTGCAGTTAAATACTGGAGGATGTTCACACTTTTTAAATTCCAGTTCAATGTAATTGCTTGTTTTTTAACAGCATCCCGTAACGTGGCAGCCTTCCAAAGAGGGAGATCGCTTAATTGGGCGTGTTATTCTTAACAAGAGAACAACCATGCCTAAAGAATCAGGTGCATTACTGGGGCTAAAAGTAAGTATTACATTATTTATGTGCTAAATGAAAATAACTTCCACTGACCTTAGACATACACGTGTAACATATTAAATCAGAGGACTCTCAAATCATACGGTCTTTTGACCAAAAATGTATTCCTCTCTTTTCCTAAATTTTGAAAGTTATACAGATAAATTATGAATATAAATACATTTACTTCTTCTATACAGTCTTCAATTGTCCATGACAAAGGGGCTGAACCATTTTGATTAAAAAGGGTATGTTTATTCAGCTTCCTGTCTGCAAGATAAATAACTACACATGACCATGCATTAATGGAGTCCTGCGTTTTCTAGCTCTGCTGTTTGCAATTTAGTCAAGAAATTAATTTTATAATCAACATACATAAATGTAATGTGGATGCAAATGTGTACAAGGTCAATGTTTAAAAGTCACACAACTATTTGAAAACAGAAATTTTGTAGAAAGAATCCAAATATTTACACAAAAATCCTCTTAAATCATAGAAGATGTTGTATTAAATTTAATTCTAGCACCCCAAAATTGAGATATTGGCAACACTGTCGAATTGATTTAAATCCCTAATTTACATTTTTAGCAGACTTTTAGGTTCATGTGCCTAAATTGCCAGAACACTTAAAAAAGGTTTTTTTCTGACGCTAGTAGCAGTTCAAGCATTTTTCTCTCTCTGTATATTTTTAAATCTATGAAGTAACAATGAGGACTGATAGCATTTAATTTGGGTGTCCTTCCCTCTTCACTGAGAACAACAGAGAGAATGCAAGATCTGAAATATTCCCACCTTGAAGTGTGATAGTCTGGCATGGTAATACAAAAGATGAAAACAGCTTTACTCTACTAAATGTTTATTAGTCTATAGCACAAAGCTCATATTTGCTGTCAGCAAATGATTCTGTTTGACTATGTGAGAAAAAAAGGTTGGGCCAAGTAGGAAATGCAGATTGCAGAGTTGTAGATTGTTGAGTTCCTCTTTGAAACTCTGAGTTTCAGCTGTACATAATATGAACTAAGGCCCTTGCTATAAATTTCACACACTATCCTGTGACAATATTGTTGGCAGATGGGCTTCTGGATACTTTTTTGGTATTAAAGCTCCTGCTAGTTATTGTGATTGCAACATGGGGAACTAATACCTAATAAACCAACATTCTACTGTTTCTTTTTATTATAAAACTCCTCTGGGATATTCCTGATGAAAAAAAATACAACCAAACCCCTCAACTGACTGGAGAAAGATAGTTAAAGAGATAACTTGTCTTGCAAATCAGCAAGACTACATTTTCTTTATGTTTTATTTAAAATCTGTCTTCTTGACAGCACTTGGTTTTTTTTCTGATGTTCATGATCTCTGTATCCTGTAGTCATCTTCAAAAACAGATCTCTTCAGTTTCAGTTTCTCTCCTGTTCTGGAAAAGCCAAAAGCTGCTGGTTTGTCCTGTCATGTTCTTGGATGAGAGTGCCTATGTTTTCGCATCATCAATATTCTTGTGAACTCCTTGCCCATATTTAATAGTAGTGTATTTGCTAAGTTTTCAATTGATGTACCAATTTTGGGATTTCATACACTTGAAATGATGTGCACTTGCAATTTAAATTTGAGTACATGATGGACAATTATTTGTAAAAATGCATTTGCCTGGTTATTTATTAAGAAGTGTTCTTTCTGCAGCAAATGCAGGTATTTAGCAAACTGCATAAGATTGATTAGTCAAATAGAGTAAAAGGAATAGAAATCCTATTCATCCTGTGTCAGCTTTACATCTTTTTGTCTTTAAGCCTCTCTAAAACCCAAATTAACAATAGGTTTGCCTATGAACATTTCAGGTGAAATTTAAAAAAATATTGTGAAAACTGATTCGTCTAAATATTTGTGCTTTATGTGACATCTGGTTGGTGGCTGGGGGACTCACAAATTTGTGATTAACTAGGTTGTTGGAGGAAAAATGACAGAATTAGGACGACTCGGTGCCTTCATTACCAAAGTGAAGAAAGGTAGCTTGGCTGATGTGGTGGGGCATCTCAGAGCAGGTAAATCAATCAGTTGCATATAAAATATACTGTCTTTTAGTAATGGCCTATTGCATGCAACCTTTAATTTATACAAACATTTGTCATGTGTTTTGGTAATTTTTTTAAAATACAGAACAATACTGTAACATTATTATGAAATGCCATGGTTGCCTACATTTCTAATTTGTTATAAATAACAATTGCTTGGATGTATGAACAAAAAAAAAGACACTCCTGAGCAATGCTGGTAAGAGGACTGAGTGACACTGGTAAATTTTTGCTTGCTAGCTCAGGAGCTGCTTATTACACTCCACAGAAGCAATGCAAACATTTTTTGTTTAACTGATTGTGGCAAACAAAATTCAGATCACTGAAGGATGACACACTGCATACACAGTGGATTTTATTAGTGTTATTTGCAGTGTTAACTGTTACAAATGAAAATGGAAAAGAAGCCAAAAAATGGTCCTAAAATATTTCATTTCTATTAGATGTATCTATTGCACTTACAAATAAATGGCTGTGCTAATGGTACTTTTCCAGCTTCTAAATAAAGTGAGAATTATGCACAGCATTTGGCTTTCATAGTCACTTCTTAATGGTTTGTATTTTTACTATAGCTCTAAGCAACTACTTTCCAAATGTTGTCATAGCAAACCAAAGTACCTATGTAGTGTCTTAAGAACCCAGAAGCTCCAATGCCAATGTGGATGGCTTCAGGATAATTGTGTGAAGCAGAGAGTAATAAAGAACTGGAAAGGATGATGAATCTCTAACAATATTCTACTTTTTTGGCATTTTTAGTTTTTTCTTTCTTACGAAATCAGCAGTTGTTTATAGATTTTAAATGCAGATTATAATTATAGGAAATAAATTTGTCTCCACTAATCTTAAACCATTTGGGCTGAAATCCTAATTTTCTATTTCTGGTCTAGGTTTTTTTTTTTGTGTGTTTTTTTTTTTTTTTATGGAAGCTATTTTTAATTACTGAAACTAGTTTTAGAGGCAAAATTATTTCCCAGAAAAAATATATTGTTTTGCACGTTTCCAATGAGTGAAAGTCTGTTCATCCAATTGTATAGGACCAGAGCACACAAAAAAGGCATGGATGAGTCCTTGCAATTAGAAAAAACCCTTTTTTTCCTTATAAAAAGCATCCAAAATTTCGGTAGTTGATAAAAATTTGAGTAATTGTACATAAATTTTAAAAATTGCAAATATGAAGTCTTGCATGAAGAACAGAACATCCTTGTCCAAGTGTAAGCACTGGGAGCCAACCAGCTAAAAAGCACCTTGGCAGGAAAATGTCTGAAGGTTTCAGTACAGCTCTTTCATGATTTTAAATTATTTTTATATTACTTGAAAATATAGATTTCATTCTTTGTAAAAGAATATGAAAGTGAGATAAACTTCTTTTTAAATTCAAGGGGATGAAGTTCTAGAATGGAATGGTAAACCCTTGCCTGGAGCTACAAATGAAGAAGTTTACAACATTATTTTAGAATCAAAATCAGAACCTCAAGTTGAAATCATTGTTTCCAGGCCTATTGGGTAAGGCTGAAGACTTACTTCTTTAGCATAGTTATTAGTTCTGTTAATAGGAATCTTAAAAGGGATTATTTGTGAGTTATTTTTACTAGTAATGGGATACAAATCTCCTTCTGTTACTGACATTCTGTATAGTCTGTTTTCTTCACTACCATTTACAGTCTTGTGCCTTTCCAGTGACATATAACCATAAATATTGTCTTCTGTGTGGTCAATTATTATTAAAGACTTTTGCCAAGTGGCAAAGGAAAATTGGTGGATTAGGTACACCTGTGCATGACAAACTTTTTGTTTTCAGGCTTTCAGCCTACAGGATCAGAATAACTTATAAAGGTCTTCATGAGTGGAGGGAAGCGTTGCAGGATTCTACTAAGCCAGTGCTAGTAGGATTTTAAACAGATCTTCTTTTAAAAGTTAAAAAAGGAAACAGAAAACTCCTAATTGAAAAGACTGTATTTACCCTTGAATGTTTGTTCTCAAAGTCAAACATGGAAGCAAAAGATTCAATCAAAAATTAGCATAAATGTGTTATGTTTATAATTTCTATTTTTTTTATTATGAACCCAGGTTCGGAGTTTTGTGACAACAATTCTTCTATTCTCAGTTTCCTGAATATACCTTAGAAGGAAAATAATATCTGTTCAAATTGATAAAACTGGGGGGATTGGCCCTGCATTAGTGATAGTAGTTTTAGCGATATCAGGAATGTTTTGAGCTAGGTCTTACAAAATGGAATATGAATAATTTATTGTAAATTCACATTTACCTTGCAAAATAGAGTCATGTGATTTACAATAAGAAGTGATTGGTTTGGATTTGCTATTTTCATCTTAATTATAATTTTTGCTTGTCTCAAATACGATACTTTTTCAGTTTTAGAAACAAAGAACTATTTATTTTCTTTCTGACTAAAATATCCTTTTATGTTTTGATTATTAATTCTGTCTGTGCCGTGTGAGTGTAGCTATGTTTTGCTAATAAATTTTGTCTTTTTAATGGCAATCTCTATTAAAAGTACTTAAAAAATTAACATTAATAGGTAATTCCACCTATCAGTTTGACCTTCTAATGGAAAATGAAAGTCTGATGCAATAATAGTGGCTGTTAAATGCTATAATTATCATCCAGCTGAAGACTCTGGGGAAGTAGAAGCTTTATTTTACTTTTTTTTGAGATAAATTGGAGATATTCTTGAAAGAAAGCTGCAAATTCATTTGTACAGCTTTGTTATTAAAAATAACATGCCTTAAGGAGATTTTAGGAAGTCTAGTTTTTATATTTAAATCAGCTAAAAAAGGAATATGTTGATACTGGAGATGACTTGAATTCCACATCTCAATTGAAGAAAACATGGAAATGGATTTGTACAACTGTAGAACTGATGTAAAAGGAGAGAGCTAGATTAGCATTTTAAACAATGGACTTTAAACATATTTATTTCTGTCAATATTGCACATGTGTGCTCTTAAACTTCTTAGATAACTTCGGTAATAAACCAAATATATTCTTTTAGTTTACAAATTTGATAAATCTATCAGTTTAGAGAAATTAAGTACAAGGTGACTGCACTCCAGTGCCACATTCCTAAAGAAAAACTGAAAAAAACACTTTTTTGAAGTTTGTTCAAAATCAAAGAATGTTCCTGAATCTGAACAGTGGATTTTGTGTTAGAATAGTGCACCCAGAAATAGTACCAATAAAATGTAAGGTTTTTCTTTGGATGACCCATACATGTTTTTTCAATATGTAGTCAGAAATCGATCACATTAGATTTTGCTTTTGTTTTGAGATAAATGGAGTCTTGGCATGGAGGTTTTTTTGCATAATAGAACAACATTTTTCTTGTAGAGTTATGCCTCTATAGATTTTTAATTTTTTTTCTTTTGCTCGAGGGTCGGGTTGTTTTTTGGGGTCTTTATGAGAACAAATAAATATCCCTAGAGCACAGAGTTTTAAAATTTAAAGACAGATCCTTTCTATCCTCCAGTAATGAGTCAAAGTCCAGTTGTTTTATGTCAGATGGGGATTTACCTGTCTGTCATCTGAAAATAACCAAAAATTTCAGACATTGTAGAACAGAGAAAATCCTAATCGTAGTTATTAAAAGAAAGAATGCTGCGCAGAATTTTTTTTCCCTTTTTTTCTTTTTTCTTAATAATTAGGATCTATGTAAATTGTCTTGCATAATGGAAAATTATTTGCTTGATTAACAGATTGCTTTGATTTTGTCCCTAGCTCCACTTTGTCTTGTTTTCCAAACTGTGTGATGGTTTCAAATTCATGACAGGGATTTTTATTTCATCCCATCCAACACATCTAGTATGCCAAAGTTTGGTGGGTACTTTTAGGTGCTGACTAAGCAAAATTGAAGTTGCTTGATACAGCATTAAGTGATAATCCATTACAGCAATAAATTCTTGTGAGGGAATAAGTTCCCGAAAGGCCTGAAAATGGTATTTCATCTACATAATTTAAGTGTTTTCATCTCTCAGTATTAATAATGCAAATAATGTACCAGCACTTTTAATGGTCTTGATTTAAAAATGCCTAGCATTTTAGGTCTAAAAAGCCCAAATATGACACAGTTTGCCTTAAGTGAATAATGGAAGGACTGTAAGTCCACAAATTAGACTGCCCGCAAATTAGATTGCCAGTTACAAAACTGCGGTCTAAACAATTTGTTCAGTCTTGTAAATTTGGATTTCTCTGTCTGCCAGCAAATGTAATTTTAAGTAATGGATAATTGTAGGATGTTTATTAGAGAAAAATGTGAAGCACATAACACTATTAGCAGCTAAAGGCATAACAACTATAAACAGTATAACCGCAATTGTACCGTGGAAACTCCATAGAAACTAATTGACACTAATTCTAATGGCTGCAACACAAGGTAGATAAGAAACCTATAAAAAGTAGAATTAATGGGTTGGCTATCTCAATATGAGGGGAAGAATTACCTATGAATATGCATACAATGTGAGAGGTGGTTAACATAGGACAGTACAGAAAATCCTCTGGCAGTATACTTTTCGGAGAAGAAGCGTGGCATGGTAACAACTCTCCGTCTTCTTGTGTGCTCTATGGGATAGTGCAGGTAAAACAAATGTTTTTTCATTTGTTTCTGTTTTCTTTGTCAGATGCTAGCTATCTTTGCTTAGATTTCCACAGATAATGCTGCCAAAACTGTTGTTTCTGTGATATGATTCAGTTCCTCTGTGCAGGGTTGGTTACTGTGGTCTAGGTCCTGGCAAGGAGGTTGAACCTCCATCATGAACCAGGCAGTGCTGAGCTCCAGAGAGCTGCTCAATTAGTGCAAACTGCAGATTGATCTACAGGTTCTGATGGCAGGGAATGGTTTTGGGAATAGCAGGATGAGCACTGACAAGAGGTACTCAGAAGCTCTTTAGAAGCTCTCTGGGGCGTAGAATATGATACATCTGAACATTTCTAGAACATCTACATTTCTAGAACAACCTAAAAAGTGTGGGTTACAACCATGTTTGAACTTGGTTCTTCTTCAGTGAGCAACCTTGCCTATATGCCTTGAAGAAATTATAGCTTTTCCTGTGCAAAATAGTGATTCTCACAAACCATATATCTGCACAGAGTAGTTTCAGCCTAAGGTACAGCTTTGTTTAATCTACATAGTCATCGAGGCATGAAAGAATCAGATGTAAGATAATAATATGTAATATCATGTAAGACCACACAAGGTAGGGATAGAAAGACAAAGTTTGAAGTTGGCAGGTCTTTACTGGAGGTAAAGAGCTGCCTACTACTTTTCTCAAGTTCGTATTGCTCCAAAAGGGGAGTAAAATTTTGTTACTGTATTAGATAAGCAGTTGTGCAACTTTTAACTTGATTTTTCTTTGACTGGTCTAGTTTTGAATATTTTAAGTAATGAGCTACTATTTTTTATAAAGAGCTTTTTTGTAAATCATATATCAGAATATTTTCTGCAGTACAAAATTAAAAGCAGGTGAGATAAGACTAGTTTTCTCACATGAGAAGTTTTAGATTATAGTTTCCATTTAGAATATTCATTCTCTAATTAAAATGCCAACATTTAATCCTCTTTTAAACTGTGTGGATTTTTTTCTCATGTTGATTTATTATTAATTTTTTCTGTATTGGTTGTAATAGTGTGACAGTGCCTTAGCAGAAATATGAATCAGTTATTAAGTTATTATTAATGTGTAATTAATATTTGAAGTTTATTTTTAGCCTTTTTTTCCTACTGTATTGTTGACAATACAAGAAAAAAATCCAAACAGAATTAGTTTTAGTGTCTTTAATCACACCAGGACTAAAGAACTTGACACTGTGGCTGGTACTTTCCATTTTGAGGCAGTCCTTGCACATGTGAACCTTTCTTTAGACATCCTAAAAGTGATGTTATTGCAAACAGTGCTGTACTGCAGATGGGAGTGTTCATATTCTAGCACAAGAAAATATTGCAAACTTAACATTGTACTAAACACAAAATCTGTTTGATTATGGTAAGTAAATACTTCAGACTGATGAGAAATGCCCTGGAAAGCCTGACCTGAAAAAGAGAAAATGTTGAGAGGAAGAAGAGTACATAGCAGCCCTGCTGTGCATCAGGTTGTTAATCTGTTCATATGTTTGTAGTGTAGTACTGTGCCATGTCAAGAATTACTAGTTCAGCTATAATTCCATGAGTTTGAGGAAACCACGTTATTCCTGACTCATGAAGTCAAGACAAGGAGGAGCACATTCTTGTTTAGTGATCAGAGGTTTAAGTTGATTTGAGACATTAATGCAGAGCTGAAGTAGTCTGTTTTAAACCACAGGCACCACAAGTTGCAGGACATGAAAAGGGACTTTAAGGCTCAGTGATTGGGCACTGTTGCATTCTTTTTTTGATACCAGTGTCTGTTTCTTTTTCATAAGTGACTTTATATAAACATAGGAGTCTTAGTTTTATTGAGTTCGAAGTCAGAAAGATTTCTGTGTTTCACTGAGCAGACTGCCTGAATACCTTTAAAATTCTCAACTATAGACTTAAAATCTTGTAACTGTTCTTCAGAAATGTTATTGCAGTTCCAGTTTTGGATTAGTCTGTGTGGGTAAAAATACATTCAAATAATTCACTGAAGAGTTTTGTTTCCATTTCCCTGCTCTGCTGCTTTGTTAAGATATGTGCAATACTAGATGATTTTTGCTCTTGTAATGTATTTTCAATGACAGCTGAGAATAGAAAGAGCCAGGAACTAGCATCATCCAGATTTTGGTGGAAGAATAAATTTATTGATGAGAAAACACTGATAGATGTTTGTGGATTTAATCAGTTTATCTTACTTATATCTGTATATGTGTTGGATATGTATGTATGTGTTGAAAAATGTCCATACCCAGTTTTAATACAGTTTCATTTTCTTTTATCCTTTGAAGAAATGCATTATTCACTTGTTTGTTTAACATTGCTAATAATCTTTGTTTTCCTTTTTTATTATTGTAAGACATTTTCATCAGTTTCATTCTCTGAACTCCTTGAGATGTTTATATAAAAATTACTAGTGAGTTAATCTTTGTCTTATCTTTTTGATTTTTGTTCCTCCAAAAAATAGTTGAACAACCATAGCTGTACTTCCTTCTGGCAAAGGAAGTATATCTATGTACTATATATTTTTCTCTTCCTAAAATTTCTCTTTCTTTATTGTTCCAGTTGTAAAATATCTTGTAATCCATCCACAATGTTAACATTGTTATATCTGCTGGTTCCTTATTGTTATATCTACTAGTTCCTTAACCTGAACGTGGTTTGTGTTAGTGTGATTTTCATGAATGATAGTAGAAAGTATGTCTTCAAATATTTCCTCTTTTTTCCTTGTAAACTGTTAGAACAGAAACAAAACAGAATCCATGTTATTAGAACACTGTCCCAGCAATGTATTTGTCACAGCCAAAGGTTGTCTCTGTTGTTTCTAATTGCTGTGTTCACATTTTAGTGATATTCCACGGATTCCCGAGACTTCCCACCCCCCATTAGAGTCTAGTGAGTACACGCCTTGTTCTTTTCTTTAAGCATGATCTTGTACCCAGCAAAACTATTTCAGCTATGAAATTTCTGAAAAATGACCTGTGGAAATTGCATTGGCTCTGAGGTTTTTGTGTGACAAAATTCAATGGGTTTTGGCCTTGTGTATTAAATTTGAAGCAATATGGATTTTATTAAGCATACACAGATTTTAAATGCTAGCAGAATTATATTTTTTCATTATGTATCTTGTGTTGTTACTACCAAAATAATAATTTACGTCTCCTAACATAAGAGAGAAAACGGGTATAAGGTACAAATGGTGTCAGGATTTCACCTCCTGCACCAAGCAGAGTAAGTCCAGAGTTCTTGTTTCTCTTTTTTTTTTTTAACAAGAAAACCTTGGTTATGTGAATTTTTTGTTCATACTTCAAAAGACTGGTATTCTTTTTAACTATTCCATTTGAATGTTTTCAGCCAGAGTATTTGAGGGCCATGGCTCCCAGTCTTTTCCCATCTGAGCCTTTCCTGAGATGCAACTAGAAAGCTTCCCTGGGACAGGGAAGGTGTGATCACTTGTCACAAGCTCATATCATTAGTGAGGGCTCTGTTTCACTAGGGGACAACTGAGGATGTCCAGCCGTTGCTGAAATATCCTCCATGCCAGATTCATGTCCTGCATGTCTTCCTATTAAAATTTCAGAGGCTACTGGGAATATAATCCATACAACAGACATGGTGTATTCATCAAAGACTTAGGATCGTAGAATGAGCATACTTTGTCTGGGGAGGGAGATGTGTAATACAGTCAGAGAACAGTATTTTATTTAAAACACTTGCTATGGTTTATCAAAGATGTATGAGAACACTCTTATTATATGTTTTTTTTTAATAAACCAAAAAATGACAGGTTTAATCTGGGATGTAGGGGTAAAAAATCAGTCTTTTCACTCTATTTTCTAAATCAATTTTATACAATTCAAAGAAAAAGCAGTTCATAAGTTATCCAAATTTTGGATGGTAATTTCATGTTTTTCTCATGTGGTTTTAGGTTCAAGTTCTTTTGAATCTCAGAAGATGGAAAGACCTTCTATTTCTGTTATATCTCCGACTAGCCCTGGAGCCCTACGGGATGCACCTCAGGTCCTACCAGGGCAGCTTTCTGTGAGCATGTTTTGTTTTTCTTGGGTGTTTAATGGAAATCTATGAAGTGCTGGTCCTTCATCCCTGCACATTCCAAAGGCCTGTTGGGAGGCCAAGAGAAATGTTCAGTGTTGGTAAAGATTAACATTTTTCAAAAGTTTTTTGATGGCCTCTGGATGCAATAACAAGACCTGACTGTAATCATAGCAGACATAAGAAATTTTTGTCTTAATACACCAAAGAGTGCAGGAATTTTCATTGAGAAGAGCCCATAAAAGTGTCTTGAAACTTGTCATTTTGTAGCTTCTGCACTGAAAATAGTGACTTTACTGTACATGTCCAGTATCCAGTGCTCTGCAGATTCAAGCATAGTATCACTGTTTTCTTTATGAAAGCATTTAAAGGCCTGTATATTTGTTAAGCATTACACTATTCAGTAATGCATTTTAATTTTGATACATCTTGGAACTTTCTTGTAATACTAATTGAAGTCCTGCTTATCAAATATACTGTCAGTACTTAAACTTTGTTTTCCACATTTCTAATTTTTTTATATTGATCGTATTACTTCAGGAGTATTCAGCAGGCTTAAAAATTTCCTAACATTATGATTCTCTTAAGAAATTATGTAGCTCTATATTATTGTTTCCATAAACACTTTTGAAAATGTTACAAATCTGAGTAGATAGATTTCAGCTATACCTTGAGATTAGATGCAGGCAGAGTTTTCTCTTTAATGTAGCATTTAAGGTGCAGAGCTAAGACCTGCTGGTTTAGGTGCACTTACAGTTCTAAGATTATGCAATGAGTACAATAAACAATGGGAGCATAATCAGGCATCATAATTTTATTATGCTGTGATAAGTATAAAATTCTTGGTATATACCATCATCTTTTCCATCTAAACTAATAAAATATTAAGGGATCTTAAATGAAATATATCTCATTGTCTCTGGGGAAAAAAAACAACAGTTACTTTTACATTGTGGTTATTTTTGATGCAATCTGAAAATTCTGTTTCTTCTCCATTTTCAGTAATGTTTTCTGGTAACTTGATTCCTGTAGGTAAAACTCTGGTATGACAAAGTGGGACATCAGTTAATAGTAAATGTTCTACAGGCAACAGATTTGCCAACAAGAGTAGATGGGCGCCCCAGAAATCCCTATGTAAAAATGTATTTTCTTCCAGACAGAAGGTAACAGTATTCCAGTTCATAAAATTATGTTTTAATTTACCATGTATTGAATCAGCTTTTAATGAATGCTTATGAAGAACTCCTTTTTACAATTTTTTATAGCTAGATTATTTATAACAAAAAATTACACTTGAATCATACAAGTCAGTATCAATTTAACTTTTTAGTCTTTTTTAAGAATGTGATCCACTGTGCAGAAAATGCTTTCTTCATTTAGGCAATATTGCCTAAGAGAAAATGAAAACAGTTACATGCTGATGAGTATATGGTATTTTCTGATTTATCTCTATGAATAATTTACAAAAAATACTTATGTTTCAGTGATAAAAGTAAAAGAAGGACCAAAACAGTAAAGAAAAGTCTAGAGCCAAAATGGAATCAAACTTTTCTCTACTCACATGTACATCGTAGAGATTTTAGAGAACGAATGCTTGAAATCACAGTATGGGATCAGCCAAGAGTACAAGAAGAAGAGAGTGAATTTCTTGGAGAGGTGATGCATGCAATCACATTTCTTCTGAGTTCATTGTTTGGTTTTGAGTAGATTTGCATATGTATTTTGTGTGTGTGTTTCTCTGTGTGCCTTCAAAGTAAAATTGAAACCTGATGATTTTTCTGCTAGATTCTTATAGAGCTGGAGACAGCACTTTTAGATGATGAACCACATTGGTATAAGCTACAGACACATGATGAATCTTCACTACCTCTGCCTCAGCCATCACCATTCATGCCAAGAAGACATGTTCATGGTGGAGAGAGCACTAGCAAAAAATTACAAAGTAGGTCCAAATTCCATTAAGGTCTCTTAAATTTTAAATTAGAAGTGATGGATATGGTGTAATGGTACTTAAATTCCAAATAAAATAAAAAAATACTATTTCATAGTCCTTAAAAGTAATGAAAATGTGTGGCAGGAACACAATTTAAATTATGACATTTTGACATGTCAGCCTTACAACTGTGCCGTATAACGTTCAAGTGTGTGAAACCTGCTGGAATTGATTTGGCTTTCATTAGCAAAAAAAATTTTTATGCTCATTAAAGTGTACTTTTGCAGAAAAGAGAAATTTTATTAATGTATTTTGGAGGTACAGTTATTTTCATGAGTCTGATTTCAGGTTTGTATCAGGCACGTTAAAAGGAGATATTTCAAAGGAGATATTGTAGTTTCTCTGTTCATTTAAACTAAGATTTACTTAGAAATATGAAAGATGTAGGGGATTATTTTAAAATGCATTTCCAAGCTATTTTTCTAAAACATGGAAGTCATTCACTCCAGACTATGCATAGAAAATAGTTGTACATTCAGGAATGAACTATAAGTATGTGTTACTGCTGTAATTGCTGCATAGATGCCCAAACTCAGGATATGTATAGAGAGAGAAAATGAAAGGTTAGTTTTTGTGAGATATTTGAGCTCTTCTAAAGGCTGGCAGTGCTGTTTCCTCTTCCTCTCTCTCACCATATGTTGCCTCATCTCCTTTCCTGTTTAGGAAGCTGATTCAGCATATTCACTGAAGTAGCACAAAAATGTTTTTTTTTTTCCTTTACTTGAGTTTTGCTTTTGGAGGCTTACAAAGATAATCTATCCTAGTGGAGGATTACTGAGGACTTGAGGGGAAGAGAAAGGGAAAGGAGGCTGCAGCAGCTGTAAGATGTTAAATTGGCTCAGCTGTCTTCTGAAGCATCAGTTAGTCACTGCAGTTGAGGTCTCCTTCTCTATTGTTTTGACTTAAAATCATCTTTTGGTTTCATTATTTTGTTGAATGAACATATTTTTACATATTATAACATGACCAGATGTTCAGGTATTTGTTTACCTTACTGTTGTGCAGGATCTCGGCCAATCAGTGATAGTGACATCTCAGATTTTGATGTTGATGATGGTATTGGAGTTGTTCCTCCAGGTGCGTGGATGAACAGCATGGTCCTGCTTTCTTCTTCTTTTTTGCTTGTCTGGATTTTTATTTCTTTATAATATTTTGGAATATTGAGGATACTGGTTTTAGAGAGTGCATTGTGGGAAAAAACAGTTTTCCTGATTGTTCCATGGTACCTGTCCCATACCTGGTAAATGAAAAGTTTCTACTATTCATTCATTTATATTTATTTTGCATATCACTCTTCATATGGGGCCCACTGGTTTCTTCAAATTGATTAATTTCTTACTGTGTAATGCTCCAAGCATTATTTAAAATGCAAATTAAATGTAAAAGTCTCCCACATTTTAAAATAATTAAGATTTCAGTTTTTATTGAAAGCATTTTTAAAATTATTTTTGCTTTTTGCTTTAAACTTAGATTTAATGCAGTCTTCCATGGACTTGTTGATAATGCATGGCTATAGATTAAGATGCATGCAGCATGGCTATATTTTTTATAGTTTTCATAAGCTTTCATGAACTATCATTACCCTAAATGTTCATAAATATTTACTTGTAGAGACTGTCATGGTTTGACTTTTAGTTCAGCATTTCTACTTACTGAAAATCTTGAGGATTATCTTGGATACCACATGCTTCTAGTTCTCATTCACTGTTGCCACAAGTCAGATAAATATCTTTCCCAATTGTTCCAAGCTAGCTGGAGAGTCGCTCTGTCATTGTCAGCACTAAATCAGTTTTTCTGTGGATCTTCCTGATGAAAGCAACTGAATTAAATCGTGGTGTGTTTAAAATAATCTCACAGTTTATTTATCCACGATATAACTTTGCAAATAAACCACATATCACATATCTTATAAATGCTGTATCCTCTTGATATTAGCTGAGACAAATTATCCTTCCTTTGATGTTGATAGGGTTCTTTTCTTATTTTATATACTTTGCACCTCAGTCCCCAAGACAGAAATTCATTTATGTATGCCTAATTATGATATTTGATATTTTTACATCAGCAGAGAGAGTGAGCATTCAAAATTAAATATAAAAAAAGGCTCTTAAATATTTCTCATGGCTTTTTTTTTTTGAGGTTTTTTTTTTGTAGTTGAAAATGGAGATACTGGTATTTCTTTGTAGACTTACTTGTGTTTAAAGTTTAAGTATATTCTATTAAGAACTGGGGCTTTTTTTCCACTGCCAGTCCTTTCATGCATCCAGTTGAAATAAATAATTTTCCCCCTGTCAGGAAGCATTCAAAGTTGTCCAGCTGCATGTATTGGACTTTGTTCACTGGGCCAGCATTTGAGAAACTGAGTCTTATTGACATTTCTTTGGACTTCAGGCTCAGGTGTGCCTTTGAGGAATGCACAGATCTAAACTTTCTCAGCAATCGCTGTAGAAAATAGCAGGATTTAATTTTTAAAACTGGATTTTCAATTATCTGAGAGTCTCCAAGTTAAAAATTGAAGGGCATAGTGAGGAAGCTCCTTCTGAAGTCCACCCAATCAGAAACATTCTGCTAGCTCACTTGACCAAACACACGTTTGTCCATTTTGAGTTGAATTGGCACATTTGTTTGGCAGTTCTAAGTGGAGTTCAGCTGTTCATGATTCCTATGGGAAGTGGATATGCATGTAAGTGTGTGGGATTTGTTGGATATACAACCTGAGTTCTTTAAAGGGAGTTAGACTTTAGGCACAGGGACAAAGAAAATTTGAGTCATCTGCCACAAAGCTATGAAAGCCTAGACAATGTATGAAAATGTGTTTTGCAAAAAGACCTGAAAAAGTTTTCCAATCCCAATGTCTTTCAAATTGTTTGAGAACCTTAGGCGCAGATTCACAAATGTGACTGGAGATCAAGTTCATGTATATTCACTTCTGCCCTCCTGTCCAACCTTCTTAACTTGCCTCATTGCTAAATTGTTAAGCCTTTGGACTGCTCCCTTTTTTTGCACAGAATGAGTACTGCAGTGTCTTCTCCCTAAAGTAAACTCCTTTGTTAAAACTAAGCTCCATGCAAGTTCCTTGTTTTTCTGCAGGGTCTTTACCCCTGCCCTCCCCCTGCCCTTCAGTACCATGGTTCTCAATAGAGTGCAGCCCAGCTCTTGTCTGGTTCAGATTTCTCACACATTCTCTTGCACAGCATGCACGTGGGAAGGAAGAGAAAATATCCACATTTCCCTTTAATGTAATATGGTGGTGCCCCATTTTGGAATAGCCTTTATTGGCTTCAACCAGATTAGTCTAGTTTTAAGATATCCTTCTCAAGGGAAGTAAGAACATCAAAATTGAGTTAACAACACTTGACTTATAAGAAAATATTTCCCTTTGAAGACTTGTCCAAGCTGTAGGCTGCCAGCTTCTCCAGGAGAATCCTGGGGAAACAGTGTACAAGATTTTAATAATTTAGAGTAAACAGCATCCATAGCCTTTCTCCCGTCCAATAAGAGTGACCTTGTCATAGAAGGAGATCAGGTTAGTCAGGCAGAATCTTCCTGAAAGTTATTAATTTTCTTTTTTTTCCTGAAGTATTGAGAGAAAAAAAGGAAGTTACTTAGCCCCTTTAATATCTCAAGATTTTCAAAAAGGTTATTGCTCATTTTCTAATAAATAAACACATGACTACAAAATGTAAAACCACAAAATTTCACTTCATCTCCATGCAAGCTAAAAACATGAAGGAAAATAGTTTTGCTAATTTAACTAACCTTGAAAATTCATAAAACTATAATTTCACATGTTTTATCAATTGCTAAGGTAAATGTAGTATTAGAATTTAGTAATAACAAAGAAAACTATTTTCCTAGAAGTTTCAGCAGCTGCAAATAATAACTTCTTGTCAGTGGAAGATTGTTACATTAAAAATAGTACTACTTTAATAAATTCCAAAATATTTTAAGAAAAGTATTTTTCCCTTGTTATATCACTAATTAGTGAATCTTATCTTTCATGTAATTAGACCATCCTCATTTATTAGTAGTACCTTGCAGTGATATACATCTCCTTTTTTAATCAGCTCTTAGATATGTTCATAAAAGTTTATATCAACAGCTGAAAGCAATTTGAAGCTCAGGTTTAACAAAAATGATTTTGACAGGGTTTTTGTGGTATGCTGACATCCGTCTACACGAAGAAAATATTCTTTTAAGTCTCTCAACCTCTACATATATGAGAGATGCTCAAGTCTCTTAAGTAAGTTTGTGATCCTGAGCTGTTCTTACACCAGTCACTCTGTCTCTGTATTGTACTGGCCAGCCCAGTACTTCATAAGGGTCAGTGAAAGTTTTAATAAAATCTGAACATGTTTTCAGACCAATCTATTTAACCAAGCCTTCAGTAACTTCCTTAATTAAAAACAAAACAAAAAAGCTCTGATATACAGTTGGCAATATCCCCAGTTGTATTTTTAACAAGCTGCATTGTTTATTCTGTGGGTAACTCTTCAGAGCAGTTGATTTTTCTGTCACATGTAACCTGTATAAATGTATTTGCCTTCCTCCTGTAGCAGCAGGGTGACATCAATACACTATCTTTTCCTTGTCTGTATTGTCTTTAAGAAAAAATAATATAATTCAGGTATCAAACATTTGCTAGATCCATTTTCATCATCCATCCTGCATTCATTTCCTGTCACACCTGACAGTTTCCCATGAGCAACTGAGAAACTTCTGCATAAATTACCATCAGCTTGGTTGCTGCTATCCTGCTGGTCCATGCAAAATTTTTCTCTGCTCACCCTGAAGAGCACAGAGCGTTTGTATTTGAGGATATGAGGAAATGTTACTGTTGCTGTCACTGTCATGGTCACTGAAGGTATGGGTGTGATGTGACCAGTTTGACAATTCTTGAATTAATACTTGGGATAACTATGAATTACTGTCTCTGTTCTGTCAGCTTTGTGTGCACACACTGCATAAATTTCAGGTATTGTTCCTGAGATAGCTTGGCTGTGCAAAGTATATAACATAAAATCATCTTTCTATACTAGACTTCTACAGGAGAATCTTATGTACAGTTTTTTAGGGAGACTAGAAATATATTTTAAATTTAAATCTATATTTCATTTTCTAAACTTAAGTTGTATGTGTTTTAGTAGAATTGCTTAAAGATTGAAAAGATGTTTAGGATTTCTTTGGTTTTAGTGTTTAATACATGTAAACTGCTCTTCCTACTGATACAGATGACAGGATTTTTTCTAACACAAGCTTATTTGGAAAATTAATTATCTTTTTGCAAATGCAGCTTAGATTTAGTTATCCAGGAAAAGGGAACACATCCACCTTTTGTTATATATTTTCTTCCTCTCACAAAAGACCTAGACAATTTCTGCAGCAATCCTGGGTCATGAATCTCCATTGAAGTCCTGGGGGAGTCCCCCTTTTGCTTCACAATCTGCACCCAATCCTTGTCCTGAGATCAGGGCGATCCTCATGTTTCTTTGTAATTTTATTACAGAACTCTGAAACACTTTTTTGGCAGCAACACAACATACCAAAACCTGCAGAACACTGGAGTCCTACTTTGTTAAAAGGTTGACAAACCCCAGTAGATAGTTTCATGCGTGTTGTCAATTTTTAGAGGCCATTTAGGGCGCATTGGTAAACTTTTACACATTTGGGGAAAAAAGTGTGAATGCTGCTTTGATGTTTGTGGCCAGGGTTGAAACCTGCAGCTAAAGAAGTTATGAAATGTCATTGAATGCATGATCAAGCCTCATGCAGACTCTGCATACAGGGCACACTTTTAAAAGAGGGACTGTTTGTAATTTTGTAGAAGTCCAGAGAAGAGCTAGAAGAATTATAAAAATTATATAAAATATGAAAAAAACCCTCAAAGTTAAAACCCTGTAGTGAGATCCATAAAAAGTGCAATTTATTTAATTTATTAAATTTCTCCAATTGACAATTGGGTGACAAAATCATAGCTTTTTCCTGCATGAAAAGAGGATTTCTGATAGAAGCTGTTTTTTTTTTTAGCTGAACAAAATCACACATTACAGTAACTTTAATTCTAGACAAATTCAGAGAAGAAAAACTATTATTTGGATAACTAAGTAAGAATTTGTAAAGTGATTAAAGGATGATTTAAGGGATGACTTTCTGTATCATTAAGGGATTTTCTGTCAAGGGATTCTTGTAATCTTATTTAAATGTCTAGAAATGAGCAAGTGAAGTCTCAGCAGATCTCCTTAGGTTCTTTTGGAAAATTAACAGGTACCTTTTGAAAGCTGTTATCTTACTAAGCTTCATTGTCTGTTTTAGGAAGGGAGTCAAAATGTATAACAAAGCTAAGAGTGTGCTACATAGAAAAAGTCACAACAATGTTGAAATATTGAAAATGTGCTAACATTCCACTGGGTTTTTTTTAATCCTATTTAAAAATACTATGTGATTTTTTTTTGCTTAATCACAATATTTGGAAAAAAATATTCTGCACAGTATGCAACACCCAATATTCAGCATACTATACTCTAGATCCTAATAGTTTTTCTAGGTAGGTGGCTTTGGCCAAATTCATTAGGAGAATATCTCTAATGGAAATAAGAGGCAGAAAGATGCTTTATATATAAGCAGCCCTGTGTGAGTCAATGCTGTTGTAGGCATTGACAGTCGCATAGATTATCAATCTTTATGGAATGCTGTTTACTTTAAAAAAATTATATAGCTAGACTATAATAGCAAACTTGCCATTCAGATAAGATCAATTGTCATAGTAATGTCTTTGATTTTTTTTTCTTGGCAGTAAGTAGCTACTTTTAACCAATTTTTAGTTGAGGCAAACCTGATCTGTTTAGGTTCCTTTCAAATATTTCTTTATATACACAAAATACCCAGAATATTCTTCCCCAAGTAAGAAAACTGCTCCACATCTTCCAGTACATCAAGAAGTCTCATTTTTTCAGTCTCTGTACATGTAGACATTTAAAGGTAATGCTACTGGTTTATTCTGCATGATACATTGGGATGTACAACAGCTGAGTGATGACCTGAAAGTTGTGTAAGCGTTTGGATACGTGCTCCTGGAAGTCTAGTCATCTGAATTCTTTCTAAAGACAGACCATTAGTTTCTAATTGCCTTTTGTTACCCTCTTGCCAGTAGGTTATAGGTCTAGTACTAGAGAAAGTAAATCCACAACGCTAACTGTGCCAGAGCAGCAGAGAACAACAACGCATCATCGTTCACGTTCCGTGTCTCCTCACCGTGGTGACGATCAGGGCAGGCCCCGTTCACGTTTACCAAATGTGCCATTACAGAGGTAGGCACCTCCAGTGAAACTCAACGTGCTTTCATGTTTGTATAATTGTTTGTGTCATTATTAACTTTTCTCTTGTTCAGGAATTTTTCACAATTTTAAAGCTTGGTTTTTCTATCTTAATTTATTACTGCAATATTTGAACTTGATATATGCTTTCATTATTCACTCAAGAGCAGTCATGGGATGAATCATAACTTCGTAAGACTTACCTCTTTTTACTCATATCTTCTCTGTGATTCATCATCTGTGTACCATAACTAATATATAGGTTTGGAAATTTTTTCAGTCAGTGGCAGAATCTTCTTTGAAGCTACTTAAGAATATTTGTAGGATAATAGTGGCATGTATAAATTGCATAATTTTTAATGGCATTCTTTCAGAAATCATGGATTAATAATTTATGATTAAAGAATTCCTTCAACCAGCTTGTACTGTGATCCATTGTTATTAATGAGAAAACAAGATTATCATACATACTTCTGCTTTTCAGGAGTTTAGATGAAATTCATCAGATGAGAAGATCACGTTCTCCAACTAGACACCATGATGCCTCCAGAACTCCAGTTGATTACAGATCCAGAGAGATGGACAGTCAGTATTTGTCTGATCAAGAAAGGTACATTGTCAGCCTGAACATGGATAAAAGTTTAGAAATGTTGTCAGTTTGCCTAATTTTCAAGTTTTCATTAGAAATGTGACTAATAGCAATGGGGAAGGGAGAGAATTCATCCTAACTGATAGATCTAGTGCCGCTGTTAAATTGTCTTTACCCTTTCTTTTGGTAAAACTGTGTACTGGGTTGACAGTAATTGCAGGTATCTAGACAAATGATTCTTGTCTCTCTTTCCTAGGTATTCTACTGCTTTTTCCCAAATGAAGCCCAGAGATTTTTGCTAGAAAGCCATGCATCTTCATGTATGCTCTAGGCCTTCCTGTAATACCAGAATTTACCAGTTGTGCTGGTAAATTTACAAGCAAAATGCCAGACATTAACTCCTCCTAGCTGGGAGTTGGAGGCATGCTAATTTGAATTCATATGCTTATAAATTTTGGACACCTATGGGTACAGTCTCCCAGCATCTTATGTAACATTCTGGTGAACTTTGTACATTACCCAGGCATAGTAAGGATAGTTGCAGTACTAGTTGTAGGGTACAAAAATTTCCAGTCTTAGATATGTGACACAAACACATCTCTCCCTGTCATGGAGTGTCTACACTCAAAGAAGGCTTGGCCTCCCCTCGTAAGCACTGTTTTCAGGTATTCTGATAAAATGGAAGAAATTAGAATTTCTTTTTAGTTTAGACCTGCAAAAAAAGCTTAGAAAGCTATTTCAGCTCAGCAGTTGTGAAAAATAATGAGTCAGATTATCAATCTTTATGGGATGTTGTTTACTTTTAAAAAATCGTATAGCTAGACTTTAGTAGCAAACTTACCATTCAGATAGGATCAAATGTCATAGTAATGTCTTTGATTTTTTTTTTCTTGGCAGTAATTAACTACTTTTAGAACTAAGTGTAACAGAATCTTTCCCTATAATCCAGTAAATTCCATATGGAACATACATTTCATAGTGACATGAAAAGACGTAAACATTAAACCATAAAAATCTCTGGAAATCTCTGGCCAGATTTGAAGCAATACAAAGACTGAATAACAGATGGCTCTTGCAGTTCAGCTAGTTCAGTTTTGTATATGATCTTGCCTGTTTTACCTTTGTAGTGTGGTAACACAGGTGTGGGAACTATTGAGTAATATGGTACATTTAAAAATTCAAATAGGCAAGAAGTGTGTACAGAATTGACTAAATTGGATTTTTGCACTGAATTTTCTTTCAGAGGTGAATTAAAATTGTTTTTAAGTATAGTAGTCAGATTTATAGTTAGGCTAATTCAAGTAATGTCCACTTGTTGCAGGTTTTTTCTGGTTTTTTTTTTTGGGGCAGTGATATATTCAAAAGATTTCTGAAGATATTGCATTGATTTGTTATTAATCAGATTGGAAGAGAAAAAGGCTTTAAAAAGTAGCTTTTGTCAGTATAAATATAGACAGCTGTCTAGAAATTTCTCTTTTAGTAAAGCCTCAAACCTGGACATAACTGGTGATATATCCATGGATTATGGCTGGAGAGGAGCTGGGTTTACCCTGAGCCTTTCCTGGGGATGAGCAATGGGCTTCTGGATTTGTTTAGAGTCTTCAATTCTTTTCAGTGTTCACAAAACTTTTTTGGAAGTTTAAAAGTCAGACATGAAAGATGTACGTGGCTTATTTGCAGGATTTAAAGATGGGTCCATGTACTTGTGTTCTTGAATAATAATCTTGTATGCAGTGGTCTCCTTTTCCCCATTTTCCTTTTCATCTTTTCCTTCAGATTTCGTCAGTTGTGAAGTCTGTTTAGTTCTGGCTGGTTTTGCCAGCTTTCAGTACAAAAGAATAGCATCATATGAAAGATTCGAACCAGGTTTTGTTAAGAAAGATCCTCTGTCACATCCAAGAATTAAAAAACCCAACATCATTAAATATTATGGATCAGTATCAAGAGTAGTGTAGATATTATGTGTTGTGCATACTAAACCCTTCACCTAAACAAGTACATTCACATAGATATCTAATGTAAACTTGACTTGAAAGCTGAGGAACTACCCAATAATTGCATGCCAGAGATTACAGTTGCTGATTCGTTTCAAAAATTTTCTCAATTATCTGTTAATGGTTCAAAATCAATATTAAATCATAATATAGGTCTTTGTAAAAATAGGTACTACCACTCTCTTACAGAAGCATCTGTTGCAATAAGTTTCCAGTGGAACTTAGTTGTCCACTTCAGCAGTATTATATATATTTATATACATATATATATATATATGAATATATATACACTTTTAGGAAAAGCCTTTTATTAGGAAACCATTATTCAATTTTCAAAAGAATGACACTTTTTTTTGTGTTTCTTTTATTCCTAAGTAAAATCTCTTAATTATGAGTGTAGAAAACATTTGTTAAGAATAGTAATCTCTATTTTAAATGTCTCCCAAAACAGAATTAATTTATCAGAGAACTGCATATTCTCACAATATTGGTAATCTTCTTGATGGATTCTTTTACTCTTTTTTTTTTTTAACTAGAAAATTTCATGGTGAATTTTTTATTTTATATCACTTTTCAGGATGACTTTTTTATCAGTGTTTGCTTTGGGCCAATTACAATAGATACTCTTTGGCTTAGGAAAGGTAAATATTAACAAAGTACCCTATGATTTAATGTGGACTTTGCATCTACTTTGCAACTCTAAATAAAATAGTAACTTTTTTCCTAAAATCCATAGTTTTTAATCTGAAAAGATGCATATAAATTCTGTCTGAGTTTATGAATAGAAATTTGACTTAGAAAGAAAATTTAAAAATTCAATTCAACCCTAGTTTATATTGTTGCATCAAGCTAGCAGCTCCAGATGTAATTAAATCTTACATGAGTCACAAGCCATTATTTCAGTCTGCCTTGTTTAGAATTTTAGGTAAATAATGCCTGTAGTGTATCAATGAAATGCATCATTTTATAATGACATGAAGTGTGAAACACATTGAACAACTGCTACTTTATCTGTCTTGTAATATTTTCTCTCTTTTTTTTTTTTTTGCCATAGTACTTCATGGGATTCCCTGCTTCTTTTAAAATTAGCATGTTTCCATGAAGCTTACCTTTAATTTCATATTTACAATGATAGGAGTTTTGGAGCTTGCTCTTTCTGATTGTGTTGAAGTGCATAAAACTACAGGCTTATTCAAGGAATATTTCATATCATAGTCATATTTACCATAGGCATAAATATGCATTAATTTTACCATCTTGCTGGCTATAGTATGTGTTTGCTTACAATATAATTAAAATAGAATAGATAGCTGATTTTCCTTAATTTGAGAGAATAAGAAAAAAAAGTCTGATGGCTGATTAGTTTTTTTATTTGTTTCTTTAGGATTATCATTACAAAAACCTTTTAAGAGCTATGAGTCAGAATTTCTGTTTGGCCCAACACAATATTTCAAATGAACATATATTTTTGATTTTCCCTAAAGGGTGACTGGTTATTCTTCCCATAAACCAACCTGCATTATGTCATTATCAAACCTTCACTGCTTTTACCTGTATGATTTTGTAGCTTAGGAAGCCACAAAACCCAACACAAAGCAAACAACAGACATCTTTCTTTTTTTTCCTAAAGCAGTTCTCCATTAATTAGTTCATGAGACAGGAGGTTATTAGAAAACTGTAGCCATTTTACGTTGTTTCATCATGAAGAGCTCTGAAAAAGTAGTTCTGAATTTAAAAGAAAAATATCACAGAAGGAGGTGCCACACTAAAATGAGCTTGTTGAAAATGAGTTATTACATGCATTTTTTGACTCATATTTTGAGACATGCAGTCTTATCAGACTATCTATCTGGGTGAATGCTTCTCATTTCTTTTGATGTTTTCATTTGCTTATCATTGGCATAACCCATGTCATCTAATGCTTCATAACTATATCTGTTTCACTCACCACCCATCCTGTCTGTGCAGTGAGCTTCTTATGCTGCCCAGAGCAAAGCGAGGAAGAAGTGCAGAGTGCCTACACACCATCAGGTAAATACAGGAGTGTGGGAATCACAAACACACCTGCTTAGTTCTGCCCACTTTGTGTGCCCAACATTTTCTCCATGGTGTATTTAGACCCAGTACATAAAGAACTTCCCAGTACATTGTGATCCAGATGTCAGTCGTTCTTTTTTTGTTTGTTTTAATTTAGATTCAGATGTGTGTATCTGTTTTTGAACCTCAGTAGTAAGGACTAAAGTAGTTGAAGAAACTTTGGTTTTGCAGTTGTATTTTCTGGTAGATTTTCTGTCTAGTCACAAAAGTCCTGATCTCCCAATGCATGAGCATTGTAATAATTTCAAACATTGGTTTTTTAGTTGGTTTTGTTTTCTTTTATTTGCATTTTTATGTTTATATAACAGCCATGCACAATTAAACAGTCTTTGCTTGTTGTGACACCTGATCTCATGCTGATTTAGTCACCTGCAGAGGAATAAATCCTGTTGTACAAGGGCTTACTGGAAGTCCTGGATTTGAGGGGTTTTGTATCACTTGTTTTGGCATCTAAAAATTGTTCTATAAATTGGATCCACATGTAAACTTTGTAGTTTGGGCCCATCTTCAGTCTTCTTTAATCTCTTGTTTCAAAGCTAGGAACTCCCTGTCTTACCACTTTCCAGAGTTGTGAAACTAAACAGGACTGAAATATCTTTATCTAAAAAATCAAAGTCTGCTCCCCCACCTTTTTTACCGCCATGTCTGTCAACTGTGTTAAAAACCCATGACATTGTGTAGAACATTTGTCCTTTACCATAAATGAAATTGTAGGTTGAAGTTAAAGTAGTTAACCATTTAACTAAGTCAGCCAGGTGGTTATCCTTTGTCCCCTCAGGATCTGGGTGTTGATGAGAGTTTTGTGCCAGTGCTAAATGTTTAAAATCACCAAATGTTAAACTATGTTGTCTAGTGCTATTATTCTTTTATTTAGTTTAGGATTTTCTCTTACAAAGTACTGTTTATTTTTTAAATGTCTTGGATTGCTTTAATTCTCATTATCAAATTTGAAGCAGTATTGAAGATGCTGTGATAACGGTTTTGTTATAAAGCCAAGTAGTATAAAAAATACTAAATAAATATGTAAGCTTTCAAAAAAATCTGCATCAGGGAAGCTGTTAAATTAAGTTTTTGTTATCAGTAGAAATATTATCAGTAGAAATATTCTCATTCTTGTACTTCGGCTAAAAAGACTTTTTCATCAAGATTTTAATTTTAGAATTTATTAATTTATTTAACTTCTTGTTATTTTATGTCTTTGTCCAGCCATTAGCTTTCCAATAGCTTTACAAATCTACCAAACCAGTCTGGTCACAGCAAAAAGTTCTGCACAATTTTTTCTAAGTTGTGTCCTTTTTGTAAGGACAGCAATAGAGTTAGGTAATAGCTACACTGAATTCAGAGCCTACAGCACTTCCTTGCTTTTTTCTTTATTCCATTTAATGCTACAGTATTTTTGTGATCAAAAAACACCAAAAATCACCCTTTAAAAGTAATAGTAGTGGTATACTGTAAACAAGGATGATGCTTAAAATAATGTATTGAAGATGAATAGAAAAATGATAGATGACAATTGATTAATTCTTCTAAATTTAACTCTGAGGCTTATACACCCCAATTCCAACTAAACTGCCAATACACATTATTGAAAGAATAGTTTTGAAAACAGTTTCAGCAAAAATTTGTTCTATGCCATCTTCTGTCCTTTCTTATTTCTAGTGACCTGACATTTATTCATGTTAGAAATTTTTAAGGCTTTATCCTTGTTTTCTAGTCAGCTTGCTGAACAATGGTTTAATTAGCCTTGAGACAGCTTCAGCTTAAAATGGGAAAGAAATGTTAATGGCTTCATGTTAAATGAAAGAAATTAGGTAGTCCAAGCTACAGAGTTAAGATATATGGTGAGTTTAATGGAATACCAGTTTGAAATACTAGTCCTAGCTATCCATCCTGTTGCTCTGTATGCAATTATTAACTACTAGATATGGTGGAAAGCTGTGTACCTATGCTATAGATCATGAGTTGCCACATTCCATGTTTTAGATCACCCCTACTTTTATTGGTAACATCTGCCCATGTGCCAGGATTGGCCTGATGGCAGCCATTCCTTTTTTCCTCCTGTGCAATGTTACAGTGACCTCTGATAGAGAATTCACCAGTGGTGACCACTAAACCCATACAAGAAGAGTCAAAGCTCCTTAAATCCTTTAGGGTTTTACAAACACTGATGTTTCCAGGCAGAGAGTTGATTCATCTGTCTGTGACACAGCAAGGTTTCTAATGTTGATCTGCTGTGCTTTGGCCCAAGGCTCAACAGGAATGAAATGTCTTGTCAGGACAGACTGCTGCAAAATCCTCAAGCCTGCTGGTTCTTCTCCTAGTAGTTCCATAGTTGTGCCCTAGTAGGGTATATGGAAAATTGTTAGAATGTTGTTACTAACCCTTAGCCATTAAATGGCCATAATTCTCATTCAGCAGCCACTGTCTGCCTTTAAATTTCTCTCTTGTTCAATGGGAAGAGCTGGCTGATAAACATTTCCTTCTCTAAAATCTATGATGATATTAGACAGTTGTCAAGTGACACAGTGCTGCTGTGTTGGCTGATGCAGTACTTCTCCTAAATTTTTGAATTATCTTATAATTAATAACATTTAATTACTGGTAAATTTTCAAGCTGATACGCCACTTTAAAAAGACCTCCACATTCAAAAAATTCAGCTGCTAATCTGTAATTAAATTTTTGATACTATATATCCCTGTTTTAGTGAGACTTTCATGCTTAACTACTGAAGAGGTAAAAATTTCTGCAGGTCTAAGTAAGGCATCACTAAGAGAAATAAAAAGTAATTTAATATAAACTTAATACAGTCTGCATATTTTAATTTAAAGTATCTAAACAAGGAATATATACTACTTCCTTTTCAAGATAACATCTGAGCTGTACTAGCATTGACATAAGTTCTTGCACTTTATTAAGAAAAGGGTTAATACAAAATTTTTCCCCCCAGATAGCTGTCACAGTACTTCAGAAAAACATAGATGAGATATCTACTCCTACAGCTATACAATATAATAGAATATTATGCATTTATTTCATGTTCTGGTCAGTCTTGGCTTGCCTTTACCTGTCTTTTTATTTCTGGCATTTTTTTCTGTTGTCCTTTGTTCTTTTCTGACCCACCACATTTCAGAAGTCCTGTTAGGCACTATAAAACATTACCACCCAAGATGCCTTTACTAGAAAATGGTACTCATTGGAACCTATACAGGTAAGAAGTATTTAGAGTCCCCTTTAAGTAGTTAGCTTCTTTTTAAAAAAATAAATAGACTTCCCTTGTTAAAGAAAAAATAACAAAATGTTTCCTACATTTTTGTGACTGAGAGATAAGGGATAAAATCCTAAAATAACTTCATCTAGTTATTTAAACTAACACCTATGTTACAAAAAAAACCTAAACCAAACTACTTTGTAATAGTTGGACTTGTCTTCACTGTTAAAATTATATGTTGCATGTTTTTTCTCTATTGCATTCTTTTGTTTATGTATGAGATTTCTGTTACATGTTAAATTTCTTTTCATTTTGTTTAAATAATTTTAATTTACAAAGCTCAACTCTTCCTGCATGTGCTAAGACCAAACCCGTGATTAGACAGGATATTTCACTCCTTCATGATTGCCTTAATTTACGAATATCGAAATTTGGAGATGATCTACTGGTTAGGTAAGACACTGAGGATTAATCCCCCCACTTGTTTGGTATCTAATATGGATTTGGCAGAATAAATGAGCTTCACTGTAAAGGGATTTCACATGACATATAGTGGATCACATTATTTTGTGTTGGCTTAAAACTTATTGCTGTTAATAAGGATATGACTTTATTGTTTGATATTTCTCATTCCACTTTTCTTGCAAGTGGATGCTGTTCTGTCTCATTCAGTTTTAAACATTTCAATGATATTTGCAAAAAATTTCTCGCAGCCTTTTGTTTGCTTTTATTTTCTGAACAAATCTTGACACAATCATCCAGTCAACCCTTTTACGTTTTCCTTAATTAAATCATTGTGATTCTACATTTTCTGTAAAGAGAGCATTATTTTATGAGTTAATATCTAACATTGTATTCCTTTCTTTGTTTTCTTTTTCTTTCTCTTCTACCATTGGATGCAATGCACTGGCACTAGTGAACTGCAGCCCTCCCTTGACAGGGCTAGGAGTGCTAGTACCAACTGCTTGAGACCAGATACTAGTTTGCATTCACCAGAACGAGAAAGGTATAAAATAAAAACTTATGAATTTCTTGTCATCTGTGCTGGTGATCTTTATAAGTTTTGTTTTTCTTCATATGACTATTCCACATTCTTGTACATTTCTTGTCTGCTTTGGTATTTGTAGACATTTTTGCTCCTGTATTCATGTATGTCATGTAAATTGTGTGTTGGAGTTTATGACCGCTTCCGGCTACTTCCTTTGTTTTAGCTCAAGCTGATGTTCATTGTTTACAAAAGTCCTCAGTATGCTGATAATAGCATTGCAGTGTTAAGTATTTTGAAACTACCACTTGGTTGTGATTCTTCATCATCATTTGCTAAAAAGCATTACATCTGTTTTTGCTTGTTCTGTGGACTGCTAATAAAGCGGTGGCCTAAATTAGAAAATACGACAAAACTTTCACATTTCAAACCAGAACTGTATCAATACTGATATATTTCTTATAGAACAGCATAACATCATTGCTTTCTTTAACCTGGTGCATCTGCTTTTGCAAGGTGGATAACTGCATTAAGGTTTTTTTTGCTCTGATATTATATTAAGGTTCACATGAGTCTTAAGACATGTTTGCTATTTAAATGAAATATTATTTTGTCATATACATTGTGCAGGCATGTTATGGATGCTTTCTGTACTTTCACAATTACAATAGCTTGATTCAAAATTTTAGGTGAATCAAATGCAAGTGGTGTTAAAAAGGTGATTCCACAAGAGAACTTTTCATTGCTATCCATGTTTTTGGTTAAGAATTATACCACATTAGAGTGAGATTTTAGGCTCACTAAGGGTAATAATAGGCTCCCTTTGCATGGGAATAGGACAGAATTATATTTTAGTCTGTCCAGTACATGTTTAACTAGTATGGAAGTTAATAGTGCTTTTTTAGTCAATACACAGTGTGGTGTTTGTAACAGTTATGTTATTTTCTTTATTGTGGGGCAGGATGCACTAAGAAGGCACTTTCCTCTTTAAGATAGGGTTTCACCTGAGTTTTTTGTTTAAAATTTCCCTTTCCTTTCTCCCTGCTTCCTGCTGCTCCTTGGTTGGAACTGTGCTTTTTCTAAAGTTATGCTCTTGTTGCAGAGAAGGGACTAATGTTCTCCTGAGGTGTCCCTGATGGATCTACAGTAGTTTATTCCTTTTTAAGTCTGAGCTCAAGACATTACAGAAAATATGAACATGGTTGTTAAAAAACAATTAAAAACATACAGAGTCAATCAGAATGAAACACAGATATTTTTCTAGATATTATTAAAAAATATTGTAGCATCACATTAATTACTAAGTGTCTACATGCAGCAGTGTCTACATACAGCTGCCTTCATCTAAAAGCAGTTACTTAATGTAATTGCATATAAATGTGAGCAGTGTGTTCTGTACTTTCTTCAAGATGCCCCCCATCAAGTTGAATATTCAATGAAACACTAACTGGTAATTATAAACTGTCTAGTAAAAATTTTATACTCCAAACTACATCTGTCCTGATGTGAAGTAGTTCTACTATGCCTTTGGAATTCATGTCCACCTCTGTCCACAGGGCACTGTGCAGAATCTGCCTTATTTTGCGTGAGCAGAAGGATGTATATAAAGGAAAGTGTTTAGTCTGTATTAGTGGCCTCTGTTGCTACTAAACACGTGGTTTTGCCTAATCATCAGTGGGTCTGATCCAGAAAAAAATTGCCCATCACTGTGAAAGTTTTTCTTAGCTTTTAGCAGTCGTAAATAGGATGTTTTGACTTGGTATCCTTCATAGAGCAGAAAAGTTCTTGTTAAGGCAATTGATATTCAATTTTTTCTTGATTATTTCATTGAAAATATTAAGGTATGTGTGGCTTTGGCAGAGGATTTTTTTTCCTTTCTTGTGACATAGAAGATTTTCTTATGCAGCCCAAATTTTGGAGGAGCATGTTATATTTAATATATAAACCCCACCAAATTAATATTTTTGTTTTGGGGAACATAAATTTTAGATTATTTAATTCTCCTCTGTTGAATGTGGAATCTGCTTACACTTGAACATGAAGTTAGTCATCAGTTGCATGTGATGATAGAGGAGTCTTTAGTCTGAGGAACACAGAATTAAGTTCAGGATCTGTAGAAAGCATTTTGCTTCTGTGCTGGACAAGATGAGAACAAAAGATTTAAAATACAGTAAGACAAGTTCACCTTAAGCGGTAGGAAATATCTTCTGAAAGTAATTGTAGTGAAACACTAAACAAAATTAAAATTACAATGTAATAGACAATATGGAAAAGGTTGTTTCATTACTGGAGACTTAGAGGAGATGAGACACTTGTCAGGTCTAGAATTGATCCATCAAAGAGAAGCACTCTAAGGTTTTGTGAAGTCCAATCTACAGCCCTTTCTCAGTATATTTGAGAGACTCATGTTGAAGATGTTACTTGTTTTCATGTTGTTTCTTCTCCCTTCTTCCCTCCCGGAATGACAGCATTGCAGGTACTATACAGGCTTCTAAATACACCTTTGTATATTTAACAAAATTAGGAATATACTTACCTATGGAAAATTCTACTTACTCCCCCTCACCTTTTGACTCAGAGGGTATGAATTAGATTATATTTGAGAACAAGAGCTAAAATAAACCACATTTTAACAAAATGGTAGTGTTATAACAGATGGACAGTAGAGCTCTATTTGTCTCTGTCACTGATTTGATGGAAACAGTTTTGATCCTTGAATTTTATACAATGTCATTTATGTCATTTGGAATGGTCAGAGTAGTTACTGGTTTTTAAGACACTGCCTTGCCAGTAAAAGTCAGTCTGTTGACTTGCTTATACCAGCAGAAAACTACTTTCAGCTCTATATATGAATTTGTGATATGAAAGTCTAGTTAGTTTCAGTATAGCAAAACCAAAAAACAGTGAGGACAGAACTTTTCTCCTCCTATAAGTTCCATCATTTGACCAAGTCCATATAACTTGATTGACAAACTGACCTTGCCTTGACACATACATGCTAAAATTTTTTGTTATATGTACTGATTTTGTACAGAGTTTAATTCTTCATTTACTTCTCTTTTGCACAGTACACTCTAGGACATTCAAAAATATCGATCCCCTTCTAATACCTCTATGCAGTTGCACCATACCTGCCTTTTTTTTTCCTCTTCCCACCATCTACCCTCTACTTATTCCAAGCTGTTTTGTTACTTTGGTTTTTTTTCCAAAGTGTTTCTGTGGTTGAAGTTCCTTTCATGATCTGCAAGGCATCTTTAAGTTTATAAAATGTACTCTATTGCCATTGAAAGTGTTTTTCCTGCTACTGCTTCATTATGCTCTTTTTCATTTTTATCCTTTTCACTGTGTCTCAAAATTTCTGCTTCTTTCCTTGTAAATTGGGTGCTATTTCTTTAGAATGGAGAAATTTCTTTTCAACACCCAATCTCTGCTCAGGAAAACACCTAGACATGAGGTTCAAGGGCAGACTCTGAACTGATTTAGGAATGGTTTCTTATCATAAAAGCGTGTTCCCCAGACTGATTTAAGACTGCAGTCAGTGATAGTTAATAATATGTAGTGTGGCTATTATTTACCCTCTAAATTTCTGCTGTTGCAAGCACTTATATGTGTGTTAGCACAAGAACAGTTGCACTGATTTGTACTTCTAGTATTGGCTTTTGGCCTGAGACATCACTTAGTGGAGGTCTGAGCAAATAAAACTGAGGAGCACAGCCCAGGGATTAGGTCATGTACAAGGGTCAGCAAACCTGCAAAATACAGCCCCACAGCTGTGTTAGATTTGTTCTGAGGTGCTTCACTGCAGTGGGAATCAAAACAGGATGTTTGTCATCAGCTGGCCACTACTAGCTAAACAAGAGACAAAGATCAGCAGTTACCTGCTACCTTATCATGAACAGGTACCAGGGAGGTTGATCGAATTAAAGCTTGTCCTGAATTCATGTTGATTTTTATATTGCATGCCCTTAACAGTTATGTCAAATACCCCCATTTCCATTTAAAATTATGCACAGTGAAATAACTGTTTGCATTAGGTCTGTGCCATACTGTCTCTCTGGCTCTTTCCAAGCATGTACAGAAGTAGGTAGTTACGTGTTGGTGTTGTACTGTGGCTCACAGTCATTCGGCATTCAATGAAAGAACCATGTTCTGAAAATTCCTACTGAATTACCTAGTTAATTCTTTCAAATGCTCTTTAATTTCTGTAGTGGATATCAGCATATTAAGGGCTTTGACTGAGTGCACTGATGCATTAACATTTTCTTTAACTCTTGCTTTGGAGAGAAAAAGAAGCTAACTACTAACAACTTATTTGCTCTTGAAACATCTGAAAGACCTACCTAACTGTACAAATAATGCTCATGTCCCTAAAACCTTTGTTATTTGCATGTTCCATAAATCAAACCCTTTTCCTTATTACATGGACTGGAAGAATGCCTCAGAAAGGGAAATATTAGATACTTGTGCTGAGTTTATGCAAACATATTTGTCAATAAATCAGGTTTTTTTGGTATTGTAAATTGTTATGCATTCAATTGTTGCATTACAAACAAATGACATCCCAAAAAAAATAAGCATAAGTCTATCTTATAGTATTTATAATTCTGAAGTGAATTAGATTTTCAAGAAAAAAAAGCTCATAATACACCAGTTTTAATTCTCAATTCAGGTCCTTTTTGTTGACATTAGTTGTGTTACATAATGTCCTTACATGTACTGCAGAGATAAAGAGAAATGAATAGTAGAGGAAGCTGGCTGCCCACGCTTTTAGGATATGTTTTCAAATGATAAAAAATTACTCCAGTAATTGCACACAAATATGTGTAGCTTAGTTTTAGTTAAATAATTTACCTGTATTCTTTCACTGCATTCCAGAAAAGGGTGACTTTATGCCCTAGAACTTTTATCATAATTAACAGTCCTACATTTTTACTGAGATTACATTTTTCTGTGTAAATAGCTAGGAGGGATGGGATTAGCAAAATACCAAGATAATGATCATCATACAGTCTTAAAAGTCTTTTCTAATTTGGAATTCCAGCTTCCTACACAAATGACAGGCTTTTAGGTAGTCAAGCATTTGAGAATATTTGAAAACTTAAAAAACTTAATGGTACACCGTATAGAAGATTTATATTGGTCTAAATTCTGCATCTTTGGGCACACCTTCTTTTCATTTCAGATGTGATGTTTTTGCATTAAGCAGCCTTAATTAAAGTATACTTGGGTATTAGAAAGCTGTTAGAAAAAATAATTAAATTACTCACTTTCATTACTTTTTTGGGGTATTTTTCCAGTCCGAAATCCCATATATTTAATTTTACCACAAACTAAATACCGTATTTTTTTCCTGTTTTATTGAACGGGCAAGCAGGGGTAGATGGTCCCCCTCCCTAGAGAGGAGACGACCTACTAGTCCCAGGATTCATATCCAGCATGCATCTCCGGAGGATGACAGGTACTAGTCAGCTCCTCCCAGCTGAAAAATGCCTTACTGCATCTTGCACTCTCAGAGGAGTACACTGAAATTTAGAGGTGTGCATTTGTGTGGAGACTTGCAATCTCCAGCAGCCCAAAATAAAACAGCAGTTTAGGTATCATCTCTGCATTTTGTTGAGCTGTTATAAAGCACAGAAGAATGAACATCTTTTCAAGTTTTCTGTTTGTCTGAATAGTCACAAGGCACGAAATATGATGTCTGGTACAAGAGAACATCATCTGTGTTAATGTTCTTTTGTCTGTCTTTACCTGCTTCTGTAAATGGTGCTGGTGCTTTCACTGTGGTGCTTTATAATGTGATAAATACTTGTTGTAGAGCATATTCTTGTGTATATGTTTGTTTTCATTGGTTTTGGTTTTCCTTTTTTCAACGAACTGTTCCTAATGGGAAAAAACCCCACAGGCTGATATGCTGGAGGTCTTATTAACATTTTGTAGTTGATGTATATAAAAATTGGCACTCTTGTAAATTCTGTCCAAATCAGGATGGCCTCCATGGAGCAGGTTTTCCTAATAAGGTAGGTTTTGATTAAGAGCATCAGGGCTCTAAGTAAATTTTTATGCTGATTATCATCTATGATTAATAGAAGCACCTTTGTTTTTTACTTCTCACAAGCTTTCTAATCACATGAGTTTTGGTATCCCATTGCTTTGGCAGCAGTAATTTTTTCTTTGTTATTTTATTTCCAGATAGGTATTTTAAGCAGACATTGTAATTTATATTTAAGTGCAATTTCAGAATTTTTCTCTCAGTATTTTGTATTACAGTAACTGACAGGACACAGATTAATGTAAATACAGATTAATATAAATAATCTTTACATGAACTTATGAAGTTGCATTCAAAACTGTAAGACTGAAATACCAGTGGTGCCAGTCCGAACCTTCTGCTAAAGTCTACCCACAGTACTGACATTTTTACTGTGATTTATCTTGTTTACTTGATACTGGAAATACTCCACTCAGACCAGGTGGGAGGAGTGTAACTGTGTGTGGGTAGTATTTTCTTTTTTTTAATTGGAGTTAAACAACATTATAAATTACAGAATTAAAGTAGTGAAACATCATTTTGAAGCTGTCCTCCCTTACAGATACTGCATTTCCAGAATCCTCCCTTACAGATACCGCATTTCCAGAAATTTTGCCAACACATCCCTTTGATGGGACAGCTACTAAGAGTTTAGAAATGTACTTTATGTCTTTTAGGCATTTTTAAGTAATTTTGGTTCTCATTTTTTGAGTCAATTGAAAGACTGTCTTTGACTTCAGGGTATCAGACTTGAAAAAAATCAGTGAAATAAGGTTTTCCTCTAAATACTTCCATTTTCAATGCCAAATAGTAAGCCTTTTTACATCAGCTGAAATTTTGTGGAGAAAGGCTGAAATCATCCAATGCCCACTAGCAAATATTTTACAATGAAACATCTGTAGGATATGGAATATGTAATGGCAAGGTTTTTGAGATGGATAAACAGGAGTCTGATTTTCTATGTGAAATCAGTGCCGACCTGTGTTTGTAAGTCTTGCATGCAATCTGGTCACCAAAACCCAGTGATGATGAGCACAGAAGGAATTAAAGCTAACCTCAATGCTGATGGGTGTTTGCAGTCTATGAGTTCTAGGATTTTCTCCAATATTAGGAGAAGTTCTGAGAACATTGAGTTTTTTGCATATCTATAGAGAGAACATCAGTGAAGCAATCAAAGGTGCTTTACCTTTGTTCTCTACTCTTAAGTTTACATTTGTTCTGATTAATTCACATAGTTATTGCAGTGGGCCAATACTACTCAGTTCGATAATTAAAGTTTTTTCAAGATATGCTTGTATCAATTTGACAGCTCCAGTGTAGTGGCTGTTAGGGAATGACTGATGGATCAGCAGGCATAACAAACCAACTGCTTATCGCAGCTTTGAATTATATTTCACAGATTAATTGACTTTGACATACTTCATCTTAATCTTCATTTGAGTACCTTACAGATTTATGTTGCAAATGGGTCCAATTTGCATTTAGAGTGGAATCAAGATCTATTTATGAATACATTTCTTAAATCCATGACTTATGCATTATTTCTAATTTTGACAAATTATTTTTTTTCAACATTGTATTTCTTTCTAATGGTTATTAACATAAGTTTTGATAAAATTTTTGGCAAGATTGTTCTTCTGGAATTTGCTCACTTGCCATATCAGGAAGTGTCTCCTTGATACGTTGATGAGAAGACATGAGTTAAGTATTATTTCAGTGTTAAAAATTTGGAAATGTTTGGTATCATTTATTTCTATAAGATATTTTGAAGGATAGTTTTTCTTTTGGATTTGATAGCATAATTCCTTGAAAGTTTTTTTTGTTTTTTATTAGAAATTAGGAAGTCTAAATGTCTAATGTCTACAGTGTAGAGAGATGGGTATCTGGAGATCTGTGAAATTTAAGTGATGATAAAAACAAGGTGAATGAAAGCTGAGTATTTAATGGTAGGTGATTTTTTTTTTCAGATTGTTCATTTGGAAAAATCTGCATATAATATCAGCATATAACCAAGACTGGATAAAATAAACCTTTAAAAAAAGGAATTCTCATATATTTTCATTTAAAAGAAGTGTAGCTTCTGTCAGTCATGCATGCATGTGTAAGAATGCTTGTCCCAGAGTCACCTGAAGCCAGCTGCAGAGCAAGTGCCCTCTGGTACTTGCAGGTACCATGCAGATCCAGCCTTTAAGAAAACTTTAGTAAAAGTCAGGAAGTGTTGAACATGACATTCCTGGTGGCCACATAAAGTAACACTCACTGCAAATCACTGAGGGCTCCTTTACAAGACAGTAAGAAATAATTTAAAAATACTGGACACTGAATTGTATAACAATGTTATGTTTTCATTTCAGAAGTAGTAATTTTTAATTTCTGTAGGCATATTATCAAATTTCTGTGTGTAGATTTGTTGACGCAGTTACATATACTGAGGCACATAGAATTTTGGAACATGAACTGTAAATAGCTTGTCTGTATGTAAAACAATATGTAGTGTTTGCCTAAATATGATATATATTGTTCAATGATTTGGTGTGACAGTTGGAAGATTTATGATCTTCGGGAGAAATTTTAGCCATTCCTGACCCTACTGGGTATAGATGCAGATATATTACAAAACTTAGGTTATTAGTGGACCACAAATTTTGCTGAGTTTTCTCATTATAATTCAAATTTGATATTTGAAAAAAAAAATTCCATTCACAGATCATCATATATTTCATTAAAAACTAATAATAAAGCAACAAGATAATAATATTTTTTCCAGATTCAAAGCTGTGAAGAAATTCTGCAGCTTCAGCAGAAATTAAAATTCCATAGAAATTCGGAGATATTCTTATATACTTTTAATTTTTAAAAAAATCTGAGTCAGTTATTCTACTTCACTCTTGAATTACTGAAAATTGTTACTGTAGCAGACTGGCAATGGAACATGAAGGTTTCATCAAAATGCATGAAATTAGGAAATTTACTTGCATTTTCAGGAGAATTTCACAATTTAATGACAAAATATGTATCTTCTTGAGCAAAGAGGTTTTTTATATGTTTATATATTCTCAAGAAGGATGATTGCGCCTTAAATTAAAAAACAGCACTGCCATTCAGCATGTAGAGCATAATGGTTTTTAAAACTACTGTTGTGGCTTTCATTCTGTACATCTTTACATCTTAGACTGTTGATGTCACATCTAAAATTTTATAGTGTTTGGAATAGGAAAATGAGAAATACAGCTTTTTTCAGTAGATAGTGACTTAATGCTTTTTGTTTATATATTTGCCTGCATGTCTGCACCTTCACTGCATGTGACCATCTCTGTTTCTGCTCATTCCGTCCAATTCACATCCATGTTTCCAAATATTGTGAAGAACAAGGACCCTGGAGTTTTGCATTCCAAAACAGGACAGTGTAGACCACCTAAGTGCTAAACCTGGAGCAGCACAGAGGTATCCTTATTTACTCAAATCATAGATCAAAGTAAATGAGGTATTGGTTATAGTATATTCTTCATGTGCTCTACATACTTTCACACATTTCTTTTTATTTTTTTCCCTGTTTTATGTACTAGTACATATGTGCATGTATCATTCATGGATAATATTTTTTTTTCTCCTATGAAGTATGTTTAGGAAGTAAGTCAGAGCAAGTTGAGCTAATTGGAAATGTATACAGCATCATCTTAGCCAGAGGGAGGAACCAAAAAGCAAACTGATTTTCACTAATTTCTAGTATGTGCTGCTCTCAAGACAGCCCTGAGAGCAGAGAAATAAGTTTTCTCAGCTCATTAGTGCTGTGTATTGCTGTGTTACCTGTCACAGCAAAGCACATCCTGCTCTTGGCTTTTCCATCCCACTGAAACCACTCACTGTGAGCTCTCTTTCTCCATTGTGTGCAATGTCACAATCGAGGCAAGCAACATAAGGAGTAAGAGAAAAATAAGCCCCAGACAGATCCAACTAACAGAAAATGAAGAGGCTGACATAATTTGAATGGTAATGCTGCTGCATACAGTGGATATAGCCATAACTTTAAAAACTTTGCTAACTGTAAGTTTTAAGTAAAGCTGCAGCATTTAATATGTGTGTTTTCCTCTGTATCCACTTTATATTTGTCCTGGTAAAGGAAAAAATTGAAAAACAATGAAAATATACAAAAATAAAATAAATTGAGGACAAAAGGGATTTCTGTTTCTAATCTTACATACTATTTTTTGTGAGAAAATACATTTTTTAAAATCCTGAAAGCATCAAGTTAAGACCTCTGCTCATGAAGAAAGTATTTTATTTTGATGCAATGTTTTCTATTTTCTAGAATCTACTGCATGACAATAAAATGCTCATCAAATACTGCAGTGGGTAAAAATAATGAAAAACAACTATGATTATGTTCTGTGGGCATAGTTTGGTGTCACAGCTGTTTAGGTCTCCTCCAGTGCAGGCACTGGATTACTCTTTATAACCACAAAGCTTTAAAAGGAAAACATGCTATTTTAAATGTTATTTTTGTCTGTTTTGCCCACAGTAATTTCTATAGCCTGATATATGACATTGATTGTATCATTGCAAGATCTTGCATGTATTAGTTTGTCAGCATTTCTGGTCTAGGATTGAATAATCATCACTCCCTGCTTCTACCACTCCTGAAACGCTCTGTGCACTTTTTTCTCTGAAAAAATAATACATATTGATGATTTTCTGAGGTTTAAAGTAGTAATCCTAATTTGAAAATCCTAACATTACTATGGATAGTACAGAAAATTTTGGAACACAAGACTTGCAGAGATTTACTTATTATGTTTATAGTCCTGGGTAATAATGATGAAACATGGCTTTATCTTTGTTCTTATATGTGTAGACTCCAATTACTCTTCATTGTTATAATTTAATATCAAAGGGAATGCTTAGATTGTCTGAGGTAATTAGTGGCTCATTATCCAAATGTCAGATGAATTCTGTAAAAACTTTGTGTAGGAAAGGAGTGAAGGAGTGAAATAATTTCTAACTTATTTATATTGACTAGGAAGAAAATTGAATTGTTTTAATCTGTTTCTAAAAACTTTAAAAGGTAATAGAATGAGATTTTTGTAAAAACAAGTTTTTATTAATATAGTGACAGCCTTTTTAAAATCTGATATCATGCAGTATTTGTTTTGAGATTTAGATTTAAAAGCAATTTTTAGATTGATTTAAACCTTCAAATAATATTTTCTGTTTCTTTCAGCAAGGTTTTTTTCCTGCTGTCTACTCTGAACTTGTTTCTCATGCTGTTAAGAGATGCCTTATAGGGCTATGAGGAGTCATTGTTTCTAGTAAAATGCAGGCTGTGAAGTGCAAACGAGTTGCAGGCTCAGTTGGGATTGATATTTTCTTCCCTGGTTTGGTACCTCATGAGCTGCACACCATGAGCCTCAATCAAACCTAATTAATGCAATGTCTCTTAAACCTAGACTTCACCAGCCTGTTTATGATGATAGTTGTCACTTTCTCATCTGTCAACTGTTTCTTTTATTACCTTTATAATACATGAATAAATAATCTTCATATTTCTGTATTCTTTTTCTTCTTTGTTTATTTCTTTTCTGGCATGTCATTTCACAGGCAGTCCAGAAAAGTGGAAAGATATAGCAGCCAAAAACAAGCTAGGAAAGGCCCTGCAGCTGAAACAGAAAGGTAGGAGTGTTGATTGATGTGTAAGAATCTCTTATTATCAGTGTGACTCCAGATTTTGGAATATACCTCTAATACACCTTTTTGGGAACATCTGTGGCAGAAAGCTATGTTGCCATAATTTACATTATTATATATTTTGTATCTGTATTATTATCACTTCGTTGCATACATGTGGAATTTTCCTGGCATTTTCCATCATTGCAGATAAGCTCAATGGCAAAGATTAGAAGTGCTTTTCTGCACTTTAACACTGATTCTTTTTCAAAAAACTCCTTATTTTACATTAACTTTGAGGATGAAAAACCACAATTGATTATATAAATAGATAGACAGCTATAACAGATAAATAATTCAAAATGCCTCTGATTCCATCAATTTCACTTTAATATATAAAAATTTTAAGTTACACATTTAAATCTATAATTTCATAAAATTAATATAAAGACTGGAACTTTTTAAATGAATTCTTTTTTTCTGAATTTGTATTGTCATTATATCTTAACTTTGATATTACAGTAGTATGGAGTTACATGGTCAAAATCTTAAGAAAAAGTAGAAAAATTAGAGAAAATATAGATATAGAAAAAATGGAATAGAAATATATTAATAGAAATATATTAATAAAATAGAACACAAATAAATAGAAGCAATAAAGATATATATGTAGAAAAAATAAAGATATATACTGAATAATGAATGCGTCTAGTTAAGTTTTATACCCTGTATAGTGACTGAAATAAGAGCAGTGAGGACGGAGGAGATCCTGCCTTTGTCAGAAATTGATTAAAGTTATTTTGATTCACAGAGGTGGAATGTACAACTGTTTACATTGTGAGAGCTTTAAAACTCCCATGAACAACACAGACATCTTTATTTTTAATGAAAATGCACATTCTGTAGCAAAACTTAAGCACTTTTATTTTAGTTTTGCTGTTTCTAGTCCCAGATTATTGTTCCTAATCCAAAAGCAATGGCTACATTTTTCTTGAGTCAGATGACTGTTGTCACAACAACCCAGGTGCTTTTTCAATTTGAGTCAGAGAGATTACCTAAATGATGACTGAAATCCTTGCTATGATTGAATCTGAGACTTTTGTGCCATGGAGATTACTAAAACCTTTTTTTTCCCTGTTTTTTCTGACTTCTGAAAACTAACTGGTGTCCAAGGGTTTTGGCTCTCAGTAATTCAGTAATGAACCCAGGGGACAAGAGCATAGGCAAACACAAATTGTACTGCTTCTTTGTACATCTCCATGGCACCTGTTGTAGGCTTCTGTTTTCATAAAATGATTCACTAGCATTAGATGTGAGACAAAAATGTTTCAATAAGTCTGAATGCTGTAGTTCAGTATTCCATCACAGATGTAATATTGCACTAGTGACAGAAGGTTTTGATGACAGGCAATTAATTTTCCTGTCAAATATAACTTGCGACTATTTTTTCTTCAAATATTCATTTTTCTCTTACAATTGGGCTTTATTTTGCCAATGCAAATTCTGTCTACTATTAGTTAAGCAGATTACTGGAATAACTATCAGCATGCTGTCAGCTTCTCTAGAAGGCATTTCAACATTCTATATAAGATTAAGTTTTCTGTGTAGTGTGATAGCTTAGGAAATGTACATAGAAGAGAGAAAAACAGCCTTTTGAAGATAGTTTATAAAGCCTAGAAGTTCTTCTAATTCAATGAGATAAGCCTTCTAGATAGGATTCAGTGAACTGTTCTGAAGGAGTAAAAGTGATTACACAAAAATAATTTTCTGTTCTTTTATGAATGAGCAAAAATTTGTTAATCTCAATTGTAAAATGTTTTCTTTCAGCCCTAACCCTAGAATTACCAGATGTGACATTACCTGTCATATTTTAGGATACATACAGCCTTGGTCTGTATTTTCTGTATTTACCACAGGACACTATTCCAGGGGTGAGCTGGAGATTGCTGACCCTCGCTTATTCTTAGTTTTTCTTTACTGTTTCTTAGGTAGGAGCATGATACTGAGGCATCAGTCTGAAGGGAAAGAAATTTGAGTTTTCCTGTGTACTGGCAGAGCTGGAATCTGTGGGATTCCCCTGTAGGCCACTGCCAGCTGAATTAAGAGGTTTGCTGCTTGTAGTGTCTCCTTCCTCTGTGAGGAACCGGGCGATACACATGTGCATGCTCATTGCAGTCTCACTGCTCACCAGGTAGCATTTTTTTTCCCAAATTCCTCTTCTCTTTCTACTTCTTATATCACTTCTGTCTCATCTCCTCACTAGCTTTTGTCTTCCATACTTCTTCCGTGTTCCCCTTTGTCTCATTCTTCTGATCAGCCATTTGCAGGCTTCTTCCTGCAAGCAACAGATCAGTGGCAGCAAGTCCTTAATGCCATTCTAGTTATTCTTCAATTGCCTTTTGTCTCTCTTTTTATTAGCACACCAAGAGGCATATTATTCTTGTTGTAATACCCCAGCTAATGAAAACCTTAAGCCTGATTTGTCTTCATTTGAGTTAAGCAGATCCTCTATCTTTTTCATGGAAGGCATGTCTATAAAAAGAGTGTTACTGGAGAAGGAGATAAGTTTCTGAGTTGCAGGTAAGTCCTGTCCTGTTCTGTAATGGTGGGACAGACTTCTAGTGTTTCATTGGGCTCTCAGGTAAATTCCTGGATATTTAGCTTTTAAAAGGAAAAAAATCAGAACTAATAACATGATGACTTTGTTAGATGGAAGCATTTATCCATAGCAAAAGCAAACAATAACTTTCTGGCACAGAGTAAGGTCCTTATTTACCTTATGGATGTTATGATATTTAGCCATCTGATAAATGCTTAAAACCTGGTTAAATGCAATAGTTGGCATGGATTGCTTTTGTAGTCAGCATGGAGAAACAGAAATTTTCAGAAGTCAGGTCATCTTTGTTATTGTAAGCCTCTTTCAGAATCAGGAAATTCAGTGTCTGCAAGAATATTTTGGTTATCACTAGGGCAAGCGAGGAGTTAGCTGAAGAAATGTTAGGATTTAAGGGAGGGAATACAAGCTCAATCCAACAGAATATTGTTGTATTTGCATTGTGACTGTTCTTCCACAGGGACTGTTACTGCTGAAATTCTTTTGATTCCAAACCTGTTTGTTGTCCTTTATAGGCATCCTTGTGTTATTTCATATATAGGGGCTTTTTTAGGATTACTTCTTAGTGTATGATAGTCATATGAACCAGAAAGTTCTTTGGATACCTTGACTGTGTCTTGTGGGGAAGTTGTGCTGGATGTTGGAAGGGAAATTTCATAGGTGTCAGCAGAAATTAAAAAAACCCCAAAAAACCAAAAAAACCCCCTACAACAACAACAAAAAACAACAAAAAACCAACACACCACCCCATAATGAAATGATGGCACAAGAATTGAAATTTCCGGTATAATTTCTGATACAGTAGTACCATTCACAAAAGGCTGCCCTGCTGGAAAGCCAAACAAGAGTAAAAAGGCACAGTTAGAATATTTTGCCACTCTACAAACTTTGACTGCTTCAGGTTATCTTGTAGTTATGGATCTAGTAATAATTATGGTCTATTATACTAACATGATCAATCACTTTGCTGCATAATATTTATACTTTCATTAGAGTTTCTTTAGAACTATATTTCTGTTTTAGTACTTACAGGTACTTAAATAGATTTTCTATTTCAAATTGTAAAGGAAAGTAAGGGAATCACAGGTGTGCTTCCATATTGTCCGTTTATAGGTCACTAACTGAAATGCAGTTAATATAAGGTGTGTTTCAGAAACAGAAATGCTTTTGTGGTAAACTCAGGTATTCATAGCCTATTCTGTGCTAGTCCTTTTGTTGTATGTGTTGTTAGCTTGTGTTATGCTGTGTTCACACAGCAAACTCTGATCTTACAGGCTGAGAGAAAGTCAGTTGATCTACCTAGTGAAAGCCAACAGTATTTTGAACTTGCACAAATGTGCTACTTCAAATTACAAGTGATCTACTTGCAAGTGGATAAACAGTGCTTATGCTGTTTATCCAGCATGTGACATTATTGTAACTGGCAAGGGCGTTTCACAGTAAGCTCTCCTCAGCAATCTGCTGCTTCTCATCTTTGTTTTACTTTCTTAAACCTTTTCCCTATAGTTATTATAGCTGTCCATACTTATTTTAAATATTAGGGTTCCAAAGGTATTTGATGCTTTACACTCTGAAACTGTATCTGTGAATAAGACATCAAGTAGCCAAAATGTTCTGAAATAGTTCTAGCTAGAATTCAGCCACAGTGATTTAGGATATTTATTAGATATGAATATTAAAATCTTGTGCATGTTTTGCATGCACACACACCCTCCTTTATCCCACCCCAATACAAAGGTTAAAGGTCTTTTTCCTTCTTTGCATTCTGGGGAAAAAACACACGCTGTCCTTTGGAAATAGATGCTTGCAGTCCAGTGGCCTTATGCAATTATTGCATGAGCATAAAGGGAATATTAAATTTAATAAAACATAAAAGTGGTATTTTATATTGCCCTTGTACCAGTGCAGGAGAATGTATAGAAATTGGGAGTAATAATCATAAGTGGTTCTTAAAAAACTGCCTTCCATTCACTGGTTTTTCAATATTACTTTATCAAAAGAAACCCTCAAAATGACAAAAAACATAAACCAGAGAAAACCCACAAATAAATAAATAAATTAAACAAACAAAAAACCAAAAGGAAACAATTTTTCTATAGCTGAAGGTAGTTAGAGAAATTAAATGTAAGAACCTTACAAGTTGACTAGGTATCTAGACCTGAGTATGTGCATATGGCATGGACCAAATGCAAACTTCTTCAAACCCATCTTCAGTACCTGCAACTTGAATTGTGTTTAAAAATCAGAATATAAAATGTGTCTTCATTTGCCTTATTTTGCTTTCATTTCAATTTCATTTGCAGAGCACATCAACAAGGAAGTCCCACGCAGTCTCCTGCTGCAGACACCTCCTTCAGCAGTCGTAGGGGAAGACAGCTACCACAAGTTCCAGTAAGAAGTGGCAGTATAGAGCAAGGTATCAAATAATGAGCTTGTGATAGCTCAAACTCTTTGATTCCTTACCTTTCTTTAAGTCTTCTTGCATAACTATATGTCCAATGCTATAATTCTACCAGTAAAGCAATAGAAGACAATGAAAGCACCTTTGCAGTTTGGGAAATCCAGTGAAGTTTGACTGGTGGGTTATTGCATGTGGTTTAATTGCCTTACTTTTCTAGTACCCTTTCATGTTTAAATCTTCTATTTGAGTCATGGTAGTTGCCAACATGTCTACTATGTTACCAGCAAAAAAAAAAAACCCTAAAACAAAAACAAATACCATCAGAAAACTGGGCCAAGGTTTTTTGACAGTCTTACTCATTTCTTATTTTGTGATTTATATTTATTGTTGTGCATTATTAACATAGATTAATAATAAATGTCACAGATCTATTTTTCTTCTGGAGTTCATAGTTCAGTGAATAAAAAATGAAAACAATTACCATGGGAAATGTGAGAGCACAGGTCACCAGTCTTTTCTTGCTTAAGAATAAACTGATCAGGCAAAGAGTGCTACTTTTTTCTGACAGAGACAATGTAGACCTGATGATTGTGGAAGAAGTTTCTTACTAAGATCAAATAAGGATGTACATTGTTGTTTCCTTTTCTAGCAACATACTACACACAGAGAATGAGCTGTTATGGTGAAATGAAGTGGCACAATGGAAAAAATGTGTGCATTCATGTTTTCTTCTGTGTTTAAAAAATCCTGTTTTCTCATTGACTACAAGCAACAACTGAGATTGCCACATACTAGAACATTTTCTTTGTGGAAATTAAAGAAATGCTTATAAATGATGAAATATTTTAATGCATTGCAGAACTGTCAGCAGATCATATTCTTGAACAGATAAAGTTGCTGACCATGACCACTTTATCATGGCAGATTACCAATGAGGTTTTCTTGTATGATGGCTTGCATTAATCTGCAATTAGTTCGCATTAATGTTAAGGCTTTGAGCTGTGATGGCATACAACCCCCTGAATTAGCACATATAAAATGTACTCTTATTTTATAAACGTGTTTATTTTGAATGATTAATATACTGATATAAGTGACTTTTATTAACTTTAAACTTCCTATTCAGGTCCTCTCATTTTGTAGTGACTCTAGTACTGTCTGAATTATAAACTACATTCAGAGTTTCTATTTCTGCATATTAGCAAGTTGGGAGCTTTATAGGAAAATGTAATAAGTAATGAATTTCAACTTTCTTCTATATTTCTACTTCAATTTCAGAACTTGGTACAATGTATAATGATGAATTAGCTTTTAATTTAATTTTAATTTGGCTTTCCTTTGCATATTCATATATCATCTTTCTACTGGTCTTGGTAACTGATGTGTGAGAGTAAAACACCAGTTTATGTTTTGTTGAAGACATTGGAATGAATGTAGACCTTTCAATGAAAATGAGTAGAAATGGGATGTGTACAGAAGAGGAAAGAAAAAATGAAAGTTGAGCAGAAGGCCAAAACTACTCTGGGTTTATAAAGTTGTTGATACCGTGAACACTTGTAAAGTAATGCAGTTTCAGTGAACTCCTGTTTACACTTGTGCTTACTGTGCTCGCGCCTTTCACGTGAAACGGGCAGGTGAGATGCGCCGTGCTTTGGTGTTGTTACAAATCGTGCCACCTGTTGCTGGGGCTGTTTCACAGCACATGGAATCAGTGCTTAAAGACATTTCCTTCTCTGCACAGTACTTGGGTTTCGTCTGCATGACTGACTTTGCTTCTGAAAGGGAGCTTTTCTTATTTTACCCGTGTTTAATGCTCTGTTCAGGCTCAGAACGTGTTTGCAGAGGAGTACTAAGTTGAATAGTTTTTATAATACATGTTTAAAAAATGGTGTCAGTATCTGTTGAAGTACATATACTAGTATATCTAACTTAATACTACTGTAAAAAATTAAATTCACTAAGGCAATAAGACCACAGTACTTGCTCTGATTTTCAGTACCAGATTTTAATATTAGTTTCACCTCTATAATCCCTGATGAATGAGTACCAGAGTCAAAGCAGAAGTGATCTGACCTTAATGTAGTATTGAACCCAAAACATATGGAGGTCTGTAAAAGATTTGCATTAACTGTGCTTGGAACTGGTGTGTGTCCTTATTGGTTCAAATTCACAGTCACCGTAGATATAGATGATGTCAAAACCTAGTGCAATATCCTTGGAAATATTTCAAAATGCATTTTCTTCCTATATTTTGATGGTCATCTTGACGTCACGCATTTCAAGGAAAACCTGTGTGATATGCCATAAAGTATCATTTTTATAGTAAAGTACTTCTTTGCATTCCATAAGAATCCTATTGTTTTATGAGGGTCAAATACTCATCTAAATATATACATCTACGAATCTAAATATATACATATGTGCATTTAAGTCTGTTCACAAGGCACAGTGATTGCTACAAAAAAATTACATATTTGTATATCAAGAATGGTCTTCTTATTTGCTGTCTTGAACATTCAGAAGACATAGAAGAATCCAGTGAAGTAATTTTATTGCTCTTTAACATCCTCATTATGGAACAAATGAGATTTAATGAAGGAGTGACAGACTGGTAGCAGTTTTCATGTGGAGAAATAGAGTGATATTATAAGTATTAATCTCTAATCTTTAGCTATCAATTGTAAGTGATCATATCCATGCTAATAAGGCTTGGCTGACCTATTTCAGACATTCCGTTTTGTTGTCAAGTTTAGAACTAAGCAAAAGCTTGTTTCTTTGTCTTTACCAAATGATGTTGTCTCAGTTGCTACTCTGGTTGGAAGTCTGAGAATAATAAAAATTCAACTTACAAGAAACCAAGGTAGTTTTCCAAGATCCTGAATAATTCACATACTTTCTTAAAAAACAAACCAAACCCACAGAAGTAATTGTTATAGAGAAGACCAAAGTAGTGATCCTTATTCAATTACAGAAATAGAGTTGATAGGACACTACTGATCAGGAATGGAGAAACAAACTTAAATGTAGAGGAAAAGATCAAGTTTAAGGATTAAGACCTTTAAACAGTGTTATAATTCACAATGGAGAAAAAAGTGAAAAAATGGCAGTCTTGGTGATTATGTTCTGAAGGGGAGAGCAGCTTTGTGTAGGTTTAGAGTGGAGGTGAGGCAATAGTTATATTATATTTGAGAAAATAGTAACTAAATAATAGCAACTCGAGGGCATGCAGGTTTTAAAAAGTGGATGCAGTTAAGACTGTAGGCTTCTGTAATTTTTAGGCAATGTGATTTTTATTTTTATTACAGTCATATTCAAGGACGATGTAGTTGTATTTATTTCCTTTGCAGCCCTCTCAGCAGTATTTATTAGAACACAAGATTGGGATGCTGTTGTATTGAAAGGTCTTGAGATGTTTGAATATTGAAAATTAGTCCTGTATAGGTGTGTCTGTGTGTGTTTTCAAGGCATCACAATTTAATAGTAATTTCCCTAACTTATGCTACTAAAGAAGTGGTTTTGATTTTTCTTGTATTAATGGATGATTTTATAAGAGGACCTAATCCTATGAAGATGTTTTGGCTCAGTGACTAAAGCAGTGAAATTTTAAGCCATGGTAAGGACAATGGTGTATTCTCAATATGTCATTCTGTGCTGGGCTGTAAGAGATTTGCATCACTGTATTTTTATTTGCATCATGTTTGAGTGGAACTGTGCAATAGTTAAGAGGGATGGGGATTCTGCGTTGACTTTGCCTTTTAGCTGTTTCTATAACAACTTTGTGGTGTAGTTGCATGGTTTTAAAATTATACTTTCATATAAAGGGTACATCTGTGGTCTTTACCCAGTCGTCCTCTGTCCCTGCAGCTATCAAACATCACATGAATTCTTGCTTGAATATGACTGAGGGTGGGTTTCTGCACTTTTGCATAATGGTTGATCATTGTATTGATCAAGGAAGTGAATATACCAGCAGATAGTAGGGATTATATTATCGCTCTAGCAAGTAAATAACAAAGGAAAAAAACACTGTTGAAATTCATGGACCAGCAATATAAATATGCAATGGCTGTGGTATAGCAAAAATCTTTCAGGGGTAATTTATGAAAAACAGGTCTTGTTTCCTCTATCTGCCTTCTATTTGGGTCTTCTTTGGGTTTCTTTTTCATAGCTTTGACAATGTAATTTCCTATTTCAGAAGTCACATAATGAGAGTAAGGTTTGTGATAACAGCAGTCTGTTTCCACATAAAGAGCATCTCTAAACCTGACTGGAGCAGTGGGGCTGTGTGTGTCTCCAGTGGCATCTGGATGCAGCAGTAGGGCTCACGTGGTGACATCAAGCAAAGCAAACGTGCATCCAGCATTAGGTGTTGCTGTACCTTAGCTCATGTTGGAAAAAGCTGTGTGCAGCACTTGTATGGAAGGTGAAGTGCATGTGTGTGTATGTGTGCTGCTGTTACATCAGGGAAAAATACATGAAGATTCTGCTGGAACTGAATGGGGATTATGTGTATAAATTTCATGTGTGTGATATTTGTACAATGGTGACATCACAGGGGAACAAAGTGTTTTGATGTCCAATATTTTTTCTTTTAACAAACAAGAATCAGAATTTCGTACAGAAAATCAGTATGTTGTCAAATAATACATTGAGTTGCAAGTATCTTTTTATATTTAACCAATTTAAGATCCCAAAAGAAAAAGAAGTGCTAGTGAAAACAGTTCTGTGTTTGTGTACTTGATCATTGAAATGTCGTTGCAGTGAGAGTATGGTTGTGGTAATGGTAAAAGATTAAACCTTTTCAGTCAAAAAATTTTTCAAATCTATCAGTATAAAAATTGAGTGGCAGAAGAAAAAGAATAAGTCCTTTCAGTTTTAGATATCAGCCTATCAGTGTTGTTTGTTTTGTCTCCATATTTCTGGTTTTATTTTTAAATTATTAGGTGGCACTGCATATTTTGAGGCGGCTTGTGGAATCTTTACTCATAATGGAGAGTATTTTTCTCACACTGTTAATATATGAGTTAATAAATGAGTTCAAGCCTCATAATCTTTTATGTTTTCTTTAAAAATGGATTTTTAATAGTCTGTTGGTTATTGAGTATTATAGATTTCAGTTAATAGAAAATAAATTTGTAACACTCATTATTGCAGAAGAGGCTTCAAATAGTGCTGTGTGGTTCAGAAGTAAGAGTGATATTTAAAACAATGTTTTATGTCCTTCATAAATTTGGGTATGATGATCTCCTCTAGCAGAATACTTAAAGATTCCACAATCTGGTTCTCTGTAACATCATTGTTCCTGTTAATTTTAAAGAAAAAGTCATAGGCTTTATTATTTGTCATGGTTTATCACTTTAATTTTCTACATTACTTTTACATCTGCTGGAGTACTGACTACTGTACATGCCATTGTCACATGTAACACATTTCTTTATCTAACTTTAAATTTGCTGATTTCTTTTTCTGTTTCCATCATTCCGTGCATTTAATTAATTGAAGAGCAAGAGAATTTTAACTCTCCCACAAAAGGTAAATATTTATGTAATTTTTTACAAATGTTTGGCAGCTGTTGATACTGGCTTTTCCTTCATTATACTCCATGTCAGTGCATAGGTTTTAGTTAACAGTGTTGACATACAAAAAGGTTGTTTCTCAAATATCTCTGTGCTATCTGATGCCCTCTTTAGAATCTGACAATGGTTTCTCTCATCTCTCATCATTTCTCATGTGCCTATTGAAATGCAATGTACTGGATTTAACAGAGGTAATCATGATCTTTTACAGAATATGGCTCAGAAGGTGTTTGATTGAGTTAATGTTCACACAAAGACTTAAGATTTTTCCTAAAGTGTTCTTGAGTTCTGCACAGCACATGCTTCTAGAGATGCAGCCATGGTCCTTGGCAGAAGTGAAGGATGTTTCCTAGGTGTGGGCTTAGGAATAGTTAAAGGTGAAACTATAGTTTCTTTAACTGTAGTTAACTATAGTTAAAGGTCAGAAACTATTTTTTGTATGCCGAGACATTCTGAAGAATGAGCTGTGTTCTATTTGCATGTCAGTCTCATGTCACAAAGTTACTCCCATTGTGGGGCAGGTTTTAGGGGCAGACATACAATGCTCACCTCTATGAATTTATGCCTGTGCTAATACCAGAAAATCAGTGAGCTCAAACAGCAGCTATCTAAAGCTGCCCCACAAAATGGAAACTGTAGTCTGTTACATCTCTGTCAAAGCCACATTGCAGAAAAGTCCTATTTTTTTCCCTTTTAGTTGAAAGTAGAAATTATTTCAAAATGCAAATGAAGCTCATAGAGAAAATTTTTTTAAAAACTTACCCCTCCCTTTTAATGTTAAAATCAAAATACTGTGCTACATAAATATTACCAGCACTGATTAACCTTTTCTAACCTTTATTCCTGAGTCCTGCTCATCTTGGGAAATTCTGGTCTGAATACAGGCTTGGGTGGGTCACAGCCAAACTGTGAGTTGAACTTGAATCAAAGTATTTCCTGCAACTACTTTACTTTCTGAAGGGATGGATGCTTAGGTAAAAATAAAGCAACCTCTCCACTAGGTATGAACTCCAACACCCACGTCAAACATACAGAAGTATGTTTTCATGATAATGTTAAAAAGAGATGAAAAAGAAATATGTAACTTAGGTGTTAGCAATTATATGTTATTTTTGCAGTGTTTAGAATATGAAATGACTTAAGGAAGTTCTAACAGTGGTTGATTTTACAAATTATTTCTGTCTCAGTATTTATATTTCTCTCAAACAGGACAATACAAATCAATCTTACCTGTTTGTTGATTATGCCTCTGTCAAGATTTGGGCTGCAGTGGATATTTTTTTGTTTAAAGCAATGGACTTTGTGCAGACAAACTAGACTGTCTCTAACAGGTTTGTAAAAGAGCTTGTTTCCACAAGATTTGGATGGATCTGCCTCAATATTTGGGCATGTGTAGAAGGCGGTGGGATATTTACATGCACAGATTCCTCTGGCTCAAGGGAGCTGATGGCAGATGAAACCCAGGGGCTAAAAAGAGCTGGGCAAAAGAAGAGCAGCCAGAAGAGTGAAGTCCCAGCAGATCTGGGGGACCATAAATATCTTAATTTGAGCTGATTTACACTAGTAGCTCACTGTAACTTCTTACAAGAGGTAATTAGATTAGGTAGTAGGTGAGTTAGAGATGAGGATGGGGGAGTTGCAGGATTTTTTATGAAAGGAGACATAAATGTGAGGGAGAGTATATACTACAGAAGTGAACAATACTGACCATATGAGTCTGCAACAAACATCTGTTCCATCAATGGAAAAAGTTGCAATAAAGTCTTCAGCAGATTATGAAAATGCTGGGGGTTTTTTGCTGCCAAAATCAGTGGTTTGTTGTTTTGTAGTTTTTTTTTTTTTCTTCCCTAATTTTAAGAGGTCTGTGTTTGTTTCCTTGTTGTTTCCTTTTACATAGAAGCTTCTCTGTGGATCATCCCTGAAGCTCTTTGAGAAAGAACTGAATGTTGCATCATCCAGTTCAGGTTTCTGTATCTTCCTTCTGGAGTGAGTTGTTAATATCAAGATGGCCACCATGCCTCCGTGTGTACTGAGAGATCCAAGCTCATCTCCCAGCTTTTAAATCTGATTATGTCCCTTGGTTGTGCCTTAATTATGACTGGGAGGAGGTCCAGAGAACTGTTAGCTCCCATGGAGAGGAAATCTATGCATACAAGCTTGAAGTAGCTACAGTAGGTTCTGGTCAGGTAGAGCAGGGTTCAGAACTCTCTCCCTCGCTATCTGCATGTTGCCATTATTTTTTGAAGTTGTTTATTCAAAGAAATCATAGCAAGTTCTTCATCTTGGCAACAAATTGATTTCTTGGTTTTACTTACCTTATATTTCAGAACATTTATCTGCTTGTGATTTTGTGTGTTTTTAAATTTCCTGGTAGAGTTTGCTGTGAATTTTAAAGCCATGAAACCAATTGCAAGGATATTTTGTGTGTGCATACTGCAAAACTCATCCTGCAGGATCAACAGAAATGAAATAGAGACTCTCTGTTTTATTTCTGAAATGGATCATCCTGGTCCAACACCAGTGTGACTTTTCTGTCCCACACAGCTATCTCTGCACTAGAGGACTCTCCCATCCAAATCTTGTTGCTTCTTTATCTCATTGTCTTTGTTATGGACATGAGTTCTGCCTAGTTTCTTCCTCAGCTGCCACTTCTCAAACGAGATTTTTTTTTATTATTTCACATATAATTCCTCGAACCAGATAGTCTTTTTCCCCCTGATTCCCGTCCACAGAACATCTACGTTGCTCAGACAGATTAATTTCCTAGCTTTTGCTGTGTAGAAAGGCTGTGTATATGCTTCTTGATGGCACTAAAGCTGTAGCTGTTTGTCGCTGTTCAACCTTTCCTCCTAATATGAAGATTGAAATTGAAGAATAGGTCGGACCTCTCCTGTCTTCTGGAATAAGTGCAGTTCTCTGTTCCCCTGCCTGAACCTGTTGAGTTTGCCCCAGAAGCACTGATTATAAGTTTAGGAGATAAATTTGAACTTCAACTTACTTTTCAGTACATTGTTATGTAAGAAATCTTTGTGTCATTTTAGACTTCTAGACCTTTTCTCCTAAAGTTTGCATCATAAAGAATGGATGTGTGATATATTCTGGAGAGAGTTGCAGCTATCTGAAATCTTGATGCCAATTTCTTTGTTATGTAGCTTCCTCTGACATTTAATAGTGCATGTAAGATTTGAAGTTTTTCCAAGTCATACTGTTTGCCTGCACCTCCTCTTTCTGCCTTGACCATATTGAACAGAAATATTAAGTGCCTCAAGAGAAAAGGCTGCCTTTTTTGCAGACTTCATCATTACAGAAAATGGTATGGCCAGTGCTAAGACATCCATAGGTTTTCTACCATCTAGAAAAGCACAGTATGGCTACCAGTTTGAATCACAGACCATGTAATTGTCACCAGTCATTCTGGCCTTAAGCCCAGGCTTGGCTTTGAGCAAGAATGTTCTTATAGAAAGGTATTTTCACTTAATGAATACAAGGGATGGAAATTTGTTCCTGGGCTTAATCACTTGACTTTTATCTTTTAAACATATATCTTATTACTTATCTGATTTACCTACCCTTTTTGAAATGTATGACGGGATTCTTATTAGATGTTATTTATTGACAAAATACACTGTTTTCCAAAATTTTCAGAATGTAGAGTCTCTTTGATGAATGTTGCAATATGAGAGATGTGGATATGCAAAGAGTTAGAGCTCAAGAATAAAAAAAACTAGAACTAGAAAGGCAGCTACAGCATCTTTGCTGTTTCTTGCTAGTTCATTATTGCTGCCTGTTCTACAATCCTTATTTAAATGAACCCACAAAAGTTTCATATATTATGCTGTTAGCCTAATAGATGGGTGTTTTAAGGCATCATGTCATTTGGGAATTTTGCATCTAGCATGGAGCTTAAACCCTGTATTAAACCTTAAAAGGAGAACTTTAGACCTTAAAATTACTTCTGTTTCTTTTGTACTGGCCACTACTATTAGTGCTGCTTTTGTAGCTCTCAGTGATTTTCATAGGATAGGTCTATTGTTGATGCTAATGCAAGTTTAATTCCTTATAAAGTCATATTACTTGAATTGTTAGATTCATAATCTGTGGATAACAGAAATATGCCATATGACACATCTGTCTAGAAAGGTTTTATTAAAGAAAAAAGGAAAACTTTATCTGCCCTACTTCATCTGATATATTAGTACAGTATATTGATTATTGTGTTATTTTGTACATAATTGAAAATATAGCATATATTCTGAACATTTAGGATTCTAGCCAGTTCTAACTTCTCCCTCAGTTAAACATCATTTAGGGGTTGAAACATGCCCATAGCAGTTTTCTGAGGATAGTAATAAAGATGAGGGCTGTCAGCTAGTTAGTGGCACCAGATGTAACTCTGTAAATCTTAACATAATAGTCAAATATTTAAAGGAATGTCACTAGCACATAAAACCTTAGTAAACAGGTAAAGTCTTAGAAAAATTAAGTGGCTATCTTCTTTAAGACAAAACAACTCTTAGTCTGTCCTAATTTTCTTTGAGGGTAGATTGCAGGCTGAAAATAAGATCTGTAGCTATTTTCTTTAGTTTATTCCATGCCTCTTTCAAGTAGTGTCCTACAGAATTGCATATTGTAGGCTACCCCCAGTTTTATTGCTGAGTATGATGCTATACAGTATGGAATGGTCCCTCTGGTCAGTTGGGGTCACCTGTCCCACCTTTTTCTTCTCACAGCCTACTTGGGGCAGGGGGAAGCCAGGACAGGGCAGGGGGCTGCAGCATGAGGAACAGAGAAGGCCTCGGTGCTGTACAGGCACTGCTCAGCAATTGCTAAAACACTGATGTGTTATCAGCACTAAGTCACAACTAGAAGAACAGGCAGCTGTGAAGAAAACTGCCTCCATCCCAGCCAGACCCAGTACACCTGGCATTACAGGAGTCAGATGGGTTTATAAATAGATTAATGGAATTGAAATATTACATTTTGATTCCATTCATATGTGTGTCTTTTCTCTCCTGCATGGCTTGATTGTTTATGTAAATCATTGTTGCTAACCTACATGTGGTTTATTAGTAGTAAGCTTTGACTATAAGGTTGCACCCTTTATTTAAGCAGTCTGATCAATGAGTTCTCTCAATTACTTTTACACTGATTGATCTCACGTCTGAATTATCAGCCCTTGAAGAGATGAGAGTTACAGCTCTTTGAAGTGTGACTTCTGACACCAGAGAATAACATATTGACACAACTGATATTGATGGTAGTTTTACCACTATTTTGAGACACTTAGGGTAAATCTTCATTTTTAATTCCAGAGCCACTATAGAGTTTAAAGGTCTTGGGATTGCAGTGCTTTGATCTGTAAATTACTGTGTAGTTCTACCTCTCAAGACCTCCAGGAAAAGCACTCTGTAAATAGTGATGTCCTTAAAGAAAGTAGATCCATATTTTTCTAAGAGACAGGCTAAGTACTTTTTATGTCAAGTTTTTGTTACCTGTGGTAACCAGCCATGTTCCAGGAAAGCAATGTGATCATATGGTGTTGTTACCTATGGTTGTTACAGTTTTGCTAATGTGCTTTTGCTCCTGTGTTAGACTTTTTTCTGCTTCTCATGATTAACATGTAAAGGTTTTCCCAAGCCACTGGTCAGGCAGATAAAATTTTCCATCACACAACTGAGCTACATTCAACATATGCTCAGATGTGCATGGTAAATAAAGCTGGAAGGAACACAGTTGGATTTTCTAGAGTAGTTTCATGCAACTGCATGCTTAGAAATAAATTTACAGCTAATTGGTGCTAAATTGCATTATATTTCATGCACAAAATAAAATTTTTCCATTGGAGAATTAGATTTGCTTCGCAGTGCTCATTAATTGTTCTCACATTCTTTGATTTAGTAATATATATATAAAGAAAAACCAGAGCATAAATGTATTAAGCTTAAGGATTTAAACATAATAAAAATCAAGAATTACAGAATTAAGGTTGAATATTTACTCAGTCTTGACTGAAGTAATAACCGCTGAAGTATCATGAAATTACATAATAGAATATTCTTTCCCAGGTTTCATAGGTAATACAGGGTAACAAACCATTACCTATACAACATATATTATTTAGTATAACCTAGTTGACAGGCTAAAGGACCTAAAATTCACACAAATAAAGGGTTATGTTTAGAGTAACTCAAATCTGTGCACCATACACATGTAGGGCTAAATTTTTAAAGGGGTCTCATTTTTCCCTCTGATTTCATATCCTCAGTCTATTTCATGCACGTATGATAGGATTAAGATACCAATTTTTTTTTACTTCAGTCCCTAATTGATCTATCTTAATCCTTTCATATCTGTCCTTAACATAAGAGGCCATCTTTAAAAATTTCACCTAAAGTGCTCAATTTTGCCTTCAGATACCTCCATGCAACTTCCATTGAAGTAATTGGAGCTGTGCCTGCATATCTGATGGTGGAACTGGACTCATTGCAATTAAGGTACACATTTACTGGCATAATTAGTCATCTGGAATAATTGCTGGGCCCAGTGTGACATTCTGCATGTGCAGAATTTGCTAGATTGGACTCTGCATTATGGGAGACTGAAGATAATGATAACTTTATTTCATGCCTTAGATTTGTAATTGTAGCAAAATTTTAATGTAGTTTATTGTACTTATTTTTCTTATTTTTAAATAAGAAGTGCAGAAGGAATTCACAATGATGCCTTTGTATATATTTTCATACCCAACCAGCACACAGACAATTCTGACATTTCCCTTAGCATGCTACAAATGGATTGTGCAGGCACAATTGTGATTTGTGCAGTAGCTTATAGTTTAAAATATCTAATCCTGAGTGTAGTGCTTTTTTTTTTTGGCCTTATATCTTTGTGCTGGCAAAGCACAGACCAAAAAATAAAGCCACAGTGTATAACTAACAGCATAAAAGCCACACATAAGAACTTTAGTACCTCTTAGTTGAACATACATAGAGTACTTATTTTCCAGTAATTTAAAATTATCTGTGTTTTGTGATTGCAAGTTGATTACAGGCAGCTTTCATATAGGTGTCTCTCTCCTATCACTGATCTGGGGAGGGGCTCTTTGACTTAGAAAAATAGTGGTTTTGTAGAGAGTAATATAAATCCATGGTTGGCACAAAAGCAGAAGATTTTGTGGAGGTTACTTCAAATAAAACTAAATTCGTGACACATAAAAAATTCCAAATTAAAAGAAGTTTTTCTGAGATGTTATAACCTGTTAAACCATAATGAATGTAGCAAATACTCCTGTGATTTAGAATAGTTGCTGATAAATATTTGGTCTAGTTCTAGAACTGCTAAAAAGTGACAGGTTTCATGGTATTGATGTTACCTGTATTGCTTTGAATTTAAAATGCTACAAAGTTTGAGAATAGCAGAATATATAGATTGCTCTGAAATTTACTTACTACCACAAAGATTAAGTTACTTGAAGGAAGCCTTGGCTCAGGGGCATTTACAACACTCTCTCTGTTAGTGCAAGGTCAAAGGCCTGTGGCAGGCACGGCCAATATGAATTGCCATAACTTGTTCAAGTTGAAGAAAATGCTCTTTATAGCACCACAGCTCCTTGAAGGCACAAGATATCTGTTTTTAAAGAAACACTGCCATATGGAAGTTGAAAACACAAGAACAAATAATTATTTGAAGTAAAGGTGATCATTGCAGGACAAAGTAGTGATTTTAAAGGAGGTCTTGTTAAAGAAAAACCAAACTACTAGAAAATAACTGTGTTTTTGATATGACTGGTTGAATGGAGAAATTATTCCTCTCAAATAGCCTTAGCTATGTTAAACTGCTATGTTTCAAGATAGTAGGAGGAGTTAATTACTTAAAAAATAAATTTTATTACCTGTTTCATGCATTAATTCTTAGAATGCTACTGTAATATTTTCTACATTTTAAACAACCATGTTTAGATGATCATGGATTTACGTCCCCTGCATCCAGAATATTTAACAGGTGTATAATTCAGCCTGCCACATAAATTTTTTCACTCTTTTCATATCTGTTGCACCAGCTTGATTATATGTAGAAATTGGGATGTCTGCCCATTTTCAGGTAAAGACTCTCACAGTGAAAATGGTTGATTTCTTGACATTAGTGTTCCTCTGTTCTGTGCTTACACCCTGCTTGTTCTACATGTTTGTACATTTCTTTGTTTTGTTGAAATAGAAATGAGCTAAAATTGTTGCTAAATCATTTGCTTTTTCCAAAACTTTTTCTCTATTTTTAATTGATTTTCATTGTGTGTTTTTGCAGCAAGCTTAGTAGTGGAGGAGCGAACGAGACAGATGAAAATGAAAGTGCACCGTTATAATCAGACATCAGGGTCTGGTTCTAGCCAAGAACATGAGCGTGAGCAATATACCAAGGTAAAGTCAGTAGTCTTGGAATGATACTTTGGCTTGAAAATTGAAGGCATAAACTTGTTTATTTAAAATATTTTATAACCTTCAAGAACACTGTATTTTAAATCCTGACAGAAATGTCTTCAAGTAATAGCTTTTTAGCATCATTTTTGCCCCCATAGAGTTAGTCTTTGACATGAACTAAAATGAATCCAGAAAAACCAATATGCTTAAAAACTCCAGGAAAGCTTTTTGGAAAGAAAAAGTTCAGGAAAGAAAGATCTTTCAATGGTTGTTAAAAAGAGACTTATCACATCTATCTCAGGAAGTCATTAGATTTCCAGTCCCTGGAGTTTGGAAAAGTAGGCCATGAAAGAATAGGTTGGCCCTTGTTGCTGTCTGATGTGGAGAGATCTAGACAGAACTAGGTCCAATCTCATGCAGATGTTCTTATATTTGTATAATTTTTTTGCATCCTAATAATGTCAGAGATAAATTATTTCCTTTCTTGAAGTGCCTACTGATTACTTTGATTTCCTTTTCTACTAAAAGTGTAAAGAATTTCTGTGATAGTGGAATACGTTGAAATTACGTTAACAAAGTTTTATAGAGGGATTTTGTTATCTTGATAAGGCTAAAATGATAGGCCATAACTTTGTAATTTAAACTGTGTAGGGTTCTAAGCAAACTGCTGAACATGTCTCACACATCTGCGCTGCTGCTTACAATTCAAGCTCTGAGGAGCTGGATGCTCCTGGAGATACAGGTTACAATAATGCATAAGTGAGGTACTCATCACAAGTTTACTTAGGAATGGTTAAATAGGAAATCTGGCAGCTAAATTTTAATACCTAACAGATTTGAAAGATTGATTTAAGATCTTGTTGTAGTTAAATATGTGGACAACTTTAATAAGAACTTAAATGAGCAGTTCTCAAAAGGAAGAGAAACAAGGCTTTAAGTTCTCAATGGCAAAATTGTGGGATATCAGTGCTATTAAAAACCTCAACAGCTGGGGTAGAAATTTCCAATGAGATCCTCTATCAGAAGCAGGAATTTGTTTAATTAAATCAACTCAATTGTTACTGGGTTTGCTGCTACCTTCAAAAGAGGTCCACTCAGGGCAAGAGGGTGAGATGCAGTGCATCTCTGTGGTACTTCCCAACCATTTAGCAAGGTAGGAGAAAATAGTCAAAATAGGGTTGATAAAATTTTCATTAGAGAGAGGTAATATGCAGTCTGAGGACTTTTGCCAGGATGACCAGAGACCTTTGTTCAGAGTCAAAGGCCAGGTGTCTCAGTTAGATTATATGTTAAAAATTGATGGATATTTTTGTATTTATCTTTCTGAAACATATTATTTGATCTTAACTCTCCAATATTTATGACAAGCATCATTTTGGCCCTCCAATATGTTTTTCTTATTTGATCAGTGTAGATCCAATGTATGGTTAAAAACTTGTTAGAAAACATCAACATGCAATGTTGCAAATTTCTCTTATTCTTAGAACCTTGAGGTTTTTAGGATCTTCTTTTGGTTTTAAATGCATGTGGAAATCAAAATAGAAATCATGATGAGTACTGAATCAAAAGAACACTGAATTATTCTATTCAGAATTTTGATTCATTTCACTGTGGTTATAGTCATCACTTTAAAAATGCTACCAAAGCAAACCTTATGCTACTGTCTTTCTCTATCCTGAGAAAATGGTGAAAGAGTCAAGAAAATAACCAAGACAGATGAAGACTTGGGCATTTGAAAATGTAGTATGTTATATCAGCTGTTGCGGTAAAGCTGATGACTGAGACTTCTCAGAACTGAAGACTGTACCAAATTTCTGCTGCCAAAATTTGTGAAAAGTCTTCAAAAGCTGCAGAAACAAGACTAACTTTATTTAAAGAAATAAAAAATATTAAGTGGTATAATAGGCATTCTGGAATAGCGAAAAAGAAATATTAGCTGACTATTAAAGAAAAAGCAATTGCAAGTAGAGTTTTTCCCTCTTTAACCAAAATGCTTCTTTCTTTCCTAAATAGCAGTGTTTTCCCACTGGTCCAGAAAATAAATACATTTTTAGAGAAATTATACTGTACTGAACATTAAGAAAATAGTCTATTTTGCATTTCAGAGCAATCAACTCACATGGGTTTGATTCTTCCAATATTTTTGCATTTGCAAATATGTTTGTTTTATTGCATACAAAATTCTCTAAACTATTCAAAATTTTTCCTTCAGTATGGGACTGGATCATATTTGCAATGCTTAATTATGCATATACAAAATAATTCATGAAAGTTAAATAAGTTTTCTCTTATATTGAAACAAGCCTTTTTTAAACAGAGATATTGTAACTGGTCCTTTGCAATTTCCAGTCAATTTCTGATGCATTACAGTTTTAGAATTTTTCCCACTCAGTTTCTTAATTTTCTAGTTACAGTAAACAAGCAATAATTTTCCAAAAGTGTACTATGCAGGTTTCCATTTTGAGCATCCATTAGTGGATTTAGAATAGGCAACTGTCTGCCCTGCAACATTTGTATACGTCTTCATGGCTGTTCCACTCTGTTTTGAGGCTTTCACAAAACTCACATCCTTATTTCCTCCCAGTGCAGTGGAAAGACTCCATCATTTATGTGAAACAATTAACTTCTAATAAGCTAAAAAAATTATAAAAAAAGGGAATTTAAATGCCACCGGACCTCTGAGGATGTCAAAAGAGTTTGAATAAGAGCTTTAAACATGTCTGCCTTCTTTCTTTTATATTGGTGAGGTGTAGTAGCTAGTGTGCACATATTTGTGCTGTTTCAGTGCTTGAGAGAATCAAAACATTTGCTGGCATAATTCTGGATTTGCACAGAGGTCAGGTGAATTACAGTGTAATGCAATTTTAATTCAAAATACAGTATGTTTTTTTATTCCAGATGCCACACGTAGAATACAAACACAAAGCTGCAGCTGCTCTGGCTTAACATTTTTTTTGAAGTTCTGTTTATTCAAGAGAGTTACTGATTAGAGCACTGTAGTTTGTACTTAAAAAGCATGTCACTCTATATTTAGATGCAGTACTGACTTAAGACTGTATGTGATTGAAAAGCATTTAGCATAAAAGTGTAATCATGGCATTTGTTCAGTGGCACTGTGGATTTAGCTCAATAGTTTCTGTCTTAACTCTTATGTGTTAGTTAATGTCTAAAGCAGGGGCTGGGTAGGATACTTGACCTGATAGGAGGCTGGTTATGTTAAGCTATGCTGGGTAAGGCATCTAGGGCTGTATATAGAAAATACTTTTGGACATAGATGTGACATCTTCTTTTGGTCCCCTTCCCCCACCTTGAAGAAAAAAACTTTTAATATATGTTGTATTAAGATGGCAATCACTCCAGTGCTGGCTGGATTTTACAAAATTTAGTGAGTTCCATTCATTTGACCTGCGGGCTTCACTGCAGTTTCCTCATGGTTTGACTCGCTCATTTTTACTGTTCCCTGTTTGGAAGCTGAGCCGTGTTCATAGGAGTCGGATACAATTGTAGGAAGGGTTTTTAGAATCACTGGTGCTTAGTGGCCCCTGGACCATGGTGTGAGCTGCTCCTAAGACAGAAGCTGGTGGGAGTCAGTGGTGAGCCCTGAACAGCCTGAGGTGCCAACTGCTGGGCTGTGAATGCCAGCAGCTTTCAGAGGAACCCCATGTGAGCAATCATAAAACTCAAGGTGCTTTGTGCAGGATTCAGTGTTTTCTGACAAAATTCCTCATTAGAGTGCCTCAAAAGATAGATGTGATCTCAAGACTTCTGTAGTCCCTGAATGAATCTGTGCATCTGGTCTGTATTTCCCTTTCCTCATGATAATGACCTCATTTTAAACCCATTTTATTTTCTCATTTCATTTCCTCATTTTGAGCACATAATGAAGTATATATTTGTCAAGGTTAATCACCTGGGGCTTTTTTTGCAGTCAAAGGACAGTACACTCTGAACTCTTGTATTCTTCATGGTTTTGGGAGTTAAATCAAGGAATAGAAATACTTTCATATTAGAAATACTTTCTAATATGAAAGATAATCCAATTATAATGAACTGTTAAATGACTTCTAAGATGTGCCTTATAATGAGTAAAATTGCTAACATTGTTAGTCATGAAGGAGCTGTAAAATAATTTGTGAAGTACACTCTTTTTGTCTGTGGCTATGCTCTTCCCATTGATGTTAACACATCTGCAGTTCATCATAGCCCTTTTTTCTCATTTTGCTGGTGAGCAAGAAGCAACAGCTCCACAGGTGATAAAGTGAATGGAAGAACTGCATTCCAGCTGTTTATAGATGTCTGTTTTTGTAATGCAGGCAAGGAAAGCACAGATAATTTTGGCATTTGAAACTAGTTGTTATTAATTTTTAAAAAACCAGACCTACTCTTTAGTAATTGCTATTGAAGTTGCTGCAAACTTCAGTGACTCTCCTAATGTGATGAATAGTGCACCTTGGAAAAGAAATGTTACATAAACTTTAAGATATAGAGCTGAAAGAAAAGTGGTTGCACTGAAAATATACTTCATTTTGAAGATTCAAAATTATGCAATGTTTAAATATAATATCTCAGGGAAACTTATTGCAAATATATGTGCGGTTTCAAAGAGCAGCAGTTTTTTGCCTTACCATAGAACTTTATCATATTATTTTTGAGCCCAGTTGGAAACCTGCAGACATTACTTCATTGCAGGTACCATATAAGAGGATCTTAGCCCATGTTATTTTTCTTCTGAATTGTACATTCAGGTGTATTGCAGTAGTAAAATATTCTCATTTTAATGAGCACTGCTGTATGGAATAATACGATTTATTTCTCTCTGTATTTGAAGGGAAAAAGGTTAACTTCAAAATTGCCTTAATTTTGTTCATCTGTTAGCTGAGATGACTGATTATCAGATTGTATCAGAGGCAGGTAGGAAATCATTAGGACAACTTGTATGCCTCCTGTAGAAGTCAGTGAATTAATTAGAAGCAGCAGGTATAAGAAGGAAAAGCTAAATCCAGAAGTAGTGGTAGGAAAATGCAAACTCTGTAGCACTCAGCATTAATTTTCAGCATCATTACTTTTTGTGCTAATCTCTATTTCTGTGAAGGGAAAGGTTTTCAGTTTCTTGGGAATCACAGCAGTGGCATACAGTGTAAAGGGATAGGAAAAGCTCAGCCATGCCATGAAAATCTCATTTAGGATGTTTTTTGCAGTGTGATTGCAATACAAGGCAAGTAGAAGACATGCATTCAGTCTTTTATTTATGTCTTATCTCACTGTAAAATTTTGTTTACCAACATATGAAAAACTGTCTTTTAAGCCAGTCTGATATCTACAAAACAATTCCATTTTTCAGACTGCTGGATTATAAGGAGCAAAACAGAGTGAGGGTATCTATATAGCTGCCACTTACAGGATGATACCTGGGCTGAAGATTCCTGCACCAGTAGATGGTTTCATATTGATACTGAACAGTCAATTGATGAGGCTGAACTTCTAAAAAGCCACTGATACACAAACTGGGACTTCTAACTTCTCTCACAGTATTCTAACCAGTAAGCTGCACAACCATGCTTGATGCTTTCCCTCTCTCCCCTCTCCCCATCCTTCCCAGCCCACCTGGATACCCCATGAAAGGTGGAACAAATTCAGTACAAGTGAAACAGGGGGTCTTTTTCATGACATACCCAGTCCACCTGTTGAATCATAAATTGAGTGCTAACAGCCTGATTCAGGTGTGGCTTGGAACCAAGGCCAGCAGCCAAAACCTCCCTCAATATTTAGAAGGAAGGCTTCCAGCAGGAAAGCTTCCAGAAGTCACTGCATCTGGCCTTGGTGGTTCTCTGGTGGGGGAGTCTGCCTTCTCCAGCAGCCTGTCATGGTTGCTCAGGGACCACCTAAGCCTTCTACCACTGCAGGTTCACTGTGTACACTCTCAAACCAAAGGCCACAAAGAGAATATGGACTTTTTGATGAGGAAGAGAAGTAATTGGACATTATAATGGCAGAGGGAAGAAGTCAGATTGTCTTCAGCAAATACAAATTAAGCATGGAGGTGGTTCTGAAACAGTCTGATGCTGTACTTAAGAAACCCCATGCATTTGAGAGAGATTGGTTATATTTTAAACAAAGAATTTTTGAAATCTCTACTTCAAAAGATTAATTTGTAGATATAATCTCAATATATGGGATGCGTGAAATCCCTAGTTCATTGAAATCAATAGAAATTTTATTATTTAATGGGATGATTTTGCAGATTGCAAATCTGTTTGGATTAATGGAAAGTCAGATCATTCCATGTGTCCAGATAGTTTTCATATTTTTACATGTCTCATTTAGAGCTTGAGGGATTCATTAGGAATTCTTTAGGAATTTTGCATAAAACATCAAGTCTGATTCAGGACTGAGGCAATTTAACTTATGCTGGAGAGAATTAACCATTCAGTTTTCTAGCCTCTGAATATTTAGCCTAAGTAAAAAGTTTTCAAACTTGTATTCTTTGAATATTTTTTTAGAGTTTAGAAGGAAAACATGATATCTTCTTATAAAATAGGTCTGATAAGAATTATTATGCTTTGTGTTTCCAGTTTGGAGTTACCATTTTATCTTGCAGTCTGAAGGATAGCAATTAGCAAAATTGTTTATTAGAATCTACAAGCTATTAACAAAAGGTGATCTGAATAAACATATCAGCATAGTCTCACCCCATTGGGCATTTATATTCAGTAAAGTCACAATTCACTTGTAAAGAGAACCTCCCAGTAAATTCCTGCTGTAGTTGAATTTATTTTTGAGCATCGTGGTACTTGAGTCCTTTCTGTTACCCATTTTCTTAAAGTGACAGCCTTGTCTCCTGCAGATGTTTTTAATTAGGCACTGCAAGGCCCTCACAGGGTATTGCTTAGAGTTTCTGCTCTGTTCTAGTGCAGTGTTCTAATGCACACCTGAGAGACACAGAGAGACAGTAAATTTGTATAACCTCCATTTGTCCTGTAGATTTCTATATTTACAATTGCTGCTTAGAATTGCTTTATTCCTTCCCCTTCTCTACTCCTGTTGGCTTCCTCATTTTATGTTCAATGTTTTACCAAGAGGTTTCCAAGTGTGCACAAGCATAGCTGCTGACAGGCACTGGAGCAAGAGAAGATAAACCTGGCTTAAGGAAAGGAGACCTGATACACTCATCTGCACAAACCCAAGCTTGTGTTTGCCAGGTTTTTGAAATTGTCATGGCATTTGCTGAGTGACTCAACCAGCAGCCCAGTGCCTAGTTGGAGTTTGTATGTTCACAGACAGCCAGAGATTTGTGTATGATTCATAAATAAACTTTTATCACTTGTAATTTTGCAGAGCACAGATCTGGAAAATGAACTCTCTAGAGTGTCATGTCAAAAACTGCCTAGTGCTCCTATGTGTTAATAGTTTTCCCATAATATACCCTGGGAAGTATGCCACTGGTTTAGTTCCTTTCCAGCCAAGAGTACCTTCCTCTAATGACAATGAGTTTTAGTTTTGTCAGCCTGAAAACTATTTGGTCCTCATATCTCTGTGAGTGAAGATTTAGGTAAGTAAAGTAAGTCATTGCTAGGATTGAAGCTTCCTTTTGTACCTGTCTGGCTGATGATATGAGCAATAAGAGCATTAGGTAGTGTGGTGTCACAGTTGATTTGAAAAGTGAAGTAACTTCTGTGTTTGTCCACATATTCCTCCTGCCGGGTCCTCTGCTAGTTCTTAGGCGTGTGCAGATGTAAAAGCAACTAGATCAAGGAATTACCTGGAAAAATTCTCTATTTACTGAGTTAGCCTTCTGCCTAACTAGTCCTCTAGTATCACAATACAAAGAGAAATTTTGAGATAGAAAATGTAATTTTTTTCTTTTTTTATAGAGTTTAGGAATGATATCAGTCCCTAATACCTTCATGTAGCCTTACGTTTCATTCAGGCTCATATGCAGTGCTATGTGTAGGTATTTCACAGCATATATTTTTAATATTTTAAAAACTTAAAATAGAGTCTATATCCAAATGGATGGTATGCATGTACTTGAGATGTCTGTCTGCTGCATAAATATTTCATATAATATTTCTTTATTGTAAGTTCTAGTGTGCTGAAGAACCAACAGCCTATTTAATTGCCAGTGTGTTATTTTATTCCAAGTATCTTCTTTAGTCCATAAATAACATGTTTCATTTCTGCACTAGATGTAAAAGCATTATTTAATGTAGGCATATCTTTGAATTTCATACAATTTTGTTATATCTAAAAGCAGTTAAAGAGAATTGCCATTCTTAGGTCCTGTGTTGTCTCGATGAATGTGTTCTGTTTTGATGAGACTCCTCACCCTTTCTTTTCTTGATCTCTAGTATAACATACAAACAGATCAGTACAGAAGTTGTGATAACGTCTCTGCCAAATCATCAGATAGTGATGTCAGTGATGTGTCAGCCATTTCCCGAACCAGCAGTGCCTCTCGCCTCAGCAGCACAAGTTTTATGTCAGAGCAATCTGAGCGCCCTCGGGGCAGGATCAGGTGAGTTCTCCATGCAGCTTCAATTGCATCACATTCCCTCTTTCACTGAGTGCCAGAACACAACCAGAAATCCTCGAAACTGGATAACCACAACATAAGAATTTGTGAAAAGTGTTATGCACATATAAACCGTTTTCTTATGCACATATAAACTGTCTTCCACGACTGGCCTAAGATGACAATATTTTTGCAGTTGTGCATCCTAAACAGAAAGCAAACTTCCCATGAGAAGATGATAGATTAATGTATTCATCCCACTTGAACCTGAACACAGGCTGTCCTCTCATTGTTGGTTAAAAATCAGTGTAATCAGTAAGGTATTACAGCAGAAATATTACTAGATGTTTTTAGTTAGGCAGTTTTTTCATTAAAGTTTGGTTTTTCTTCCTCAAAGTATTTTTCCCTACCTACATGCCTTTATTTTGCTGTTTTCATGTATATGAGAAATTACTAGATTTGAAACTAGTATTCATGTAGTAATTTTGATATTTCTTGTTCAAAAGTAGTTTAATTCAGTTCCATTATCAATAATCAAATACATCTTTCATCCTTAATACTAATCTATTCTGGGGTTAGGGCTTTTTTAGATACACACATTGGTTTTTGTTTTCATTTAACTTGATGACAAAACTCTCAGCAACTACAACTGCTCTAGGATTAGCTTGGTAGTCTTTGATTACATTTGCCAATTCCTGAACTGTCAAAAATTCGACTTTAGGTTTTCTAAAACACAAGAAGAATTATAAACTGTAAAAAAAAAAATTATCCCTACCAGGAAATCTGCCTAATATAAGTCTGGAAGGTATCATTTACCACTCAAAACACTTCTAGACAGACTCAGTGTCTGAGATCAGCTGCAGGAGTTTGGTATGTTTATGCAGAAGGAAGGGATGTTAGGAAAACTCAGCAACTGGCCTCTGTGTTTGCGCTAGATACACCTCATTTTCTTCTCAAGGAATGTTCACAAGGGTGTTTAAAGTCATATTTCACATTGGTGGAGATGTAACCTGACAACTGCAGTAAGCCACAATCCAGCAGAAGACTGCAGTGTGACTGAATGTATTTAAAGCAATTTCAATTCATGTCCTTCAATGCTGCATTTCATCATGTCCTAGCTTTTCAGTATTTGACTCTTACAAGGGGCTCTTTTCATACCAAAATACCTTATTTCACAGACAGAATTTTTCTCAACTAGGGCCTCTCACAGTGTCCTTGTCAGGTTCAACAAAAATAGAATTTTTTTCCCACAGATATGTGTGACAGATTTTATCAGAAATTTTCCTTGAAAATTCCAGGATATCTGATTGTTAATATCAGGACTGGGAGAACCAGTAGCCTTGTGTGAGCCTGGCAAGGGTGAAACCTGGGGTCAAATCCTCAACCTCTTCCATTCTTAGGAGTAGCAGAGCACTTTGGGTACAGAATTGGATGACCTAATATACAAAGCCAAGTGTCTGCAGTGGGAGTTCCAGTTCAGCTTCACTCTAGACCAGAAAAGTGAGATGTAAATGGAATTTAGATGCCTTCCTTTCTGATACTATCCACAGGATCCATACCTCAGAAATCAGACACTTTATGGCTAGTTTTAATCTTCTCTAAATTCAGGTAGTACTTCCATAGTGAACAAGATGTGTAGCAGTAACATACAATGCAGTTCCTTCAGTAGAAATACGAGGAAGAAATTGAAAGATTGGGGAAAGGGTTGATTGTTTTAGGAACAATTTTTTTCATCTTGAGATTCATGCTGTGTAACTCCAGCCTTAAAAGCTATGTATCTTCAGTGAATTCACCTAAAAATAGGCCTTTATTAAATTATTTTTTTAGCTTACCTAAGCCACCATTAAAAGGGAAAAAACACTTATTATCTTGGATGGTTCACCTCATCTTCAGACAGGTGTCAAAGGCAGGGGAATCATCCTTTTCTAGCATTAATTGTTGAAAAAACCCTAGATGACTTGTTTAGACTGGTTGCTTTAATTTTTGACATTTAAGATTAAAAGGATTCTTTCTCTCAATTGCTAAAGTTTCTTTAAGGTCAAGGAATTAGAAGTTTTAAGTTCAAGTTTGATTAGGAATTTGAAATTTAAATTTTATTTTTGCCTCCAAAGAACCCAACGTTAACATGTATCTAACAGGATGGGATAAGGATAGGATGGTTGAGCAGAAAGGGTAGCATTTTTTGTCTAGCTGTTTTTGTCATTCTGAAACCACCTATCCAGCATCATCTTCATTTGGAAGTGTGTCAGGCCAGTGGCCATGGCAACTGTGTGAGCATAATGTTACATTTAAGGACAAAGTTTGTTGAACTGCCTTTTCTATGCACCCAGTTTTGTTCTCCATATATGTTCTAAATATGAACCTAGTAAGCATATAGAAACTCAAAGAGGAGGTAGCTCAGTTCTAGCCATTTCACTAAATTGAGTCATTCAACAAGTATCCTTATTTTGAAGAGTAGTCTGGGGCTCAGATTATTAACCTAAAGTGATTGATGCAAGTTCTAAATACAAGTATATAAAATAGCTTCTTGCTCTCTAATTTGTTTAGCATTTTCAGGTATGTGTTATAACAAATGGCTTTACATGGATAAGCTACTCTGTATATGAAATTATTCAAAGCATCTTTCTTGTTACTGTTCTGGGTAGTCTGGCTGGCTGCTGTGCTCTCCGGTTGGAAGTGCAGAAAAAAGTACCAGGAATTTTTAGTGTGTAAACAAAAAGTTCTGGGACTTCTGATTTGAATCAGAATCAGATTTGTGAATTTGGAGTTGGTGTGTATTTAATGAGTGAAGCCAAATTATCAGTCCTTCTTTATGGAGACTTGCTTTTATTGATCATGGTCTTTATGCATTCATGCTACAGTCACGCAGTACTTTGTGCCTGCATGCGTTGGAGACGTCACTGTGTATAGCTCTGAAACATTTCTCACATCCTAAAAGAAGCAGAAGGAACTATTTTTGTGGTTTAATGCAAATGATTGATAAGTAGGAACCCATGATGATTAATCAGCACCATATGGACATGATCAGACAAAGAAGGATATTTGCTGACTAAATAAAAAACTATGCCAGCTTCTGTCATTGGACCACTTTTCATTTGTAGCCTGTTTATGCAAAGATACCTGGACTTCTTGGTGCTGTTAAGTAGGGAGCTATCCTGCATGGTAAAGGTGACGTGGAGGCTTCTGTTTTGGAGGAACAAGCTACCATAAGGTGTTTCACTTAAATCTGATTTAATAAAATCTGCTAAATTTATGAAAGACTAAATAATTTTTTTTAAGGTGAATTTGTCTCACTGTATCTGAATTTCAAACAAATTGCCCCTGCATTAGGAATATTACTGTTATCTCTCATTTTAAATTTGAAAACCACATCTTATTAAGAGTTATGGTTTTTATCTTGATCAATGTGTGATATAATATCATTATGTCTGTGCCAAATTTTAATCTGTTTTTACACGCTTTTTTAAATTGAATGCTTAAGTGTAATTAAAATATTTTATATGAGCTTATCAAGGAAAGAGGATAATGTAATGAGTTGTAATAGTGGATTTAAACCAGTTCTAATTCATTTCACATGTTATGCCATGCCACTGAATGGCTTGTATCACAAGCTTATATATGGTTTTTGGGAATTTTGTTCTCCGTATGTCATTGAAGTTTGTACTGTCAGACTCTACCTGACAAACCTTTTCTTCCCTGATTTGCAGAGCAGAATATACAAATTTTGTGCAGCTGTTGTTCTTTCAGTACACTGAAGCTTAACTCCAGTACACCTGAGCTCTAAAACAGGAATGAAGGAGTAGAGAAATGATGATTTGGGATCAAGTGAGGAAGTGGTTGATGGGTTGATAGGCAATGGGTGCAGAGAGATGGAGACAACCAGGACCTCATAAACAACAAAACAGGGCAGGGAGGAGCCACCCAGAGTTTGTGCACGTGAATAAGGATGTGATTGAGAGAAGAGCATTTAGGGAAAGCTCTCATACCTTTTCTGGGGAATGAGCACAAGCGTGTGGCTCTCCAGATGACCTGTGCTCTAAAGCATGGGGAACAAGCCAGAGGAATTGGGGGTTTGTTGTGCAGCTGCAGGACTGTGGTCTCATCATGATTACAGAGAAGTGCTGGGATAGTTCCTATTACTGGAGTGCTGCAATCCATGGAAGCACAGGGCAGGATAGCAAGGAAGGATAGCAAGCCCTTTCTGTGAGAGAGCAGAATATGCAGGGAGCTCTGCCTAGAGATGGGTGATGAACCAGCTGAGAGTTTATAGCTCAGGGTTAGAGGCCCAACCAATGTCATGATATTGTGGGTGTCTGCTATGGACTTCTTGATCAGGAAGAATTAGATGAAGCCTTCTTCCAGTTGTAGGTTCTGGTTTTCATGGAGAACCTAAACCATCCTGGTATCTGCTGGTTGAGCAATGCAGTAGGGCACAAGAAATCCAGGAGGTTTCTGTAGTGCACTGATGACCAAAGGGAAAGTCTGGAGCAAGGACTCAGCAGAGAATTACCTGATCAAGGAACATTTAAATAAACTGGACATGTAAAAGTTATTGCATTTGATGAGGTGTACCCATGAATACTAAATGAGCTGTTGTTGACTGATGGCATTGCAAAGCCAGCCAGTAATCTTTGGAATGTGGCATTCAGGAGATGTTCTTCAAGACTGGAAGAAAATCATCGCTACTATCTTCAAGATGGGAAAGGGATCTTGTAAGCTATAGGCCTGTCAGCCTTAGCTCAACCTTTGGGTAGGTGATGGAACAAACAGTCCTGGAAACTATTTCCAAACATATGTGTAGAACAAGGGGGTGATTGTGGATAGTCAGCATGAAATCACAAAGGGCAAATCAAGACTGACCAGCCTGATGGCCTTGTTTCATTAGTTGGCTAGCTTGATGGATGAGAGAAGAATATCAGATGTTCTCTATCTTGTCTCTGCTAAGAAGTTCAACACCCTCTTCTTAAACACCCTCACAGACAAGCTGAGGAGGTACAGCCCAGGTAAATAGTGAGGCAGATTGGAAACTGGCTGAATGCCAGGCTCAGGGCATTGTGACCTGTGACACAAACCCCAGCTGGAGGCAAAGCATTTGTGCTGAATGCTTGGGGTCAATGTTAAGGCAGTACTGTTTAACATCTTCATTTGTGTTTGGAATGATGGGGCAGAATGCACCCTCAGCAGGTTAGCAGACAACAGAAAACTGATATCAATAGTTGATATAGTAGGGGATTGTAACACTATTCAGAGGGACCTCAACAATGGAGAAATTTAGGAACCTCATTAGGTTCAACAAAGGAAATGAAAAATCCTGCACCTGGGGAGCAGTAACCCCATGTGCCATTGCACACTGGGGACGCACAGCAAGATGGTGAAGGGGTTAGAGTGTCTGTCATACAAGCAGAGGCCAAGAGAGCTGAGTGTCTACCCTGGAGTAGAGAAGGCTCAAGGGAAGTCTTATCAATGTGCATAAATGCCTGCAGAGAGAGACTGGAGAAAAAAGGCCAGGCTCTTCTCAGTGAGAGGATGAGCACAAACTGAAATAAGGCAAATCACATTAAAACATGAGAAAAACATTTTTTTCTGTGAAAATTTATTAAACACTGGAACAGGTGGTACTGAGATTTTGCAAAGTCCCAATATCTGGGGATATCCAAACCCCAAGCAGATATGGCCCTGAGCAACCTGCTCTTATCACACCTGCAGTATGAGTTGGATCTTGCAATCTCCAAAAGGATCCTCCAGCCTCACCTGTTCTGTGACTCTCTTTCAGATTTTCATTTCATGCTGCTTATTATGCTGTTCTCTTGCACAAAATGCTCAGTGTCTTTAGTTTGGAGCCAGGTAAAGTGACTGGAGGTTTGCCATCTCACTGAGGACAAACAGCAGCCTTGAGCTGCAGATCTCTCAAGATGATTTAGCCAGCGGTCACTCTCTGGATTGGACATAGATTTTCTCCCACTGGTTTTCCATCCTCTCATGTAGTACTTTAGAGCTAGTTGGATACAATTTATAGTGGTGAGGGTCTAGAGAGAGTCTGAAGGGTCTTCTAACCTCTTCTCAGGATTCCCAATAATGCTGCTTGTTACATCATAAATGCATGTGATGTGACTGGTGCAATACAGTTGTTCACTCCTTCCCCCACCCTCTCTAGACCAGGGCTGCAGCCCCCCTTCTCAGCACACTGATTCACTAAAATGCAGCTCTACTGCACCACAGAGCCAGCTGAGCAAAGTTATACTTCATGTCATAACAGTGAAGGAAAACAACACACCAAGGTTTTTCAGGCATTGATGAGATTGAGGTCTGTGTTGTAATAAAGAAACCCATTCATTTCATGTTAATTACAAAAGTAATTAAAATCTTTATATTGAATTTGTGCTACAGTGACTAAGGGTGTAGTCAAGATACTTTACTCATGAAAAAAATGAAATGTAAAATCTTTTAATTATTGATATAAATATTGCGAACAGAACTAGTGGAAGCAAAAACAGAACACTAAAGCTTATTCATCAATAAAAGTAAATCTCCTGGAAAATAGGAACAAATTCACCAGTAATATCAGACTGGCTTTGTGGAGGATATTCACTATGCCACACTCATTATCTAAACCTGGGAGAAGAGCCTGAAAATGTGTGGAGTATAACGAATATTTTGTTCCCTGCCTAAGTTTGATCCCATATTTCTTAATGAACCAGTGTAAGGGCAAGTTCACATTATGTAAAGAAAGGATGGAGCTATGTAAATTTGCAGTGGAATGTGCAGTCCTGGAGCCTAGCATAAGAGGGATCTGTTTGTGTGTACTAGGTAAAATTGGGTATTCCTAGGGCTTATAGCTCTCATTATTGGTATTCTGTATAAAAATAAACGTTATTTTAATTATTCAAGGTGTTATCAACCCAGATCCTCGTCTGGAAAGGAGACATCATGTACTTGGAAGCAAGGTGGTTCCTCATTCTTGGGTTCTGAGAGCCTTCAGGGTGTCATAGTAGAAGACATAGTAGATGATTTTGTGTGCTGTATGTGCTGTGGCACTGCCAAGCAAATTTAAAGAAACCCAAACCCCTGCATGCCTCATGCATTCCCAGCTTGTGCCATCAGGTAACCATGATCACACTGCTCTGGCAGCTGGGTCTCTTGCTTAGAAGTAGGTGTTGGCAGTGTATCAAGAGCTAGATCCTACAAATCTCCACAGGTGCACAGACAGTGGTGTGGCAATATCAGTCTGCATCATGTTGAAAGCTGGCCCTGAAATGGCATTTTCAAAGGGGTGTTTCCTGGGTTTCTGCTTAAATTCTGCCATGTGTTGTATTTCAAAGCATCACAGTGGAAGGTCTGTTCCATATTTCTCAGGCCTAAAGCACCACTGAGTCAGATTACACACCTGCAGCAGTAGCAGAAATGATGAATTCTGCTGCATATATATTCACTTATGAATCAGATCAACCTTTTCAGTTGTCACATTTCTAACGAATCTTGAACCAAGTTCTCATTTCTTGTTTATCTTCCATATTACACCTGCTTCAAAGCCTGCTTAGCTAAGGTCTTGCAAATTTATAGATGGCTGCAGTTGCAGTCTATCAGCTGGGCTATGGGTCACCAGAATCAATGCTTCAATATGATTTGGTTTTAATCAGCTGTCAAAGCTCCAGTGCAATGGTGCTCACTGAAAAGTTACTCGTGTCTTTTCTTAATGTGAACTGACATGGCTTTGGGGGCATAGTGCTGTTCTCTTTTCTGAAGTTTCCATTTTTAATGGCCAAAATACTAAGTTCCCAATTTATTTTTTAAATTGTCTCTGCAAATTTAACTTGACTTAAGAGTATTTATTGACCTGGGTATTTCATTCTCATGACAAAATGTAGATCCTGCAATTTTAATGTGCAAGATTTTTTAAGATGATTAGGATATATTTCTCATTAGTGTGCAATCTTCTTCTATGTAAATCAGAATTCCTTCTTTCTAAGAAAGAAAGATATTAGAACTAGTCTACACTAATCAAAGTAATTTGTATATTTACAATGCAATATTTCTTTTGTATTAAAATGTACAAATAGCAGTCTTTTTTCTGGATTGGAAATTTATAAGCCAAAAAACAATGTGAATTTCAAGGAAAGTGAAAACCAATTAAATTCTTTAACAAGTCTACACTCAAGATAATGATAGTTTTTTGCAAGAATTATTACACTTTTAATGGTTGTTAATAACATGCTCTGGAACACATTGGCATAATGTTAACATCTTAAATCTGTATTTAAAAAGAACAATAGTTCATATCCTTATTTAAAAACAGGGAGGGGAGACTTCTGTATGTGCTTAATAGATTGATACCTAGATTCACTTTCCTCCTAGAGGAATGAACGATCTTTGTCAACACAGAGAGGTATTTTTAACAAAACTTTAAACTCCTTGTCTAGTTTTCATGTACACCAAAAGCTTGAGCTGATGGAAAACTTGTCAGTCGTCATGTAACTGTGTTGAGTAGCAATAGTATGACTGCTACTTTGCTTAAAATGCAACAATTAAAATAGAGAAACATGGATATAAGAACAAACAGTGCAGGCCTTGTAAGATAATACAGTTTTATTACACTGCAAAATGAAATTTGTAGTTACTGCAAATTCCCTAGCAGGGTTAGCAAGGACTAAGAAATGTTCACTTCACAGCTGTGGACAATTGTGTTGTAGCTGTCATCAAAACTGATAAATGAGGAGGGGTTTTTTTAAAGTTTGGGATGGTAATAATGTTCATTTTTTGCAAAAAAAAAAAAACAACAAAAAAACAAAGGGTTTTTACATTGCAAAAAGCCTGATGAAGATTTTGAGGTGAAGCCATAGGGATAAAGCCTTCTATAAACTTGCTTAGAGAATGAGGCAGGAATTGTAATTATCTTCTTACTTGACTAGTTTATTACTGCTCTGGGAAATCACTCTTTGCCCCATAGTTTTTATTTGATTAGTGACAAATCATTTCAGACATGTCTTTGTTGGTGGTCATATACTGCCTGTTGCATGGGATTTTATTGTGTCTTGATGCTGTGGATTCAACATTCCCATCATGAGGGAAGTTGGGAGCAAAACTCACCTATGATTCTTCAGGCTCTGGTTTGTTTAACCCAATGGCAGAGTAAGAGGCTGCATGGTTGCTGAGTTCACCATGCAAAATGGGATGATGGCACATGAAGAAGATTTCTCTGCAAAAGCAGAGATGATAGTGAGTGTTTTGTGGCTACAAATGATAAACTGGCCATCCTTTGAGGGAGTGATAATATACTAAGTACTTGTGATAGGACATTGAAAAGACTTCTTTTGTTCCATTTCCACAGGAATTTTTAGGAACTGTTTTGTTTTTGGAAAGAGTGATAAAAAGAATTTATTCCTCACTTTCTTATTCTCTTTCTACTTCACTATCACTATGAACTCTTTCCTTCCAGGGATTATTGTCCATTATACTCTTTTTGTACTTCAGTTAGTTGACCTTGTCTTGAGTCATGCCTGATGGGCAACAATTGCAGCCTCCCAGATGCAGATACAAGAGGTGCAGTTCCTGAGAGGCACTGACTTTCTGCCTCTGACCTGGAGACAAAATAGTAATCTTCAGGAAAAGTATGATCTATTTAGCAATAGAGCCTGTGAGTGAGTGCAATGTCACTTTGTAACAAGAAAGTTTCCTGGTGTCTAAACCTGGTATCTGATATCTTTGAAATCTTTAAATTCTTTGAAATCTTTGAACATGAGAGGTATCGCTTAAAGAAGTTGTTTTACCAAATTGACAGGTACTCAGAACTGTCAGGTACTGTATTTGTGCCAAATAGAAGGATCACCTCATTGGAATCTTTCAGTCAGGCATTAGCCACTTCTTAAAGTGAAGTGAATTGATAATTTGGGGTTTGTTGTTGGTTTTGGGTTTTTTTCTTGTAATTTCCTTCAAAAGGGTCAGGCAATCTGCCATGGTATATCAGCTGGAACTTAGAATAGATTAAAGAAGAAATTTGACCATGGGCAGAAACAAGGCATGGAAAATTTCTACCTAAATTTTTCATGTTTGACAAACAGAATAGATATAGGTAACAGGAAAGGCAATTTTTGTCTGAAATCTCCACAGTGCAAACATCCACTGCAAAACTTGAAGTAAATTGCCAATTTTACTTTGTTTCTGATTATCCAAGTCACTGCAGCTAAAAACTGAACCCCAAAAAAGTTTCAATAACTGTGCACTTCCTAGTTTCATTAGAGAGAAACACATTGAGCATGACCTGTGAACAGTTAATATTGCTGCTCAGGTGATCTGTCCTGGGGCAAGGACAGGCACTCTGATGTAACCTGAGTCACAACTTCTGCTTTTTTCAGGGGAAATAGAGGACAGTAGCCTCCAAATTATTACCATGAAGGCAACATAAATGAAAACACTTTAGATAAGCTGCTTAAAAAATATAATGTATCCTCTTTACCCCCAAAGCGTGTATTACAGATGGAAACTTCTGGTTTTGAGGTCATTTATATACAACACCAAGGTGAAGCCAGAGTAATTAATGTTCTAATTATTCATTATCTAAAGATAATGATTTTTGAAAATCCATCATTATAAACTGCTTTATGTATCTGTCAGAGAGGGAGGGAGATGGAGCCTTTAATCCCTTCAGAACATCTGTACATGAAAAATGTACTATGGAGCATTGCTTCTGCATTTTTAATTATCTAATTATGTTTCCTCTTTCAAAGAAACTGTCACATCACCAGCAGTCTTTCTTAACAATTTCAGAAAAATGGAAAAATTATTTTAATTGGTTTTTCATTTAATTACTGCAGTTGATAAAGATGAAATGTAATCCATAAACTTTTAGTTTAAGTACATTATGCTAATATTTTGAAAAGGCAGTACTTGTTATTTTTAGATTAAAGAAACATAGCAAAATAGTTTTAGCCCTGGCTCAGACCTCAGAATACTTATCACTTCCTTTATCTTCATCTCAGTTTACTATATTTTTATAATTTTATCTGCACTTTTTTTGTTATTCCTGACCTTGCTCTATCCCATTCAGCTTTTCAGATTCTCCTCCTGCATTTCCTTTTTTTTTGCTATTGCCTGTTGCTGTTATCTACTTTTGAAAAGGAGCAGTGAGCAATCTATTTCATACCAATGAATGTAGCATTTTTTACATGAAGAGCAGCAACACCACAGGTACTTCAGTACCTCGTGCTTTAGAGGGAAAAAAATACAACAGGGAAAATAACATTACTCCTGAATGTCATGCAAAGAAAGAAAAATTGGTGAATTGAGCCTTCTTGATGCTGAAAAAAGCTTCCTTCAGTGTGGACATACACATCTTTGTGTTTGTCATACACACACACCCCCAATATCTATTTTCTCAATACAGATTTACATCCTTTCTATGTTTGGTAACTGAATATATGCATGGCTATATGCAGTCAAGTTTGAGCTGTTTGTCCTTTGATTCACATGAGCCTTTCCACATCAGCTTTAATAGCAATAGTTAACCCTGAGCAGTGCCCCTGGAGTGGCTGCTTTTGTGTTGGTTTCGTTTTATGATTCATGTCATTAGTTGGCTTCAGGCTGATGGTGCCTTGGGGTATGTGCAGGCAGACACATGGGCTCCCACATACAGAGCCAATTGTTCTGCTTGTTTCAGAGAATATAAATTAAGTTGAAATGTTCATGGCAAATAATAAAAAAATCTGCTTATCTTTTGCTTGGAAAACAGTTAAAATCTGCTTATCTTTCATAATGTTCAGGCTTGCTTTCTGAATTGTTATTCTTTTGTTTCATAGAGAAATGCTAGTTTTCCAAGTTTAAAAAGTAGAAACCTGTCAGAGCTGTGAAGCTGGCACAGTTCAGTGGTCAGTGTGCTCCTGAGAAAAGCATTGTCACAGCCCGGATTCTGACATACTGTGTTCAATGTGGAAATTTCCTGAGCTTCCAAAGTAGGATTTTAACCAGTTAAGCTCCCAGAGGAGGCTGCTGTAACAAAATCTTCCCCAGCCCTTAGCTCAGTGAGAGTTTGCACACTGAACAGAGTGGGACTGAGGATGCTGGGGATTTGTCATCCCAGGGAGAGCAGCTGTGGCACTGAGTGGCACTTCCATGCAAAATAAGAATTCTCAGCAACAAATATAACGTAGAAATTACTGATCTTCATATATCTTAATACACCAATAGGACTCTTGACAGTAGAAGCAAGGGGTTTTTTTTTGTGATTTTAATAGCTATTTCATAGGACATATTTCACCCTAGGACAATCTAATATATGATCAATGTGCATGTTAAATAAATGCGTAGTTCCAGTAGGTACAGACTGTACAAAATTATTATTTGATTGAACCAACTTTTATGGTCTAAAAATTCTTTTAACTAACTAGAGAGAATTACAATATAGAATATATGTTTGTCATTTGGTTTGTAAAGCACCATGCTTCAATTAATTTATTAAATGCTAATGAATATTTATAAATATTTATTTTAAAATTTACAGTAATTTATCTTGCAGCAAATGTAATATATCGTATATAATATAAAATATAAATATTTTCTTAGAATAACAGAGAAATTTGTAGATAATTAATTAATAGTTTGTATTTATTGATTACATATCATATAATACTAATACAAGACGCTTATTTTTAGAAATGTAATGTTCCTCATGATAAAAATATCTTCCCTTTGGTCCAGAGCTATTATGTGTTTAGGAGATTATTAGTATTCATGAGCTGCCTCATTGCAAAAGGGTGCACAGGGGCTATGAGTGAGTACGTGGTGCTGCAGTCGGCAGGAGAGAGGGGAAGCTCAGTGCCTTGTGCTGCTGGGGGCCCGGGGTTCTGCTGGAAGCTTCAAGTTGCTGCAACTGCCTGAAAAGAGCTCACAACATCATCTGCACAGCAAGGAATACAGGGCATCATTTATTTACTCATGGCTTGCATTCTTGGGAAAATGGGTGGAGGAAAAATGAGGGCTCATGAAAACAAACACCTAACATATTTTTTTGTACATCATCAGTAATTCTAAGTGAATGAGGGAAATGCTTTTATTTTAACGATGACCAATCAGTTCAGATTTTTTCTGTGAAAGGATTTACTTCCAGATATTACATAGGTGAGTTTATGGACAAGTATTTTTCTAGCTTTCTTACCACTGTCTTACTAACTTTCTTTTTCAGGTGGAATGTGCAGGTTTTTTATGTAATTACTGAGAGATACTGAGTATATGTCTATATACCAATTTTCTCAGATCAAATGATTTTTCCAATATACTTTTATGGATCTTGAATATGTGTATAGTAGTTATCTGTACATAGAAAGATATATAATGATGTAATACAGGTACTTGGTTTGATTTCAGTTCTAAATAGTTGAGTGTGCTGTACTTTTTAATTTAAGCAAGTATTATCCACAATGCTATTTTAGCATGCTCATCTTATAAAATTTCTTTCAGGGTTAATTTTATGGTATCTTGTAACTCAAACTACTCTTTGATTAAGTTTTTTTGTCTTAAAAGCTCATTCCTCATTCCCACAGATGCAACATTCAGGTAGGGGCAGCTTGCATAATTGAATGTGTTGCTTTCTTTCATAACTGATGGCTGACATGTGAATACAGTCTTGATGTCTTGTGTAGTTCAGGTACAACTTTAGATGGGATTTGTCTCAACTGCATCAGTTTTGGCAGGAAATAAAAGCATTTTTCTCTTGGTGGAAGGAGCAGTGTCTTCCCTGCTGATGCAGGAACCTGGGGGTAGTGTCTGACACCAGTGTTGGGCAGGCTCCTCTGCTCTTGCTGGGGTTAGAGGGAGGTTTTCTTTAGAAGTTAAATTAAATAAATTTTTAAAAAGTTAAGGATCCAATGGCTCTTTTTCTATGCTGAATATCTGTTAAGTAATACACAGGCCCATTTATATTGTCTGTAACCATTCTTAATATGCACAACAATTATGTTGTTATGGCTGTAATTAGAAGTACTTAGAAACAACATAAGACATTTGCCAAACTATTAATCAGAAGAACTGCTAAAGATCATAAAATAATTGTAAATAAAAATTTAGTGAATTAATTAATTTATGACTTAATGGACTATATGAATAAATATGTTGCTCTTCATAATACTGCTACAGAAAACAATATTTATTTATTGTGTTATGATAACTAGGTTTAAATATAATTTAATAATTTACTAATTTTAGCCACAAGCCTGCAAAAACTTGCATCTGCATTTAAATGAATGTGTTAATAATCCCAGCAAGTCTGGAAAACAAAATAAAAATTTAGTTATCAAAACAGCTAAGTGCAAGGGGATGTATTCATGCAGGTCCTTTTCTTGTTTGTGCCTCATAAATGAAACTCTAACAGTAGTGAATAAAGCAAGAGTGTGAGTTAGGAGCTTTTTCTTCAAGTGATAATCAGTAATAATGGCAAAACATTGTTTTAAGAGTAAAAAGAAGAGTAAAAACACAGTTCTAAGAGTAATCAATTAGATGGTATAAGAACGCTGAATTTTAAATGCCCATTCTTTTGAGACTGTTTCAGTTAATGAAAAATAAAAAAAATAGCACAGGGATTAGATGAACACAAATAAAACTTAATCTGTTTGCTTTAACAAGAGTATTAGGCAGATGTAAGATCCTTGGTCCTATCCCATTATGCCCATTTCTAGCAAATTAATAGCTATTTTGTACTAGTACACTGGAACATATTTCCTAGGAAAGTAGGACTTCATATTTGCAAGGTAAAAACAAGTATAAAATTAATTTGAATTCTAAATTTCTCTGGGTTTTTTTCCAATTAAGATAAATATTCTAGTTCCATCGACCTGTTGCAAAGAATCAGAAATGAAACTTATATGAGTTTTTGAAAAAAGTGATTTTTTTTTCTATTATTCAGAAACTTTCCCTGAATTAGTGAATTCATACATCAAAAATGTTTTTTTTCAAAAGTTATAATACTATCTTTTTCTTATTTCTCAGCTGATGGACATCACTGGCTCCTAAATACATATTAAATAAAGTGAGATTAGAGAGCATTTCAGGTAAATTGTAAAAAAATTTAAAAAAAAAAGTGAAGGCTGGCATAAAAACTTCGTTATTTTGGTATTTATTATATTCATAAACACCTGAAATTCAGTAGAGCAAATTCAATAATATGGTAAATAATTCTTTATTTGCATGGCAGATTTTATAGTCCATTGAACTTTAGTGCTGGAAATTATAGGTTTATAGATTAGCATGTTAGCAAAGCATATGCCGTTGTTGGCAACGTAGAAACAGTCACAGAAATACAATTCCCAGTGCTGTTGGCAAGAAATTATCCATGTGGAAAGGAGTTGTCCATGTCTAATCAAAGTAGGAAGTAGAATCCCCCAAAGTGAGGCCTTTGAACCTTAAAATAGTGAAGTGTCTCTTGCTCCAGAGAAGAAACCAGTTAACAGTGTTGCCTTCTATCCCCCTAGAGGCCTTTTCTTTGGTAGTTGTGTATATATGTGTGGAAGATGGGATTTTTTGAGATTTTTTTTTTTTTCCCCATCTAAATTTCTTCCTAGAATGATTGAATATGTTTGTGGTTTTGCTCACATTTATGTGAGTGTGTGGTGGGGAGAATGGTGATAAAACACAAAAGAATTCTACAAGAAAACTTTAAAATAAAAATGTCTTCTATTTTTGCCTTTCAAACCCGAAAGCCAGTCAATAAAGTTTCTCTGGGACAGGAGGGAACACGACAGAACCTATTTTAAGTTCAGTGTACCTCAGGTAGTCCACTAAAATGTGTTCTTGAGTACTTTGGTGCATCAAGCAGCTTGTTCTGTTTAATGGCGTAGGTGGTTTTTTATCTGAGCTTGACAGGAGCAGATTCTAAGTCCTGAAGATGGTTAAAAGCCTATGTAGAGGTTGATAGTGATCTTTCTATTAAGTGTTCTCTAGTCAAAGAATTAACTTTTCCAACTTCATTTTCAAAGAATAATGTCTATTTCTATGTTCTTTTACCTATGGTCACACATTAGTAACCCTTGGAAGCTGCCAGTAAAACAGGGCTACACCTTTTTAATTATAGTTTAGGGATACAATTTTTTATACTTTCCTGGATCTGTCTTGGGACAGGACTGATTCAAGCTCCAGCAGATCCATAGGAAGTTACAGGATATCATATTTTCTCCCATTGACCCCTTTATTTTTCCCTGGTCTGATTTCTTATCTGTCTGAAACTTGCCATGACACAAAAAAGCCTCTAACCCCACTCTTATTTTGACTGGGGGAGAGGTAGTGAGGGGGTGATGGGAATGGGGGACAGGACCAGGCCATTCCATCTGCTGGGGAGGGAACTTGCTGGGAGCGACTACAGGACTATTGGTTAACAAATAAATTTGACTTCAAAATACTGAAAAACTGAAAAAAAATCCTAAAACAGCATGCTTCCAGTAGGTCTACTATTCAGCAATACAAGGTCAAGGAATTTCCTACATGCTTGGCCAGTTTAACAACTGCATCTGAAGTGAGTCCAGCTGCAATTTAAATTTCTGTCTCTGCACAGTGACAACTAACTTTATATTGCCTTTAGAGCTAGGGCATTGCTTGGCCACAGCAGACCATGTCCTGTGTGTATTTGAGACTGTTCTCTAAACTGTGTTTGTGAATACATTATCCTGCCTCTATACAGTGGAGCAGAAAAAGGATTTGTATAGAAACATTCAAATGCAATTCAATGCAATTCAGCTAAAGGAACTCATACAGAACTGCCAGAGTGATTCATTTTTCTGTCAATCAATGAAAATTCTAGTGGGTTATTAGGGATTTTGCCTCAAAATTATTTTGCTTTCATATTGTGATTATTGCACTTACCTCTAATGAAGTGAGAGACTGAAGACCTAAAAAATACTACATATTACATGATCTCTTTGAAAAGTATGAAAATTTAGATGATATTTTTATTTCTGTTAGGTCTTTGGTGAACAGCACTGATAAGATGAATGTGTTAAACTACTGTCCCACGTTAATTTTCTTTGGTTGTAAAATTGCTGTTTTATTTGTTTCTGTATTGTGGGGATATAGACAGGAAAGCTTCACATAACTTTTAAGTGTCTCTCTGTTGCTCTGAAAAACATGGGGAAGTGTTCATTTTATTTGTTCCCCTCAAAGTGGAGGACAAGCAATAGCATTGGAAATATGTACTCTGAGGAGCATCAAATTAAGCTTTTACTTGTGAACCAAATAAATGGAAACATATCAAGACTTAAAATTAATTTAGTGATTAAAAAATAATAAGGCTTTTGGAAATACTGTTACACAGACAAATTAACATGTTTGTTTTTACTTTGTAACTGTAGTACATTTACTCCTAAAATGCAAGGCAGACGGATGGGGACTTCAGGGAGAATCACAAAGAGCACAAGTGTGAGTGGAGAGATGTACAAGCTGGAGCACATTGACGGGAGCCAGTCGGACACGGCCGTTGGCATGGTTGGAACAGGTGGGAAGAAAAGGCGCTCCAGCTTTAGTGCCAAAGTGGTTGCCATAGTGTCTCGAAGGAGCAGAAGCACATCTCAACTTAGTCAAACAGGTGAGTGAGGCACACAGTCTTGGAAACAGGACTCTCACCAAACGTGGTTTACCATAATTTCATCTGTGGCATCTGCGTTACATGTATATGCATATAGACTCCTCAAGAGATATTTTCCAGCTGTAAATAAACTCCTGATATATTAATTTTCTTTGATTATTTAACATCTGCAAGAAACAATATACAAATGTCTTTTAGAATACGTGCTGTAGTTACTTTCTGTTGTGGTCAATGAAAACTGTTGTCTCTTAGAAGCCTTGTTTATAGGTAGGCTAGGAAATGCAAAGAGACACATGTTGGTATCAGCAGTGGATAATGGTTTGCTAAGACCAGCTTTTTATCTGTAGGAAATTTCTTTTAGCAGAAGAGTTGAGTGTGAATGTGGGAACTGAAATCTGAGCAAATGAATGGCAGTTATGCAACTTGAATCAGAGGTTGTACCTGTAGTGGCATAAAATACTTTTTTAAAAATTATTTTTGTTTTTTAAGTTGAGAGTTAATCCAATACTTTATTTTTTTGTAAGTAATACTGGCAAGTTGGGGTCAGTGATTTCAGATAAATTAGATGACAACATGATGCTTCATTAGGAGCATAAGCCTTCCAACTCTTTATTGTTACTCCAGAAATCTTAAAAGCTTCATATCAGCATAGCCTCCAGGAACAAAAGCCCATACAGAAAGATAAAAAAGGGAAGAAGAATGTTTTAAAGTCCCTGTCCTGCTCCTGAACCCCAGTGAAGACTTCTGCTTTTGTCTTCATTGGGAGCAGGACCTGACCCTAAGGGTCCTTTCTTACTAAGAGAAGGAAAACAAAGAGGAAAAGCTTCAGCCTAGCATGCAATGCACTCATATTTCAGCATTCCTCTCACATAATCAGGTATCTAAAATAAGGTAAGTAACAATATTGTTTATATATATCATCAAATATTTCCCCCCTTTCCCCTGGTTTTCTTTGATTGCCAGATGAGCAGGAGAATTGATCCTTTCACAAGGAAAGCTTGGTCAGTTATAACAAGAAGATTGTTATACACTACTCTAAGATCTCTAAGCTCTCTACACTACTCATGAATTTTAAGTCAGTATATAATCATGCAGTTCAACCAAATGATAAATGAAACTGAAGCCCAGAACTGTAATTAATATTGTGTTGTTCAAGAATGCACGGTGACTATGTATGAGACTGGAATATAGATAGTTGTACACAGTAAGATGCTATTTTAGATGTAGCAGAATCAATGGTGTGCTCTGTAAGTAATAAAAAGTGGTGTTGTCATGTAGAAAGGATTTCTGATATTTTAATCCACTTAAAATCTGAGCTGTGACTTCCAAGCACTTCTCAGTATCTTCTATTTAAAGCTCATATTTTCCTAATCTTCGTAGAAAGGTACTATAGCTCTCCAAGTTTTGCTTGATGTAAATTTCAAAACAATAGGAATTTTGCAAGGAATGGAACTTCTAAAGTTTTCCTGAAACTCAAAGAGCAAATCAAATATGAAAAACATGATTATGTATTATTCATGATTGTAAACCAGTTCAGAGTCATCTTTACCTTGTCTTGTTTTGACTCAGGCGAAGAGTATTATCTATGGCATAATCAGAGCAAATAAAAATGTGTCATTTTTTGTCAGTCACTAATTTTGAGTTTTGTCAAAAATCAGTGAATTAAATGAATGCATTTTTTAGAACAATATGCACATCGGACTTGATAGATTTTCCAAATGACATTGTTAGAGGCTAAGTGCTCATGTTCCAAATCAGGGACCCCCTTCCCTTCCTTCCTATATTATACAAGATGAGAGGAGAAACATAAAAATGTCTATTTCATTTTAATGTGCTGTACAACTTACTAATGTCTCCACTGTTGAGAATTATAGAAAATTTCTGTTATGACAACATAATGTATACTGGGTACTTCTTTAAAATTTATTATGTGAAAACTATTTCTCAGAGTCAAGGTCCAAAGTTTTAGAACTGATGTGAAAATTTATGGGCCTCCAAAAGTGGTATCAAGTAGGAACTTTTGGGACAGATTTTCAGGAACTGGAGGTGTGCTGTTGATGCCGTATATGTATTTTAAAGGGAGTATAAAAATATAGAAGTAGATGTGTAGCCTCCATAGGTTGTTCAGGTTTTATTTCTATGACTTGCATGATTATAAGCAAGGGAAGCATGACAAAGATAGTTATTTGTTTCTGAAAACTCAAACTAGAAGATCAGAAATAAAAAAGGCAGATTTTTTTGAAAAGCGTAAGTTCTATATTCTTATGGATTGAGTAGATCTGAAATTCTAGTTTACTGCTGTCTTCAAAGCCAATAAATTTATTACCATCTAACTTTTTTCACGTGAAGAAATGGTCCAAAAGGGCTGCATTTGACTTATTGTAGATAATTCTTCCTTTTAACATAATGCATGGGCTTGATGTTATATAAAAATAGAAGTGGTGTGTATGGAACTGCTGCAAGGTAGCTATTATTGATAGAATTTTATTTTCTATTCAGCTGAAAAAGAAGTGTGTGTGTGTGAGCCTGTGCATACATGTTTGTGTCTACACATACACCCATGGATTTCTTTGCACATATGGAGCAGATCCTTGCATATTGAAATTAGAAGGACCAGTAATCATCATTTTACACACCCTGTTCCATGCTGTTGGAAAATATTTATTCAGAATATGTGCCTTATAGATGGTCAGTGAAAGAGTTGGTTTCTATTTTTATGTAAATCTGCAATGAAATTATGTATTTTTGATGCACCTTCCTTTTATGTTTAAGATTTCTTAATATTTGTAGTGACTGTTCTGTGAAATCCCTACTTACTATGTATTTGTTCATTGCGCCCACAAATTGGATAGATTGGACAGTTCACCAGAAAAAGCTTTTAATCTTCTGATAATATTCCTAATGAAAATCCAGCTCTTCTTATGTTATCACAGTTACAAAGAAGAAAAGGAAAAGGGAAGAAAAAAGAAGCAAAATTCCCAAAATGACCACAGGAAATTGAAAATAGCTCCAGGCATACATGACCATTTTAGCTGTAATCCAACTTTTCTAGCTTTCTTAGTCAGCCTTATTTTGGTAAATAAATATAGACATATAAACAGAATAAATATGTAACTGCCAATTTTCTGAATACAGCAAACTAAACTTTAAATCACAGGAAAATTATAGGAAACTAGTTTAGAATAAAAAAATCATCATCAGTTGTCTTGATTTTGTGTTACAACATTATTCCCTTCTACAGAAAATCTTACCTTGTAGTTTCCGTATCAACTGAGGCCAGTATTGATAATACCACATTGTGATTTGGGGTTCTAGATTTGTTTTGAATGAGATTAAAACTTCTGTAATAGGAGAGAAGAATTTTATCAAAGAATTTGTACCATATATAGAGACATAATAATGCATTTAGAAGTGGATAGAGGCAATGGGGAGGTGGGTATCATCAGTAAAATGAGTTCTGGAGAGAAGGAAAACCTTATTCTCAGATAAAAAGAAGTATTCCTATCCCTGGATCCCTCTCAATTCTCCTGGTACATGCAGACATGTGCCTTAAGAAAGCAAAAGAATTCCTCCCTTTTGCTTTCTCCCCCCTGGTCAGAAGATAGTGCTTCAGAAAGACCATCTTTCAGAAAGATCATCTTTCTTCTTTGTAGAAACACACTTTTCTTCTCTTTGAGTGCCAACAGTGCCTTGCAACTATTTTGACACAGATGAGAGTGGAAGAGATGCAGAGAAGGAGAGCTAAGTAGCTTAGAAGAATGGGCAGCATTTCTAGTTTGACATTACACTGATACCAGGTCAATTTTCTAAATGAACATCCCTTGCCATGTTAATGGTGTGAACCACAATGAGATTTTTCTGTATAAGAACCAAAGTTACTAGCTTTCCATCTTCTGTTGGTGAAGTTCAACATCAACAACCTGAAATGAAGCCATAGCATTAATGTTTCAAAGACAGATTACATACCATGGAGCAGAGCTGAAATCAAGTGTTGTCACAAGGTGAAAACAGAATGAAGAAAAATTCTTTTCACTTATCCTTGTCTCTGAAGTGGATACTTGGAGGGAATCGAAGTGTTTGTCTGCTTCCCTCAGGAAGTAACTTGCTACCTGAGCAAAAACACTATCTTAGAACATATTTCCCTATATAAAAACTAGAATTTCCTGCTAAAGTATATTTTCTGCCATTTTCTTTAATTTATCCTATAAAGAAATGGGCTTCTGTATTCTTTTGAATTAAGCTCCAAATTCCCAATTTCAGATAAGATAGTCTCATCTAAGTGAGGAAATTGTCACTGAGCAGTAAAGTTCTGATAGTTGTACATTCCACAGTATATCTGTGCTCTTTTTTTGAGCTCTCTGCAGCTTAAAGAGCTCTTCCTCATCCAGTTGATTGCCCCACATTTCACCTTCCAAGACGGGTCTCAAGGTGGCTTTCTCTCATGGTTGCTAAGTTAAGATAAGTTGGTTAAGTAAAGATTCAGAAAATAAAACCTCATCCATTACTCTGTTGATGGAGACTATGATGGTTCACTGGAGGTACTTAGTGACTGTTAACAAGCACACCTATGTTGTGCAAAAAAAACCTTGCTTGGGGAACATGGAAATTTAAGCAAAGCAATGCTTAAATTGAGCCTTCCAGGCTCAGAGTACCTAATTTCAGAGTAGACACTGCCATTAAAAAAAAACACAAAACAAAACCCAAACAAATAAACCAACAAAACAATCAAAAACCAAAACCACACATTCCCACCCCCACCCCCCAATCTGTTGATCTGTTCTTAATTTTCTCAGTCTTTTTTTGTTTGGAAATGCTGGCAGAATTATTTTTCTGTCCATCCTTGTAGTAATTTTATGGTATAATGAGAGATTTTCTACTGATCTAGATGATATGGACAGAAAAAGCAGATAATAAATGAGAAATAAAATATGCTGGAGAGCAAAGGCCTTTGGCATAAGGATGGTTTGTTTGTTGTCTTTCTTGAGAGCACCATTGCTTCTTTGCATAATTCTGTTTCTTTTTTACAAGGGTTTGTGGCAACCTTTTCATGCAGTGGTCAGGCTTTTTTCCTCCTGACATTTCATATTGATTGATTGCTTGATTGATTGAATGACAAGGATGCATTTCTAACCATGAGTCTTTTACCTCATAAACATGACTATTTTTTTATTACTGTAGTGAAAGAAATTGTGCTTATTTGATAAGAAATGAGTGCTAGACAAAAGTTTAAAATACTTTATGTAGAATTCAATAAATCATCTATTATTATTAGACTGGATAGAAAGCATGGGTATCAGTAAGGAATACTGGATGTCAGGAAGAAACTGGCAAGGAGGGAGGCATCAATTGGGTTTATTACAACAAGCCAGAGAATGTCTGTTGGTTGAATTTTAAGACAAAACCCACAGGCACATTTTGTTGATATTTTATTGAGAGCTAGTGTTTATGCTGCTAGAATATGATGATGAAAGTGATTTAGAAAGTATGTCAGTTCCTGGTAATCTAGGGGAAGGACTCTTGGGGGTGGCTCTGTGCTGGACCATGAGTTAGACTCGATGATCCTTGTCGGTCCCTTCCAACTCAGCTTATTCTGAACATTCTGGGATTCAGTGAGAGATGAACTTGAGGGTAGAGTAGTTTTTCTGAGTAGCAATCACTGAATCACAGAATGTTCACAGAATGAGCTGAGTGAAAAGCTGTGACAATTCAGATTGCAAGTTCATTCCTTTCAGAAAGAGTAATGAAAATTTTGAGATGAAAAAAAAATGCAGAAGAGTTCTTGAATCTGAAGGACAGCACTATCAGAAACTGCTATAGTAACAAATAGGTATAAATTGGTTAGAAATAACTTTTATATTGGTACCAAAATTACAATGAAGTTTCTAACAGAAGAGAGAGAGAAGTATCTTAAACCTCTCAGAGCATTTAGCACAATAGGGAAAGAGCCTTTTTTTCTTGTTGTTTGTTTCTTATCTAGCATAATACCCTTTTGCTGTTTTCACAGAATCTCTTTTCTGATATTACCTTTTTGTATTGCCATCTCTTGTTCATCCAAGGGGAATGCTGCAAGATAGCAGATTTTCTAATGGCAGATTCAGAAAATTAGCTTGGAATTCAGAATTAACATGAGAATTAACATCTTACAGCTTTAGTGTTACCTCACAGGGTTAACCTGCTCTACTGTAATTCACATGTTGTTCTCTGTTTTCTCAGAGGAGCATTTCCAAGTATCTGCTTGTGTTGGGCATTGATCTCTGCAAGAATGCTTCATATTTACACATGAGCTTCCTTACCTACGGCTATCTCTGTTTCGTTATCTTAAGTCTGTGGGGTTTCAAATTCTTTTTCTTAACTTTAGACTGTGTGTACTTGAAAAGTAAATTTGAGCAGCCTAGCAGAAGTGTGGTGGTCGGTCCTGCAGCTCCCTCATTAGCCTTGCTTGTCTGTTCAGTATTATCTCTGTGACAGTCTTCCCTGTCTGGGTTGGTTTTCTTGCCAGAGCAGCCCCTTAGAGCTTGCTCTGCATAGTTGTGATGATCTATGAGGATAATGGCTCTGTTGCAGAAAAAGAAGATTTTAGACAGTTCTAAATAGACATTTAGAAGGATTTATCTTTTCAGCCAATCTTAAAAAAAAAAAGCCTTTAGTGAGCAGCAGGGATGGTCATGGTGCCTTAGGGATGGTGACAGGATCTGGGCTCTGCACCTGACACCCAAGAGGGAAGAGCAACCCTGGTCCCAGAAAAATCCTGAGCTGCTCCTGCACCCAAATATTTCTGCAGCAAGGGAGCAAGGGATGGGGAAGAAGAGAAGGGTAATGAGCAAACAGATGAAGAATAATTGAAAAAAAAGAAAAATACCTGATTATTTTCATAAGAGGAACTCTTTTTTTATAGTAATGATACTCAATTCTTTGAAGCTCTTGAGTGAATGTAAGCATGTTCTCTTTTATTTACTGTTGCAGTCTTGCTGAGGAATTCACTACCCTTAATAGAAACACAGTTCAGTTCCAGTTACTCATCTTCCAAAAGATTTCCTAATAAGGGCTAGTATTTTCAAAGTCCCACTGCTCTGTTTAATTAGTGCTACATGTGGTTCTTTTCCTTGTTCCTAAACTACAAATTGTGACTTTTTCTCCTGTTATGCGGTTGCCTGACTTGTACTCCAAAGTATTGCTCTGCTTTTGTATTTGCAACTTCTCCCTAGATTTTTAAATACAGATATAACTGCAGCAATAACTGTTCTTAGGGCTATTTCCAATATGTTAGTAGCACGGGGTTTAGGAAAATTTATAGCTTTCCAAAAGTATAATCTTTATTATGCCTAAACTATGTCATGCATGTCTTGTATAATTTCAAAATATGCCAAATGTATTTAATAAGTGTAGCTTCACTGCTATGTTTACATTGTATTTTCTTATGAAAGGCCTTAGAAAAAGGCCTACTAAGAGTTCTGGCTATATTTAACTAAGCTCTGTTTAAAGAAGATTTTTATTTGCTTTCTTATCTGATTCACACTATGTTCACAAGCTTTACTTTGTGCAAGTATAAACACAGAGTTGAAATGTTACCAAAATTATGACAGAAAAAGGAAATAGAGTGGTGCCAAAGGACTACCAAGAGGGGGGAAAATTGTACTACCTTCACATTAAAAATTTTTGTGTAAGTGCCTCTCTTTAAGAGAATGTCAGTCTAAAACTTGTATTTTATTACTTTTCATATGCTTCTTGCCTGATTAGATCCACAGATTGTGTTCTGGAACTTGCAGAGTTTGAGAGTACTTGTAGTCATTCAGAGGAAAATGCTCTTCCTCTGTGGCACAGGAATTCACTCCTTTCTCATGGAAGAATAAAGCCCTCTGTTCAGAGTCAGATGACTGAGCTTAATTTTGATAGACCTTTTTTTTTCTTTTACCTTTCAGAAGCAGTCCTTTTCTTATCTAACATAAACCTTGATTCTTTTTTTTTAAATTTAGATAGCCTGTTCAACACAGTACAGATACAGGCATCACAGCTCTAAATCCAGTAGGGCCAAGAAATTATGTAGTTTGGTAAATTTTAGAAAATAAAACTGACTTTGTAAAAAATCTTGAAGGTTTTTTGGTTTGGGGTTGGTTTTTTGGCTTTTTTTTGTTGTTGTTTGTATGTTTTTTGGGGGGGAGTTGTGGTTTTTTGTGAGAGTTCTTTTTGTTTCATTAATAGAATATTTTAAAAGATCATACTTTTGATCATAAGATATTGGTAGGCTGAGTTTAAAAAAAATGTTCATTTAGTGAATCCAAAGAAGCATAAGATTTAGAGACATTATTTTTATCTTATTAGGATTTTTACATGTGAATGGGCAGATAAGCTTTGAGAGTTTTTTCAGTAAAATTTTTGGCTAGGAATAGAACTATTAGCAACAGAATCCAAATAAAAAGCAATAAACCTAACCTAGGACAAAAAACTGTTGTTTATGAGAGGTTTTCAAGGAAAATAATAATGATGATGCTGATGATAATAATAATAATAAAGCTTGCTGCTTTTACTGCAGCTGTGTTAGTGTATTTATTAAAAAAGCTCTATACATATATAAGTCTGCAATACAGCTAATGGCCCTTAGATACTCCAAATTCTGTATCATAAGTAATGAAATATGCAGAACTCAGTAAAGTTATGGAAAAATATTAATATAAATGTTTAAAAATTATAAATCTTTTTCAAGTCATTAAGGTAGTTGAAAAATTATTTCTAATCTAAAAGTTTATGATTTGATCTTGAAAGGACAAAATTTAGCTTGAGTATTACCTAAAATATCAATAAATACAAATGACAGTTTTAAATAAAATGCTAGCAGTGTCAGAGCAGGTATCAGTTCACAAAACATTTCAGTGCTGCAGAATCTTTTTCTTTTCTTTAAAACCTTTCAGATGAAAACTTTCTCCCAGATTTGCAGAGCCCTCTTGATACATAGACTCTACAGCAAGAGCTTTGCATATGGATAGGAAAGAGTGTGAGCACACTTGAGGCACATTCCTAAAAGCATTTTTCCAGTACTTTTCAGATATCAGGAAGGGAGGTTGGGTTCAGCTGGCTGAGATCCAGGTAACAGCAGCATTGCAGGACACGAGTGGACAGAGATAAACAAGGACAGGCACTGGCCTTGGACCCACAGGCATCAGTCAGGCAGTGTTTCTGCCCCCAGGGTTATTGGCCAGTCCAATGCTGACTTTGTTTCCAAGAAGAGAAGGAGCAGCAGTTTAATGTAAACTGTGTGACAAAGGAATTAAATCTCTGATTGTATAACTTTTATTACCCAGAGTACTCTTCGTACTTCAGATGGCATATAAATTAAATTAGCATAAGTAATAACCACTTTGGCAAGTCTTAATATAGAACAAAGATAGAAGAGATGAAAACAAGCACCTCATATTGCTTGCTAGTCCAAACTTGCTTCCTAACAACCAGTCTGACACACAAAGAGAAGGGAAAAGGGGAATTGAGGTACCCAATTCATTTCTTCTTCTTCAGTACAAAGCTTGGCTCTTCAGTGGCATGTGCTTGCACTGCATGCATAAACGTGGCTGATGAGCAGTGGCTTTTGTCCCCTGGAAATGTCTGCTCCTTGTGCTTGGGAATGGCTCTCACCAAAACATACCAGAAGTGATTGCTTTCTCAGCAAATCAGTCAGAATCTAGTGAGAATTTTACAGTTCATGTTTGAATATATCCTTTTTTTTCTACCCTGTCATTTACTTTGTACATGTACCGGAGTTTAAAGTATTAAAATTAAATTTTGAGTGATTTTTGACCACTCCGTTTTAGCCAGGTTATTGCATGTTAAATTTTCTTCAAATTGCCAAGAAAAGACAAAGGAAAAAAACAATCCCAGGAAGTCAGAGATGATGGGATTTTGACAACTGGCATATTGTCAAAGTACAAATATTTTTTTTTATCAACTGTGGCATATTTTTACCATTTTCATTAGGCTTTTGAATTTTCTGCCAGCTTTTCTTTATTTTGATAAGCAGTTTTTAGAAGTGATTTCCATATAACTTCCAAAAGGGGTCCAATAGTGCAAAGTGATGTTTGTTTATATCTGTATTGATTTCTCTGGTGGTGCTAGGTGCTAAGTATGTCTGTTATTTGGTATAACTTACTCTGAGTACAGCATAAAAATACTGTGCAATGCTGAAGTTGAATTGCTCTTTACTTTTGAGGTACAGTTTCTCAGACCTCAGTATGTGTGGCCTCTGTGTATCCTCAGGTCTGTCTCAGCTTGCTTGAATTTGCTGAAATTGGACAATTTGTTTAGATTTTCAGACTGAAGTCTAAAAATATTTAACTGCAGTGCCATAGAATTAAGACAATAAAAACGCTTAAAGATTAAACTACAGTATTTGTTCAATGAACTGTTGTGGTTTATATCCTCAAAGTTACCTTGAGAATTGCTTTGAAATTACTTAATATTTATAGACATACTTGGTGCTCACAGACAGACACACGCATGTAGTTTACTTCTTTTACCCATACAGCCATTTTTCATATTGCAAAAATTCAGTTTCTGGTGTCTAATCACTTCAAAAGATACACTTTACCAGGAATCTTAGAAATGACATGTTTTAATTCTCAAAAGTTCTAGATGTCTGGCCATCCTAAAGAAATTCTCTGTGTGATGGAAGCTTGGCTCTGCTTCAGGTCGGGCCCGGTCAGTGCTAAGCCCAGAGGAGGCAGTTGTCTTTCTGCTTTAATTCTGTGATCTGTGAAGCAGAGGAGTTTCATGGTTAGATAAGATAGGGTGGGTGCCCAAAACAGTTCCTGCCTTTGAAGCTTGGGTTAACTGGGTACCTTTGATTTTATGTGGTGCTTGGAAAGTATCACTGTGAAACACTACCAAAGTCTGGGGGGCTGGTGGTGGTGGTGTGTTAATAGTGGATTTTGTGTCTTTGGGAAAAGAATCAGTGTCTTGGGAATACATTTATTTGTGATGACATCTCAAATTCAGAACAGAACTTGTCAGATTGACAAGTTATCTTAACACAGGTGCGTGCAAATGGATTTCCTGTTTACAGAGCATGTTAAAATATCCAAAAGCTCTCCCCGGCAGGAATATCAGGGTTGCTGTTTTCATTATTTTTGCTTTCACATGGCTCTTGGTGGCTTTATTTATAGTTCTACCATTTGATTAGATACGATGGTGTAAAGTGTTCTCTCTCAGAGCATAGCCAGACTTAAACACTGAATTAATTAGGGATAGATGTGACCTAGGATTTATGCGTAAAAGTAGATAAGTTTGACCCATTACTCTGTCTTTAAAAGTTATTCTATTAATGATCTTCTGTCTGAACTGCTCTTTTCTAGAGTTCATGGTCAGGGCAGGGTGAGGAGATTTCTTTGACAAGGCTTATCTGCTTTCTTCAGTCTGGACTCCAAACATTAACTGGGAAAGATGTTCAAGGGGCATAGGAAAAAACCTCCAGGTTTTATACTGGTAGGGTTGATTTGCTTTTTGCATAATTAAAGTTGTCCATTGAAGTAGTATTTATTGCTGGAAAAGAAATAATTCACCAGGAAAACATTTTGAGGGAATCAGTTGTCTTTAACTTAAGAGGCATACCATGTTAGGGACCAGGTTCTTCTGCCTAGCTAGAGATACTCCACTGCACTGTGAAGGGATCACTTCAGAAAGGTCTCACACAGGATCCAATCTAGTAACCAAACCCTGTCTCCAGAGTCTCAGTAATGGTCCTTGTGAGGCACAAGCTCCCCAAGAGCTGGTTTTGGAAGAACTGAGTTGCATTTGTGTTGTGCTTACTTTTCCTCAGATGTTGAAAAACTCACAGCTCTGGGTACATATCACAGCAAGAGAGCTATCATGTGTTGGCACATCTCTAGCAAGTGTTGGAACATGCAACTTAATATATTTATGCAGGGATTATAGTCACTGATCAGGAATTAGCTCATAGGAGTTGAACCTTTGTCATTGACTGGGGAATCCAGGAGAAAAAGTTACTGAGAAGATGGTGGAGAAAATGTGATGAGTTTGAGTAGCAGTTTACAGTTTTCTTTGACAGCGTTTACATAGTTGCAAATACAGTTGGATTTATTCTTGCACAAGTATTTTTATGCCCCATGGCTGCATATAGGCCTTTACCCTATCCTCTGCTTCATGGAGATAGCTATGTTTATAGCCAACTTGGGAACAATGTCAAGAAATTTGATGAGATCCCCTTTTGGCCAAGGTGCACACTCTCCCAGTCTGCCTCACAATAGTTTCTGGTCCAAAGTTTGCCCTTGGCCAAAATCCCAGGAGAGTGACTTTTCCCAATAATCACCTTTAGATTGTAGCAGGCTACCACAATGCCATTTAAAGTTTTGTGATTTGGGCCAGGGGACACTCTGTAAAGGGCAAAAAGCTCCTCTCCAGTCCTAGTCTTTGTGGTCCAGAGACAATTTTTACTGTGCAAATGCTGCTGACTGAATATTTGACAAAATGTATTGTTTAATTTTAAAAATAATTTTTTAATTTAAAAAAATAAAAAACCCAAGGTTGCATCTAGAAAGACTTGAGCACAAATCTTCCAGCCAGTAATTCCCACTGCTTAGCTCTTCAAGGAATCCCATGAGTCCATCTCTCTCAGATTGTGTTTTTCTGAATAGACCTACATGGTACTGCTGTACTTCAGGAGCTGGAGAGGGACTATGGGATATAGAACATGAACCCTGACCTTGACAACTAGAAAGGCACCATGTTTCAAAGAAGTGGGCCAAGGACTGCAATCAGAAAGGGTGGGAGTAGTCCAAACAAGTATAGGTGTCCACAACGTTGCTGTCAGTTCATCACTTCAGGCTTGCTTTCTAGGCAGCAGAAAGAAATGTTCACTTCCACGCATGGCTTAACCATCCTCAAGTAAATGTCTGAAATAGTAAAAGCTAAGTGCCCCCTAAAATGTCTGGTTTTCTGTGTATGTTCTAAAAGGAGTCTGACATGACTAGCTCCAGTGCAACATCTATAAACACTTGAAATTTAGTGAGCTGAGTCTTACTTGGCCTGTGCCCAGCCCCCTTTATTTCTGCTCCCAGCCCTTTCCTTGGTCCCCCTCAGAAACAAGGGCTTTCAGCTGACTCAGTCCTTCATGTCCTGTAGCTGAATCCTGCACGGTTTCCTGTTCCCTGTCTTGCATGGAGGAGAGCACAGGGCAGAGTTGCTTGAATAGAGGAGGTCTTACTTAAAAAATAACCACCTCTGGGCCACACAAAATAGCCACATGCTTGTTCTTGCTGCTCTACATGCAGTAAGCAAACTCTGTCAGAGCACCAGGCTTGAACCTGATGGTTGGTAGCTGAGTGATAGCTAAGTTCAAATTACAAATGCAGGAGTGCCATTGGCACAATTTTCCATAGGTACAACTTTCGTAAGATTTCTGATTCTATTTTTATAGATTTTGCTGAGATGCTATAATGCTCTACCTCATAAGTGGTTTCTCTCATTTGCTCTGCTGATTGCTCAGCACCCATAAGATGTAAAGTCAGCTTTCTAAGATTCTGTGTGAATGCTAGACTCTGTGTGAATGCTAATCAAGAGGCACAGTTGTGTGTGTGTCTGTGTCATATTTTTGTATTGTTTGCACAAAAGGAACCATTAATATGTTTATGTTAAAGAAGGTGAGGTTGTCAGCCTCAGAAGTAGTGCCATGAAAAATCTTTTAGAAGCCCATTGGTTAATTGTTTTAAATGTAATCAAATGTCTGGTGATCTCCTTAAATATCCTACCTCTTTTGATGAGCAAATGTCATCATTAAAACTAATACTATGTAATTGCTATGAATCTTTCCAGTCAAAACAAAAACTGAATAGATGGAAATGTGTAGATGGAAATGACACAGTGAATTGTAAATTTCTTGTAACTTGAATTAGTTGTGCTCTCAGCACAACTGTCATGATCCAAGCCTTTCATACATTGTCATCAGTCAAGTAGAATATGTAATAACAGCACCTGTGATACAATGTTTATGATGAAAGTATAAGTACTTAAATAATTTTTTTTTGTGCACCATTAATAAATTACTTTTTTATAGGATATGGAACTGCCAGTTTTTGCATGCTGGAATATAATAATGCTTTTAGTCTTGAAAGGGCAACTGGGGAGCACAGCAAGCTGAAATGTGCTGTCACTCTCCCAGTGCTGCCCTGTGCCTGGTGCTGGTCCACTGAGCAGTAAATATGTTCTCTTAGTCTTACCTGGAGGTTGTGTGCCAATGTTTTTGTCAATACTATGCTTTCTTAGTATTGTTTGAATGCTACTTTTTGCTTATAGTTGCAAATAGTCTGTTGCTAGAAGAGCAACCAATATTTGGACAGCATGAAGTTTAGTTGAGTTAAAAGGGAGGAAGAGAAACAGGAAGGCAAATCAAATGTCCAGCTGGATCAGTTGTTGATCCCATTAGGGAGGCTGAATGATGACAGAGGAGACTGAGAGGGAATCTCATCACTGCATATGAATATCTCAAAGATGGGTATCAAGCAAGGAGTAACAGCCGTAAACTAAAACCTAAGGAGGCCCACCTCAGCATGAGGAAGGACTTGTTTACATTGCGTGTGGCAGAGCACTGGCACAGGCTGCCCAGGGAAGTTGTGGAGTCTCCCTCTCTGGAAGCATTCAAAACCCACCTGGAGGTGTTTCTGTGTAACGTGCTCTAGGTGACCTTGCCATGGCAGGGGGCTTGGTCTGGATGATCTCCAAAGGTACCTTCCAACCCTGGCCATTCTGTGATTCTGTGATATCAATTTAGGGTGACAGATGTGACATCTCCTGACTTTCTTCTCATGTTTTAGTCTTTATCTATGTTCATATGGTGCCCATGACTACAATGTCAGTACTTATGACAGAAGCCATGTGCCATAGAGAAGTAGGATCATCAGTTTTTGTTAAAAGAACTATGTATGAAATGAAGTTGCAAAACTGAGAAGTGAACATTGATGCTTTGCACTGTAACATTCTTTTTCCACTTAAAGAGCTTCCCACAGGCATGCCAGTCAACATGTTAGCTGCACAGGTAGTTTCTCTTTATGCATAAAAATGGTCTCCTTGTTGGTGGGATATGCTTATTTTTAAGAAATCGTCTTGAGAGTTTGATGCTTAAAAATCCCATTGATTTCAAGGCTTAAGAATTTAGCAGCCCAATAAGACTGTTCTGTAGAATAAATGGATGATCTTTTGCAGATATTTTCCTGTTGTTCAAAGTTTTCTATTCTCTTAGTGTTGTAGTAAGAGTATAGCAGTCATTTTGCAATCCCGACTGGAGCAAGAACTGCTATGGCTACTATTTAAATATGTACTGTTGGACTTTGTAGTGCAATTTGGTTTATGTGCTCTTAATTTATGTTCTGAATTTTATAGTTCATGTCAGACCTCTTTAGTAGTAGTGATGGTGGCTCTTTGTTCTTTGCATTGTTGGCAGCCATAGACCTTAAAGCTTTTTACAGAGGAACGGTAAGTGCCATTTTCCCCTTTTATTGAGGAGCAAACTTCAGGACTGCAAGATCTACTGAAAATCACACAGTCTGCAGAAGAGCCAAGACTTCCTAAAAAGCTCACAGCTTTAACTTCGAGATTAAAAGATATTTGTAATTGTTTGACAGTAACATGGTGTGCATGTATGTGTGTAACCAGTTGTATGTAATCTTTACACAGGGGTATTGCTTTAAGGAAAGAGTCTGTGGGACATTAAATTTCCATACTTCAAAACACATCTATATATCGCTTACATATTAAACATGTTTAATAATGTTTACAGTATAAACCAGAACAGTGTTAGCTTTCTTCAAATGGGGATCTGTGGCTGAAAGCAATATAATGTTTGATGACCAAACATGCTGAAGTAGGACTCAGCTCTGTGCTGCTGGGGTATAATGTGGGCCGGCTTCATTTCTTCATTTCTTGTGTTCTTCCAGTAAGAATGTTTCTGTTCGGGGGATTTTAATTAATTACTCTTTAGCGGTTACTTGCTTTAAGGGTAAATACCACAGATCACTCCCTGCTGTGTAAAGTTAGCTAAATGAGCAAGTAGCAGTACCTGGTTAGTTGATGTTTTTTAGTGATATTATAGAAGCTATGTTGACCACGAGCTGAGTCAGGACCTGACTGTAAGAAGATTCCTAAAGTCTTTTAAGCTGGGAACTCAGTTGAACTATGAAGAAATGCATAGGATATGTGAACAGCTCATTAATTAAATTAAAACAGATTCATCCATCACTGGGTTGCCTTGCAAATGTGCATGTTTATACTCACATCCTTTTGACTGTTCTTTTAGCTCATGTTTTGTACTTCAGAACATAGCATGGTGACATTTGTTATCCTTGGTGGTACACTGCTGAACTCTCTGTTACAAGATGTTTTCATTACAATTGCTAGGTTTTTTTACCAAAATAAGAATTATCACTGTCAAGATGATACTTACAAAATACCTGAAAATACTGTGGTTACCTGAATAGGAAGGTGGTATGATAAGAGATCACTTAAGTGTATACAAGATGTTCTTCTGCCCTTTGTAATTCTGAAGAAAAGCAGACCAGAATTTCACCATGATTCTGGGTTGGTGCTTTATTTATCATTGTGTTGTTGGGATGAATAGAACAGAACATAATATAAACTCACAGATTGAGAGTTGTATTAAAAACATAAGACTTTTTAATATAAATCATATCCTAGTAGCAAATATTTCAAAATTTTGGGCACCATTGTACTAGAACAGGAGTTTGTAAGCAAGTTAACTTTGGTTTCTAAAGTGTTTTATTTTCCTCACTGTTGAACCAAAAACCAAATAATGTCACATTACAAAGTATAGGAAGTTTCTTCAAATATGATGTATTAAGTATCCTCATGATGGTGAGGTCCAGTCCTGTGTATGCTTCATGGGGAATAGACCCATGGAGATCTACACATGATGAACTTGGACTTGGTGAAAATTCTGCATGTTTTTGTAAATATGTAAGACAAAAAAACTTCTTCTGGATGTAGGGGAAAATAAATACTTAACAACACCATGCACTTCAGATTTGCTCTAAATAACCCATGATTTTATATTTTGTTTGATATAGTCAGTGATTCTGTGTAGCCTAAAGCTCCTTTGAGGATGACAAAAAAAAATGTATAGAAAAGTTAAGGCCTTTGAAAAACTTTTGGTCTTCATTGGGCATCTTCCTCTTTCCCAACATGGCATTACACATAATGCAGTCTTCAGAGAAAGACTGCCCCTGGGCAAGAGTTAGAAAAATTGATTTGACTTAAAGATTTCAATGGAAATAAAACATAAATTATTCTAAGAATTTTTCTGACTATATATTGGAAGATCTTGACTTGAGAGAAATGCTTTCAATTTTCCACTAGAATATGTTCTTGTTAAAAATTGAATACATTTATTAGAAGCTGAGAAAAGAGGAGATATCACGAATAAAAATAATATTTTGAAGAGAGTATGCAATCAGGCATGTTGTATGAAAGGATTATTAAGTAAAAAAATTTTAGATTTGAGTCATTTTTCAGTTACATTGGCTCCTGTTACCACTGAAATGCAGATTAAAACTCATTTCAAAAGAAATTGGAGATTGTGTTCATTACATATCTTCAGTGCTATGTCACTAACAGATAGGGTAAATCTTGTTATTGCAGACTCTTTTTCAAAAATATTATTTTTCTAATAGCTGACATACTAGTTTTGATATTTTTCATAGCCTTAAGATGGTGTGTTTAATAACATATAATTATGGTGATATAAAGACTGGAAAATAGTTATTAAAATATCTATGTATGATATTTAAGTTTATTCAAACTCACTTTTACATTGTTCTTATTCTGGCAGTAGCTATTTCTTTTAATTTATCAAGGAGTTTCCCAAAATTTCTGGTTTATGATATTTGCATGCTCTTGATTTCATCTTTCATTGTGATTTTATTAGAAGTTAGCTACCAATTAGATAATTGTATTATGTCTTATCAGACCTTACTTAGTCAGGAAGATAGTAATTCCAGCTTTATATAAAAAAGCCAGGCTTTATGCACTTTTTATTATTCGTTGTTTTATCTCAAATCTTCTGTCACATTAGATTTGGTTGTACCCATGGAGTTTTAAAGTCTGACCTATTATAGAGGGTATAACAACAAAACAGCATGTTTCATTAAATAGTATTTCCTAATTATAAAGCAAGACTGTGCTCTGATCTTAGAGTTTACCTTATGTGATTTTGATTTATTGTGTACATAGGAATCTTTTATTTCTGTGCATATATTATGTTAAATACTTATTTTGAGAGCATCTTACTTGTGTGGAATTTGTCTTACTTTTCCCTGCTATTTAATTGGCCATTGCTATTTTTATACCAACCTGTACTGAACAGCAGCTACCCTCTCACACTTAAAACACACCCAAGAAGAACCACTCTCATTAATGACCACAATAATCCTAGGCAGCAAATAGAGGTTCATCTCTCGGTTCCAAGAAAAAACACTATCTGAAATAATTTGTGTAATAGAGATAATAAGAGATTAGTGCATCTGTTCCAAAGAGCCTGACCTTCAAACCATTAGCTCTGCAAGATTCAAGCACCATGGCGTAATCCTGCTAAGCAAGGCAAGTTTGTTTTACTTTTGTATTTTATGATCTTCATCCATGAGCTAATATATATGGAAATCCCTGGAAAGATGTAGTACTACTTGGCTTGAGTAATAGAGTCTAAAGTTTCTGTAAAAGGCAGGTTTCTGTTTAACCAATAGTAAGCCTAGAACCATGAAAATAAGGTTTGTTAATTATATTTTGATTTTGTGCTGTGTACTCAGGGGAGCCATCTTTTTCTCTGCTATCCAAAAGTATATTCAGAATTTGAAATCTGTGGTTCATACTGGCTGATTGATTATTGCAGATTTTCATGTTTGTTATTATGATGTGGATTTGAAAATTTCCCTTTGTACAGAGCTGTGCAATTTTCTGCTGTCCTTTCTCATTTTCTTTGGTGCCAATGCTGATGTGCAAGTTTTCTTTTCCAGTTTATCATTAAATGATTGTTATTTCTTCAGCTGTGATATGTTTCTTAGTGCTCTCTATATCAATACAGCAGGAAAATTTAATGCTCAGTCATAGCATCTGCTTTTGAGTAATACACAGGGAAGAAAATGGCCTGTTAAATAGTTCAGAAGTAGTGAAATTAGCATTGTATTGTGTTTTTGTTATTAGCATACATGTAACAACATTTCTGGATATTGTATTTGTTCAAGACAAGTGCCTTTGATTCTTAACTTACTGGTATTCGTGCACAGTTGCATTAAAATATGTCTTTCATATAATGTTCTCTTTTAGTTGGCACAGCAGTATGGAAGTGTTTTCACTTCAGAAATATCTAGAAGTTTGGGAGGGAATCAGGTTTTTTTCTGTAGAGATAGGCTGTATTAGCACCACTTTTTTTTCCCCCATCTCATTCTGCCTTGTATTTGAAAGGGTTTTAAAATTTTGTAAATGCTCAGTCTCTGCTTCTATTTATTGGCTGTAATTCAGATACTCTCAAATATTATTTTATTATATATATGGCTAATTCTCCCTTGTACTTATATTTCTCTTAGCTTTTTATCATGTTTGTAACATATTATTGATGTGACAAATCTATTATAAAACAATAAAAAATCTTGCTTTGTAGTAAAAATTTAGTGTCATTTACCAGGAAAATCACAGAAGAACTCTTTCTGTATTGGTGTGCTTTTTACCTCATGTCTGTTGACTGTTGTCTTATCTGCTTCTCCTCTGAGATAGGCAAGTGCTTCCTTGCTAAGCAAGGTTTGTAACCAAGAGAGGACAGCTGGGGAAAATGAGAAATGAGCAGCCATAGGGACTGCAAAAATAACCTGTAATTGTCTTTGATGGCAAAATGCAAGGTGTTACAGAAAATCCTGCTGTCTCACACTGCTCCCTACCTAGCCCAGAGATCAAAGCAATACTGATGACAGGTTTTTTGTGCTGGTGTCTGTCTGTGGCACAGCTGAACTTTTACATCTTGTCAGTAGTGTTTTCCTCAGAGCATGTTTGATAATGAACATACAAACCTTAGGATTTAATGGCAGACTTATGCCATAGCATTCATTTGGGAAGTTTGGCTGAACGATGTGTCTCTGAAGCAGGTCTTTGTGTGCAGTTGTCCACTTTCAATAATATAAACACAAAGGGAACAATTATATCTTAGAGTTATGCAGTGTTTATCTAGCACAGATCCGCTGCCCAAGGCGTAGATGCTTTTACCCACAGATGGCTGTAACTAATGCAAACCAGACTGAGAGTAATGCCACAAAATGGCATTGGAAATGGAAACATTAAGTGACTGTCTTGCTCACTACTTACCTGTCTTAACTATTACTGTGAATAAAAAGCTGTTTCAAAAGAAAAATTTTTGCACCAGGACCACTATTAACTGGATTTGAACTCTATTTGATCAAAAGAAAGAGCATCTCCTGAGTTTTTAGCCTCCTTCCTGGAAGTTATTACCTGGGCTTATCTCAGAGATAAGAGGTATTGTCTGTACGTCGTCACAACCTAGCTGGCTTGGAACTTTAGGTAGTTACACTTTAAAAGAAATTCAAAAGCAAAGTAAGCATGAGCACAGGTACTTTGGCTGAAAAAGAGCTTGGTTATAATTTACTATAGCTGAAACTTCAGTGGGATTACTGATGGTGGTAAAAGGGACAGCAGTGCAAACAAGGTTACAAAAACAACATGCAAAATTTTGTCTAAATTTGTAGAAAGTTTAAATAAAAGTTTATTTGAGGTGTGGTACTTTTGGAGGCTACCAAGAAAATTTACTTTGTAGAGAGTTTAATATTTCAGGATTCAGTGGTGGAAGAACAAGCCAAGTTTTTGGTCAGCCTTTGTGTTACACATCCAGAAGAGTAAGTCAAACAGTTTTAATCCTGGAAAGGGGGTTTGGCCCTACAAATAAGAAATACTTGGAATGATTTTTCCTGGGATTAGGAGAAGAAACATAAAGGAGGAAAGGCTGTGAGCCAAGGAGCTTTCTGAGAGGCTGTAGAGCCATGGAGCTTTCCCTCCGTGTGTTTTTTATTTCAACTTTAAACCTCTGTTGAGTTTCCCTAAGCAAGAATCTGTGTGAGAGGGAACTTCTGTGCACTTGACACAAGTGCAGTGCCTTGTGTAAAACTGCTCAAGGTGGCCGGCAGGGCCTGGAGCCTTTGCCAGGTGCAGGCTGAAGGCAGGTCTTGGGAGACTGACATGCACACATTAGTAGCTCCCAACATCAACATTTCATTCCTACCATGGTATTGTATTGAGATAAATCTCTCCATTTAATAATATTTTGGGTTTTTTTATTAATTTGGTTTTTTTATTTGATACACATCATGAGAAAATTACATACCATACAGCTATGTATTTTTCAAAAAGGTAATATCACTTTCTAAGCATAATTTCTAAAATTATCAAGAAGATAACTTCAACTATTGCACTAAATAGGAAATCTGTGCCTAAGCAATGAAAATACATGGACATTTCTGCATAGGAGTGACATGAGATATACTGCATTACTACCGGGGAGGATTTTGAGTTTGTCACCTCTACAGTATTTGGAATCTTAAATGTGTTATGTGTTACTTAAATCTGTTATGTGTTTACTACCTGAAATTAACAGTTTAATTTGTGTCATTTTTCTCCTTAATTATTTTATGATACTTGAAATAACCAGAACTTTACCATAACTCTTGAAGATCTACAGAACTGTATTGTGCACATTTTAATTTTTTTCCTCATTATAATTCTGTTTGAAGCAGTTCTCTTATTTTGGCTTGACAAATGCTGGGTAATTTCCTTTCTCCATTCTGGCTCTAATCACCCTGAGAAGGCACATTGATCCCTACAATTTCAAATGCCAATTGATAAAGATGTGTTAAATTAATTGATTCTCAACCAGTTGCAAAATGAAAGTATAATACATTTTCAGAAGAGGGTATAAGAGAAACGGAAAAACTTGACATAGAAACAAATATTCCAAAGTCTGTTTCCTCAGGAAGTCTAAGAGGAAGTCTAAAGGAAGTCTAAAGATGAAAGGAGCAATTAAAAAATGAAGTTCTGTTTTCAGAATGCACATGGGCATTTCAGAGGCAGTGAAACTTTTTTAACTGTGCTGTGCTCAAGTCCCTCTAAGACAGTTACCTCATTTAGACTTTTCTGCTGTATAGCTGTAACTTAATATTTCATGCTAATTTGATGTTTTCTCAGGTTTGCAGTTTTTCAGATGGTTTTGTACCAAATTCATGCAAAATGAATCAAAATCACCAGGACAGAGAAATGTGATTTTGAATTTCTCTGACTCCTCATCAAATTTTGACCAGCAGCATTAAAAAAATGCATGACCATTAACCAAGGTTGCTTAGAATATTTTGTGCTCTGGAGAATGCACTGCTGATTGAATTTTTTAACCTTTCAGCAATATATTACGAAGTGCTCGCTGGCAGGTAGTTCAGTACTTTTTTCTCTGCAAGGCCCTGTAATGTAATCACAGTTGTAAAAGGAACTTGTGAGTGAAGCAACTTGATCATTCCTCGCAGTGCTGCAGTGCCAAGTGGTTACAGGATAGCGAGGGAGAGGCAACGCCAGGACCCCAAAGATTTATTCTACCCAGAAAACGCACAAGTTATTTAAACAAGGGTGAAGCTGCTTTAGGTGCTGGCTGCTTCCTAAGGATTATATCATAGCCAATGTTTAATTTTGCTTAAACCAAAGGTAAGCTTGTATTTTCTGTGTTTTACCGTGGTGAGCCTGTTCATGAGTCTTGCTTTAGCAATGTATAGTAGTCTGGAGTTACAACTTTGCAATGCTGCAGTCACTAAAGAAAAACCAGAGTCGGTGTGGTACAGTGTTGATCTGATACATTAGAAATGATCTCTTGAAGGCAGGTTATTAACATTTTTAAAGGGAAATGTGATATTCACCTGGGAGTTGCTGGTAGTGGTAAAATAAAACTTAATGGTCTTCAAAGTTGCAGTTGGAGCAAATCAAACTACTGAAAAGGTAAAGCATTTTCCTTTATTATTATCTTTCCTTATTAATTATATTCCTTGAAAGATAATTTCACTGGTTGGTAATTGATATGAAAAGGAAGGGACTGTTCCTGAAGCTGTAATGTCTCCTGATTAGGATGCTGTGTAATTGTATTAGGGTTGAGCTATTACTCAGAAGCTTTTCCACTGTACAAAACGGCATGTAACATTTTTACTGGAGGACACTTTAGCACTAGTGGTTTTGACAGTGTTTCAATTTACTGATTTTTGGAGGTTATTGAAATAATTAGACTTTGGGCTGCCATCATGTACAGCACATAGTTCTCAGGAAATTTTTTGAAGATGCACAGTAGGAGTGAATTTCTTTATTATTGATGGCTTTTAAATTGCCATATTGGTGGTATCATCTTGTAAAATATTGTCTTTTATTAATTACAATGTTTTAATAATAAATACTGAACTCTTCATAATTGTGAACACTTGCTTAAAAGGTCTCAAACATACTAAAATTGTAACAGCTGCCTAAAACCACAAAAGACATCAAGTTATTTAAATATGTATAAGTTCCTAATTAAATGAAATGTTGATTTAGTTTATCTGAAAAATCTCCTTTTTTTTCTGCATTGCATTTCATTCTCCCCTGCTGTATTAACTGCAAGCTGTGCCCCAGCACCCTTGTCTTGGACAAATGTTCTCTCTATACCATATGTCAGTTCTCTGAGAGGGCTTGGCTGGTTATAAATAATGTTGTAATATAGCCCCTGTAATATAGGGCTGTGTTTTAAATTGAAAATATTATTGTTGAAGTACTAACAGCTCTCCTGAGCTTCTTATTTCACTCTGTCTCATATTCTCCTCCCATCTAACAAAAAAGCCAAGAGTATATGAGAAAGTGAGTGCTTGATATTTTATAAACTGTTTATATAGTAAATAATTTGTTGGAAACATGGGTTTGTTGTTTTAATAACTGAATTTCATTGAAATAGGCTTTAGGAGTTGAGGAGCGTGGCACGTGTACCTATTATCAGCTTCACTGGCATATTCTGGTTTTATAGAGCTCTTTGCATATGTGTGAAGAAGGTAATTAAGATGCTTTCATTTCTGTATGTTTATAAATTATGCTAAGCACAATACCAGAAGTAGAAACTCATTGCTATAGATCATCTTTGATTGCCTCATTTTGGCTGACAGACAGTGGCTCTTTTCATTGCAAGTATGTGGACAAAAAAATTAATCTTCATAAATTTCAGAAGCCATAACTGATCTTTTTCTGACCAGACATCCTTGCTTTGCCTTAAGATACATATGTCCTGATTAAACACAGGTTTTCTTCCCTGACATGAAAAAATCATAAGTATCAGAATAAACATATAAAACACATGCTTCTTTCTACTTTTCTTTTTTATTTTTTTTTCAGTAAATATGTCTAAGATATCTAAAGGAGATAAAATTTTTAAAAGCAGTTGCTTAAAGTTTTGAGACTACTGTCAGGTAGTAAAAAATGGCCTGATTTTCCACTTCTTGTTTGCTTTTGTTTTGATGCTTTCCACTATTCCTGTCATTTGCTCTCAAAGTGCTACTTCTGTTTCATGCAAGTCACTAGGAGCTGTTGGATAAGTTACTTTGAAATCTAAAACTGTTAAGAGTCTGACTCTGCAAGTTTGATTTTCAGTGAAAAATACTGTCAAAGGGGGAGATTCTGCTGTATGTACACTGTCTAAAATGCCATCAAAGCATTGATACAACCATTGACATCAATTCAGTGAAGTCTCCTTTTCTTAGGATTGGTGCTTTGCTCCTTTGGTGATTGTTCCTTTGCTCTACATATGTCAGAAAAATATATTGTGTATATTAAGGAACTAATTGCATTATCTTTTCTGTATTATCTGAAAGTATTGGGAGTGAAAGGTGTTTGCCAGATGAGTTTGTGACTTTATAAATACAGTTTTGAGATACATTTTATTCCAAACTTCTGATAAAATTTCTTATCAAGGAATTATCCCAGCTGAAAAGGTAAATATCCTTTCGAAAAGATTTTTTATATAATTTATATAATTTTTTGTAGATTTGTTTTAATAAATAGAAATGGGAAGAAGTATATGATGGTTTATATTTAGATTTTAAAACTCAGGTTCTAACAGAATATCAACAGCATTCTCCTTTCTTTGAATATTTTGCATGCTATTTGGAAGAAACACTTAGAAGACAATTACTGCAACGTTTCACGTCTTTTTACAAAGAGCATTATATTCTGGAGAGTATTGCACAATACATAGAATTGAAAATAAAGGGAAATATTGCATGATATAAAGTCTAGAAACTTGTATTGTTGAAATTTGTATTTAAATGTCAATTTTTTTGCTATTTATCTTTGCCCATAGTCGCTACGCACTTTCAGTCTTAGTGATCAAAGTACTGCTGAGTTCATCTTAGAGATGTACACCTTTTAAAAAATCAAATGCTCTTTGAACTATGTATTCTTTTTCTTCTGTCTCTGTTTTAGGACCATAAGCCAAGAGGCACTTTTTCAATGTTGTTTAAAAGCACTACATGTAAAGTGAGGGGGAAGCTGCAGAAATTGTAACCCAGCAGGTCTCCGAGCAGCTAAATTTGAAGTTTTAAAGTCACTAACACATCAGAAAGGTCCAGAAGGAAATATGCCCCTTGGCTTTTCTTTTTATAGATCTTTGAAGTTGACCCTTGCTATTCCAGTTGACATAATCTCGTTGGTGTCTCACACAGTCAGTGTACAAACAACCATATGGTCACAGTCCTGCCAGGTTTCTCTCAGAGCTGGCTTGGAGCTGCAGTCCTTTTAGGCTTTCTTTGGATGCAAGAGCATACTTGATACTGCAAATGAATTGCCCTTGAGCCCTGCAATGACACTTTCTATGATCCCTTTCATTAGTGGATTTAGCAGTGGTGCTATATCCACTAATGCTTTGTTTTCTGGTGTGTTCTTTTGAACCAGTCATGAATTCTCACATACCTGGGTGCTACATGTGTGTGAATTTGCTTCTCTTTTGGGTGCTAACCAACTAGTTGCCCTCAGGTACAATTCTGGCAATGCTCACTTAAGGCACCTCTCCCCACAGGCAGCACACAGAGAGGCTCATGTCAGGATTGTCTTCTGCCCTGCAGTGGTCTCTAATACTGTCCTATTGACTAAGATGCCAAGCTCACGTCCTTGCACGTTTCTTGTATGTTCCCTAGCCTTGACCCATGGCATGTAATATGTACCTTGGCACCTTAGATGAAAGCTTTGCTGCAGCAGCCCCTCGCCATTTCAAACTTCTGAACTGAAACAAGAGCAAAATGTAGTAACTGCCTCCAGGTACCACACGGAGAACAGAGGAAAAGCCAGGCCAATGGTGATGCCATGTGCAGCCATGCCTTTGCTAAGTGTGGCGGGGCTGGGAGGGAGGATGTCTGGCATTGTCCTCTCTGAATTGCATTTACATTTAGAATGTAAAGCTAGCTTTGAGGTATCTGTAGTAGGCCACCTTAAATCTCTAGATAATATCATTGACCCTCTCACTATAATTCTGTTGTTAATAGCTCCTGGCTCCTAGACTTCAGAGTGATTAGGACATACAGAAATTTGAAACACATCAGATGCTTTGATATTTTGTGCAGATATAAGGTAGAGCACAGTTGCTTTTTTCTGTAATTGGTTACTCAGGTCCTGGTCTTTGTTAACTTACTTTTGTCGGGGAAAAGCAAAATCGGGCCAGTTTCTTGTCAGAGCAAACAGGAATCACTATAGACTATATTTATAATAAGTAGATGGAAATAGCACATTGCACATGCTCATCAGCGTGTTATAGCAGGAATGCTACAACCTGTTGATTAATTGCAAAATGGCTGTTGATTAATTGCAAAATGCTTACAAGCTGTATATATTTCGTAGCTGCAGGTGGCTGCTTTATAGTGCTTTGGCATCAATTATTAAATCTGAAAAAATATTCATCACATTTGCTTTTTAGTAGCTTTTCTCCAGCTTGTACCTGTTAAGCCAGGTGTTTACATGTCATTTATGCACAACATCTGCATCCCTGCATGAAGAAATGCTTACAAAATTGACACAGCTGAGAAGCACACAGAGCATTTGGAGTAGATTTTACATCTAAATGATATTCAGTATAGAGACATCCTCAGTCTGCACAATGAATATAGTGTAATTTACACAGTGCATGCAAATAACTGTAATGTATTATAAAATTTAATTGTACATATCAAACTAATAAAAATTTGGAGCAAGCATTCTCCAGTAAACACCCTGACAAGAGCAGAAAATCTCAGTATGTAATAGCATAGATATTGAACTTGAATATTTTATGAACCTGTATTATTCATGTAAAGACAGCGTTCCAAAGAAATATGCACAGCTGTTAGATTAAAAGTAATACAAGAGAAAAGTGGAAGTTTTCTAAAAGAAGTCTTATCAATAGCAGGGAAAACACTTTTATTTGTTTGGATCCCTTATTTCATTGTGCACTTAAGGCAGGACTGGAATTGTACCCCAAAGTGAGTTCACTTTAACAAGGCACCTTTAGAAACAGAAGCAGTTCCCAACTCATCTGTGTGCTAAGCACCTCCCTCCCTCCCTCCCTCCCAGGACTAGGTTTTGCTGAGAAGTTTAGAGGAGCAGACTAACAAGATAAGCCATGTCTTGACTTTTTGTGTTAAAATTGGAAAAATTATGTATTATATAATGTAAGATATAATAAGATGCATAAGTGACCAAGATTAAAACTTCCAAAACCTATGCAACAAGTATTTTGATTCTTATCAATGGGCAAAAGCAATTTTCTGTATGCCAAAAAGCTCTTGTTGTGTTTCATCATTCTGTTGTGTTACTGTTATTTTTATGATAGTACATCAGAATATTAAGATTGAGGTTATAAAAGTAAATAAATTGGAGGGCTCTATTTTTCCTGGGAAACTGTGTGTATTAATAGCAGTTATAAGGGGAGGCAAAAGGATGCTTTTGATTCTTCAACCTGAAAAGTAAAAATGCTGATGAGAAAAGAGAAAGAAGTAGAATCTGGGACTGTAAGACAGAGAGCAGTGACTTGAAAAGTACTTGGAAAAAGACAATCTGGTACTTGCTGCTCAGCTAGACAATGTTTTGGCCATGCACAAGGATTCCTACTTCAGGGTCTGTGCTTTTCAAATCTGTGGAGCAAAGAAGTGTGTTTAAACAGCAATACCAATGTTATCCATGACAATGTAACATTACTCTTTGAAAAAAAAAAAAATCCATCTGCTATTTTCAATCTCTACTGTGGCTCAAAGCGAAAATATTATTTTTTGTAATTTAGTGAATGGATATTTTTACATTTTATTTCTATGACTGTGTTCGTTATCTGTCCCAATAACCTGGCTCTCACTGCTAAATTTCTAAATTTCAGCACCCACCATGTTGTCCAGGTGGTCCAGAACAACATATCTTTACTAATTTGTGCCAAGACCATGGTGGTCCTGTAGCTACCTCTAGGCTCTCTTCATTTACTTTTCCTGAGCCCTGAATACTCATAAACAACACTATTCAGCTGAACACATTTCAGGCTCTACCCTATTATATCTTCCAGGTCATGCTGCCTGATCTGGCTGGCTCTGAAAAGCAGGCAGGGGGTAAAACACATAATCTCACATGCTTGTAGGAGCAGATGGAAACAGACAAATTTTCAGACAGGTCCTGGTGAGAGAGTGAGATTGAGAAAACAGTATGGGTGCATACCTACAGAAAATGTGAAAATCCCGCTTTGGAGTACAACTCAGTATGTTATATGCCTCCTAGGTGCTGTTTGAGTTATTTTTGAGGCTCATCCTGCCTATCATTATTGATATGCTGAACACACCCTCAGTTTTTAATGAGAAAGTTCAGGACCAAATGCAGCATCTGAGTTTCTACATACTGAGTCACTGAAGCTCCAGCAAATCCCTCCCACAGCCACCTGCCCTGTGCAAGAGTGGAGCCTGGTGTGCCTGGTGTACCTTGCCTACCCTACTCTACCTCACAGGTTAATGTGTTTTCAGCTGACCAAGGACTGGCAATGTGGATGAGCTGTAGTGGCCCACAGGAAAACCTCAGAACTGTTGGCTTTAGAAGGGAGGAAAGGATCTCTGGAAGTAGCTGATGTCTTCCACACAGAGGCATTTGGGTGCGGCTTAGTGGCTGTAGATAAACAAACCCCGGTCCAAAAAGCTTAAGAGGGAAAGCTCAGCCCCTTTCACTGTGGGCATGTCTCCTCTGAGCCCAATATAGTAATTCTTTCACTTTGGCCATGTTTGCTGCTCCCCTGAGAGCTTCAGAGAGGTTACTCTGATAGCTCTATGTTATGATTTCTCCTTGCCCTCCACCAGCTGTGCAGACTCAAAGATCAAGGGCCAGCTATCTCCACAGCATGTTTAAACACTCTGGGAATGGGCAGGCTGCGTGGAGGCTACAAAAGCCTTAAGTTTTATTGTGATGAATAAGATCTGTCAAGATCTGTCAGTTTCAAACATCCACAATGTGCAACACGAAGGTGAAAATTTTTTCAGAGCAATTCAGTCTCCACAGCAGGTGGAGATGGAAGAAATATTTGCTTTTCATCTGTTTCCCTGAGCAGGCCATGAAAAATATGCACACAGACTTTCCAGGGATGAATAAAGGAGCGCTGAAATGAAGGGGTAAACACAGAAGAATGTTGTAGCATGTACTTAGGTGAAACTTTGTAAAATCTATTACTTTCTGGGAGAAAGTAATGTTACCTATTGAACTTTTGGTATATATTTTGAACTAAATTGAAAAAAAACCCAGGACAATGAGTTTGAAGACAGCACATTTTATTGCATCACATGGAAGCTTTGGTGGAAGAAATTTAAAGATCATTGAGAACAACTGTCATCATCTAGAAGACTAATTTCTGCCGTGTGACTGCAGAATTCACTCTAGATCAGCCATAGCACATAGAGAACCTGTAAAGGACTGGAAGCTCTTCTTGCTCAAGGGAAACATGAAAACTTCCGGGTGAAAATCAAATTGCATTTTAAAGGATGTGGGATAGAAGCTTTACCAAATGGATGAAGTCTTTAAACTATTTCAAAATATTTACATTACTTTTTAATCCTACAGTTGCAAGCCTAGAGTCTGACTGTCCAGAGAGGCTGTGGAGTCTCCTCACTGGAGATATTCAAGAACTTTTTGGACACAATCCTCTGCAATGGGCTCTAGGAAGGAGGGAGGTTGAACCAGATATTCCACTGTGGTCCTGTCCAGCTTAACTATTCTGTGGTTTCCCAGACAAATTCCCCAAGAGTTATTTCTGTTTCAGAACTGCTGAGATCATATGTTCTGTAAAGTCCACTGTTTACTTTGAAGACATTTTGTGGTGAGAAGATTTTGCTAAGTCAAAACACATTATTATATTTTTGATACTAAGTATCTTAGTGTTTAATATTTTTCTGTGGAATTCATAGAGGATTTTTTCCCTTTTTTTATTTTCTGTGAGAATTGTATCTTCTTTTGCAGTCACTCAACCTAGCAAGATGGCTAGAGGCATATTACCAAGTTTGTGGTTAGTAGACAGTATCACAACCTGTCTACATTCCAACTGTGTAATGGCTATTAACAAGGCATCTAATTTTTAACAGTTTGCCCTAATGAAGATCTTCAGGTTGCAGCCTTTTCAAGAGAAGTTCTTTCCAGTTTGTAACTGAGGAAGAGAGATTGCTTCTTCCATCAGAATAGTTTTTTTATGTTAGTAAATGAGAATGACCAAGTCAGATCACTGTTCTTGGGTGAAAACTGCAAGAGAAAGCTTTGCTGTAAATTATTCTAACTATTGCTTCTTTTTCTCTGCTTTCAGAGGCTGGAAGCAAGAAGCTAAAGAGCACGATACAGAGAAGCACAGAAACAGGAATGGCAGCAGAGATGAGAAGTCGTATGGTTCGACAGCCAAGTCGAGAATCCACTGATGGCAGCATAAATAGTTATAGCTCCGAGGGCAAGTAAGTGGCATTAAAAATATCAGTAATGTAGGAGATGTTTCTAATGAAGTAGAAGTTTCTTTCCCATTACTTGGGATGTCCCAAACTCTAGCTGAAGAGAATAGCTCTGTGTAAAGATTCTTCCTCTTGAAACATTTGAAAAACTGAACCATTTTAGGTACATAACACAAATTTCATAGAAATTGAAATTGAGACAGAACTTCTTAAGAATTCTTATTTTCCCTGTCACCCAGTGAGGCATTTTGTTCATCAAAAGACAACTAAATTAAGACTGCATTATTCAAAACAAAACACAGGGGTGCTTTTTCTTTGAGATATATTGGGATTACCTCATAGTTAAACTTCAGATGTTGTATATGAATCCCTGTGAGATGAAACTCTGTTCAGTAGTACTAGATACAAAGAAAGTTTAATTTGGAGTTGTTCCAAGTCTCTTATTAAGAGCTGTAAACCCAGAGCCCAGCTGCCCCATCAGCTGAAGTCAGACAGCTGTGGGGAATGGGGCAGCTGTTTGCATTCGCTGCTGAAGTTTGAAATGTAGGAAAGGAGAACAAAGGCAGTTCTGACACAAAAATGTGCAGGAATGTTCTAGCATCCTCACAGTTCTCAGTGGGACTCTTACTGCATGTGTCAAGGTGTAGTGGTTACTAGGGAATTCTTAGAAGATGACTCCCCAAATAAAGGGGAAAATGGGGGTGGGCAAATGCACCTTTATAGACCTGGAAAAAAAATGAGAGATTTAGACTTCTTGGCTTCACTTTTTTGTATGCTTACTGTGTTACCACAATTACTAGTGCATATTGTATGAGGCACGAAGAGCCAAGGCTGCTGTGGTGGCAGTGGCAAGGATCTGTGTAAAGGTGCCTCAATCATCAGATCTTCTCACCACTCTAATTTTTTTTGCGACACTGGAACAAGTTGCCCAGAGAAATTGTGGATAGGCTTATCATTGGGAGTGTTCACAGCCAGGTTAGATGGGGCTTTGAGCTACCTGATCTAGTGAAAGGTGTCCTTGTGCATGGCACAGGCATCAAAACTTGTTGGTTTTTAAGGTGCCTTCAAACCCAAACCAGTCTATAGTTCTGTGATAATGCTAAGATTTTTAAGGGCCATGTAAGAAAAATAGGCTCCATCATGACTAATTCAAAACCAAAGCAGATAAAGACTAGATGAAGAATGAGGGACAAGAGTAAAATATCCCAATGTTTTCCCCATTATGATTCCTTGACTGGCCGTTACTTCTACCCTTTCAACAGTTCACCCTGCCATTCTCCTTCCCTCCTCTTAGGCTGGAGTGTCAATCTGTAGGGCACCAGTTACTCACCTTGGTGACAAAGGGCAAATAAACTGGACCCTTCAGGGAGGAGCTGGGGGAGCCTGTTTCCCTGGTTAGCAGTGGAGAGGAGAGGTGGGAGCTCAGCACTAAGGCTGAGGACATTTTCAGTGGAACAGCTTAATCCTCTGTTCCACTCTCATTGTATGTAAATAGATTGAGCAGGGCTGGGGCAGCTAACGTCTGGATAGGGAGGTCGCAGCAGGCATCTGCAGGACAGAAAGGTAGAGCCATAAATTGCTGATTGGAGAATTAGCCTTTGAGTAAGGCAGTGAGGAAAGCAAGCTTGAGAAGAGATCTGAGTACTTGCACCCCAGGTACCTTGTCATGTTCTTTTGCTTGACCCTTAACTGGAGTTTAATGGATTAGACTTAATACACATTAAGATTAATGTGTACTTCCAACCTTCATTATCATATGTGTAGCCAGAAGTGTGGTCTCAAGTGAATATTTTCAATGTTGTTAGTCAGCCTGTGGCAAAATGTAACACATTTTTGGAAAAAAGGCCAATGAAACAAGCAAGAAACATCTCATAGCAGATGCAAGACTGAAAGGATACTGCCACTGAGGAGAGAAGCAGATAGTAACTTGGTGTTGAACTGAAAACCTTGAGATTCTTTTCTTCCTCCAACTAAAGAAACCATATTAAAAAAAATCCAAATTAAATTTCTGTGAAAAAGCTTACCTTTTGGAAAATAAAGAGTTTTCTAAATAAAAACGTTGTGCCAAGGGAATGGCATGAAGCTGAATCAGGGGAGATTTAGGTTAGATGTTAGAAAAATTTTTCTGCCCAGAGAGTGGTCACGGCAACAAGCCTGACAGAGTTCAAGTGTTTGAACAATGCTCTCAGGCACTTGGTGAGATTTTTGGGGCTGTCCTGTGCAGGGGCTGGAGTTGGACTTTGATGATCCTTTCCATGTCAGGCTAGTCTATGATTCTATGATACTTTCTGACCAGCTTTAGTCACTGACAGTTAATAAGTTTAATGCAGGCACAGAAAGAACAGTTAGTCTTCAAGAGAGGAATGGACTTTTTTTATGCAACTACTGGGTTTGCAAAGAACTGTGAACTGAATGGCTGAAGCACAAAAGCGTGATGTGCAGAAACTAAAGCTTTTAATACTAGGTGCTTTTGGATTTATTAGGAAGTTTGTTATTATTTTTGAAGTCTAATGGGGAATTTCATTTGAGGAAGAAGAAGAAGTGGTGGATGGCCTGCTGGAGAATACATTGTCTACACTTGGTTCAGAGTCTGTTCTTTTATTTCTCATAATTTTTATAAGGAAGTCAAAGCGGAGTCTTCCCACCATGGATCACTCTTTCTCTGTTTTTTTCTTTTGTTACTGTTTGGAGACTGTATATCTATTAAAAAAAAAAAAAAAAAAGTGGACACTATGGAATATAAGAAAGCAGCTTGGCAAAGAACACATTATAGCATCATAGAATAGCTTGAGTTGGAAAGGACTGTAAAGGTAATTTAGTCTAACCCCCTGCCCTGGGGAGGGCTATCTTCAAGATGAGGTTGCTCAAAGCCCTGTCTAACCTGGCCTTGAATGTTTCCATATACACTGTGCTGATGTATTCAGTTTGTATTATGACAGAGGGTGGGGAGCAACTGCAGATCCAGATTTGTCTGCCAGAATATTTTGGCTAGAGAGTGGCATTAGGTTTAGCTCTAATCACCACTATTGCTACTACCTGCCAGTTTACTGCTTCATTAAACAGCTGCAGCTGTTTAATGTATAATTTAGTGTAGACATCTGTTTTCCTGTTTGTTCTAAGCGATGCGGATGGGATTTGGATCAATGTAAATCACACACTCACTAATGAAGAACTGGCTATGAAATTTCATGAAGCTTTTTATATTCTCTCATACAAGGTCATTCTTAGTCTTTTTACCTATCAAGCTCTTCACTGCTCCTGGAGACCTCCTTAGCAAGACCTATTTTATGGACTACTTCAAGTTGATGTGCAGAGTCTCTACACTGCTTTGGGGTCCATGGGAAACAGATAATTCCTGATGCTCAAGATTGATTTGTGGTTGTGCATCCTGAGCTGCTTGCCTTGTATCAGTAGTACTTTTGTGGTAAATACTGTAGGATGACAGAAATTAATCCTGTTCTTATGCTTAACCAGCTTCTATTTTGTTTCAGCTTAATATTTCCTGGAGTACGGCTGGGCGCTGACAGTCAGTTCAGTGATTTCCTCGACGGACTGGGACCTGCGCAGTTAGTAGGCCGACAAACACTAGCAACCCCTGCCATGGGTAAGAATGATATGTTCTCCTCTGTTAAATTAATAACAAGACAACTAACTAATGCACACACTGGCAGACTACAGCACCAAAAGGATTTTTACCAAATGTCTTCCTTCATTGTCACCGTGAAGGTCCTATCTGCAGTCACTGGTGTTCCTGTCATGGCAGCACCCAAAGTGGGGTGAGAAACTATTTTCTCCATTTGAGGTACTGGCTAGTCTTATTTGCAATTTGAAGATGGGAGTTTTACTTCTCACACAAAAGTATTGTGACTTCTCCAATCCTAGCTCGCTGCAAAATCTCAACTGTTCAGAGTTTGTATTTACTTGAAACAGATTATATTGGATGTGAGAGAGGGTTTCTGGCCAAACTGCACTTTTCCAAGTTTAGTTCATCTAGCTCCAGAAAGTGAAAATTCTGGAAATATTTGCAGTGACCAATAATCAGTCACTGATAAAGCCAGTGCTTGTCATGAGAGACACAAAGTCCTTTGCTACAACAGCTGCTGGGGGCTATCTGTGATCTTCTCTATTTTCCAGACCAGTCTATAATTTCCTTTAGCAGCATTAGCTGTAGCTTGTTTATGAACAGGGTATGAGTTGTAGAAGGAGTAAAAGAGTGCAGAACTGTGTAATAACTATCTTTGGACACATTTGGGGTTGGAGTTTTTTTGCATATTTTTGCTTATATATGAGCAGTTCTTAGACATGCTTTAAATGCTAATTGAGGAGTCCTTGATCCACTACTGTAATAATACTTCTGTTGGAAATTATAAATGGCCAATGCTTCAATACAACTGTCTTGGTAAACCAGCTTTAGGAAGGGCTACTGAGACATATCTGAAAAAGGAGAGAGAAACGGAAAAAAAAATTGCAAAAAAGTGTTCCCTTCCCAACTGATAAGCAGAAGGAAAACTATATTGAGAATGCTTTGAGCACCCTCTAAGGCAAAACTTGCTGTATACATCCCAATGACTGCTACTAAAGCATTCATAAAATATTGAACTTATTAAATTAACATTTTTATTATTATTTTGGAAGAAAATATATTAGTGATATTATTTGTCCAATAAATATCTAAATGGCTTTTTTGGCATGCATATAAGTGTCTACACTTCTTCTGTTTCTTTTTTTAATTTTGTTTTGTGACTAAAGATTTTTCTGCAGATAACTTGAGCAAAACGTTTATTTTGACTTTTTTTAGAACTTTATCTACAATAGGCTCAACTAGATAGTGCTTTTGGCCCACAAAAAGCACTCCATCGTGTTTTTAAACAATTTTTAGATCTGCTCTGTGCTATCCTCATTAGTGACGATTTGAAGATGTTTGGATTATTGCTCCCCCTTCTGGTTACCTGTTGCATGTTTTATTGTGGGTATGAGAGAGACGTGCTCTTAAGAAGGCTTGTTGGAATTTTCCTCTGAACTATTTTTAGTGCAAAAATGGCTGTGTTTATTCAAGCAAAGTTTAATTGATAAAAAAATCTTTGTTGCTGTTCTGTCATACCTCACATACCAAGGTATAAACACTGCTTTAATATGCTGTTAGAGAAACATGTGAAAATCTCATGCCCAATTAATTTCAAAATGCTGTTTCTCTAAATCCATACTCCAAATTCTATAGTTCAGGATCAGCTATTTCAGATTTTTTTTTTAGACAATTAGATCTTACATATCAAATATATACATTCTCACATGTTTCAGCGATGTAGCTCATTTATTTGCTCAAGTGTCATGTAGCTGCTCATGTCATACTGTGCATTTTTAATTCTAAATGGCCTATTTTAATCTAAGTTAGATTTCTACTCAGCTGATTCCATGATATATGAAAGCATAGAGATACAATGTTTTGAGCATCAGTACATAGTTTACTGCCCTTGTATTTTATTGATCTAGATCAGAACAGTGCTTAGTTTCAGAGTAAGCAGTTCCCTTTTTCTGCAGGAAATGTCAGTTGTCAAAACTCAGGCAAGGAAACAAGTTTGACTGTTCAGAAATGAAAACAGTTTCTTTTTTTAACATGTTGTGACATTTTAGTAACACCAAAAATGTGTGTGAAATATTGATAAAAATTGGAAAATTGTCACCTGTGTGCTTGGTGGAGACTTTTGAAGAAAAAATACCTCTTTTTAGCTGGTATGAACTGTATACCTAAAGAGGGAACCATGCTCCCTAAGTATATATTATTTAGTTCTTGTTTAAGGATGGAGAAGCTAAAGGGATCATCAGGAGACACAACAAGCACAGTAATGCAGAAGAATAATGTAAAACTACTCTTTCTCACTCTTATACCTTCTCTCCTGTGCTGTACTGCTTCTCTAAAACGTGGGCTTCTTTCTTCTCCCTCTCAGGTGACATCCAGATTGGAATGGTGGATAAAAAAGGCCAGTTAGAAGTAGAAGTCATTAGAGCCCGTGGCCTCATCCAAAAACCTGGCTCCAAATCTACCCCAGGTATGGAAAAAAACTGTACACAGCAATGCTTCAAGAAGGGAGCAGCTTGTGCTAGTGTTCCTGTCAGTGTCAATGATTTACATAATGTATATTGTAATAATATGGTATCATTTTTATAAGGACATTTGCTGAAGTTCTAGTTATCTATAGAAACAATTACAGAGGAGATTTAGAATCAATACCCCAACCACTGCTTATTGTAAAATCTGGAACAGTTCTTTTAGATATCATTTAGTGAAGATGGTACTTTGCAAGCTCTTTAGGAGCTAGAGATGAAAGTGCAATTCGTGTCTGTGTCATTGGAGTGGCAAAGTCTTAAAGGTTCCTTTTGCTTTGAACTATCTCTGACCCCTAAGCCTTTACAGAGAGTCCAAAATAGCTGTCAGTGATAGCTAAATTCTGGAAAAAGAAAATGTTTTTAAAATTACTGACATGAAGTGTAATTGTTGTTAGTAAGATCTTAGATCATTACATTCAAAGTTTATGAAAATCAAATTGATTTCTTGTGGGCTGTGTCATCTTTTTTATTAATATAATTATGAAATAATGATAAAAGTGAAGATAAAATGAAAATAATGTGTGTCATTTTCTTTCTACTCTGCTTCCTTTTAAGGCATTTGTCCTCCACTTCAGATATGTACTGTAAGTCCAAACATAACATTCTTGATGTTCTGTTTGCAGCTCCGTATGTTAAAGTGTATTTACTGGAAAATGGAGCATGTATAGCTAAGAAGAAGACAAGAATTGCAAGGAAGACACTTGATCCTCTGTACCAACAGACACTGGTTTTTGAGGAAAGTCCACAGGGTAAAGTCCTTCAGGTCAGTTTCTTCTTAATCCCATTTTAGGCTGTCATTTGGGGAACCACTTACATGTTTACTCAAATTTAACGAGTATGTGTAAATCCATTCCAACTCATTAAGCATTTAATTTTATAAATACCATTACAGACATCCTTGCGGCTTGTGGTTTCAGAGTTGCAAAATGTCTTATTGCATTAAACATTTTCTCTTTTATTGACTTTTGTTCCTGTCCTGCCATGAGGTTTTCCCATGAAAGGGAAGCAGTCATTCACTCTTGAGAATAACATTGTCCTTACGTTAACACATATAACAGCAAGAGTGAACATACATAAGCACAGGTTTAAATATATAACCCTGTATAAGCATGGATTTGAGGACAATCATGAACCTTAATTTTATATTCTTCCAGGTAATAGTCTGGGGAGACTATGGCCGAATGGACCACAAATGCTTCATGGGAGTTGCCCAGATCCTTCTGGAGGAACTGGATCTGTCCAGCGTGGTAATAGGCTGGTATAAATTATTTCCACCTTCATCACTAGTGGATCCAACATTGACTCCCCTGACACGTAGGGCTTCCCAGTCATCTCTGGAAAGTTCAACTGGGCCTCCCTGCATTAGATCATAGTAGCAGGTGCTGTCTATTCAAAACATCACCCAGGATAACAATTGGAACCAGATATTCACATGACAAGAAACACTGTTGGAGAGAGACAATCACTTCCGTTTTTGCTTGTAGTAGTTATCCAAATGTATGTCTGTCTGTTGAGAGATGGCTTAAATTGACAGAACAAAGGTATATCACATACAGCTAATCTATTAGCAGCTACCACTGATGCTTATAATGATTAAAAAAAAAAAAAAAGAAAGAAAGGAAAAAGAAAAAAAGAGAGGGACATTTAGATTCGATCTAAGTCAAAGATGACCCAAACTGGAAGCTCTCACTCTGTTAACAATGTTGTTTTTTTCACATTCTGAGAGAGCCCTCAAGCAGTGTTACCTTCCTGGTGTTTCAGCAGTTTTTCTGTACTTGTCACTTCCACTAGTTTTTTGCCACGTGATTCTGCTAGTTTTGTAGAAGTCCTCACAATGCTAACAGAGACCCTTCCTTTCTTTTTCTAAACCAAACAAAAAAGGGCTGAAGCATATCTCTGTAAGCATCGTTAAAGTGTTCAACAGCCACAGTTACAATTCCAGCGAGTTCAAATAGTTCCTCGGTTCTGGTACTTACAAGTCTTTCACGTGGGAACCCAGAACAAATGACAAATCTAAGTTATATTCTTTAAAATAAAAATCATCACAGTGCCACTTTTTCTTTGTAAAAAGCAGATATGTTTGCATTATATATATATAAAATAACTTTTCTGTTTATGATGTTTTGCATGGAAGAATTTTGAAGAATTCTGCAACTACTGCTGGGGACTGGTATAAAGCAGCTTTAGTCTTAATTTTGACATTAAATATGTTACTGGTAATGCAATTTTCCTCCTAGAATTGGAGAGGAAATACTTATGTTTCTGTGTATAAATGTATATTTGACTTCCCAAAATGTTGACCAGGAATGAATTGAGCATATGACACTTTCAGCTGTACCCAGGCTTCTCTGATGTGTGTCGCTTCAGACACACCTGTCTGCCCTGGATAGAGCATGGTATGAGTTGTTCAATGTTTCACTGGAGATTCCAGTTGAAATATTCTGCACTTACTAATGTTTTTACCAAATTTCAGTTTACATTTCTTTGAGATTGATGCAAGCACAAGGCTTGATTTTTTAACGCAAGATATCTTACTTTTTGGAGAAAAAAAAAATCAAATTTCAATTTGCTTTTTATTCATTTGAGTTCTTCTTGGCCTTGAAATCCCTTGTGATATTCTGTAAATGTGCGAAGAACTGCAGATTCCTGCAGGTGCATTGATATGTTTCCCCTCCTTTTACAGGCCATTGAATTTTGTGATCACACAAATAGAGCAGCATGACTTGGAACTGTTCAAAGCTGCATGCACGTTTTGTAAAAAGAGATGAAAAAAGGTTATTTAATAATGTATGTTAGTTCCACATAGGCCAGCTTGTATGTTGCATGTACTTGTACAGTTTGCTCGTAATTACTATACTGAAGTAACCAAGAAATCTAAGCCATCCATTTTTCTTATAGACATTTTGCAGGTTTTAGCCAGGCTAGGTCTGTGGGTCTGGTGCTAAATGTCTATAGATGGACTTTATTTTTTACCCTATGGAAAACGTGATGTAGTACGGACCAAATTCCTTCTAATAACTATTTTGGTGTAGATTCCTACTGTGGGGCTGTAACACATGTAGAAACTGTGTACACACTAGGTTTTAATTCATAGACATACTGCCTGCACCAAGTGAACTATTTATTATTACTCAACACATGGGAATTATTCTGCCCATCTTTCCATAGGGCACAGATTGGTTACTGCTCGACCTGCTGAGCAGGAAGAACTCAAGCATTGGTGCACTACTACTAGATCCTGTTCTGTCTTAGTGGACAAAAACCAACTAGCTATAATTCGATAGTATCTTTCTATTTTGACCACTTGTCTTAACACTCCCCTGTGCTTTTAAATGAACTTCCAACTCATGTTATGTAAACATGTTTAATAAAATTTCCTTTTCATGTCCAGTGTAGTAGTTGTGCTCTCTGTATGTTCTGAGGTTCATCTGTGATTCTGCTTGCTGCAGGACTGTGTGATATGTGTTAAGGAACAGTAAAATAGGTAATTTCTATGGTTCTTTTGATTGCTGTAATAGTGTATGTTGAAATCTGGGGCCAAAAACTGAGGCCTGGTGAAAGTCATGTTTGGTTGGCTTCCTTTTCCCTGAGAAAGCAGCCAAATTGTGCTCTCATTTGTTGAAGCAGGCAAATTGAAGTTAAAAAAAAAATTAGCCAAATTATTATCTATTGAAATCAAATCAGTTTGTTGGAGAGGAATGATGCTGTGGCTGCATATAGTAGGGCAGCAGGGTGATATGAGTCAGGCACCAGGGCTCCACTTGGTGTGTGCTGAGCCTTTAAGATACAAGAACAACTACTGGCCCTTGGCACTTTTTAAAACCATGAACATGCCCTTCTATTGTGATGCTGTTATGAACAATGCTTTATAGAAATTTACCTGAGAGCAGAATTTGGCACTAAAATTTTGCTAGAGAAGCAAAGATTATGTACTTTTATTTTTAGTTTTCCATGTCCCACAGATATCTGATCACAATTTAATAATAACATAACGACAGTATTGCCTCACTTTGAACACTTTTGTTTATTACTTTATTTAATTGATTACATGGTTAAGATACTGAAAAAATGACTAATTAAACATGGTAAATCTCTGAACAAAAGGCATGTTATTCTGTGTGGTGGGAGTGATCTGTTTAAATACAGAATTTTTCATTCTGTTGCAAAAAGCCCTCAACTTTATTAATCTCATTACTTTGACCACGGTGTCTAATACTAGGATATCTTTCCCTTTATCCTGAGAAATAAATGAAGTCCAGCATTCTGGACCATTGCTGATCTCCCCCTAGAGGACAGAAAATATGGCAGCAAAAGAAAATGCTGAACTACTTCATTTATGGTGTTTTGGATGAACAGGGATCATAAATGCCAAGATTTCAGGAATGAGGTAGTAGAGCATGCTAGGTCAGACAAGTTTTGTGCTGGACTCCTTTCCCAGGGACTGCTGCCTTTTAAAAACTCATTGCTGAGTGTTGGGATTATAATACATAAATAAATCAGCTGAAGTTCCCTCTTGCTTTTCCCCTAAGAAGGCAGTACTCCCTTATATATATATATGTCATGCAGGGGAAGAGCAAAGATTATTAAACTCATAATCCCTGTCATATAATCACACAATTCTTTTCTTTGTGATGCGTAAGTTCTAAATTTTATATTCAAATGCAAATTTATGTCCCTCTTTGTGGGCAAAGGAAGAAGCTTTTGGCCTTAACCTTTGTGTTAGAGAGGCATCAGAACTGCTGTGAGTGGATAGGAAAAAACAGAGCTTCACGACCTCATGTTTTCATAATTTATAGAGAAATTACATGTACAGTTTGGCTGCCTGTTTTCTCAGCAGTCAGGTTCAACCCAGATATACGCAGAAGTCAAGTTCAGAAAGGGCTTTCAGTGGTTGTTCTGTGTCCCCCAAGATTTTACTTACAGCCTGTAACTTGTCCTCAATGAAGCTGTCTGTTCACAGCTCCTGTGGAGTCATTTACTCCACTATATGCAGCCCATTTAAATCAAGGAAAAGTAGTTATGGGATTTTTACTCTTCTCTTGCCTTAAATGAAGAAAGTCACCTGACAGTCTTCCTTTAAAGCCCCAAATGCTCATTCTATCATACCCTGCAAGCATAGCAGAAAGCAATCTGCAAGAAAGTTTACTGTTGTCAAAGGACGAGATTTCTTTCTCAAGCTAGATGATGAGCATTCTGGTTGTTGTAAGTGATTAAAAACTATTCTAACAACTATCAAGAGAAGAGTCTCAATATTTCTTCCAGTCCATTGCCTACTCTCTAGGAGAAGAAGAAAATGCACAGGTCATGTATGAATTTTCTGTGTTTGCAGGAATGACCATGTGGTCATGGTGGTTAAATACCATGCTTATGAAAGAGGTTGTGTGTGGCAGGCATGTCACACAGATCAAATGGTCTTCTGAGTTTTGTAATCCAAACTTCCCCTGGGGTGTAGAGACAGGAGGGGAAACTGCCTTCTAGGTGACGCTAATGAATCAGCTGCAGACCCTGGTCTAATGAAATGCTCCTTAGTTAAGTATTTTCTAGTCATTGGTATGTTTTGAAGCCATATTTTTGAATTGGGACATAAAACCTTATACATTCTGCCTTGGTAAGTCAAACTGTCTTAGAAGGTACTGTGGGAAAGGGCATAAAGTTGTCAAAATCTGTAGACTGGAGTTTAGCAATACAGAAATTCAGATAATTCAAATATACAGCTGTATGTTTGAGAATGACATTCTCAAAAGCCAAGCCTTTTGGAGGTTTCAGCTACTTGCTGCTAGAAGAGTGACACCTAAGAATTTCACAGAAATTTTTAGATTGCCTCTGGAAAAATTGTTTTCCAAAGGTGATAAGCAGGAGCATATCATTAGAATGCTCTTTGGACAACTCGGAATTATTTATTCTGATTACTTTTAACATGTCTACAGCTTCAGAGCCCTGCCAAAAAGCAGTTACAAATCAGTAGTGGCCCACATAGTAAAGCAGTGGTCTGTAGTGAAAGGCTGTGTGGTATCACCCTCTGTGTGGATTTTCACTAAGTCTGAAATCATTCATTTCAGTCAAGGCTGAGTCTTTAATTCACATTTCCTTCTCATTTATATCAGTGAGATTTACTGTGTGACTTTAAGAACCTAGTTAGGGGTTTCTGAACTCATCAATTTGTGATGAACTAAATGGGGGTAGGTGTAATTCCCCATATCAAAGATATTGCATAAATACAGACAGAGCAGAATACAAATATTCAAAAAGCATTTGTGAGGTCCTCGGGGATATAAATAACATAAGAAGATTTCATCTTCTCCTGGCTCCCAAAGCATTTTTTACACTGACAAGTATCAGGAAGGAATATCTTCTGTATTGAACTTTGTCACCCTATTTCAGCTGCAGCCAAATAAAAGTTCCTGAGCCAAAGCAAAATGCTGATTTTTTTTTTTTTTTTTAGTTTATGCCAACACCTATACAAACAATTTTTAATAGACAAGGTCTCATGTTCCAGACTCCCACTCTTCAGGAAGGACAGCATCACTATGACCTCTGCATTTCCAGCATCTTCCCATTGTCTGGTCTGACTGGCCTAGGATGCTTCATTGCAGCAGGTCTCCACAGAAACAAGATGCCCATGTCCATGCTAGACCAGTGATTATAGAAGGCAGAATAAAAATTCCATTTTCATACAGAGGTCAGTAAGACAATCCTAGATATTTTAAGAACTAACGTAATGAAATTTAAATCAAAAATTAAGATTATCAAATTCAGCAAATATTGTAAAATAGAAATTCAATTAAATATTACAGTATATACCAAAAAGATTTCTTTTAAAGTCTGTTTGATAACTGCATTTGCATATTGCAGAAAGAGTGTCCACACAGAGGGAAATATGTAGCAATATTACACTAACATGTAAGAACAAAAAGATCTAACACTCCTAATTCAGAGAGTGAGAGATAGCTTAGAGGGAAATGTTTTCTAAACATTAGCTACTGAGCAAAGTTAGAAGCCAAAGCCAACAGCAGCCACATTATACTTGGGCTGCTGTCTCTTAAAGCGGCAGCAAAAGAGAGAGCCCACAAACAGCATCCTCCAGTTTTAGAAAGGGGTGCATTTATTCCAAAGTGACAGACAGGGTTTGAGATTAAGTTAGCAACCCTTCAATCCTTGAGTGCATATGAATGGCAAAGCAAAAACAACAAAAACAAACAAACAAACAAAAAAACCAACAAAAAAATTACAATAAAAATAAATGCTAAAAAAACATGCAGAATATTTTCTTAGGATTTTGAAGGCCTGAGAATGCAGCCCTGAACCAAAGAGAACATTTGGATTTGGAATGAGTCCCCAGGCATCCCTCATACTACAGGTCAGAAGGACTGGATATCTGTTAGCAGTCAGGGCTACAGAGGCAGCTTTTCTAACAGCAGTTTTGTACAGCCTGCCCATGCTTTTTCCTCTGTAGATGGTCTGACACATGCACTGCCTGTGAGATTAACTTAAAGGGGATGTAAAGGTGGGTATATTTAATCTCAAATTCTATGTTGTGTAAAAGAGTTTTTTGCATCAGCTCTGATAAAGCTTCTTGTATGATGTTAAAGAAGTCAGGTGATGGGTAAACCAATAAGTCGGAAACAGCAGGCCAGAAGCCTGGGAAGCATAGAGGGTGAGGAAGGAAGGAACAGAAATGGTGCCTCTGTTCACCTGGGAGGACCAAAAAGGGAGACCCAGGGAAAAACTTATGGCATAATAGCTTGGCCCCTGTCTTTTTGATTGAAAATTTCAAAAAGAAGTGGCCACTCTTTGAAGCCTTATAGATGCAGTGCACATCTTCCTGAAGGGTCAAGGGATTTGGCCCAACTTTACTGCATTGGTATTGGAAACAGTAGGGCTTGTCAAAGTGATATCATGCACTGTTAGCTGACAAGGTGGTGTAGGGTCATAGGTTGGACTTGATGATCTCAAAGGCCTTTTCCAACCTAGTTGATTCTGTGATTCTGTTTTACTTTCTGACAGGTGACTCTCTAGGAGTTAACCAGGACGGGAGAAGTAAGTTAATGGCACAAATCTTTTTAGTCTCAAAAGGCACATAAAGTCTGTAATTGCTGGGAATAGGAAGCACCAACAAGCGTCTCACAGGCACCTTGAGACTGGCTTCTTGACCTCTTTTGCTTCTTTTTATCTGGTAGGAAAAAGGCTCTGAGATTTGTGAGACAGCTGAAGTACAGTATCTGCTCTTCTAAAAGATGTAACAAATTTTCTCATTCCCTCCTCTTGCCCTTTTCCTGATCATTGCTCTTGCAAAACAGTGGGGCAAAATTTAGTGGAATTTGGTGCCTGGACTCAGCTTTCAGGTGTTCTGCTCCAGTGCTGCCAGCAGCTCACTTGATCCCCAAGCCTATTGGTGGAACAGACCAGCAATCTTAAACCATTCATATTAAAACAAATAATGCAACCCTCAGGCCTTTTTTATTCATCATGCGCATGAAAAGACAGAGGGAAGAAATACAGCAAATTTTCTTTTGTTGGGGAGCTCAAAACATAATTAAATTCCAGCTGCACCAGACATCCCTGCTGTGCTACCCATATAAAGCTTCAGCTCCACTATACATGCGGGCTTCTTTGTTAGGTGTCTGTTATGCCATTCTTAAATCATGCTTCCATAAAAACAAACTCCAAAATGTAAAAAGGGAGAGGGAGATGTCGCCATGGCAGGGCTTAATCTTCCTCTTTGTTCTTTACATGGGTATCTCCCCCCAACCTCCCAACACCAGCACTCACCTCAGTCTTGTTCTCCCATCATTTTTTTGCATGATATCAGCTCAGAGCTGAATCTTGTTATCTCCAAAGAATATGTGTTGGATTTGACAACATTTACCTTTCTTCAGAGAGTGAAAATGAATGAAGTCAGAGGAGAACTGTTGAATACCTCACCTCCTAGGGGCTGCTCTTCTCTTTGTACATGGCTGCTCTCATGGCTGGTTTAATTCCACTATTTCCCCCCTCACGTATCTCATGCACACTGTGCATTTTTATGGACTCTGTATTTGCTTGCCTGCGCTGTAGAACATGGAACTTGGCCACTTATTTCAATGAAGCTGAACCCAAAGCACTTTTGTGACAAGAGGTGGCTGACACACACAGTGCAGTGTGGCAAGGCTCTTCTGGTGACAACACCAAAAGCAGGAGGCCAGCCAGCCATGCCAGCTATGCAAAGCATAGGGCTTCATCTGCCTTTCAAGGAGGCAACGATCCGTGCGCAACGGCAGAGGTGGCAGCCTCTGTCTGTGACAGCAGGACATCGCCTGGCTCGCGGATGAGCCCCTTCATTTCTTATTTTCATCATGCAAACGCCCTGGCAAGTAAGAGCAAAAGCTAGCATGCTCTGGAAACCCGCGGCTTCAGAAGCGCCGCCGCAGAGCAGGGCTCCGGGCTGTACCAGCCCAGGTGGCCCTGAGGCGGCTGAGGGGCAGCGGGATGGAAAACCCGCCGGCACCGGCTGCCCAGCCCAGGCCTTGCAAGGACTGTTAGAAACGCTGAGACGTAAATCTGCTTGGGGAAACGCAATCGGGGGGCAGCGCTTAGCTGCGAGCAGCGGAAAAGGCCGAAGAGCCGTCAAAGCCGTACGGGGGGTGAGGGACGCGCGCCGCTGGCGGGCGGGAGCCCGGTGCCTCACGGCCGGGAGCCCGGTGCCTCACGGCCGGGAGCCCGGTGCCTCACGGCCGGGAGCCCGGTGCCTCACGGCCGGGAGCCCGGTGCCTCACGGCCGGGAGCCCGGTGCCTCACGGCCGGCGCGGCCCCGCCCGCCGCTCCCCCCGCGGCCGCCGGGGGGCGCCGCAGCACCGCGGGCAGCGCCGCGCCGGGCCGGGACCGGGCCGCCCCTCGCCCCTCCCTGCGCGGGCCCCGCCGGGAATGCGGGGAAGGGGCGTCAGCCTTCGTCAGGCGATCTTTATGGCAGAGAAAAACAAAAAAAGCAGCTGTATGTTTTTTTCCCAAGTGTCGGATGTTCTCTGGGTGTGCAGTGAAACCGGGTGTGTGATCACTGGCCGTGCCTGTCTGCTGGTTACACGTAAGAGCTCTCAAAACAGTCGAAAGTTCTGAAGAAGGAATCATAAAGCATACAAAGAAATAATGGTTATATTTAACAGTCTGCCTTGTTCTCTGATTCAGTAGTGATTATGAACTCACTTAAATCAATGTAGTTCCTCTAAGGAGTGTTTAAAAAACACATTTTTCCCCATTCCTGCATTATTAGCAGTGGCTGCTCTGACAGATTAATGTCAGGCTACCGTGTCATTCCGTGACAAGGCTCATTTTGTTTTCCAAGTGCTGCTTTTATTGTTAGACTGTGCTGTACCCTCGCTACACCTTCGTAAATTTCAGATTAAGCTACAAGTCAGATACATCAGGAGAATTTCTTGTGACCAGCAAAACCTTGTGCTGGAGTATTATTAAACTTCAATGATAACCTCTTTAAGGAGAAAAAAGAAGATATTACTGCTGACAACCAAAATGGTTTGAAAAGTCAGGTACTGCTTATCTAGCTGCTATCTAAGAAAGCTAAGTCAACAAGGGCATAAAAAAAAGATTTTGCTCAGTCAGAGGGGATAAAAAAGGAGGCTGGATTTGGGGAAGCAAGGTCTAGTTTGACCTGAGCCGTAAAAAAGCACACAGCACCATGAAGGACCTAAAGCAGGGAACTGCATGGGACTGTTTTGCATAGCACCATGTAGCTTAGTGTGCTCTTCAAGTTGCCAAATGAATGGATTAAAGTCTACATGCCTTCAGCTCACCAACATCCTAAAAACTAAATTGTTCTGGGATTTGGGCTCAGGCTGACCTGGCAAAGAGAACCTTACAGTTCAGCTGAAGGCCATCAGACAGTGCAACAGTGAGGGGGCCAAACCTTAGGGCCAGTGCTAGAGCTTCTCTACACAAATCTCAGTGGGCAACAACACAGGACCCTGGCTTAGGACTCTAACCCAGCTATTGGGAATCTAAAAAGGGAGCACAACTAAAAGAATGATGCTCAACTTGTTATAACACTGAGAGTGAACAAGGAACAACATACTTTGCTACCCCTCTGCTTGTTTAGCTTCAGCAACAGTGTTCTGTTAGATGGCAATGACAGAAGTGCTTACTTTTTATAAGTCCTTACTTTTTATGCTTTGGAAGATTCCAAGCATAAAAGTCTGCAATTATAAACCCCACCATTTCTCAAATTAGCTGGTGTGACAGGGTAGCTGGACTCGGTGTCAGTGTCGCACTAGGTCACAGGTCAAAACTCCTTACACTTAACCCTGCATTTCCATCTTCTTGGAGCTCCCCTCTCCTGTGTAAGAAAGTGTCCTTGGAATTTTTCCCCCAAGCTCCAGGAAAAGAGGCCATGCCAGGAGACATGGCCAATGCATCCTTATGTCCTGGCAATGTTTGGTTGCTAGAAAAGCTTCTCTAGTTAGCGACTGGCAGAGCTTACAGCAGCCTTCAACCTGCTATAACATGCTCTGAAGTGAGGACTGCTGCAGGCAACACTTATTTCTTTTGAACTGTGCTCCAGTCTGATGTGCACATGTTGCCCTTCAGCAAGCTATCACAATTGCAGGCAGAGAAGGGAGGGCCTTGCCTGCAAGCTACAGCCTCCAGTTGTGAAGCTCTCTTACTTCCTTGTGAATGGGGCTGGTGAAAGCCTGCCGAGTTGGCTTCACCTGGGTATGCAAGCAAGATTCAGCAGGACTTGTTCACAAAAGTTGACACCAGACCAAGCCCTTCAGATGCACATTCCTAAGCTCACTCCTCCCCTTTAGGGTATTTTATGGGAGCCACTCCCAGGTTTCCCCCTCACCTTAATTACCTTTTTGTAGGGATCAGCTCTGTGTGTGTGTGTGTGCATGCTGATGCTAGGAAGGGCTGTCAGCCCAATCTCTTTAGCTTTGCAGCCCAATCTCTTCTATGATCCTGTGGCTTCAGGCTGCAGCTTTTTTTTTCCAGTGCTTAAATGCAACACGTGGATATTAGGCAAGGGCAAGAATTCGCTTTCTCTTGCACACAAAACAAGGAAATGTATTCTGCCTCACCACAGCTGCCGCAATCACAGCTGCACTGCCGAAGCAGATGAACTTGCTGGCCTCTGCCCCTTCCCTTATTGCTGTTCCTCCTCTAGAGTCTCTAGACACCAGTCCCAGAGTGGGGACTGCAGAGTCTCTCTTGAGGTGGACAGAGGAACCCTTGCTAAGTGAGCTGCAGCCACGTGCAGAGCACTAGAGACGAGAGCTGGCATGATCCCAGGCGAGTGTTGAACCGAAGGATGTGCAAGGCAGTCTGAGGAAACACCTCCTTGGAAGTGCACTTAATAGGCTGGAGTTAATGGTCCTTGCCTTGCAGCCCTTGTAAAGTCCCACTGGAAACTGACTATGGTAAGAGGGGCTAGGAGAGCAGAGACACAAATTGTTAGCTCCCAGCATGATTCAGAAGTATCTGTCCACATTACTGGTGTGAGTCAGAGCCAAGAAAGATCTTTGTGATCTGTGAAGATAACTCAAAGAATTCCAACCCTTGAGAAATAATTTCAGACATTAAATTGGTCTTGTCTCCAGATCTGAGCTAATTTTTGGCGGATGCAGAAGTCCCTGGATGAAGGTTAAACAGAGTGGCTGAACTTACCTTGTCATTGGCTTTCTTGTTGTTGGTTGGTTTGGTTTAGTTTTGGGGTTGGGCTTTTTAAATGCTTTTGTGGTGGGTTTTTTGTATCGTTTTGTGTTTCAAAAGGATTGAAAAGAAGTGGAAACGCTAACGGGTATTTTGGTTTGTTCTGCTGTGTAGAGCGTTTCTGTGCCAGTTACCTAGGAAACTGCTGTAGGATTGAATTTGGATGGATGTGTTGTCAACTGCAAGTGAGTACAGTGGCTTTTCAAGAGATGGGGAAGAGTGTAAAATGCAGAGAAAATATAAATGTCTGTAATGTGATTCCTGGGTAAGACGGCGGTCCTATCTTTTTGACTGGCATTTTGTAGGCACCCTGAGAGCCGCACAAAGGGATCACAGATGGAGTGCATGGCCATGCCTTGGCACCTGAGCTTGAATGCCCTCATGTTTGTAAGCTGGGTTAGCATTAATCTAAATGTCAAACCATGACTGCAAAAAATCGTACTAAGGTTGCTATTAAGCGCTTTGCCCATTTTATTACAACAGAGTTATGATGATCCAAAGAAATTTTACAGCCTTTCTAGAAATTTGGACTGCAGCACTGCAAAACCATTTGTAAAAAAAAATAGAAATAAAAAGTACAATAAAGACATTTAATGATTGATATACTTCTAAAGGCTTATGCAATCAACAAAAATGTGACTGCAGAGCTTTTCCTGGAAATCATCAATAATTGGCCTTTTTTAATACAGCAGCAAAACTATGGAAAAGCAAATAAGTGCTTCAGTCTGGAGGAATTCTTCTGATGTCTGTCAGCTCTGCCATGATGGCTAAATCTGCAAGTGGTTACTTATCTCACAGGAGCCACAACTTAGAATTGTCCATGGCTGAAAAAAAAATTAGCAAAACAGTGGGGATTACTTAGAATAGAACTCCCACAATTTCTCCTATTCCCTCCCCCATTCCAAAACACTCACAGGATTAACATTTGGGCTTATACTGAGCACCAATTTCCTTGTATTTCTCCTACAAAGTGCACTTCAAATGGCAAATGCAAACTCCTAGGAGTTTATTCATGTTATGACAGGTGTCATTAGTTGGCAGAGCTACATGTAATCTTCAAAGGTTTGGTTTCTTCCCCCGCCCCCAAGCAGGTGAGCAAGTTTCCAGCCTGGAAAAGACAGGTTGTGCTGCTTGTTTTGGGTTAGGCAAGTGCACCGGGTAAGAAGAAGTATTGCCCTTGTTCTTCTGGCTAAAGCTCTGAGGCAGAGCCTGCTTCAGAGCCACTTTCTAAGGCCAGCTTGTCCCTATTCCCTGCAGCTGTGCACCCACCAGTGTGCTTACATCCCCTGCATTTCTCTCTGCAGATGCTCCTCTCTTCCCAGGGGTCTAAAATGAATGCTGAACTTACCAGTTCTGACTTCTGGTCTGACTCAGGTTGGGAGTGAGTGCTGCCCCGGCTGTACCTTCAGGGCAGGATCAGTCCCTTGGAGCTGAGGGTCAGATGATGGTCCCACCAGATGTCTGGTCAGCTTCTATTGCAGTGCCACATGTACGTGACTAAGCCAGAGCACCTTGTGGGCATACCTCGACTCTGCCCCTGCCTGCATTGCTTTCCAGGAGGCCAGGCTGTGTGGGCCCAGCTGCTGTTGTTGCTGTCAAAAAGAAGCTGTGGTATCTCCCATGTCTTATCAGCTGCTTATAAGAATATAGACACCCCTGATCACTATTTCTTCAACGACATCTTTAACAGTATTTACATTGGAAATTACTCAAAACCTATAAAACTGCATGCTGGTGGGCCTGAAGGTGGCTCCAGTTCACTCTGTTGCATCCAAGCTTTCCCTCTGGCCTCTGTCTTTTAAGATGGGCTAAAGTGATATCCAGAACTGGACTCCCTTCCTCCCTGCTCGAGCAGATGTGCACACAAACCTAAGCAGACTCCTCTATTTCAGGCCCATCTGTAACCTGTGTGATGAATAATGTACAATGAATTTGTGGTCTACATGTTTATTAAGTGACTCAGTATTTCCAGTGGAGATTTTGTGCTCATGTTTTACTCACATCTCAAAACCCACTCACTCTTTTATTATCCCCAACAGCGGTAGGTGATAATAAATTATACAACTGCAGATGACGGTAACTATATCAACAAACAAATTGTATCAATTTTCAGTGTGAGTTTAAAGCTTCGTTTACTGGTTGTGCAAACTCTGAAAAAGGAATTTGGGAACACTGCTGCTGTTTTAAATATTCTAACCGGGCTGTAATCCAAACCTTCCATAAGGCGTCTCTAAAGAAGATTTTTGCCTACTGTGTACCACTGCTTTTACATACGAGATTAGGGATTTATGTACGTAAGAGCAGGGAGAGAAATGTAACTAACAGAACAGTGACAGCTCTGTGGAAGGGCTGAAAGACAAAAGGCAGCAGTGGTGGATTTCAGAGCTAATCCCCCTCTACTGCATTGTAGAAACACATTTGTTCTTTCTGAAAAACAAAGGCTTGTAGAAAAGCATCAATCAATCAACAGTGCAGCTACATTCTGTGTATTGAAGCAAGCTCACATGCTCTCTTAAATTACCCTGGATCCTATTTTAAGCTTAATAAGCTGCTCAGTAATTTGTATGGCTGTGGAAAGATGTGAGCTTATGCCACAACAGCCATTTCGAAACAGCCAAAAACTTGTGGCGAGAGATTGAAAAGAACTACTTTTTGGGAAAGTAGTTGTAGCTGTATTTAGAAAGTTACAGTATCCATTCCAAAAGGAACAGAGACTGTTTGTTGAGAAACCCGTATCTATGTGATAATTGTACACTTCAATCACAGGAAAGAATGCTTGGTCAAATGTAAGAGTGGCTCACCATGGCACATGGTGTAATCTTGTTTCAATTGAAAACTTTCAATTTTCAGTTGTTTATACTTGTAGGCTATGTGGGAAAATAAGCCTGGATCTCTGTCACTTGCCCAAGTGATGCTTACCACCTAGGTGCTGGATGGAGCATACAGGTGAGACAATAAATATGACTGAGACTTTCAGTGAGAGGAGACCATCCTGCAGGCTCTGAATTTCTCCACACAATGATCCTGATCCCTCTGGGTCTGGGACAGGCTGAAGCGATTCAGAGCTGACTAAGCTGCTGTGTGACTAAGCCTCCTGGACCTCACCAAACTCAATAACTAATACTTTTAACTGAGCTGCTGATCACCGTCCTGACATGCCAGCTGGGTTTTGCATGTTTCCTTGCCCATAAATATGGTAAGGGCTGTCATGAACCTCTTCTGTCTGCTCCTTTTGCAGATGTTCCCAGGGCTTGAGAAGAAGCCCTCTCACAGTGGAGCTGAGGAGGTTTCAGCTCAGAAAACTCTGGGAAAAGGGCCCTCAGAGAGACTGAACTTAATCCCCTCCCTTTAATTGCTATTGGGACCTGGTGAAAGTACATATTTGTAATAAAGGCTGGCTGTTAAAGTCTTCTTGGAGCTTGGCACGATTAACTTTGACACTGAGAACTTGAGGCCAGACGTTAGAGCATTTCCTCCTGCAACATGATCAATGTTTGCATGAATAAAACCAATCACAGATATAAGTCAGTTCTTGTTAATCTGATGATTCTCATCCATGTCCTATACATTACTCTCCACGTTTTTAAAACAGCTGCCACTGCCCACTGCACTGGCAGTGCCCAGTAATTGCTCCTCCAGCCAGCCCTCCTTCCTTAGACAACTTCTGTACTCCCCTTGCTTTCCAATGTCTTCCAGCTGAGGAACAGGGCTCTTGTTACTGCCTGTCCCCCTCTCCAGCAAGAACAGTCTCAGAGGAGATTGTTTTGTGATTAATTTACATGTCCTTGACCTGGGGGAGGGGCGTTGGGGTACTTACAGCCAAGCCTGGACTAGTTTACTTTTTTTCTTTATATCTGATTCTCTTATGGTATGAAACTTCAAAAGTTCACATTTAAGTGAACTACCCTACATGCAAGTAAATTACCCTACATTGTATTAAAAAAACATAAAGATGATTGTTTGGAACAGTGTAGTATGTTAACTTTAATTTCATAACAGTATCTCCTCTAGGAGCCAAATACACAAACAAGGGGACCTGTTACAATTATGGATGTAATTTTAAATAAACTTTTTTTTTTTTGCCACCCCTGGGCTTTTGGTCATATCTTGCCCTCAGTTTATATGTATGTCTTTTATATCAGACCTTTTTCTTTCCTGACAGACTCCTCATTTGATCTGTCTCTCTAGATTTTGGATGAAAGAGAAGTGCTCAGAGGTATGGAAAGTTACTCTTTCCTATTACAATAATGATATGTAAATACATGTAACATCCTCAGCCCCCTCTGTAAATAGAGCTGGGTATGTTGCCCTTACCTTCCAAGGCTGCTGTTACTAAAACATCTCACACAAATGTACACTCAGTTCGAACAGAAATGGCCTTCCTCATTTGCGATTGGGTGGAAAAGGAGCAGACTGGTGTTATGTACATAAAATCTGGTGAGACCACACCACCAAAACAAGCTGACAAAACAACTGAGAGAGCATCTTTGGAAGCATGCCTTTGCTAGTACAGGAAAAAAGGTATCTTCTTAATCTAGGTTCACTAACCTGTTTTCGAAGAGTTGTGAATGGCAGGTTGTTTAGTTTAAACTTGGGTCAGCAGCTCAAGTTCAAAAGTTGTGAACCTGATACTTTATTCTGGGCGAGAATGCTCCGTGCTCTGAGGAGGCAGGGGAGGTTCTGCAGGAGGGAATTGTGGTGATAGGCTGCAGTGTGCTCCCATGGGGTCCCAGGGAAGCAAAGCGCTGCAAATTCTTCCAGATGGATCTGTGGCCATGTTGCCCTACCCTGCTGGGACAGGCTGGGAGCAGAGCTCAAACTTCCCCTTGGACAGGTAACAGGCAGAGCAGCTGGGTCTGTGAAGCCATGCTCCTGTCCTGAAGTCAGCTGGCAAAGAGCAAAGCAGCCCATGAGCCAGACTGGGCTGATGTGGTACACCCACAGCCAGGCTAGGTGGCTTAACCACTACAGACTCGCTTTACTACAACAGTGAAGGCAGCAAGCTTGGACATAGCCATCCCTGTGGTGGGTGCTGCTGTGAAAGCACACAGGACACAGCCCATGTGAGGTGAGAAGGACAATCTCTGAGGGTTCAGAAACGCTCAGTGTCATTCTTCCTAGAGAAGTGGTAACACCCCCATTAGGTAATGGGGAAGTGCTTTTGGGAACTTCACCCTAAACTCTCTTGGAGTCCAGTTTTTATTGGAACAGTATTTCCCCTCTTGCTTCTTTGTCAACTTTAAATTGCAAATATGGAATTTTAAGTGGTTCTGATATGGACCTGAGAAAATAATCTTTCTTTGGAGTAAAATTTAGGGTATTCATTTAACTGCATTTATTTAAATAACAGTTGATTTTTAGTCAACTGATTCTATTTATCAACCTCCATCTGAATTATTAAGAAATTAGGGAAAACATAATTATGAATTAATTCTTACTTAATCCCTGTCTGATTGGTCAAGCTCTGAGCAGGCAGGTTGATAAAATCTCTGGCAAGCTGACCTGTGATAAATTCACCCCTGTCTGCTCTACGACAAAAGCATTCAGATCCCTCTTAAAATAAAAGGGGTTAAAAAGATAATAGACTTCAAAATCAAGAGAGTGAAGATGTACTGTACTGCCGGCAAAGACTAAATGATGGCCATGCCACAGCAAAATGCTTTAATCTTAACATACAAGGTCAAAATCAGAACATTAGCCCCACCACTGTACATCTTTTACTAGAAAGTTTCCATTTCCTTCTTGACAAGTACAAATGTCTGTAACTGGCACTGTGAGTATGTGCCTTTTTTCAAGCCAACACTGTTTGTAAAATTTCTTTAAAAAAACTAAACCAGGAGTTAACTCCTTATTAACTTGAATTGGTGGAATCTTGATTCAAATAACTTCTTTATCACATTGCTTTCTCCAAGTGATTTTTCTTTTCAGCAACTTACATTTAAGTGACATGTTTTCTGACCAGTGTGGCATATTTTGCGTATAGTTTTGCCTAATTGGTAGTTCAGTCTGCAAGCAAATAATATTTCTTTTCTTCCACATTCATTTGTCTTCAGGAAAATCTGGTTTTACAGCCAAGTTTTTTCGGACTTAAGTACTCTATTTCACTGTAATACGATCACGTTAGTGCCAAGATGTGTCAATTGCCTGAAAATATTGGTGTCTAAAGGGTTTGATTTTCTTTCTTTCCTATAATAAAATACTGTGCAGATGGAGTTAAGGATTTATTTAGAATAACTGAATTTTTTCCTTCATCTTTCTCACTGTTGTTTTTCCCCATTGTGAAGTTTTGTGCCTATTTTGCTTTCCTGTTTTTGTTAAACCTCAGAAACATTATTCAGTTGTGGGTCATCCACTCAGGAATGTTAGGTAAAAATTTCTGGGAATACCACTATAAAGCTGATATTCATTTAAAATATTTTTTGAAGTATGTGGTAACAGATTTCAAATTAGTCTGGAATGAAGATTAAATAAAAGTATTTTTGTGGATTTTTTTTTCGTTAGGTGGGTAACTTCAAAGAGGATAATTTAATCAAGTATTTTGATGAAATAGTTCTTGTTTTCTGAATAGCAGGACTACACACATCCCGGGATGTGCTAAGAGATGGATTGTCCTGGGAGTGGGGCAGGCTGAGTTTTTTGCTGCAAGGCCCAGTATCTTTGGTAATAGATGACAGTAATCTCAGGAAACTACCAAGGCAAAAGACCTATGGCTCTGATGTTGCCACTGAATGGGAGGCGCTTGTTTAATTTCCAAACTGGCTTATCCTCAAATTTGCCATTTTTTCTTTATAAATTTTGGGAAGAATATGGAGAATGTTGCCAAGAGCAACCACTACATCCTGAGGAATTGGAAACAAAATACAAGAAGAAAATAGAACAAATATTCCTTAAAGGAGATTACTGTACTGCATTCAGTGCCTTGTAAATAAGCACATTACAACTACCCTGGTTATCCCTCAGCAGGTAAATGCCCTGGAGCATTAAATGTCAGCTACAGTTAAACTACCTACTCAATGTCTCCTCCAACATCAGTCTGTGCTAATGCTGTTCAGGGGCAGGCAGTGTCAACAGAGCACTGCCCACTTTGCTCCTTCTCCTGTACTCTATCAGACAGTGGAGGGAATTTCCTGACATCTGCAAAGGATTCTTCTCTTCCCAAAGTGATAATATATTTCCCCTTGATCTCCTTCCCTCTGGGGCCATACAGCTGGCATTGGGTAGAGATGGGTGAGTAGGGAGGCTCCTGTAATCATGGCTCACTAATATATTCTACAAATGTCATGGCTTGGGTCAAAAGTAGCCAGGAGTCCCTGACACAAAAGGTGGGGATCTGTGATTTAATCTGCAGCCCTATGTCACTGGTGTAAATTTCACTAAGGACCCGAAAGAGTCATCAAACGTGGAGGAAAACTCACGTACACATTGACCTGGGACAGAAGGATGAACAGTCATCCAGAAAATAATTCAAAAATTCAAACTTCTGCTGTTCTCTATCCACTCAGCTGACCCCTGTAGCTTTCTGAGTCAGTAGGAGCAATGCAAAAGAGAGGCATGTAGTACAGTGCTGTCAAGTATTTTAATTAATGGCCTTATTGGGGATGAAAGACTGAGAGATGGCTCCTACCCAGTATTATGACTGGACCCTCCTGATTGTCCTTCCAAATGACAAATGACTGTTTCTCTATTGAGAAATCAATTTATAACTCACTTTCAAACTCTGCTACATTTGGGATGATTTGGCTCTATGTTTTGCTCTTCAGGCTCATCCCTATTAAAAAAAAATCCAGAATTATTTTCTCATACTTGGACAGCTATATGGGCTGTCGCTTCCAGACTCTCTCCCCAGAGCAAGTTCTCTGAATTCATACAGCTCAAGTGACCTTTCCAGTTCACAAAAGTGACTAAGATTCCCAGCAGTAGTGCAAGCTTTGTAATTGGAAGATTCATCTGTACATGAATGCATATTTATACACAGATCTGTACATATACTATACACACTCACATACACAGAATATGTATATGTGTATGTATAAAAATACTGCTTGGAATTTCAGCTCTCATGTTCCTAAGCTCTATGTCTATATAAGTTATGGAAATTCTGGCAAAACTCAGAAAGTGACAAGCATATTTTACATTCACACAACTCATCTGTTGAAGCATGATTTTAAGAGGCCCTACCTATTTAAACACTTACTGTAAAACGAATGAGTAAATGGGTTTCTGGATTAGGATTTTATTCAGGTTGTAAATTTTTAGAGACTGGGACTGTTTGCCTGATTTTGTACACAGGCAATAGATTTTGGTCCCTAGGAGGTGTCTCTGATGGAATAATTATAACCATTCCAAGAACTGAGAAAGTGCACTGAAAATTACTATACTATTTATTTTCCAGTTTAATTTGCTGAATTTTTCCAGACAGCTCTTCAAATAATAAAGCAATAGCCAATACATTTTTTTAAAATAGCAGTTCTCCTTTGATAGCCTTCTTTTACAAATTCTTGAAATAAATCATCCAATGTCTCAGGGCAGAGAAACCTATAGGTTCCGTTATCCAATTCAAGTTTTACTGCTTTTAACAGGCTAAGTGGCAAGAAATATTTCAAGACAAAACCTCATCCAATCTAGCCAATACAGTCTTCCTCAAGTTGTTGATAACATTTGATAAAACTCTTGTTTTCTTTTGGGTGAATGAGTAGCTTTAAGGGGTCTTTCAGCATTTGCCTCTGGTTGAACACTTTGGGACACTGTTCAGTTCAAGAATGGCAAACCTGAAGTTGAATGTCTTTAAATCTATAGGTCTTGAAACTGAGCATAATAGAGAAGGCAGGTCAATGTAGTCAGTGGAATCTAAAGCTCACCAGCCAAGGGAGATGAAATCCAGTTGTCTAGGGAGTTGGAGTCACTAAAGGTACCACAGACACCCAGCAGCTTCATAAAGCTTTCAGATCTGATGTGGGATGCAGGAGAGACCACGTGGCATATCCCGTTGTGCTTAAATCAACATAACTTAACTGAAGCCCAGCTGTATTCCATGAGCCAAGACATGCTCCACTGCTCTGCTGGTTAAGAACTTTATTTTGTTGCCTGTACCTGTCATTTCAAAGCATTTGAAGAGCCTTAGGGTAGCCCAGATATTGGTAAGAGGCTGGCAGATGTGTCCCTTGCCTTTCTGGAAGAGCAGCTGGAACAGCCAGCTCATATTAGGACGACATTTCAGTTGCCCATCAGTGACTGTTGAGCTGCTTCCTCGATCTCATGGCAGTAGAGGGAGTTGAGACCCCAGTACATCTATAGAAGCCTTCAATTATCCAAGTGGCCTCACAGCCCTTTCTGTACCAGTCTGAAGTTTTCCAGTAATGTTTATGCAGCTACTTCATTCTTCTACTATTTATCCACCCACTGCCCTGCATTCTCTCTCCTGTGTATATGTACTTTGGCTTGAGTATTTTGCCTGGACATTTTTAGACTTACCCAGCATCTTCTCTGCTGGCTCACACACTCGGTCCATAAACTTTCCTTGCTGCCAACCAGCTTCCCATCAGAAACTTTCCACATGGCTCCCAGGCAAGGCATGAGGAGCATTCTTCCTCCCATCCTGCTTCTCTTCCTTGGGGGAGACCAGAAGCTGGAAAGCAGCAGAGGCAGGAGCTGGAGATACCACCACATTCCCTGACAGCCCTTCATTGCTGGGCAAAGGACATCAGAACAACTTCAGCTGTCTTTCTGGCAGTAATCTCATACAACATATAAACACAATGGGTTTGGGTTTGTTTCTGGGGAAGACCATGGGTACAGTTTCTTGTAAAATATAATATATGTTGTGCTTAAAGAGATCATTAAATAATTCTTGGCCTTTCTTTCCCAGGGAATTAAAAAATGATTAAGTTGGTATTACTGGCCAGGTCAAGCTGGGCTAAAAATTATTTAAGGGACTAAAATATACTTACAAAATTCTGTCACTTTACATCTACATGTCTATATATTTATTCAAATGTCTGTCACATTGCCATTGAGGCAGCAGTCAGTAAGTTTGAGCTCTGCAGTTGAATTCCCTGGAGAGATTAATTCTAGCAATAACCCAAAGAGGAAATAGAGACAGCAGTTAACTGTGGCCAGAAAGAAAGAAAGAAAAAAAATAGAAGCAAAGAGTACTGTTTATAGAGTTACAGTGTCCTCTGTGCTTTCAGACTGAGATGAACACGTCACAGCGTTATAAACTTGCCTGTAGGCTAAACAGCACCTTCCAAGCAGCACAGCTAAAGAAGGATGGTACAGTCAAGGACCCCAGCCCCTGCACAGCCTTCCCAGAGCACCCTGACAAGTTCTCTCCAGAATATTCACCTCTGATGAGAACAAAAACATTTTTAATGTTTCATCTGTCTCAGTTTGCTTCTTCATGAATGCCCAGCTGATTTCTTCACCTGTCCAGACCAACAAATCCAGATTCTGTTCTGTATGTTTTATTACATTTCTGCCTCATATATATTAATGAACACTGAATGTTATATTAAGGTGTTTTCTTTTTCCAGAAATAATGTGGTATTGGTTCTACCCTATTTGACTGTCAGCCAGGCCATAGTCTTATCAGATTCCAATTTAAAATTATCATTCTGGTGTTAAAGGTTTCCCAGGGACTTGTCAGCTCCACAGCAGCTTCCAAACAATGGTATCTTTTCTATTTATTCTTACCAAGTGTGCAGATATCAGTATTGAAAAAAAAAATTAAAAAATAAATTAAAAACATGGTGAGAACAAACTGTGAGCCCAAGGAGTGACATTTACAGCAATCATCATGAATTCACTAGGCTCATTCCATTAATTACCATATGAGACATCTTATTTCTTTTGATTGTCACAGTGCTGTGGCAACCTCTGAGCAAGAAATAAAACCAAGATTTTTTTTAAAATGAGAGCCTAATGCATTCAATACAATTGAAGTTACTTAACAAAAGGAGCATATGTCGCCCTAAGTTTCTGAACTTGGGGTGTATTTGCACAATAGCTGCTTCAGATTTTGGACAGGCAAATAAAGTCACATTAATTTTCTTGTTGCTGTGAAAGATTTATTGCTGGTCTCCATCTCAGCTCATGTGAAGGCACCTCATCTTAGAATAAATCAATGCCACACCTGCAGCAGCATGGAGATGTGCCCTTCCAGAAAACACAGAATCCAAGAGGTCCATGCTCTTCATATCAGAATTTTTATTCTACAGCTGCTTTGTTAGATGATTAAAGCTTTGGCCAGGGAAAGTTTCCATTTGCAGTATTCTGGCCCTACAACTTCAGTGATTTTTCTTTTCCTGTTTGTTTTACTGAAGTATTCCTATTATCTGTTTTATTTGTGACCCTCCATTTCATTGTGGCTGCTGTATGCAGATTGGTGACCACAGGACCACAATACAGCTCACAAGTCAGGCCCAGATTAGCAGCAATCTGCAGTCACACTTCAATTAGCTGGAAGGATGATGTTTCTTGACCGTCTGGTGTTTAAATAAACTGAAAATCAAAACCCTGTTTTTCTTGGTTCTCTTCCAAATTGCACAGTACAATTTGCCTCATTAAAGATTAAAACAGATGTCAGTAAAAGGAGATAAATCTGAATCAAATTTGAAATCCAAATGGTCCTGAACTCATCATTTGGGCTTTTCTAAAACATAGGAGGAAGCATTGAACAGCTCAGATCCATGGGATGAGAGTAAGAGGGGATGTAGGGGCTTAGGAAGACCCTTCTTTCACTTGAGTAGCTCTGTAAACTCTGTCTGTGGGTGGTGAGTTGCAGCTGAGGTGCCCACTGTAAATCAGCAAAGATGCTCCACAAGGTGTGGGTAGATATGGTCCTGAAGAAATACCTTTCTCCCTTTGCCTTTGAAGAGCTGACACAGAGCCACCTGGATCTCAGAGCTAAGGTGCTTTTCTCTCCCTGTAGTAGATTGTGAAACCAACAGAATACTGCAGCTGTCTTTGGTAGTTTAGTGTCTGAATTGAAAAGAAGAGAGAGAAAAGGCCGGGCAGAACACAGAGTTTCAATGAAATCATTGTAACTAATCTAATGTGTAGTCGTAACAACATCTAGGTGACTACTCACTGTGTGGAATATAGATATAATAATGAGGAAAACTGTTGGGGTTTTGTTTCTTGGGAACATCATTCTGCTTCACTGTGACCTTCTCAGTTAACTTAATAAGCCAAGGATCTTTCTATGAAAACAGCTCCTTAGTTTCCACACTAGAGAATACACAGCCTTATCACTTACTATCATTTTGATTATGAAACAATTGTTTTCATAAGCCTCACTTTTCTGTTGCTTGCAACTATGAGTAATCTTTTTTTTCAGGCTACCACTTCCTCATGCTTCCCAGTTCCTCAGTAATAATAGGTGAGGGTTATATTTAAAAGAAGATCTCTTTGATCGTGTTAGAGTGAAAGCTTTTCAAATTTTTGTCATCACTGTATACGCTGTTAATTGCAGAGGTTGGACATGTAGTTTGTAAATACACAGGTCAATGCAGATGCCTTGTTTGACCTAACATTTCTTTTCCAGTGTAGCCTTTTCTTCTGGTCACACAGTCTTCTGGTACTGCTTCAAGGGAGCCAGATGCCTTGGGCATAAAGGCTGCTGGTGAAGCCCAGAGCTCCTGTAAGTTTGTGCCCCTTGATGGCTTTCCTTAGGGTGGAAAGGAATACTTTTGGCCCTGGGGAGTAAATCTTCTTAAAAATAGTCTTGTACATTATCTGTGAGTATTTATTTCACTTGTATTCTCCAGCTCTCATTTTTCTTCCAAAGTTGTGGATCCAAAAGGTCCATTTCCCCTCGGGTCCCTCCAAATCTTGGTCTCCTGCCTCCCTACTGTGCCTACTCTCTGCAGGGGCTGACTGTTCCCACTACTGCACTGTAACTCCCCAGTGGCACCAGGACCCTTTGGAAAAGCCACCAAGATTTTAGGCCTGATTTCACTCTGGAGTTTAGCAGGTGATGCTAAGCTTGTGGGAGAGTAGGAGGCACATCAAGCTGAGAATGCAGCTGACCAGAAAATATTTGACATTTTGTTTGAGTACAAATGTTCTCTTACTAAGAACATGCTTTGACTAGTAGTTGAGATTTCTCCTCCTTAATATTAATCACAAGGCAAAGAATTTGCACAATTCATTTTCTTAACCATGTTTTTAAAAATGCAGTAAGAGCCACCTATGCTTTTATCCTGTACCACAGAGGGCTGTGTGGAAGAAATTTCAGGTGTTACTTAGAAATGTGTAAGCTGCTGAGTGCTTTCATACGGTACTTAAAAAGGAGGTGTTTATGAAGTCCCAGCAAAAGACTGAATGTCCTTCCTTCAGATTCTGTGAAAAGATAATTAGATAATATTGTAGATCTCAGGGTATAGCCACCACTGTCTGCACTACCTCCAGGCCATCTAACACAGCAATTTCCTCTTACAGTAGCTGATATAGCTGATAAATCTGTGGTATATTGCCTTTCTGTGGGTGCTGTCACCCTCACCCCACTCCAGCCAATGTCTGCACAGGGATGAAATGGGTTTTCCAGCCCCATGAATAAAGGTTGTATAGTTGTCTTTTTCTCAAAAATCCAATTTGCACAATCCTAAATTCTCTCATTGTCTGTGCTGATGCCCACCCCATCCTGAACATTCAGGCCCTCTGAGAGAGGAGGACGAGAACTTTCATTTCTGAATCATACCATTTTGTTAAAATACATTAACATTAAAAGTTGCTATTCTCACATTTGTATTAAAATGCTATATAGTACTTGACCTCTTTCTATTTTTGGCTTCTGTTTCAGTGCACAAGCCATCCTTTCCCAAAGAATTAGAAGCAAACTTGAGGTGAGAGGAAGGTAAGGAAGGTAGGTGCAGTACTTTTGCAAACCAGCAAGCCACTTGAAGGAGCTTATTAGTTCTCTGATTGAAAGGACACAGTGCTTGTTCACAGTTAGAAAGTTAAACATAAGGAAAAAAAAATAATTAAGGGGACTTTGCATAACAGGAAAGCTTATTGGGGTTCATGGATTTATGGATGTCAAGTGTTCTCTAACCCCATCCTCCTCAATGAAGGAGAGTCTTCCTTCCAACACTCCTTTACTCTGGTCTCCTGGGTCAGATATTCCCAAGGGCTGATCTTGTCAGTGAAGACCAGTGCAAAGAGGGCATTCAATAACTCTGCCTCTCTGCATCTTCTGTTGCCAGGGCACCCCCTCCACAAAGTAACAGGCCCAATTTATCTTTAATTCTCCTTTTGGTTTTGATGTATTTGAAAAGCCTTTCTTGTTGTCCTTGACATCTTTGACCAGTTTTAATTCCAGATGAGCCTTGGCCTTCCTTGCCTCATTTCTCCTTACTCTGACAACCTCTCTCTATTCATTCCAAATGGCCTTACCCTGCTTCCATCTCCTGTGTATTTCCTGCTTACTCTTCAGTAATGACAGGAGTTCTTTGTTCATCCTTGCAGGTCTCTTGCTCCCTTTGCTCAATTACTTGCTCATATGGATGCATCTTTCTTGAGCCTGGAGGAAGTGATGCATGAATATCAACCATCTCTCTTGGACCCCTCTTCCCTGCATGGGATTCTTCCAAGGAGACCCCTGAAGAGGCTAAAGTGATCTCTCTGAAGTCCATGGTTGTCATCTTACTTGTTGCTTCTCCCTCCTGGCCCAATACTGAGCTCCACAATCCCACTGTCACTGCAGCCAAGGCTGTGCTCAACATTCACATCTCCAATGAGGCCTTCCCTGTTAGTGCAGTAACAGCACACAATTTCTTGGAGGATCCTCCACTACCCGTGCAGGACATTGTCACCAATGCTTTCCAGAAACCTCCTGGACTGTTTGTACTTCACTCAGGACTGGTTGCAGCTGGATGGATTGACAAGCTATGTCATTAAAACAAGTAATTGAAATTAATTTTGAGGGAAATATTTAATAGTCTGTAAGACTTTTGAAACTCCCTACTGCTTATGAAAGACCCTACATTTCCCTTTTCTGTAAGCTTGGGTTGCACTTGTCCAGATTCTCCAATGGGAATCTGCCTCATGGCTCTGGACTGTAGCACCCAGAAAAACAACAACAGAGGCCTCAAATTCTCTTGTGAGGAAAAACTCCATCTGTTATCAGATCTGAAAATCATAAGCATTTTCAAAATCATGAGTATTAAAACATGTGTAAGTAATCACCTTGGAACACAGATGGTATTTCCCTTTTTTAGTTCAGCTATCATTTTCCTAATAGCAAAATGAATGTAATTTTAACTCACACTATTTTATTTAATTTTAAGATTACCACATCCATTAGAAAGCGCATTATAAAGGATGTTTTGCCAGAAACATCTCCAATATTACAGCAAATAATCCCGTTACTTCCTTCTATGATTTTTAGTGCCTTTCCCCCTCTTATCTTTAAGTAACTTCAAACATTTTCCAGTAAAAGATGGAAGATGAAGTAAGAAGCTCCACAAAATTTATGCACCTGGATAAAGAAGACCCCTTTCATATTTTGTGGTTTGATTTTTTTATCTTTTTTCTGAAATTGTTTTCAATATGGCTCAAGTTCCTTGAAGAGCATGAAAGTATCACTGAAAAAAAAGTATTCTGAATAGAAAATTCAAGAATGAAAATTCAAGAATGAAAAGTGATACCTATTGTCCACTGTTCTAACCATTTTTCTTCCCCTGAACTGAGAGGGGAAGAAAAACTGTAAGAACAGTGGATAATAGGTATCAGTTCTGTGATCTTCTTTCTAATTCTAGTTTGACTCACTGAATGGTTGTAATCAAGTTAAATAATCCTCTTTCATTCCATGATTCACGATCTGTGAAGACACTACTGTTTTCCTGCTTTGCAGGGCTTTTGAAAGAGACACATGGACAGACTGTCACAGGGGTACAAGGCCAAATTAGTGAAAGTATAATAGGAGGCAGCGAGTGTTTTACTCTTCAGGAAAACACTGTTGCATATCATTTGAACTGGGACTGCATTGTAGTCATTTTCACTTTTACATCTGTCCCTGGAAACTGTAGAGGACAGCATATCATCATAGTATTAAAAATGTGATGGAGATCTTACCCCTTCATTCCTTTTAAAGAAAGGTGTAATAGAAGAAACAACAGTGAAGGGAAATTTTCTAATTAAAATATTTCATGTATTCAGCATTTCTGGTTGTAAATACATAAAGACAGGGACTTATTAAGCAAAAATTCATTGCAACTGTATGAATCAAACCTTCTCTGCTTTAAGACCAGCACTGTAAAGGAGGATACGATCTGCATACTCTGACAATTAACTTTAATTCTATATCTTTGCCAAACACAAATGTTTAAATCACTGTTAGTCTGAAAAATATGTACTTTCTCTAGTAATATAAGTCAGCTAAAAGCCTTTATTGGGTTTAAATTAGAATTCACCAACTTTCTCACTGAGACACAGCTTAATAAAAATCAGTCTTGGGCATAGCTCCTTGGCTTTGCAGCCACGTACACAGACTGCTTCTCCCAGTCCCCAGCACAGGCCTCCCACTCGCTGGTCAAGCAAATGGAGAAATAATGGTATTCTATTTTTAGCTTCCTTTAATGAGATTTATTGGATAGACAGAAGTTCAAAATCCCACAGCTGCAGCTCTGCTGGTGCTGTGCTGGGCCCCCTCAAGGCCTATAGATGTCACATTGGAAGCTGCCGAATTGCCCCAGGGAGGAGCTGGATGGTGTCAGAGTGGTAGCTCCAGCGAGATACTCGAATATTTCTATGACAGCTCTGCATTTAGGTGACAGCTAAAAGACTTAGCGAGCTCCTGTACTTTGTTAAAGTCACCACTTGTAGCTGTCTCCTGTACTCAAAAGCTTGTTCCACACCTCCCTTGCTGCTGAGGTTTTGTCATTATATAGTGTTAAATGCAATGAGTCTCTGGAAAAATCTGTGTTAAGGGTCCTGCAGAGCCTGCTGGCTTTTGCCAGCTGAGAGCTCTCCGTTGGGGAGTGACCACATACTCCCCAGGAGAGCTGGAGGCCTGGGCTGGCAGTGCCAGCAGCAAGCTCTCCTAATTAATTGTAGCTATACTGCAATCTGTTAAGGAGCTCTGTGATGGCAACTGAACAATGATAACTGGCACTTGCTGATGCCAGATCATAAAAAGCTAAATTACATATTTGGTCGATCTAGTATTGGGGGAAGAAAGGAAAAATACCATATGTTGTTTTTAATCTTTTTAGAGTTGTTTAATGTTCCTCTTAGGAGTACTTTCTTTTGCAGAATTCCTTTGTAATAAATTATTTCCCTTTCATCCTGAATGAACACTATGCAGTACCATATTAGATACTGTTTTCTTTTTTGAAATATTATTATTTAGCAAGTTTCAGAATTCATAGAAAAAGAAAAGTCAAGGAAATTATATAGTACATGATACCTAGGAGACTTACAGAAGGAACTCAGTCTTTCTTAAAAAAAAAGTTTAAGAAAGAGAGCTGAATTAAAACCTTGAGAAGAGTTGTTCTAAATCTGCCTGGGAAAGGACCATGAAGAAAGGTGTTTGCCTGACAAAAATTGCCTCCAGAAGAGATTCATAGCTGAGATTTGGAAGTGTAGGTGCACAAGAGGAACTGGAATAATTACATGGGCAAAGATACAGATATTGGGGTTCATTGTGAGTTACCTCTACATACTATTAAAAGGAAAAAATGGCCATTGTGAGCAAATATGGTGGTCAGTGGATAATAATATCTTGCTCACTTTTAGTTTTATTAGATTAGGGGAGCATGATGGGGATACCACCCCAGGAAACTGCACAGATGGTAATTATTATGTATCCTTTTTATCTGGATTTAAGAAACAGACCCTGCTTATTTCTCAAATCAATGCACATGAAAGAGAAAAGACAAGACCAAAACCTTGCAGATATTAAAATGGAAAAAAATTGCTGAGCAGCCACCTTTTTTGCAAATAGTGCTCTCTGTAAAAGCAATAAAACAACCAATGTGAGCATACATCACTGCTGCAAAGGTTTCATTCTTAGCAAGGGCAAGTTTATCCATAAATTGTAGTGAGAAGAATATTGCTCCTTAATCAGAACCACAAAAAGAAAGAAAACACACATGAAAGAAGATAATAAGTGGTTTGAATATCAACCTTTGATTTTTCAGGAAGAAACTCCTGACATGGAGGGCCCCCCTTAGTTCTCCAGATTTCAGGCACAAGACGGATCCTTTAGTTTCTTTGCTGAGGTCCTTTAGTGAGCAGGACACTGAGAGTGCTGCATGGCCTCCAAAGCAAAAGGGGTCAGGACCGCCTGAGTGATGCTGTGGAGTTGTGGAGATTTCCAGCAACCTCCACTGTGCCCTCTCATTTAGCTGCCAGGGCAAGAGGGGATACTGCCTGTGCAACCATCACCTCTGCACCCTCCATTCTACCAGACCCCTGGTTGGAAAATGTCAGTCAAAACTGTCTTGAAGTTCTATTTAGAGTTTTATTTTCACAAGACGGCACTTGCTTTGGATGGAAAATTTATGTTTTTTTATCTTCCCTCTAAAGACTAAATGGCAAAACATTTTGGCCAGATGTGTGGAAAAATTTCATTTGGCACTGTTGCCAATGGTTTGTGGGAGTCACTCCTTGGCTGCCTCTTGCGTTTGCCGTCCTCACCAAGCTGCCGGATGGCGGTGTCTCCTGAAATGCACTGTGGCAACGGGTCTGCTTTGGCATCTCTGCAAAGAAGAGAGAGAGCATGAGGGAAGAACCTGGCTCCAGGAGCAAGCCATGGAGAGCTCCTCTGCAGCAACATGTTTGGGCCATATGAGCAAATGTCAAAGTTTCAGATCTCCAGATTTTATTTAAACAGATAAAAAGAGTACTTAGGAGAAAAAAAAAAACAAAACAAACACCTTTCCAAGCAGCTGTGGTTAAAACTGGTTTTTTACCTTTTTTGGGAGGAGGACAGTGAAAGAATCATCTTATCTCCATCAGCTCATAGCAATGCTCTTGCTCAGATGTGCTAAAGCTCATTCTCTCCTATCTCCTATGTTTGTCTTTGCTATAGACTTCCAAATGCAGCAGCAAGGTAGCAGATTTGATTTTTCACATGCTGAGATGAAGACTATTCATTTCCTATTCCCTAGCAACTGCCTATATAAACAACTACCAGGTGAGCAGTAAAACTGGGCTTGAGACCTAAAAGCAAATTGACGTTGTAAATAAATAGGTTTTGGACCTGAAGTGGTTTAAGAGATGGAAGAGTTAAATCCAAGTGGAAATAATTGGCTTTTCCTCTCATGAAATGCACATGGGAAGTGGAGGAAAGCACTAAGTCCAGCCATCATTTCCTAGCAGCATTCAATAATTTTCACAATTTTATCTGCAAGATTAATCAAGTTTAGTTATTTCACCAATACAAAAATATTGCATATTTTTAGTCATATCATTTTGCTTATAGTTTTTCCATATGTGTTTGTGCTCTCAGTTTCCACATTTGCTTTCCAGCTCACCCATCTTGGCCGTGGTGCTGCTGCATCACCCATGCCAACCTCGCAAGCACATCCATACATCTGGCTCTGAGCTCTTTGAGGAAATTGACTTTTCTCCTCCTCATGTCATGCCTGAAAGCCTTCCCTGCCTGCAGATGTGTGGAGATCACAACCATGGGTTTTTAAGATTCTGTAATACACAAAGACACATGGAGACTTTATCCTCTAAATTTCCCTGCTTCATTACAGATCATAAAATCACAGAATAATTAAGGCTGGAAAAAAACCTCCAAGATCATGAAGTCCAACCTTTAACCAAATACCACAGTGTCAACTAAACTAGATCTCAAAGTGCCATGTATACTTGTTTTTTTGAATACTTTTGAATACTTCCAGGGATAGTGACTTCCCCATTTCCCTGGGCAGCCTGTTCCAAATTTACCACTTATTACCACAAAAATCAGCATTAGCAAAGAGGCCTATGCTTAATAAAGGGAATATGTATCTCCCAAGTTTTAAAAATTTCTCTCAGCAATTACTAGTATGTCAGTAATCAATAAGATTAGCAATCAATAGGATAGCATCTATCGATAGTATAGCAGCAATCAGCTAGAGTGACCATCAGTATTTTAGCAGTAGCCAAGTAGGTTACTAAAAATTCTTCATTAGTAAAGCAATTTATCAATATAATAGCAGATATACTTATTGTAGATTACTTACACGAACATATAATGTCAGTATTAAGCAAATTAGAAGGGGAAAAAAACTAATCAAAAATGGGAGGACAAATCATATGAACCCCAGAAGGGGGCCCAAAGGGAACCAACAATGTAACAGAGATGGAAGTCTTACTTCAGAAATGGAAATTTGCGTCAGTGAGACACCCCAATGACAGTCCAAGATTTCATAGAAAGTTCATGTGGAGAATTCAGCCTCTTTAGGGAATGAAAAGTATGTGCAGCAAAAGAAGATGTCAGAGAGAAAACAGCTCCATTTTTGATAAAAAATATAAGTAATTTTTGTATCACAGAGACATGAGTACTTAGGGCACCACCACTCTGAGCAGCCAATACATGTTAGTTGGTGGTTTTCATCTGGGGCAGATGATAGATGATAATGTTGTCTGTTCTTTTCGACAATTTTCTTTTTTCAAACTGTTATCATCTTCTTGCTGATAAAATAGCCAATGGCACATATTAATTCATAACTTCTCAGGAGGTTTTCCCATTTTTCCAGATTATTTTTCACCTTTTCAGATAATAAATTGCTGTTACAGTTCCTTGTTTTTGCAGTTATTGATGGTATCTCTGGAGATTTCCAGTTTCTAGGTACTCAGGTGTACTTCAAAGATGCCAAATGAGCACTTCTTGATGATGCTTCTGGTTCACAGGTTCAAAGCTGGCAGGCATTTCCTGTGAGACTATTTTTCCAGTAGATATTTTCTTCTGTTAAGTAATTTTCCCCTTTTAATCAGGTGGCCTTTATTGCTGTTCCAATCACCTCACCAACCTGTGTCATTGTTTGGTGACCACCATGTTAAGGCTGCAAGTTGCTAGGCCTGTTTATGAAAGGAAAAATTATTATTCTGGATATTGGCTTGTCTACAAGCGTGAATGGATGTTATTTCAATTTTGGTTTGATGTAAGCAAAAAAAATTAAGTAGGAGCTAGCTTGGAGTAGAGAAAAATGCTGTGAAGATTTCTAAGAAGGTCTAAATGCTGAATGCTGTGTCTGCACAAGTACAAAAACAGATGAGCTTTGTTCTTTGGTTGGGGCCTTTTCCTCCATCAGAATATAAGCTGTGACTTTTTTTGCTTTATATTCTAGCCAAAGAACTGTATAGGAAGAATATTACAGAAAATGTTTCTTGCTTACATTTTCCAATAATCCCTTCTCAAAAGAAGCTGTTTTTTTTTCTTTAATCTTTTTTTTCTTTAATCTGAATTTTTGTGGGAAAAAAAAAAAAAAAAAAGAAAAGAACATAAAAGTAGAAGCTCCAGGCTAAATTTTTTTACATGCTATGAAAATTAAGACTCCCAACTCAGGCCTATTTCAGCTCTCTAAAGGGAAGGAGGTAGGACTGTATTGCTCTTCATTTTGCTATTGCAGATCTGGACACAAGCAGATATGGTTCAAATTTTGGAGGTATATTGATCTCATTTCTACCCAAAAGTGACCAAAAGCTGGGATCTGGAAAGTTAATTTTAAAATAAATAACTGTCTTTAAAAGTGCCACATTTCATTTTCACTAAGCAGATTGTTAGATGAAAAATGAGCAACCTTTGATGATAAAACAACGTGAAGGTAGGAAGGCCAAGGCTGTGCAATGGTCTGCTAAATCTCTCTCATGCTGTGTGAAACATCTGAGAAAAAATACTGCAGTATAAAAAATAGTAAATCTACTTCTGTTTCTCATTCAAAAATATTCACAGTGCTTCACTCCTGATGGTTGTCAGCTGGATAATGCTGCTGAATAATTGAATTTACAAATTTGGAAAAAATCAAATTTATTTAGTAGTATTCCTTTTCAGAAAGCAAACAAACCAACACGCAACAGGATGTGATGCCAGTCAGGGTCATGGTGACTTGCATCAGACTGTTATCAAAAACGTGCAGGTAGCATGCAGGCAGCTTACCTTCCTGCAGTTCCATCAGCAGAGGAGAGGTTTACTCCTTGTGCACGTTTGAGCTATTGAATAATTATCTTAAATGTGAATTAGAGAATTGGGTTATTCTCTTTTTTGCTGTGACTGGGATTCAAATCAAGGGTTGCCTGAATAAATTCCTCCATACTTTTATGGGTATGTGTTTCAGATCTTGGTTTGGACTGCTAAAGCTTGCTGATTTGCACTAAGGGTCCAACAGTGTCTTAAGGTAGGTATCTATGTAAATAATGCCAGTATGATGGATATTAAGTAATAGGAACAGCATCTGATTTTTAGATAAAGGATAGTCAGTGATTGAAAACAGAGTCCAGCCTGGCTCTCTGAAGGAATTGGCTCAGTATACCAAATGTCATATTTCTCTTATGCATCAAGCATTGTACCCCTTTGGGGGTACAGAAATGTCAACTTCCAATCTGTAAAAATATAAGGTGCATGAGCCACATCCCATTTCAGTGTTAAAATCATACTAATGGAAGTATATCTGATTTGCAGGCATGTAAGGTTCAGAAACAATTTCATGAAATAGTCTGCCAAAGTATCTATGGCATAAAGAACCAGATTAGAAAACAGGTTATATAAACCATCAAGATTTTATCAGAGCATTTGCCTTTTTCCATGATGGTATATCAAGCTGGGAACATGGGCCACCAAGGAAATAAAATTCTAAATATATTTACAGAGTGATGATGATGAAAAAGACAGTGCTGTGCTGATAAAATCTCAGAGGTAAGCAGGAAAAGATGCTTTCTGGTCACAGCATAGAGGAATTCACACAACTGAGACCCAAGACAAGCCTAAATGAAATATTTATCGCAGCACATAGATAAGTTTTAAAGTGCATTGTGTACAAAGCATTTATGTACAAAGCATTTCCAAAAAGTCAAGGATGAGTACAAAGCAATTGAACTGAGCATGAATCTCCAAGCAATGCTAGCATTAGTAAGATCCTTCTGTAGCTCTGAAATACAAACTTATATAGGGAAATGAGATATGGAATAGCTCCATTATTTTCTGTTTCATTTAATATTGTGTATTTTTCATTAAGTGAATGTGAAGCATGAGTGGCAGAAGCCAATGGCCAGGTTAACTGTAGAAGGGAGAGCCCTGGGACCTTCTGCCCCTCTGATTGCCACCATCCCATTTTGTGCCTGACAGGTCCTGTTGTGGTGGCTGAAGGGCTGCTACTGCTTAGAGCACTCCTGAGACAGAGCTCACCCCAGTGTAGCCTCCCCTGGGGGGGCTCCATGGAAGTGTCTGCTGGCTCCACACCAGGAAGAATGCCAGAAGGCTTACAGAGGTGGCTTTGCTCTTCTAAGTAACATGCAGGTAAGGGGACTGTCCTCTTTTCCATGCCTGCATTCAGTGTCACAGTGAGTCCACACTGCCCCATTAGTAAGTCTAACAGGCTGGGTCTCTACAGCATCCCCACTACCTTTGCACGTGATGCCAGTGGGCAAAAGGACTGCCAGAGGAAGAATAAATATTTAGGGATCCACAGATGCTCCATAGGGAACAGATATAGGGTGCAGTAGGACAGAGAATGAAGCAGAATGTGAAAAAAAATTGGGGAAAGTTACAGTTTATTATTGATTTATACTTTGTCAGTGAAGCTACTTTGAGGGTTATGCTGTGCATACCCTTAAAAAAACCATACAGAATATAGCAGTCTTTCTGGAGAGTAGCTTGCTCTTTTTCATAGAAAGTAGAGTGGCAGATAAGACAGAAAAAATGTGAGGTTTTTTTCCCCCAAGGTTGTTCTGCCCAGAAGATAAAAGCTGTGGATTCTAAGGAGGGAGAAAAAACACTGAAAAAAGAAGTCAGCAATAACCCAGAACCTGAATGCTGTACTTTCACATTGTACTGCAGTAGATGGTTTCTAATAATCAGAGAAACAATATATATGAGCCCCCATGCAGCAAAATCAGCTTGTGAAGCTGTTGCTTTCTAAGACAGAAGATTTGGAAAAAAAACCCCAAACTAAAAAAAAAACAAGCAAAAAACAAACAAACAAACCCCTGCAAAAATAAAATAAAAACAAACAAAAAAACAACAAACAAAAAACCAAAAATTCTCCACCCCAAAACCTGAAGCAACTGACAATTTGGGAAGAACAGAAATTTAACAAATAGTTTTAAAGGACCTTCAGAAGGTGCTGTCATGGGTGATATGCATAAGGCCAGGGATATGCTAATAACATTTGATATAAGTTCACCCTTATTCTTCCTGATGAGAGACAGAAATCCAAAGTACATCTTTGTCGTCCCTGTAGCTGCTGTGCTATGGAGCCTTTCTTCTGCCAAAAAGTCCCATTTTACACAAAGTGGAAACACTTGTGCCCCTGGCTGGCCAGGGAGCTAATCAGCAAGTCATGACCTGAGGATGCCCAACCATCAGTCCTTGCTCTGGTCAGCAGTAAATATTTGATACAAATTGGAAGCAGGTTGACCTGTTGATACTGAAATGAACTTCCTTTAGATTATCCTACATGCACTCTATTCCAGAGGAGGCAATAGGAGGGATTTGAGATGTGCTTCTCAAGTCCAAATAGATGTCTTAAGAGATGGTAAGAGTATTTTTTTTTCTATTCTTTGCACAACCTCCTTCATTTTGACCAAACACACTCAACTCAGATTTGGAAATTGGACTAATTCTAATTAACATAAATTTTCACTGAACAAGGTATTTAATAAATATTATGAAGAGATTACGTGTAAAGAGGAAAGAAGACTTGATAAAATAATTAAAAGTAGATCTGAAATCCAGAGTATTTGAGTTGTATCTTCATCCAGGTTTGTTCTCTCACCTTCTTGCAGCAGATTCTTCTTTCTGTGGTTCACAGAAGAATGACCAGCTTCCTGAACTACATCTGGGGTTCAGATAATCCACTCAGGGTCTCCACAGGCTGTTGGACACTGTACACCAGAATTGTGCTGCTCTGCTCCATTTCCAGGTCTCTGCCCACCTTGGAAGTCAGGATTTCCCAGCTGAAGTCATTTGATTTGCACTCCCATGAGCATTGTTTTCTGAATCTGAAGGAAAGAATGGTAAATCCTTGTACCATTGCTGCACAATTAAAATGTTTTATTTTGAGACAGGTATCACCTCTAAAGTTTTACTCCTCTAACGAGCCTACACAGAAGCGCTCAATACTGGCATTTTCTCTTCTTTACTAAATTTCTCCTGTATTTCCTGTCTCCCACAACTAATGAAAGGACATACAAGAATGTCTGATAAAGTGCTAACAAATTAGTTTTTCTGGTGTTTTCAAGGTCTTCTGTGATATACATGAACCACATCTCTCACTTGAGTAATTTGCCAGATATTGGGTACAACAAGAATTCCCAGGCTACTGGAATTGGACTGCCCACCATGAGAGTCCACTGAGAAGCACAGCATGGTCCCCTTAAGCCACCATGGTCATTGCACAATACATTGTGTTTTCCATATGCCCCTGTGAAAGGAGAGTTGGATGAAAACCTTTGCACTGCAATCCTCATTGGATTTTAGTGGTTTATGTAAAGAAAAATGATGTGCTATGCTGACCCTTTTGGCAAAACAACACATGACCTGGTTATCTTTTCCAGTTGGCAGCTCAAGGTCTGACTATAGTGGGGAGAAATGGTGATCCATAGTGGAACTGGACATTTAGGGTCTGGGGTAGCACTGTGGCTGTTTCTGCCTGAATTTTGTTTCAGTTTTGCAGGTGTAGGAAAACTGGTGCCTGTTTGGCTGCCTTGCAGAGGACCATCAGGGTTGCATGGCAAGGCTGAAATGTACCTTTCATCCCTCTGTGAGTGTAATTTAGTGAGAGAAGCCACATTCCATTTCCAGCTCCTAGTGTACCCAAAACAAGGCTGAAATGATGTTGGGGAACTTGGATAAAAGTTCCTGCAATATTAGGAAAGTACCCGCAATATTAGGAACTTCCACAACTGTTTTAAGAATTCTGAAAGGGTTTTTTGTAATACTGCAGGCTCACATAAAACAAGAAGGAAAATGCACCTGTTCTCCTGCTGCCATAGCTCTGTGGCTGTGGATCTATTCTGGATCCTGAGCTGCTTCAGCTGATGGTGGCCATGGGCTCGTGAGCCAGTAGCAGCCCTGCTGCTGTCATCTGTCCTCCATTTTACCACTTGATTGCAATTTAAAAGTGCCTTAAAATTACCATAAAAATAAACCTTAGCATATTCTTACAGAAAAACCTTATAATTACAACTTTTAAATAATAACACTAAAATGCATCTTAGCATTAAAATATGCCTTCCTTCCTCTTTATCATACATTTATTTAAAAAATTTTTTAAAGAAATTATGATGCTTTTCCTTTTGCCATTAGGGAAACCTGAAGTTTTTCTTCCTTTCCACAACTAAAATTGTTTTGAAACCTCTCTCACTCCTCTTCCAGATTTCTCTTACTGTTAACACAATGTATGTCTTTCCATCTTCACTGCCATTTCAGTCTGAAAAGTGACTGGGAAATTGCTTTTATCTGTAATGTGCTCCCTGTAAGAGTTTACTTGAACTTAATTTTAGTGACAAAAACAAGCTCCTCCTGCTAGAGCTACCAAGTTAACATGGCTAAGAAAAAAAAGTAGCCTATTTCTTCATTGGTATCTTGAAAAGAAACCTATTGTATGTAAAGTCTCTCCATTTTGTTCAGACTTATGCAATTCCAGAGCCTGTTCATGTAAATAAGAAACAACACAGGTCCTAGTTTTCAGTTGTCTACAGATCTGAATGGTCAAAATTCTGTCATCTTGGTGCTTATGGGCTTACAGAAGAGAATATTTTTCAGATCACAGGTTGAATCAGGAATCAATTTAATGAAAGGAGGAAAGAAGGAGCAAGCTGTTTATATATATGAAGCTGGGCAGATTCAGTTCCAAATATTGGAATTTCCAGTGTCATTTTTATAATATTTTTCCATTAAGACACCAACATTTTTTTAAATCTTGGAAGTTAAATTCCATAGCTTTACATTAATTCAGGGCAGGCCTTCACTTTTCCAATAGGATGCAGAAAAAGAGCCCTGAAGCCTCATGTGGCATTACTGAAGGCAGGTGTGCTGCAGGGTGGTGGAGTCAAGGAGTTCCTGTGTGCACCAGGTGTCTCCCCTGCTGCCTTGTCAGGTAATGACAAACCTCATTGAAATGAAAGTGCAAAGAAGTGGAAGTGAGCATTGTTCTCCTCTTATACAATTGGCTCTCTAAGTTGGTTTTACAAGTTTTCCTGATACTGTTATCTTGACCTTTTTTGGCTTTTTTTTTTTAATGTAAGGTACATGTCACATTATCATGCAGTGAATACCATAAATTATTCCATTTAAATTTGCTAAATATAATGTAAAATGTGGTTTTATGTTTTAGTTTTGAAATCCTTTTAACAACTAACAGAAAATATTTTTAATATTTAATTAATTAATATAATTAATTAATATAATATGATTAATATAAAAATGTTTTCATTTCATAGAACCATTCACTCCCTATTCAAGTCATTAAGACTTATGATTGGTGTGTCTGTTGATGCTACTGTTTTCTTGCTTTCATGTCTCTTTGTAGCAAGGGTCCAGTTTTTACACTTAATTTCCCTTCTCAGTTTTTGCCACAAAGAATGATGTTCCACATTGTATTTTAAGTGATGTGATGAAGAATGAATCATAGGAAAAGGCACTCAGAAAGACCTCAGAAGATCACTCACCCCTACTCTGAGGAAGGATCAGTTACATTTCTGACATGTTTCACAGATGTTTGCCAAAATATCTGTTTTGAAAGTGTCCAGTAGTGGAGCTCCCAGGGCTTGTCTGGTAATGAAACCAACGTGTCACTATATTTCAGAGTTTCTTATTGGAGTTTTATTCTTATATCCAGTATGAATTCCCTTTCTACAATCAAGCCCACTTATTCTTGCCTTGTCTGCTCTATTGCACAGAGAAAACAGTTCTTCTTCTTTCTGTGAAACATCTTTTTTTCAACATGCTTGAATAGCATCTTGCTCCCTCAGACTCTTTCACCGAACATTTTAAGACTTTCTCAGAAATCACATTTTCTGGTTCTCTGATCATTCTTACCACTTCCCTCTGCAATCTCTGTCCTTGTTTACTGGCTTTCCTGAAGTGGAGTGCTCTGAGCTATATTTGTAACAGAGTTGAGCTAGCATGGTATGGTTTTAAATTGTTTTAGAGAGACAGCAATACAAGAAAGAAACCTAGTTATATATTAAAAAAAAAAAAAAGAAGGAGTAAGAGGATATATTTGTGGTACAAGCCAAGCTAACAAGGAACCAAACAAATGGTTATGTTTTCTAGTTAAGTCAGTATTTACTGACCCACCCACGAAAAAAATCCCATCTACAATGCAAATGCAGCAAATAAAATATAAATAATATTTCTAGATTATGAGAAAAGTAATATAAACTTGGCTGAAAAAAAAAAAAGATCTGCACTAAGTAGTTTTAATGATATGAGGGAAATTAAGTAAGCAATTTCAGAAAAAAATAAATCCTCTAAGAGGTGAATGAAGCCTGAGCTGCCTTGGAGGGGCAGGGGGCTCTTCTTCAGTGAGAGAGAGAAATTGCATTTCTGTTGTTTAGCATTAATGAAATTGAACTATTTATGGCAAGACAATTGCTATAACAGTTAAGCTGCCAAAATGGCAAAAAATTTCAAGAAAGACTTAGGTCATTCTAAGTGACAGCACAATTAGCAGGAGAAAAGTTCAAAGAATGTATTAATATAAATATATATTTGTGCCTAATTCATAGGCACAAATATATATTTACACACATATGCCTACCTACATACATACATATATAGCCATGAAGATAAAGAGGGGGCTAGAGCATCTCTTCTATGAAGACAGGCTGAGAGAATTGGTGTTTAGAATGGAGAAGAGAAGACTCTGGAGAGACATTATAGCAGCCTTTCAGTCCCAAGAGCGGGCACACAAGAGAGCTGGAGAAGGACTTTTACAAGGGCATTTAGTGATAGGACAAGGGAGAATGGCTTCAAACTTGGAAAGGGTAGGTGTGGATTAGATATTGGGAGGAGATTCTTTGCTGCGGGGGTGGTGAGGTACTGGCACAGTTTGTCTGGAGGGGTTGTGGGTGCTCCATCCCTGGGGGTGTTCAGGGCTGGGCTATAAAGGATTTTGGGCAACCTGATCTAGTGGGAGGTGCCCCTGACCATGGCAGGGGGGCTGGTATTTCATGATCTTTAAGGACACTTCCAAACCAAAGCATTCTATGATTCCTTGATTCCATGTCATGCCAACTGTCATTTGTACAGAAGGAAAATAGGAATATATTTACATAGGTGAGGATTTTTTTAGATACATTTAGATTAAAAGGGCTTGATTTCATCAAGATGAAATGTGTATCATCAGGGAAAGGGTGGCTCATTTAGCCTGGACAGCACATGAAATTGCCACTGCTGGGATTTCTTAGTGAGAATTCATATGCCAGAAGTCAGTGGGAAGCCAAACTGGGATGCCAGACTTCTTGCTGCTCTTCTTGACTCCACCCTGGAGACCCTCATGAAATATCTCTTGCCTGTTTTTTCTTATATAAAATAAGGACTTACTATGAGTCTGTTTTATGCCTTGGATTGTGTGGATTACTCCATCAGGGTATTTCTTGTTCTAAAACTATTTCTTAGAGGAGCTACCAGGCACACCATTGGGGTTTTATGCTCTTCCAACCTGCAGATTATATATGCTTTTGCTCTAAAGCTACAGTAAAAGTGTACCTTAAGTAATTCATCCCCCACCCTGCCCCCAAACATTAAAATGTCTGATGGAGGAACAGTAAAACCCTCAAAAGTTGCAGTTCAATTTGTGAAGGGATTCCTCCCTTTCCTCACCATCCAGGTTACTGAGGCTCAGGAGGGTGTCTTGTATTTGTTTCCTGTCCTCATTGACTTACCCTTCCCTTTGAATTATCCTACTGGACTCCTAAAAGCCTCCTTTGGCCTTTGGTATCTCAAGAGAAATTTAGGCAATTAGCTGCTGTCTCACTAAGCTAAGTGCTGATGTAAACCAGGTGTCATCCATGAAGAAAGCAAAAGCAGTGCTAAAAAGAAAAATGCTGAAGCCTGAAACTGATATAAAATGAATGAGAAAAGGCAGGACTGGACAAGGCTGTCTTTACTACCCCATTTGTGTTTTACTCCTCCACACGTTGCTTATGCAACATCTGACATTCCTTGCTGCCAGCAACAGACTAACCCGTCACGCATAACTCACTGTCCAGCATCACATCTGTAACTTGTGCCACATGACATTATGGAAAAATGAGGTGAAGCAAAAGGGAGTGTTACTGCAGCCTCATATCAAAACAATGTATCTTTGGAATCGAGTGCAGCAGAGTAGATGTGTTTCAAAATGCTGCAAAAGATAAGGGAAATTGGTTTTAGGTGTTAATCAAATACATGAAACACTGACTTTGCCATTCTGAATCTCAGGGTAAAATAGAGTCAGATTTGAATATTTCCTTCAAAAATCTGTTGCCAGGAAAATAGAATCAAATTCAGTCCAGGACTTTGCTGAGGATGTGGATGCCAGAATTTCTGCTGGCTTAGATAGTTCTAGGGTCTGGCTTCTGGTTAGGATGCAGTAAAGGGAGCTGGTTTGCAGCCCTGGAAGATAGAGTTGCCTTCTTTTGTCCCACTTAGAAGAAGTACATTGAATCTTATATGGGATGAAGAAATACTTCTTAGTTATTTTGGAGACATGTGGGCTGCATTTGTTCATGCTTCATTGGGCAGCTAGATTAGTTTTGGGGTTTTGCCTGTGATAGCTGATCTTTCACCATTAGTGTTTCAGACCAATATATTGGATTTTCATCATTCTGGCCCTCAACCCTTTATGTGTAAAATAAGTTTTCAGGTAATGTGTTTCCTCATGTAAATCTGCAAGATACAATGAATGAAGGTGGAGGAAAAGGCAAGATGGAGCAGGGGACAGGCTGTGAGAGGTTAGTGACACAGGGATCCTTGGAGAGAAGGAAGAGAACGAAGAAGAGGGAAGGTGTGGGGCTCACTGGCTGCAGGATGCTTGAAGTAAGTTGCTTGAGACTCAGTTTCCTGCAAATCTCAGTTTTTGATTTTTTTTATTTAGGCATAGCCTCTGAAGAAGTGTTATTGTCAGATGGCAAAAGTTCAGTCCACTTTGAAGACTAGACATACTGCTGTGATAATGCAAGAGTTAATCAATAGTTGCATAAATCCTCAGCAAGAGTTAATCAACAGTTGCATAAATCGTCAGCAACTGAAAGGAACAAACAGTCCACTAGATAGGAACTCTCTGTCTCTGCTGAGTCCTGAAATCATTATTTTGGCATAAAAAATGAGAGGGGACAGAAAATGGAATTGCCCATTCTCCAGGGTAAAATCATGCAAATCCTCGCACATTACTTCATACAAAAATCTCTCTGATTAAATTCTTTGGCTTGTTTCAAATGCTGTTTCATCCAGATAAAAAATGCTCTTCTAAATTTCATGTCTTTCACATACAGAAATGCCATTGGTATGATCAACATGATTTAACAGCCCTAATGGGCAGTATTGTGATTTTACCTTCTTCTTTTAGGGAAGATGGAGAATAATCACAAAATACTGGTCCATTTATATTTTCTAGGTCACACTGGAGGACCCCAATGGAGACCAATGCAAGTTTTGTCTGTCATGGTAACTTCTTTTTTTTCTTTTTCTTTTTTTTTTTTTTTTTTTAGAGGCTATATGAGCATTTCTCCTCTTTTCTGCTGTAAGAGAAAGGGTTTCTGCTTTCTCCATAAAGGTCTCATGCAGACAAGGTACTCTGGAAAGATGCTCTTCATCAAGCAGGTAGCATTCTGTAATACCCCCATCTCAAGCATAAGCAAATTCAGAGGATTTTGTTTATTAACAAGGTGTTGGCAGATTATGGGTGGAGGTAGGAAGTAATTTCTCTAGGGGCTGAATGGTTTCCTTCAGAGGGAGCAGCGCAGCCAGGACATTGGAAAGCCTTCAGCTCATGCCCTAGTTTTGTTGACTCCTATATACGGGAAATTCTGATTTTAACTATGAGGAGAGTGTTGCCTGAAACATGACAGAAGTTCTTGACTACAGCAGAGAAGACAAATTGTTTTGAAAATATGGGTCAATAAATGCATGGAAGAGCTTTCCTTTGTGGGGTTCTGAGCTGTGGGACAGGCAGTCCTTCTGTCTCTGTTTTCATAACAATGAGCACACTGCCCTCACTCAGCCACTCAACTAGAGAGGAAAAGTTTTTGAAGAGTGCCACTCTACTTTCTGCAGGAAAGCTGGGGTGTGCCCCTGTCAGCTCAGTCCCAGAGCCAGCCTTTGGGATCAGGCTATTCTCTCCTTAAAAAGGTGTATACCCCAATTCCCTCACAACTAAAGATCCCTGATTAAAATAAAAATTGATTAATTTCTGCATTTGTTTTATGCACATAAATTGAACTCATTATTTTACCCATAGATTCCCAAAGTATTCCTAGTTCATAAGGCAAAGACTCAGTTGATATTTCTTAGGGGTTTTATGGCTATATTGCATTGCTATTTCAGGTGTGCTGGCATGTCTACTCAAATTTCTCTTATCCCCTTATGACTAATCTATGATGAAGACCCTGTTGTATTTGCAAGGAGAAAAGCAGCTCCATAGTGAAGAAAGCCTTGCCAAGTGAGGCAGGAGGGAAAACAATACCTCAACACTTCTTGTCTGTCATTCACCTGCCCTCCCACAATGCAAGCAATTCAATGAATTTGTATCATTCCTTTTAAAAACTTTCCATCTTAAAGAGCTAAGTTCTTTCCCCTACTGAGATTTCTATTTTATGGAAAGTTTGATGTCAAGGTCTGATTCTGTTTCTGCGTCAGGCGCAATCTCGTATCAAAAGCCACTTAAAGCTGCCAGATAACTTCAGATTCAACCACTGAAGATCTTCCTTGGACTCTAATGATGTTTGTCCCTGCAGAATACCACTATGAGCTCTAAAAATTTTGCTGAGAAAAAAAAAATAGAGAAATAAAAAATACATAAATAAAAGATACATCAAGTCTAGGCTCTATAATGAAGGACATAATAAAAGTCAAGGTAAGAGGTGAGAAAAACAGATGGTTAAAAGCAAGGGAGCAGTGGAACTTCGACTCAGAAGCTAAGCTGGTGTGGAAATATAAGCAGGATTAGCATTAGGCTTAATCATTATTAATGCAATACTTAGTCTTCATTTTCCATCACTGTCCAGACTTGTATTTAGTTAAATACTCTTGAGTAATAAAATAACTCTTGAGTGCTGTTATCCTTGCTTTGTAGGGAGATTAGCTTTTAAGCCTTTTTTTACAAAAGCTGCTGCAATGGCTGAGGTTAGAAACCTTCAGCTGACACATCAACTTCTTCACCGTGGAATTATTCCCATTTTGCAGATGTTCTTGGATATCTGCAATCTTCCTATCAGCAGCTTCTTTCATAGCAGGTGGACAACTGTTGAGGTAGGTGAAGACACCAGAATGGTAACACAGACTTGAGCATGTACTTTGAGCCTGTGAAAGCCTTGTCCTCTGCTCTCCAGCTGATTCCCAGCCTTGTTTGCAGAGCCCAGCTGCATCTGCCAGCCAGCCTTGCCTCGCTCCACCTCGTGCATCACGAGAGGCCTGAGTCCAACAGGTAAGGAATACAGGCATTGCTTACAGCAAACAGATGAACTGAGCACTGCCCTATACATCATCCACAAGTGGCACACTGTGAAAGAATCCCTATCAAGGCCTCAAAATATATATCCCTTGGCAACTCTCCTCAATCAGACAAGGCTGCTTAATGGCTTCTCTCAGTGCTTACACTAACACTTTGTGGGTGGCAGGAGCAATGTGCCAGCTCAGCAGCTCCTTCTTGTCCCAATTTTTAGGACACCTCCAACCATTATGGAGCTGTAGCTGGATATCCCAAACCTATCTTATACTTTCATTTTCACAGCCCACAGCCCACAGCCCAAGTTGTGAAAATCTTTAAATGCCAAGCAACATTAAAAACCCTTCACCTTCTAACAGGGGATGAAAATACAGAGTGGGATCCTCTATATATATATATATATATATATATATATATATATATATATATATATATATATATATATATATATAGTGGCTTTTTTGAATACTGCTTGGCAGTCAGAAATGAAATTACTACCTTAGCTTCCTCATCAAGGCCATAGTGTAGTTCTTCTCTCACAGGTCAGATACTTGTGTTGCAGCAGTTACTGACCAAGCTGCATAGTTGTGTGTTCCCCTGGGCTACCTAAGTAAATATATTTTGTGGCCTTAAAACACATTTTATGTCATTTTAGTGCTGCATATGAATGTCAGTCCTTGAATTCAAAGTAGGACACTCAAAGTTGGATTTTAAAGGGAATCAGGTTTTCTTTTGGCACCTGGAAACTATTTTGGGGAAATAACTATTGCCACTCCAAAAGGACTCTGAAATTTTTCAGACTGGAAGTCAGGGTAGTGGTAGAACCTTGGGCTATATGTTGCTATGGGAATTGCTAGTGATTTGATGAATTTTCCTTATATAGGGATATTCATATTAGAAAAATCATAAAAGGAGTTTTTATACACATACAGTAAGGAAGTTTATGTTATGCTCTACCATCTTGGGTTTTAAAAAATATTATTTTAGATTAAATTATTTCACCTTTCTTACTCTCTAGTTCTTTTGTCAACATCTTTACTCTTGCACCCCACAATCTCTCTTTCTGCTGCATCTGATCTTTTGGACTTGCACTCACATTCATATGCATCTTATCCTATCATCTGTGTCTTCCTTGTCTTTTAAAATTGAAAGCCAGCAGCCACCACTAATTGGTTTCTTCAAGTGCTCCCTGCAAAAATTTTCAAATACCAGCTTGTATTATCTTCTATCTCTTGGTCCTCATATTCAGAGGAGCTCTCTCACCTGCACTGAAACAACACTGAGTCAGGCTCCTGAGGCAACCCGTTTTTATAGGAAGGCCTACAAAACCTCTGTGAACTCTAAATTATGATCATGGCTCCTCTGCCAGGAGTATTTACTGGTTTTCCATCACTTTCACTTCCAACTATATGTAGAGTCCTTAACACAGTGGGACTTCAGTTCATGGCTAGAGGAGATATGTGGCTGTGTGCTGCACAGCTATGAACAGCAAATGACACTTGTTATCCAGACATCTTGGCAAGCAAAAGTGAAAATTTCTTAGGCTAACATCTGTCTTCTGTGCAGCACTTAAAAGTTGAATCACTTGCTTTTGAAAGATGATCAGAAACCTCAGATAATTTGTCTTTCAGTAATATTGATGCAGTAGTTTAAATCATCAATATCTCTATTAATTTACTTGATAAAGTCAGGTTTCTGCTCTGATTACTTTTTTTTTTTCACTTTTGGGTCTTTTCTTTCTGCCTTCTGCATCCCATTCATGCTTTCTGAGCACCTCCTCTGTAAAGTTACAGTGGGAGGGAGAGCCTAGAATATCTGTTACTTGGTTTCCCGGTGTTCCTGCAGCTGTCCTTCTGCATTAGAGCTTTACTTTGATGAATGCACTGGCTTTTTTTCTTTGTGGGGAGATGTTTTAAATTTTTTTTAAATCCAAACTGAAGTTATCTGTTGTGCGTATGGGACAGTGTGTATTGGACAGGAACAAAACAGATAGGAAACAAGGGGTGTAAATCTGATTCTTTGCTTCTCACCTCAAGAGGAGTGGGGAAGTTCTACTGGGGTGTCTCTCCTTCCTAAATGCCCACTAGCCCTCAGAAAACTCACAGTTCAGCAGTGACAATTCACTCTGGCAACTTCTCTCAGTGGCAGATGCAGATCACTGCTCTTGAGGTGGCTGCCAGCATCTGCAGCTGCCAATGGCAGTGGTTCCACAGGCAGCTTGTTAGATTTGGCACACACCTGCAGCATCAACAAAATCACAATTTGTCCCATTGCATTCTCACAGGTACCCTGAATTCAGATTTCTGTTTTTCTGCTGGGATGTGGCAAGCTTTTCTGCTTCAAGCATGGTTTTTCTATCATTGTACTTAATTTTTCTTTATATAACACCACATCCAAGGATCAGCCCAGTCCTTCAAGGTGCTGGTAGGCACACCCAACCCTGCTATGTACATTCTCTGAGGAAGTGCAAAAGTTCAATTGTTTCCTGAGCAGGGCTCAAGCTCAACACTGGCTGATGTACCAGACTCTCAAAGCCTGTGGTGCTAAGACTTGAAGTGAATAAGGCCTATTTTTGTCTTTGTCTTGCAAATTTGTTCAAGAGCAATGATTTATGGCAGTTCAGCTGGAATGTGAACCCAATTGGCCGTGAAATTGAGGTACAGGTAGCTTTATTGAAGAAAATCAGATTGCCTTCCTGTCAATGTAGCTAGATTGGCTTAGGTTGTGGGCAATAGCCCTAGGTCTTTTTGGCCCAGGAAATGGCTTTGTTTTGGCATTTGTTTCTGAGCTTTCTGTCTGAATAACAAAAAATGGGCTCCTAAGCATTGGGATGATGACACTATTTTTGAGCAAGGGAGGTTGAAAAAGATTTTATAAATAATCACACTTACTTTCTCTCCTCCCCTGCTGTCACAATTCCTGATCAGCTTTGGCTGGGAGGTAGCAGACCAGCCAGAGGTGAAACAGGGTCACTTTGAGGTTCAGCTTCTCATGGCAGGATGCCACATTTCACAAGCTTGGAATTCACTGTGTGGAGGGAAGTCCACACCTTTTTCGGGACATTTGGAGCACAGGGCCATTGCTATGCTAATTTAGACAAGAAATTTTGCTGCAGCAAAGAGGGTTTTCAGCACTCGGTCCTAGAACAGGCACACGTTCTGTTCCCAGACTGTTGGATGGTGACTGTACCTATGCAGTGTTACCAACGTGCTTGGCATCCTTCAATATGGACAGAGTGTTGAAGAGAATGGTACTTTCTGGGTTTTGTGCTTCCTAGGTTGAAAAAAGTGTGAGCTGCTCTCCATGGCTGGGAAAGACAGAAAATGCAGCCAGTCCACCTGGAGTTTGTATTCTGGAGAGTTTTGGAGTGTGCTTTATTCATTTGTGCATAAGTGGCAGAATGCCCGTGTTCCACTGAAGAGCTTTGAAAATCTCTCATAGTGTTGTCCCTCCAGACACCGGTCAAGGTAGATCCAGTTTAGGGAAATATTATGTCAACTTCCCGTAGCAGATAAGAAACTGCTTTCTGTTATCTGCTTTCTTCAGACATTAAGTTCTCAAGGCAATCTGGGTGAGGAGAGCTTGGTCCTGGTTAGCTCTCCTGGAGCTGCTAAAGCTCCTCTGTGTGTGACAGTGCAGCAATGTGTATGTGGGAGGAATGAGAACAGGGGATAGCAGAACAAGCCTTCTGTCCTTGCTTTGATTCAAAGTTAGGAACTACTTCCCCAAACTAATAATGCAAAGCCACCACACAGCACAGATCTCACAGTCCAGACATTTTTTACAGCATTTCCACCGCAGTTTAAGGTCTGTAGGTCAGGGAGGCCTGCAGCATTTGCACAGCCTACTCCTGCCAGCATCAAGCGTGTCTTTCTGCTGCGAGCTGAACCTTCCCATCTCTACGTCAGGGCAATGCTGTAAGGGGCTGTGGCCGTGCTACAGCATGCAACCTGTGGGCTGCACCTTTCCTTTATTCCTCTGAGGGAGAATTCTGCCTTTCCCAGAGCTCTTTCCAGGCTGTCCAAACACAGAATGGGTAGGGTGTCCATTGCCTCACAAAGGGCAACTGGGCCCTGCACACACACCATTTTTTCGTGGCTGTTGCTGTTGTAATCATATCCTGTCTTTGTTGATTCCATCCAGATTCATCTTGTTCCTGTCACAAAAATGGCTCTGTGGGAAAAAAAAGGTAAGGACATAACTAGCAAGATTTAACATCAGGTTTTTAGAGGCATTTTTGGACTAAAGTTGCAAAACAGATAATTATAGAATGTAATTTCTATTTGTATTTTGTGATTTTTCTTTTTATCTGTTTTCTATACCTGCCACCTGCATTCTTCTGACATGTCCTAGCTGCAAAAACTGGAGCTCCAGATATTTCCTAGGGCTTCCAGATGGCTCCCGAAGTTTTATATGACTCTACCTACCCCCTTCTGACATTTCTTTCTTGTTAAAAATTGAGTACAAATGGAAATATTCCAGATGGCTTTAGCTGGAGCCAAGTGCCTTCAGTACTTCAGAGCTCCATAGACAGCCCATTAACTAATTGTCCTTTCTCAGTCTGCTCATGTTAAATTCCTTGGATTTCTTTTAGGGCTACAAAAACATTCTTCTGTGATACACAATATCAGTAAGTTATACTTTGTTCAGTGACACCCATATCTCCAGTTTCTTTTAAAAACTACATAAGCACATTTAATAATAGCATGGATAGCAGACCCAGCAAGATATCTGCTTTGCACAAACATACCTGGCACTTTCTTCCTCTTTGCCTCTGAAATCTCGTGGTTCTTGTGTAGCACAGTATACCTTGTGCTTTTATAAGAATTCTAGATAATGCTCATGTAAACCAAGGTATATTTCCAAGATTTCCATTCTGGCTTGTCATAGTGAATAATGATGTAATCAGATAGTGGTTAATGATGAGAAAAGCAAATATGGAGATTTGAATTTATAATTATTTACATTGAGGACTGCCTACGATTTTTAGAGCCTAATTCTCTTTACTTCTGCTATTAGTTGTGGTAATGTTTCCTATCTCTTTTCATGTGCTTTTCCATAGAATTCTTAATTATAAACATAAGGGAATGTGACTCAACAGTCTTCAAATTCTAAAATTAACATCTTCCTAGCAAAAAAGAAGGTAATTCCTAACTAAGGGAAGCACCTGAATGCTTCACAAATCCTTTTTTCCAGACTGCTACCTAAGGAGTGCAAGAGGCTTGCCTCATTAGACTTCAAAGCATGACACAGAATATAGGAGATAAAAACATCAGCAAGACAAGCTTTTCTAACGGCATGTTTTTCGTGTTTAAAAAGTTTGTACTCTACAGAAGATTTAATTAGGAGAAAGTACCAAGGTTCATGCAATAGAAAATAGCATTCAACTTGTTTGTTATAAGAATAATACCTCTTTCTAGTCTGTTTGGGCTATCAAACAAAACAACACAGAATGAAGAGCAAAGTCTTCTAGTTTTAGACCTGAAAGGGCAGCAATCATGGCTGAAATGTCAGAGAAGACAGAAATCAAAGCCTCCTACAATATTTCAGGTGAAGTTGACATGTGACTTATTTAGCCTACACAGAAAGAAAACTGCTTTGCATTATTTGAATGCATGGTATTAGGGGTAAAACATTCATCAGCTGCTTTGTTTAAAGATGCTATTAGCATTTTGATAATTAGATGTATTATTCCACAAAGCTGATCATGCCACTTTATGTTCCTAGAGAAAAATACTGGGATGGACGTGAAAAGTTATACACTGGCTGGCAAAAGAGAATCAGCATGGGATGAAGCCAAAGGTGAGAAAGAATGAACCTGATGAAAGAGAGTCAGGAAAATCATGTCCACTAATTCATGCTGACTTCCAGATGACTGTAATCTGTGATTCCTTCCTATCACCCGTGAACAGATTTCTATACTAGTATACCCCTATCCTTCTAGAACTAGTTTTGTAAGTAAGAATTTAATGCTGTAGCTGTTACTTTGTTCCCTCCCTGTGAATCACAAGTGGCAGATCACTGTGTGGTGGATTTCCAGTCTGGGTGGTGACCTTCCTCAGCAGCAATACAATTTCACTTGGGAGAATATCTCTTTTGAATTTGCTGTTTCTTCAGTTCATGTCATTATACTGATGCAGTAATATACAACCACTACCAAAAACCAATGTTAAAAATTGTATTAAGCTGGCAAAGTACACTACTTAAGAGTTAAGAAATGTTGAGAAATTTAGAAGAACAGTTAAGCTGTGTTACAGTTTGCACCACATTACAAATGTATGGCAGTGGAATTTCACTAGTGAGTTCCAGCATAAGATCTAAATTGCCCAAGAAAATTTTGCTGAAGGCTTACAAAGCTGTCAGGCACCCAAATTCTCCTACTGACCTCTGGTTTTGGACTGGTAAACCTTTTCTCAAACTTGTTGCCACAGCACCTTTTATCATACCAGGACTTTTATAATAAAAGTGGAAGTTTGTTAAATGAATAAAGGGAATCTACTGTATTAATTGAAGTGAGAACATCTACCAGCACAACTCTGTAAAGCTTAATGTAAAAGCCTTGCAAGTGAACTAGAAGTCAGACTGAACTGTGCCTCTGGTAATGGGAGCAGAGAGAAAAACAACTCTTGACCTGGTTTTCTCTCCCTCTTGAGTTACCTTAGAGCTTTGCAGAAGCCAGGTAGACAGTGAATGTCTGCAGACCAGATGGGAAAGGAGTACCTATTTTGAACCAAATGTTCTCAAAGCTTGACAACACTCTTTGCCAGAAATTTTGCTTTTCTTATACCGGAACCAGGTGTGGCTTATGATACAGTGATAAAATCTTTGATTAGACAAAATGTGACGAAAGTTCTGCTCATGCTAGAATAGAACTAAATATCTCTGTCTGTGACACAGCCTAGTTTGCTGCCTAGGAGATGGGGAAAAGAGGAAAGACTGTTACAGAAGGCAGCAGATGTTTTTCTTATCTATAAATCCTTTAGATGGCCTCATTACAGTAATGTCTTAGTATATTGTTCTTCTTCCTGAGGACTCTCAGGATGTAAGGAAGTGATATTTTACCCATTTTTAAGGAAAATTTAGGTGCAGGGTATAAACAACATCTGTGGCATTGTAGAGGGCTGACCCCAGCTGCTCAGTTTCTATTAATCTAGCTATGGACCTTCCCTCAGTTCTGTTTTTGCTTCTTGCATTTGCAGCTCCATGCATAATTTTAAGCATCTGCAGGGAAGTTGTCTTCTTTCATATGTGCAACTAAATGTACCTAAAATACAAGATTCTTCTGTAAAAACAATCAAAGAGCAGAAAATAGAAGAATCGAAAATAGAAGAATCAAGTATATTTCTCTGTGCTCATTGTGGAAATCTAGTTACACAAATGCAAATTCTTCTTCTCCAGACCTAGTATTATTCAAGCAACAACGATAGATTGTGATTGCTGTACTGAACTGTGCGGTGTTTCTATTCACACCTAACCAAATTTTATAACTCATCTTCCAATTTCTCCACTAAACACAAACTATTAAATTCTTTATGGACTTTTATGTGCTTTCATTGCTACAGTGCTCCACCATCAATTAAGAAGATTGATCCAAACTCCCAATTTGAGAGCCTGATCATGAGTAACTTGTGGTTGATATAGGCTTCAACTCCTTCCTCCTACTTCTATGTGATACTTTTGTGGTCTCAAGTAGGCAAGCAGTATATGACGAATATGATCCCTGATTGTGAGTGAAATTTTTAGTCTACATTGTATAGAGGACATTTGACTTACTCAGAAAGATGCAGTCTTGGAACAAGGAATTTAGGCAGAGTGTTCTTGTTTGAATTCCATAATACAGCTCTGAAACCTCTTGGGTTGGTTTCCCTCCAACTTTTCAGTGCCCAAATGTCTTAGGGAGCTAATAACACTAGAGGCTGAGGGTTCACTGAGGGTTTTACTCCTGTGCATGCCTCAGCTATCATGAAGAGCAGATTGTTACCTCGCTTATTCCTGAGCTGGCTTTGAACTTAGAAATCAATTTGTGACAGGTTTCTAAATTCTCTCACTAATTTTAAATTGGTAGACTCTCCTTGTCAACAGCATGTGTGAGGTGTTACCTCAAAACCATGTATCTGTCTGGAAAATTGAAGCCTGGAATTCCTTGTCAGTCCAAGCGATAAGAACTTAAATGTTACCATTTTTCAGATCTATTGTATACAGAACAGTGGACTTGGTGTCCCTGGGACACTGGATGTGTTAGGAATGTCTCTGGATTAACTTTAACCTTTTCCAAACTCTTGTGTCATCTGTGCAGTCACCTCCATTGGGAGCTGCTGTGTCTTGCTCCCTTGAGCATATCATCAAATGAGGTCAGATGACAGCAAGTCTCCAAATACTTTTGTATTCCCCCACTCCCAAAAAATTGTGGGCATGCAACTGACAAAAAGCAGAAGCAGAAAGATAATCAGCCTGAAACCCTGACTGTGTTTTGAGAAAAATGTTTGAGTTCTGTCTTGGCCAGCTCTAATTTAATTAGAGGGAGGATGCTGCTCCTGTTGTCTTTGGATGCCTTTTATAGCTAAGGTTGGGGTGAAGGAAGGTTAAAGCTGCTGTAGTGTAAATAATGTAACAGGATTTCATCTTGACTTGGAATCTTAAAAAAAATATTATTAAATGACCATCCTTATATGATAAGAATCTGTTCAAACAGCACTATTTGTTGAAACAATTTTTGTCTATTTTTCATTGGGTGTGCTTTATGAAGTTAAAATTTCAGAAATATTTAATATGAAACACATAAATAGCAAGGGATTGAGCTATTGTCTCTGGTATAGTCCCAGATTTTATTTGTTTATACATTATCATTAGAAAGAATGCAAAAACAAGTTCCATCCTTAGGAAAACATCCAATTATAATTCTAGCCATAAATATTCAAAATATCACTTTATATTAAATATTTAAAGTGTCTGCAGTGTAACCACTGGAAGGGTTTCAACACTTTTTATAAGTCTCACTTCATGATAAGTTTAAGTGTGTAACTGGTGGTAACTTGGACTGAGACCAAGCTACAACACCCAGAGACACTGAATTTCACATCTAGTACTTTTGGGGCTGGCCATGTGATGCTCCAGTGCATGACCTTCCTTGACAGAATCAAAGTGTACAGGGCAGCAAATCCTGGATTTCCTTGTTCTGGTCCAATTCTGGTTTTTGTCATTTAACTACAAGTCCAAGTTAAGAGAGAGAGTGTGTGTCAAGATGGCAAATGCTTGATGGCATGTTTCTCTCTTAGCTAAATTAATATTGAACAGCATAAACTCATTGAATGAGTCAGCCAATGAGTCAGCAGATCAGTTAGTTGTGAAAGTGGAAGCCTACGACTGATAGACATGATTTAAAATTGAAAATCCACAATCTGTTTTCTTTATGAAACTTCAGTGATCTCAGGAAAACAACCTCACATGATTGCCCAGGCTAGAAAGAAACCTTCTCTTTTATCACATAAATGCTTGTCTTAGTGAACTGAACAAGGAAATTATATCCAGAGTGTTCATCTACTACTAGAAGTTTACACATGCTTCATTTCATTGTTTTGTTTTTGGTTTTTTTGAGATGAAAATATCTATGACTGAATGAAATGATTACACTGACACCAGCTAACACAATTCATAATGCTTGGCTTCTATTCAATATGAAATCCCAATAGGTACAGAGAAGAACTATCACCATTTGTCTTTAAAATTTGCCATTAGCAATGTTCAGTTAAGTAGTGTCAAATGCATCTTATTAAAGTCTAATTTTATACATTGACAAAACCAGGGTAGAGCTGCTAAATATTGAAAACAATAAGAGTTTAAGATCAGCATTTTAGAAGCTATTTTTAAACAGAGGAACTCCTGTTCTAGGCTGTGTCTTATGCTGTTTGGACTTCTGCAGTTTAAAACTGCAACATAACACACAATGAAAGTTTTTTCAGGGGAAAACAGAGTTCAGAAATCCTTGCCTATGTTAGGACAAAATATTCCATATTTAATTGTCTAAATGAAAACCTCATAAATAAAAATAGTTTAGCTAGGGAATGTATCTTTTCAGGTAAATATCAAGTAGAGAAAAGATCTCTATTTCTGGTTTTTTTGTCATGAGAAAAGATCTTTTTTTTATACCAAAATTTTGATAAACGCTTTGTGGTATTTGCCAAAGAAATATACTTCTCAATGAGGATAAATATCACCAAAGATTTAAAGAAAATCAGCTCTCTTGAATATCCAGGGGAGGTTGCATTACTGCCCAGCTCTTTTATGAAGGGATTTTCTTGGATTGTGAATGTTTTGATTCTTTTGCTGGAACCTCAGGTGTGTGGCATCAGCAATGCCCTGCTTTGTCATCTGTGGTAATGCTCTCTTTCAGATTCTTCATAAGTAGCAGATTCTCACACACATCACTGGTGCAGCTGGAGCTTACGAGGGGGGAATTGATGCACATATGGGACTGTTGGAGAAGTTGTACTGGACCAGTTGAGTAGCATTGAAATGGTTTTAATTTTCACCCTCTCTGGAGAAAGTGGGAGAAGTCTTCCCCAGTAGAACTGGTTATGAGCTAAAAATGCATCTGGGTTCAGGAGCTGAGTGGTACATTTGCCTAGATCTCTATGACAACTAACTTGGGAGCTGTTCTTATGGTGAGGGTGACTGAACACTGGAGCAGATTGCACAGGGCAGTTGTAGATTCTTCATTCTTGGAAATGACTCAAAAACTGACTGGACAAGACCCCGAGCAGCGTGCTGTAGCTGATCCTGCTCTGACCACAGTGGGTAGATTAGACACTCCAAAGAGGTCCTGACCAGCCTCAGCTGCCCGGTGTTTCTGTGAAGTACTAATAGCCCTGGGTAGCAGCTATTCCTACACTAGCTCCAAAAACATCCAGTGGTTCCTCCACTCAGCAGGGTAGTGGTCTCATTTAAGACCTTGCTGTCTTCTATGCACTGTATAAAAAAGAATGTCCCAAGAGACATATTAAAATTAAATAGCAGGCTTCAATCCCTGCTAAAGCTTCATGATTGTAATTTTAACATAAATTTAATTCAAAGGTTTTTTTGTGGTGTTCTCAGGGTATCATTGTCAGGACCTAGTCATGACAGGCAGTGTTCAAACACAAAACCAAAAGGACTGTGTGTCCCTCAAAAAATGCATCTCAGGCATAAACCAGAGAAATGAATAAGAAATGCATGGATAACACAGGTAGATATAGTTAGCAGCATTAGGAATATAACATTATCAAATTTTTGTAGACATTATGGAAATTTGGAGAACATTTCCCAAGCATGTGGGAAAGAGAACAATGTGGAAGACAGCACAGTAGTTCCTGTCTGATAATGTAAAAAATTAGTGTTAGTGGCCAGGAGATAATCCAGTAATTTAATTTCACAGAAGTGTATAATTGGATGAGTATGAGAAAAAAGTCAGTGCAAGAATAAGGCAAATACCAAGGCAATGAAGCAAACAATGTTGGATAGGAAATTAATAGAAAATTAATGTGAAATATAGGTTCATGTCAAAGGGAAGGAAATCCATAATTGTAGAGGGAAATGACTGAGAAGGGGTGACAATGTCCAGAAGTGAATGATTGAGAGAACTGTGAAAAGAAGGAGAAAAGAGATGCAGAAAATAATTTTCTTCCTAAGTTTAAAAACTGATGTGGTAGTCATACTTCCAGAAGTATCCTTCCAGCATCTGGAGATCACTGTCCCAGCTTGCCAGATCTGAGGGCAGAGTCACATCTCTGTGATCTTTGCAGAGCTCCTGTCTCAGGAAAGGAAGAGATGGCTGAGTCAGGAGTTGGTCCCTGCAGGCCTGTGTCATGTGGCTTTGGATATTTGTCTTTTCAGGCCAAAGGCCAAAATAAAGTAAAAAATTTTACTAACTAAGTGTCATAGACTTATGTCCTCATTCATATTGCTAAGCATTGGCTAAAAATATACCACACCCATGCCACTCAGCCAGTAGATGGACAAGATATCATGCATGTAGGAAGGATACTTGAGATGAATTTTCTTGAAGAAAAGCACTGGTTTATTAATTTTTAATAGGGGCTATTAGGAAAGAACCAAGGAAGTAAACTACACATGTATATAAAATATGCTCCACAACAAAGGTCATTGTTGGCTGTATATGTATTACTATTATGTATTAATACTGTGGTGCTGCCTAAAATAAAAGAGCTCCTGAGATATTAGTGCTGATGGTAGGATAGCCATAAATATTCAAAATATCACTTGATATTAAATATTTAAAGTGTCTGCAGTGTAGCCACTGGAAGGTCACTGTCTGAGCTAAACTGTTTGGCCACGCTTTTCTGTACTTATCACAGAAGTTGCTGCCTGTGTCCTGTCCCCATTGTACAGCTGAACTCTCTGCATTTGCCTGAGGGCACACAAGGAATGGGGCAACTGGGAGAGGCACAACTCCTCTCTGCTTCCCTCCTCCAGAGCTTTGATGCTGAGTCCATGCATTGCTTCAGTCACAACAGCGGGTCCCAGAATCCATCTTTAGAGTAATCTGAAATGTTATCCCATTAATCACAGGCCCATCTCCTCACTGTATTGATTTTTTCCAGTAAGAGATGTGGTACTTGCTGGCTCCTTCACAGGGTGAGCTTTATTCAGTTTTGCAGCAATTAGATCTCACCACCATCCTTGTTTTGGCAGGACATTGTGTCATCCAGTGCTTCCCAGGCAGCACGTGTGGTGGCAGTGCTGTGGGTTTACATTTTTGCAGCATCTGTGATGAATTTCCATAAAAGTGTAGATGCTGGGTGAAGCTGTTTTGGCCACTGCTGGGGGCTGAGGGTCAGCACAGGCACTGGGGACTGCCTGCAGAAGTCTCTGGTCACCATAGCAACATGAAGTCACTCACCTCAGGAGAGCTGATTTATGGTGTTCTTACTCATCCAGCTCCAAGCACTTGGAGGGGGCAGAGGTGTGCCTCAGGTGTGTGAGGTGTGCCTGTGCCTGGCACCCATGTGAAGGTGCTCACTGCCTGGGGACTTGCTGTGTGGTGCCCTGTCCCCAAGGGGCCCTTCCTGAGGAGCCCCTGGTGCAGGGAGGTCAGGCCCACAGTGCCACTTCACTGTCCTGGGTGGGGACACGGGGGCACCTCCACTGCCCTCCTCTACAAGTGCACCTGACCGCAGCCCCAGTTTTGATGGGGCAGGGCTGCATGGAGACATGGTTTCCACCTGCCCTTGGGCTGCAGAGCCCAGGCTTAGCAGAGCCTGCAGCACTGCCCCTTTGCACCTTGGAAACACCACTGCTCTGTTCTTCTGCTGGAGTGTTAGCTATTGGTCTCTAGAGGAAACTCACTGCTTTGATTTAAAAAAAAAAAAAAGTGTTAAGACTTTTCTATGCAACTTTTAAAAAATCCCCCAAAACTAAACAAAAGCAAAACTAGCAAGAACTAATTAAAATAGTTGGAAATTGCTAGCCTCAGAACAACACTGGGGAAGATGGATACATTTACTGAAACCAGAGTCAGCACCATGCTCTCCAGGCCTATGAAATCTAATGAGACTTTTTTTCACCTCTAACACAGATAAAGATGAGCAAACAGTGGAATATGCAGACTTCTCTTCATTTAAGCTTAATTAGAACATCTCCCATTCTTGTTTTTATCTGTTTCCTGCTTTGTTATATTTTCAAGGTCCTCCAAGAATACCTTCATCTCTGTGCAGGAATTAGTGTTCTTTTATGAACAGTTCTGCACATCTTTATAAAATCCTTTAAAGATGTCAATTTAAGAACTCTTTATCTTAAATGACTAAGGTGTTGTAGTTGACAAAGTCTTAGTGGGGCAACAAGAACTGAATATTTTAGATTCTTACTAGGGTCTGGAATGCAATAGATTTCTACTCAACACCGTTAATTGTCCATGATAATGCTTTTGATCCTTCTAACACCTAGATGGATCAACACCTTATGCTAGTAAACTCATGCCCATGAGTGGTGTCTTTGACTTACAAAGAGATACTTGCACAGGAATGTTTGAACTTCCAGATAATAATTTTCTATGGTGTCCTTTGGCTTATCAGTTATGAAACACTTTAAGGGCCATCTAAAAAATGACACTTGAAATCTACTGTAAACTACTTCAGGTGCTAGATTCCTATCTCCACACTCACTTTTGCTCCCACTGCCCCTCATCCAATTAGTTCAATATTTTTAACTGCATGTGGTTTATACTCCTTTGCCTTTACTACATCCCATTTTCTCTCATGGCACACAGAAAAGAAAAGAGAGAGGTAGGATTTATGAGTTAACCCACAAAGTGAACACAGAAACAATCCCATCACTGCTCGAGAGTACAGCAGAGAAGAGTACAGAGCAGGACAGCAAAGCAGAGAAGTAAAGAATGGAACAGAATAACAAACCTCAGGAGGCCCAGAAGGATTTTTTCTCTCCAGTATATGGTGAACTGCATCCCACAGTGAGAAGAAATTTATGCCAGAGGATTAGAGATGACCAGCTTAATTCAGTCTCCAGTAAACTCTCATAGAAAGCTAGGTATCCAGAAGATATTAAACTCCTACAGTTTTTACAGAAACTTGATCAGTGGATGGTGAAGAATGGTCCCCATTGTTGTCTGATTTAAGGTAAGGCTGCTGAGTGAGCTCAACACTCACCCTCTGCCTTTGCCCTCCTGGCTGGAAGTCAAGGCATGTACTTTCAATCAGTCCCTTTTCATTCTGCCCCTTGCCCCTTCAGAAATTATGTGACTACAAAGAAAACAGAAAATGCACCAGGAAATATGAGAATAAATATAAGAAGGTAGCATATGCAGGAGAAACTGGAGGTAAAAGGGGATGGAGGTGGGATAAAGGACAGAAACCAGGACAGAGGCTAAGAGTGCAATGGGGTTCTACAGAAAAAACAGAACTCTGAGTCAGCTTCTAAACTTCTACTTATTATTTGTTGTATATGTTTTTCCAAGTATTTAAAATCAAGGTTCTTTTGTTGGTTGGTTTTGTACAGCTCTGTTCAACAAAATTTATCTTACTCTTTTCAATTCCCCAGTCAGGTCTGGAAGAACTGTATAACAGTAACAGGATGACACACAAAGTAGCCATTTACTGCCAAGATGGAAATTTCAAAAGAAAATAATACCTGTACTGAATTCTGCTCTCTTACAGTTATTTTCTTGTATTTAGTTACTTATGGCAAAAAATAAACTGCAATTTTATGGGATCTGTGACTTTGGTTTCTGAGCATATCTGAAAGTCCGAGCATATATTTACTACTTATAGATATTCAAAAGTGTTCAGCCCAAGGACTCCATGTTTAAAAATATTGGCCAATATACACATGATCACATAGGGATGGAAAGAATGTTTTCTATCAAATCTTTAATCTCTGGAAAGAAACCAATAGTGCCAAAAAGATTTCTATATAATCCAAATTCAGTTTGTTCTTGAAAAGCTGTCTTGAAGGAGAGGATGAGACACGGCTCACACTCATCACTCCAGGTTAAATAACCACTCTGATTGGAAGGTCTTATGTTAATGTACTTACAAAGTCTTTCACTTCTAGTACTTTTCAGCTGATGATGTGCTTATAACAAAGCAAATGGGTAAAGAGCATGGATAAGTTGGTTTGGGGGAGTTTGAATTGTACATTTCCCATGGGTGTCTGTCTGTGACAAAGGCAATGAACCACATTTACAGCTCTCAAACTAACTCATTCTGTGAGGAGAAAAAGCAGGCAAATGAGAGCTCTATCAATTGGTGCTGACAGCACCAAAATAGTTTTGATGGTTTGCCCACTGCCAGAGGAATGGCCTAAACCTCTTCTTCTAAAGTTTGGTGATAGAAAGCTTGCTGCTACAGTCAGCCCCAATTAGTAAGATATTTTTGGTTGCATGCATCTCTTTCAGGTTTTCTCTATGCAACACAAAAGTAGTCAGAGAGAACAAATTCTTCAAGAGTAAATACAATAGAGAATTTATACTTCTCTTTCCCTCTCTCCATGGTAAACGGCCTTTATGACCTTATGTTTCAGACCATTAACATTGAAGGATTTTAAAGAGTCTAATCACCCAGAAGGTTAACTAAGTCAGCTTCATCCTATGCTTTTTCTAGTCAGAATGTTAATATGTGGGGTTTTTCTTTCTTTCAGGCTTTAGCATGAGTAAGCTGAAATAATCAGATAAAGTTCAGATTTTCCATACCTTCCAATTTGTTTTAAGGAATTGATTTCCTTAATTGCAGTTATTAGCTTTTCTGCCAGATGCTGTGGCAAATCTGAATATGCAAGAAGATGACAGTGTAATAGATGTAAAGGCTTGCAAGATAATATTGTCATTGGTGGTGTGAGCTGCTCTCTCCCTTTCCCTCTCAAAAGTGTTCAGCAAACCTTTTCCAATCAGTATCTCAGCCCTCACAACAAAACTATTATTCTGGTACCTAGGCACAAGTTAAAGGGCTCAACTTTCTTTTTCTCCTTTTTTTATTCTGTCTTTCACTGATATTACTTAAATACCAGTCCGTCTCGGAGTGACTCTTTGAAATTCCCAGGTTGTGGTTGACATGAAGTAGCAAAGAGAACAAAGCCATACCATGTAGTCCCAAGGACAGAAATCTGTTCTTTACTCATAAAAGAAAGGTACAGAAAGGAAACCTCTAAGCCAGTTCTACATAACTGAATGTATGAAGAAAAGAAGAAGACAAGTAGTGCAGAGAAAAGGAAAAGAAAGGAAAACAGCTAACCAGCTCACACCAATTGTCCTTCCTTGGAGGTGTGAACTTGCAGAGCAAAAGTGAATTACTGTTGCAAAAATACTATTGAATACAAATTACAGTAAAATAGGCGTGGAAATATTTACAAATGACAAAGCTTGGAAGTTAGATTTAAGTCCTCAAAAATATTAGTCCAAACAAGTTATTTGTGGTTCATTGTCAGGTAATTTTGCCAGTGGGAATGGAAAATATTTTATTTTTAAAAATGATGACTTAAAAACTCTGCAGCTACAAAACACCCAACTTAATGAATATTATAGACCCTTTTTGAAAGACAAATATTTTATTTCTAACTAACAAACAAAAAAAATTTGGAGTTACTCCTGCTTAAAATCACAGTTTAGCTTGTTTTCTAATTGGTGCCTACAGTTAAATCAGAATATGTCCATTCTATAGCATCTTTATTTCTAAGGGAAAGGATACTTGATTAGTATTAGGCATTCAAATTAACAATTAAATTTATTTAGCAATGTGCCTGGTTACTGTGTACCGTCTGTTAAAAAACTGAGGTAATAAGATCAGCAGAATTTGATAAAGTACTGGTTATTAAACAAGCAATGACAAAATATAAGCCCAAGTGTAACAATATTTGAAAAATCCAAGGCAAAAGGATTTATGTGAGCAGTTTAATATAAATGTAACCTCAAGATAAATTCTAAATGAAATGCACAGATCAAATTTCCTAGGCAGAAAATGTTTTCTTTCATTTTGAAATAAAAGGATTTAGTGTAAAGCACCTCTACCTTCCCTTCCAACTAATCTATGGCTCTCATCTCATTGGTTTGGTGAGACAAATAAGCACATGCTCTTTTTCAAACAGTTGAGCAGTGTCTGTTTCAGAGGGATATTCTCCCAAGAGGGCTCAGCAGAAACTGAGTTTCTTACTGATCTGGTTTTTCAGGGCTTGCTGCCCTGCCCATTGGAGTCACTGTAGATCTAAGCCCATATTTATTTTTTTTTCCCCCTAGGAACTTGAAAAAATATTTAGGTAGCCTTTTGGCCCACAGATTCAAACTCAGAGTGTAAGAAATGCAAGTGCAAGTGCAACAGCAGTTCTGGGGAGTAGCTCATCTTCATGATTTTTCCTATTCCTGCCCTGAGATTTTCAGGGGTGGGTGGTTCCCACCCAAAACCTAGCTGAGTGCAAAATCAGGGTAGTGGTAGTCTGTAACTTTGTCTCCCAGAGCACAGCAGAGCAGTGCTCACAACACCTGGAAAAAAGACAAAAAAATATTTTTTTATTTTTGTAGTGTGGGAACACTTTTATCTGGGAGCATAGAACTGGGAAAGAGTAGATCTCCTAGCAACCTGAGAGCAAACAATTCCACATGCATTGCCCTGACAGGAAGCTCAGTCTCTGGGCTCCACCAGAAGATGTATGTAGCTGCTGGGTACAAGCGGAACAGGTTATGTTGAAGAAAACTTCTAACCTGAATTTTATATTGAATTTTGCTCAGCTGATTTATTAGGGACCCACCCACAGTGCCTGTGTTACGCCTGCAGATGGGCAGGAGCTCCTCCTTCACAGATCCTGGAAGTGCAGAGAAAAAAAATGAAAACACAACCAGGCTTTCTGTTCACAGGATATTTGTTTATTTAGCTAGTTTGTTATTCCTACAATTATCTGGAATAATTGAGGTGGGGTTTTTTTTTGAGAGGGTATGACAGAGGTATGCTTTATAGTAATAAATCCTTACAGCCAAAACTAACCCCTTCAAGGAAAGGATTATTTCTTCTTTCAAGCACTGCTCCTCCACCTTCCACACTTCTCTGCCAAAAACAATTTTAGAAGCAGTATCCTAAATGACCATACATGCAGTACAAGGAATTTCAGATCTCAGCTGGCATCAGACCAGAAGGCTGGGAGATGTACAAAATAGATTTGTAGTCTTGGTGCTTTGTATAGGTTAACACCTTCATGTGGGTTCTGGTGACACTTTGGGTTCGTTTTCTCTCCATCTGGCTGATGCAGAGGAGGGGGTGAAGGTTGCTGGTACCAGCAAGGGGAGCAGGGCCAGTTCCTGCCCACAGCCCCATGGGGTGGCTGCTGAGAAGCCAGTAGAGGAGCTGGAAAAGCACCGCATTGAGCAGGACATCCTCTGCTCTGGGGCTGCTCAAAGGGCAGGCAGCAGGCACACAGCCAGCATCCATGGAGGTGAGAGGGAAGTCCTCCTAGAAAACCAAAGGGAACAGGCACAGTATGATTCCGAGAAGAAAGCTTTAGACTTGGGTGAAAGCACTCCAGAAAATGATAGTACAATGAGTGTAAGAGAGTTTTGTTTATATACCCTTTAACTTTGGTTCCATCTTGCCCAGTCACTTCAAGTGCTTCTCTATTTATTAATTTAGTGATGGACTCGGCAGCATTACTTGAACTTGATAGTCTTAAATGAGTTTTCCAACTTAAATGATTCTATGATTCTAATTATTTTTATACTAATGAGACCCACCTTTTTTAGTTTAGAAGCCTTTTGATCTTTCTGGGAAATTACTACTGGGAAAAGTAAATCCATTTGAAAATGTTGACTAGTTCCCATCACATTCCATTATTCCAAAGTTTTAAATAGTTTATCTGGATGTTAACATTAAAACTTTGGATTTTGAACACATTTCTCTAAGAAATATTTCTATTCCTTTGGTTATGGTATTGATGTTTCTTTTTATAGGATTCAGATAGAAAAATTTATTCTCATTTATTCTTATTTATTTTTAAGAGACTGGAAATTCTATACAGGCTTGATTTACCCTAGATTTCTGTGGTCTTTAGTAATTTGAAAAGTTAAATGTCTTAGGACTACAGAAGAGAAAAGATACTGAAGGTGGAAGGTGAAGATACTGAAGATGGTTAGATTGCAAATGGCAGAAATGAATCAGGACATCCCAGTGATAGTGACTGAAACCAATTCTAGGGAGAGAAAGAAATGTTCCTGCTACGTCTTTCAGGTACAGCTAACTTTGTGAAACTAAGAAACCTGAAAGTTGTGCTTGACTGTAAATTTAAGAAAGATTGACATATTTCCTAATATTTCTTGCTAGGCAACTTGTTTTCTTGATAGTTTCCAAGAGAGAAATTAAACAACATCTCTGTGCTGGGTTACAGCAAATCCAGAGATTTGGTGGCATTTAATCTTAACTGCTGTTGTTGTTGTTGTTACAACATCACTATAAAACCTGTGAGAGCAGGCCCTGGATGGGGGGCCCATCAGCCAGATGCTGTACAGAAGAACAAAGAGATGGTCCCTGAGACCAAGCACATCAAAACCTAGAGAAAACACTATAAAGCTTTGAAAGATCTGGAGTGAATAGTTTGTGGCAGAGAGAATCATGCTGTGCCTGTAGCTAACACTGCTGCTGCTGTTTTGTTACTCAGCTGTGGGAGAGAGAATAGAAGGGCGAGGATGCCATTTTCTGTATTGTGGGAGTGAAAAAAGACCAGTGCTGATCAGTCACTGAGCATCAAACCAAGGTCAGTGCGTAATGAGAAACATAATGCAGACCCTGAAATGAGTGTGTTATTCACTTACCATAAACAGAACAAGAAGCTATCAAAGATAAGGGAAGAATTAATTAACTATTTTAGGCTGAATAAATCTCTCTGCTTCAGCAACAGCATTTCAGTTTTAAAAATCAGCAGTTAAGAGCAGAGAGAAACACCTTTGCTGGGACCAGCTTTTTGAAGTAATATCCAGCTGGATACAAGAGACTTTCCAAGGAGAGACAGCCTGGTAGTGACCTTTTTTTTAATCTCTGCTTCCTACCACTGTCATATTATATTTCTAAATTGGTTTAGTGTTTCTTGTCCTACATTGGAAATCTTGGGAGATGCTACTGCAGTTAATTAACCTGTCTCTAAATTAGCAGGCTCTTGAAATCTGTTGTTAGAAGCTGCAGCACATCAAGTCTTATCATCTCAAAGAACTGGGACTCCTAAAAGCTTGATTCTTTTTCCTAAGTTTCCACAGTGGAACATTTTTTCCAGCAAGATAAAGCAATATTTTCTCAGATCCTTTAATATTAGTTCCTTTATGAGCATAATAAGCATTTTTTTAAGGTAGGTAAAAGGCTCTGTTGACTCTGGAGAAACAAAACATATGTTCTGCCAGAATTACCAAAAACCAAATTTTAAAATGTATTTAGCTGTTTAAGTGTAGTTATGATTCTTAGGTGGGATCTGCTTTTTTCTGGTAAAAAGTCATCTCTTCCAAACTCCTAATCTTCTTCTTACATTTCTGCATTTCTCTTTGCACAGCCAAGTACAATAACCTAATGAATTCTACAGAATTCTTTCTCATCCTAGCAGGAACACACTAAAAATATTTGCAGAGAAGAGGTGAAATACAGTGATGATGATTATCCCAAGCAGATAGGGCCAAACTCACTTCTGTTTCTGGACAATCAAACATAGAATTACAGCAGGATAATTCAGGTGCACAGTTCTGCCAAGAATTTCCTTTAATGGACTGTTACTTAAGAAAAGCAAATTTACAACAGATGCCAGTTAGAGCTAAAGAGAAGGAGATTATGTAGTGAAGAAACCTTAAGCACATAAGTTGGTAGCACATAACAACGGCATATTAAAACATTTTCTCAATTTTGTTGTATTAAAGCCATCTGTAATCACAACAATTTTCTGCCCAGGGGACTTCTGATAAGATTCTGTCAGAGCTGCTGAGAAGTGTGAGAAGCCTGAAGTATTTTGACCCAGGGCCTGAAATAGCTCTTGGGCACTGTTCTCTTTAACTTTTATTTAGAGTGGCAGGCAATGTATTGACAGAAGTCCCAATTGTTCCACCAAGCATGGTTCTTGAACTTCAAAACCAAAACAAAGCCAGTACTGGCCTCATGCCCAGAGCACCCATACAAGGTACAAGAGAGGAACAGGGTTAGAAATCAGGATGCAGAGGCCTGCTGAAATAACCCAGCAGTCATGAAGAGTGGGGATCAGTGCAAAACTTTGGAAGAAAATAGTACGATATCCTGGAGTAGAGGTTCAAAGTGGCAGATCCAGCAGGATTTTTGTGACCCCTAGCCCTCGTCTCAGTATTTGCATCCTCTTAGCAGAGCTAGGTTCATGCCTGTAGTGGTCCCAGTTCTTCCCACCTCTTTGTGCTGGGGGCAAATGCAGGAGCTCTGGGTGGTGCCAAGCCCCTGTCCTTGATAAGGACAGACCCACTGTGCCATGCAACAAGAACTTGCCACTCAGCTCACCAAAATTATCTCTAAATCCCTGGTCAAGGTATTTAGGGGATTTAATCCTTGATATAAGCTCTCTGCAGATCCAAGTGTACACCACTGCATAGATGGTTCTTGAGACTGGTGAGACTTAGCTTTATTAGGCAATAGGGGTGTAAAATCTCTGGTATCAGCACCCAGTGACTGCGACAAACGGGGACAGACATATACCTGCAGTTCCTTTGGGTTTTCATTGTCTGTCACCTATTGTGACTCATTCTGCCAACGTGCTCTGTTAAGTTGCTCTATAACTCCATATATATATATATATGTGAAATCAGTTCTTACTAGAAATATGCTCTGACAGTTCTAGTAATAGATCTGCTACTGGCTATAGTATCTTAGCTTGTCATGTGATCTTTTGCTTACTAACTTCCTTTTTCCGAGTATATTAAAACATGCTTAAGAGTGCATCACATTAGATTATCATTGCAAATACCTTTTATAATCATCTCATAATCACAAACTGAGAACGTGAAGTAGTCCAGCCAGATTTTCAAGTCTCTTTCCTTGAAGATATCCAAAAGCCATCTGGACATTATCCTGGGAAACCAGCAACTGGGATTGGACCAGATGATATCCAGGGGTCTCTTCCAGCCTTGACCAATTTTGATTCTGTCCTAAAATTTAGTTTTCATTCAGGCTTTAAAAATATACATGAAAATAAAATATTAAATGAAATACACGCTCACACTCACACACACACACACACACACACATATATACTATATGTATATATAAATATATATCTTGATAAAGATAAATCTTTAGCATATCTCATCTTGACACCTATTAGGTTATAGCAAAAATTATTGATTATATAGAAAAAAATATTGATTATTCAATATTATTGATTATATAGAAAAAATTCTATATTGATTATATATATAAAAAATTATTGATTTTCAGTATGGAGAGTGAGTTGCACTCTGCAGCCACATTAATTCCAATTTTCTGTGTCTAGTTCTTGTTTTAGCTTGTGAATAAGTAAAATGTTTTCAGCATGAATTTCAGTAAAGAACTGAATAAATTTACTTTTAAAAATCTTTTCCAATGCATTTATTTACATAAGCATCTATTATAGTCTATTACATTATATATAATATATCAGACTCCTTTTTCTTTTTACCTAATGACCATTCAAAAGCATTCCATAGTGTTTCTCAGTAGACTTAAATGTGCCAGTCCTGCCTAGACATAGTACATCAGATATTTTTTCTGGTTTCATTGTTTATGGTTGTTCTAGTTTTAAAATGTAAGTTACTGTTTTTGTCAATCTGTTCTTCCAGTGCTAGACATGGAATTTTAGAAGAATAATGTATAACTGGCATAAACTTTTCTTGTTCTAAATACTGCCTCCAAACAGAAAAAGAAATGGCACACATCCTTTTTTAACCACAACTTACAATTTTTTTAATGGTTTCATTTTCATACTTGTGTATGTACAAATATTATGTTGTGTGTGTATCATGTTGATATATATCAATATGTGTATATATGATGTTTATAGGTGCATAGATGATACAATCATTAAATGACTTAGTCATTTCCTGTCAAGAATTTAGAATTAATTTCACTGTGTGTACTAGGAAAGCTGATAATGGATAAGGTGAAAGTCTGTGAAATCTAGTGTATGTGGTTTTGTGTTAATGGCATGTATTTGTTTTGATATCTTGTTCCTAAATAGAGAGACATGAACTTAGGACACATCTTTGATTCTCTTCTTTTCAATCTTCAGTTTTCTGTGCAAATCTAATGGCAAATGGGATGATATAAGGACATTTGAGGATTTCAACAGAGAATAAAAAGCAGACTTTGGCCTCTTCAGGGATCTGCTTGAAAGACTCCTATGAGATGAAGAGGAAAAAGAAGTTTAAGAAAGCTGGTTGATATTCAAGGACAACCATCTCCAAGCTTGAGGGCAGTCTATACCAAAGCAGAAAGGCAAATGTGAGGAGACCTTCATGGACAAACAAGAACATTCTGGCAAAGCTCAAACACAAAGGGAAGCCTACAGAAGTGGAAGCATGGAGAGGTAGCCCAGAAGGAATATAGAAACACTGTCTGAAGGTGCAGGGATAGGGGTTAAGAGTGCCAAAGCCCAGCTGGAGTGGAATCTTTTGGGATATCCAAAGGCAAAAGAAGGGCTTCTTATAAGTAAATAGGTGATGAAAGGAAGAATAGGGAAAATGGGGAGGGAATCTATTGAAAGGGACAATTGTCCTGATGACATGGGACATGGAAAAGGGTAAGATACTGAAAACTTTCTTTGCTTTCATCTTTCCTTGCAGGTCCAGCCTTCAGAAATGCCAGGCTCTGAAGGCCAGGGCAAGAAGCTGGGACTCACAACAATGAAGGGTTGGCTTGGAAGATCACAGAATCACCGAATGTATTTTTCTTTAGTTGTGCAAGTAATTTTCCAGATTTCTCAGCCATGCCTGAAACTATCTACTACTGTACTGTCAAAGACATACATTTAAATCTGATGATTGTCATGTTGAAATCATATAAAAAAAGATCAGTTCTGCCAGTTCATTTAATTATTCTTCTTCATGTGTTCTTTTTTATTTTATTTTAGGCAGACACTTTGTGCTTTTTGTTTTTTTGGGGTTTTTATGCTTGGTTTAGTTGTGCTTGTGGAAAGCTTCTATTTGGCCTCTCTTCACCTTATATTCATTATTCTAAACTTATATTCATTATTCTAAACATCATGGGTTTTTGGTGTTTGAGTAAATCTCTAAGACATTTGCAGTGGAAGTATATATCATCCTTTATCTTACATATGAAAAAATAATTGGTTTTATACAAATGATAGAAGATGGTGATATTTTGTATTACTGGAATGGTATTTTTCAGTAGTGCCTGTCATGTGCCTGCAATAATTTAAATCAAAGCCTTGAGGCTTTAAGTTTCACCTGTACCTTCAGTCTTAATTTATATTTTAGTTTGGGATTTGGATCTGTACAGACAGCAAATGTCTGCCTAGGCATGGAGACCAAGGCACAGGCTGCTGTAGGGGAACCAGCCCACACTCAGTGTCAGCCTTGAAGCAGAGAAGGGTTATCCCTCCTTCAGTCCACTTAGCCTTGAGCCAGAGTCCATAATCCAATGTAGGTATTTAGAAAAGACAGTATGCATCCCTGTACTCATATATCCCCCCTTTTAGTGAATAATTTTCTTTTTGCAATCCAGAAAATAACGCCATTTATTCTTTCTTCTCTTTTACTGCATGCTTAGTATCGAGACTTGGCTAAGGATAGTTCTCTTAGTATAATGAGTAATTTTGTTTGTTTGCAGGCTGTTTTCTCCATTCCCTGCACATATTCTGCTGTCAAATAGACAAACATCAATACTGTGTTTTGGTGTCTGAAGTGCAAGATCAGTAGGAGAACAGTATGAGACTGTCCTTTTTTGAATGCAGGCTAGGGAAAGGAGCTGTCTTCAGGCAGCCAAGTGAATGTAAATTGAACAAGCAAGATTTTTTTAGAAAGAATCATTTATTAACTGGCCAAAGGGTGTCTCTGTAAAGGAGAAGTTTACTATTGTTTTCCTACTTTACTGATATTACTGAAAAGAACAAAGGGAAAAGAAAATGTCTAGCATCCTGGAATTTTCAGAATCTGAGTTGCAGCATATGGTGTCTTTCTGCAACGCCAGCTCAGGGCACTAGGAATGACCAGGACCCATTTCTGCACTTGTTCCTCCAGACTTAATCCTACAACCAGTGAAGAGGAGAGCATATAAAAATCACATATCCGTCCCTTCTTTTTTGAGAGAATGACAGACATTTAATAGGTATTTTCTGCATCGCGTTTATTACTTGGTTTGGGCTTCTGATGAAATGGTAAGAAATTGGGCAGTGATTTAATTTGGTGTCTCAAGTGCTGAATCCAGCCAGAACAAGTATTCCTGAATGGCAGTTAGACAAGGACTTGCCTATCATTACTATAAATCCCAGTGGAAGGAAAATAACGTCTTAGGTGAACCTAGGAAATTCTTTTAACTGGGGAGATCAAAAGAGCTTAATCCTTTGAACAGCAAAATGTCAAGAGAAGTTCTTCAGAAGACTGGTTCACTGTCTCCTTCCTGCAAGTGTAGCTTGTGTCAACAGATACCTCTATTTTGCTTTTTTCTCAAAGAGTTATGAAGGAAAGCTCAGGAAAAGGCCTCTACATCGCCCTGATGCAGAGGAATTACAAACATAATTAATAGTGTCTAACTGATCATAGCTTTTAAAAAGAGGAAGAGTAGTGCTTCCTGTCTATGGTGTAGAGGTGTAAGTGTAAATCATTGAAACCACAGAAATGTTAGTAGTAGGTGGCCTGAGTTCTAGATCTTGCCTAGCTTTTGTGGAGTCAAATTCATCTTTACCACATTTCAAAATTCAAAGGCTGATTTTTGAGTGCAACAATTTATCAGCAGCTTAGGCAAAAATAAGTCTATGCGAATCATACCCAAAAAGTCAAAAGTTTATTTAGAAGATGAGATTTTTGATTTTAAGACATTTAGAAACTCCACAGAAGTTTATGGCAAGCCTAGTGGCTTACAACTTTAATGTCACTGAGCTCTGTGTCAGAAATACTTTTGACCTCTCAGTTTTGTATCAAGAAATCTGCACTCTTGCTGCTGAAAATGTTCTCTAGTGTATGGTGAATTCAGTCAAAAGGGAAATGTCTTTCATGTCTCCTTACTATCTGAATTTTTGTTAGTATTTATTTTGATATTATCATAATTTCCATAGGGGAAATTATGATAATTATCAGCCTTGAATATTTTTGAATGAGACTAAAGCTTTTGGAGCATTTAACAAACAGTGGGCTTGTAGGATAGAAGTCCTTGATCATAAAAGTGATTATGTCCAGCAGTTTAACCATAAAGATGAAAAGATCTTGGACTCTTTAACTGCCAAATAGTCTCAGTGCTAATACTGAAACTTTAAGATTTCTTTGAGGCTTCCTGCTTTGTCCCGGTCACTTGTGTTTCATTCATAATAAACATTTTCATTTTGGACACCTTTTCTGCCAGAGCCTAAAGCTGCAAGTGAGAATAGCTTTTGCTTTTTACAGGGTGCTGTGTTTTAGTGGGATTGTCTTTGCAGGCAGACTGGAAGGGAAGGCTGCAGGAACTGTGAGTTCTGGCTGTGCTCTAGACCCTAACTGATGCTGAAGTCCTTACCAGAGCATATAGTTTTTGTAGCAGGCATGTGGGGGACAGAAGTATCAAGTTCCTTGTTTCTTTAGAGCTGTGCTCCCAGACTGACAGGTGCAATTGGTGTAGGAATGGCCTAGAAACTTTCTTTTTATTTTAAATTCAGAAGTCTTTGTGCAGAGAAATGTTAACCTCTGACTGAAGAACATTGTATCACAAGGATGAGATCTCTGTGGTTCTTAGAAAGCACAAATGACAACATAGGAAGAAAATATCTGCCAAGGCTAATAGAACAGGGAAAGAATATACTTATATTCTTCATATATATATATATATATATATATATATAAAATATACTGATCCTAATATGATTTATCAATTTTAAAAAAATTGTAGCAAAAATGCTAAAAAAGGTGTAGTGAAACATGTCATTAGGGTCTTCTATCCTATGAATGCCCTCTCTAATGAAGGTCTCAGTATCCTCAGAGCTAGGAGAGTGCAGAATGCCTTCCTTTCTTCCCTCAGATCTACGCAATTGCTATTCTAGTTAGCAAGTATCTAGGAAAGGAGATAGGAAATTTTATGGGAGAAGAAGGAAAATACACAGACACGCTTTTTTGTCTTTTCTTTCCTCCATCTTTTCATTCTTTGCTCCTTTACTTCTGTCCTTTCTTTAGAGACAAAGGAACAAAATGACTCAGTTGTAAACATACATGATTGGGGAATATTTTAATTTCTTTGGTATACAAGATGTGCAGATAAAGAAAACCCATTTGCAGGGTGCACTGAAGACACCATACAGTGACTATGACAGAGGGGTTACAGGGGCAGTCCTTTGGCCTCTGTCAGCTCAGGGTCCCTGAAGCAAGAGAAGAGGGCCAACAGCTCATAGCCAAAGTAAGAAGAGGCCAATTCAGTTTCCACTGCAGAAGTAAGAAGGTAGATGGGTCCATTCCACTCACCTGCCAAAGAGGTAGCATTCTTATGGTCAGTAAAGCATAGAAAAGCAGAGGCAGGAAGCACACCAAAGAAACACTGTGGCTGCCTGTTCACGAGTGAGAATCCTAAGCAAGAAAAGCATTGTAAGTAAAGCAGAAGGTGTCTAGTTACAAGAATAGTTGAGACAGACAAATAACAGGATATGGCTGCTAGAATAAATAGATGAGGAGTCCACAGACATTTCCATGAGTCACCACTGGACCGCACATGGTAACCAAAATGGCACAGAGAAATGATTCAAGGGGTTGCAAGGGAAGTGAATGCAGAAGAAATAAAAAGGAGGATGAAAGCATTGCAAGGCTGAGGAGACAGGGAAATTGATGAGATGGAATGATGTCATGGAGAGATACCTTTCTTGGCCAGACATGTGGAAAATTGAGGTACATAGATCGTAGTTCTGTTTATGATCTGCTGCCAGCAAATACTTGTTTACAGCACTGAGGTTTAATATGACAGCTGTACCTTAATATGACAGGAAACTTTATTTCACAGTAAGTCTGATTGGTCTGGCAAGAGATCACATCTGGTAGCTATGGAGGTCTGAAGAGACTTTTTAAATCTAGTACAAATTTGAAAACAACTGAAGTGGAAAAAGGATAATATATCTTTCTTTTTTAAATTTATGGTACTGAAAAAGAAAGATAATTTTTTCTGAGAATCATTGCTAGGAGCTGGTGGAAGCAAACAAAATCAAATTCACAACTTGGAAATCAAAGTATATTTTAAAATGAAGGATTTGTTTTATCCTTAACAGGAGTAAAAATCTAGAATGGACCTGAGTCTACTGTTACCATGTAAGTGCCTGAAATGAAATAAAGTTTTCTGACTTAGTGGCTATCCCCATGGCAATAACAGAGGATCTTGCACATTAAATACTGAAAGGAATGAATAGACCAGAAAGAAGCACAGTAGATCCTTTCACAGCCTAAGGTACAGCATGTACCATCTCTGAATTGAGATGTGAAAGATACATGCAGAAGGAAAATTCATTTTATTTCCAGGGTTTATCAGTAATATGAGATAGAAATACATTGGAAGTCAGACAAGGGCAAAAAGAACCCTTGATACCTCTAGAAACACTGGTTTTATTGTGTCTGGATCATTAAAGGTGCATTATTTAATAGTTGTCTAAAACTTTTGTTTGCTCCTCTTTAGTCAGATTTATGATTTTATTATTCTGTGATTTTCTATTCCATGGCTTCAATGCAGCCCTGGATAGTTACCAGGATAAACTTTAAAACCAACAGGAGCTGTGTCTGTTTATTACAGGATTGAAAAGCACTCTGTAGCTCTGAATCTAAGCTGAATAACTCTTGCAAACTTGCAGCAGAGCTCTACATGAATTACTGTTTGGGTTTTTGTTTGTTTGTTTGTTTGTGTTTGTTTCTGTTCTGAAGCAAAACAAGGAGTGAGAAATAAAAATATAATTGAAACCAGCCAGGTTCTAAGTTCTTTGGCAAGAACCAAAAACTGTTGTTCTGACACAGAATGTTCCAATTTGGCACAAACAAAAACCATTAAGGTATTTGGAAGAAAAGCCAAAGAAATAAAGCATTAGTTTCATAAAATATGTAGTAAATTCATGCTTTAGCTCCATAGGTTCAGGGATCAGATTTCTCACCCACATTAGGGCTGGCTGAATTCTCTCCTCTCCTCTATGCTCAATATCCTTCTAGAGCACCCCAATCTCCAGCCTAGGAGAACAGTTCTAGTTTGAGCTTTCTCCCTAATCCCTGTTGATATTCTTCATTCCATTAGAAATAAAGATAACGTATATTACTTATATCACAGTGTGAATGAGGGCAAATTGTTTGGTTACTTTACACCAAGAAAATAAGAGAGCAAGTTTCAGTTCCCTCAGGCAGAAAAATGGAATTTAATTTGCATCTCCCGTATCCTGAGTATTCCTGAAAAGTCCTGACAAGCTTTGGTTCTTGAACACTTCTGTGACTGGGAAACATTATTAAAACCTTTCGATACAACTGTACTTAATTTGTTATTTAAATTCAGGCAGATTGAAATCCTAGTTTCACCAATTAATAGTCACTAGAAAAAAAAAAATCTACCCAGCAAGTGTTGAGAGGAAATAAATTCTACCCAGATGACCTTTAATAATCTCTCCAAGTTCGATTTCAATGGGAACACCCTGGTCTTGATATCTCCTTCATCTCCAAGGTCTCTTTCACTATAAAAATAGAAAAGGGGAGATGATGGCTTTCCTCTTCCCTAAGCAAAAGTATCCTCTGTAGTTATTTATTTTTCCTGATCCTTTTGGCCCTTTCACTGTAAGTGAAGCTAGAGAGTGCTACCTTGCCATGGGGCTGAGGGGAGGGTTGTGATATCATGTTTTAAGATCACTGGACTATCCTAAATCTATATAGCTTTATGAAACCAAATGCTGAAGCTGTAATTGACCCAGTCCTAATTTCCTCCACAGTTAGCACAGTTCGTTGCACATTCAAATTTAGAAAAAGAGACTGCAAAGAAAGTAATCCCTTTTGATAGTGCTATATGACATCTTTGAAAACTTCAGTGGAAAGGGCCATTCCTCAGCAATCCATAGTGGCAGGGATCACTATGACTATTTATTTTATATTGCCAAGCAGGATCTGCAAAGAGCACTTAGAAATCAGAGTGGTCAATTTCTTTCAGATGGCCTTTGGTGGGTGAAGATTTTTCACTGAAAGAAGTTTAAGTAGAGGAGGAATTACAGATAGCTACCTTTGCAATCCTCCTGTGCATAAAGAATAAGTTTACAAAGTCAAGCAGTCTAATGGAAGAAAAAAGCAAATTCATGGAGTTAGAGGATAATCCAGGTGGGAAGAAACTCTAGGAGATTGCTAATCCAACCTCTTTGAACCTCTTGTTCAAAGCAGGGTCAGCTAGGAGGTCACACCAGGTTGCTCATGGTTTTATCCACTTAGGTCCTGAAAATGTGCAGTCCCCCAGAAATCTGCTCCATCGCTGGGCCATTCTCATTTTGTTAAAGTTTCTATTTCCCATGCTTTGAGCACTGTCCTGTTGCAATTGAGGTTCATTCTCAGCCTGCCTGTCTCTCTCTTCTTGATGACCTTGTCATAGGTCCTGGAAAGGCTGTTTGTAGGATCCCCTTAACCTTTTTCTTATTTAACTTTAGGAAGCTTAATTAAAGTTTCCTTCTCAACTTTATTTTAGTTTCCTCTTGTATGTGCATATGGCATGTGCTATCATAGAGTGTCTAATTACCCAAACAAATGCCTTCTTCAACAAATTACTTCTTTCTTAAGATTTCATTCTCATTTACCCAAAAGGATGGATGGCATCCTACTTAAAGGGTAGGCAAACTTATTAAATTTTTATCCTGGGTTGTTCAGCATGTGCCCTTATTCTTTGTTTACAGCACACTCCTAAAATTAGCCTCCTAAGAAGGTTTTTCTCATTATAATTAATTCTATGTAAGATTTGTGCAAGAATTGGAATTTGCATTACATGAAATTGCATAGAGTAGTCCTGTATTTTTAATTTCTGATTAGGAAAACAAACAAACAAAAAAAATGTTTCTGCAAAATATTTTCAGATTACAAATTGACCAATTTACATGGAGCAGCTCAAACTGAACAAAGCTATACTACTTAGATTACGTCATTTGTTTTCATTATTTCATAACTTCAGATACCAAGTGGGCTGGAAGTTTATTATGCTTAGTTTATAAGTAGGAAATTGAAGGACATAATAAAAAATTTTTAGGACAACTGTGTGTTTTGTATTTCTACACTTAGACAACTAAGAACATTGTTAAGCAGAGAGTCCTGGGCCCTTGTGCTCTTCTGAATAACGGGGTGAACATTTGTGAACCTTAAGGAGACTTAGGTCTCCTTATGGAGACTAGCGATACTGTAGAAAGAAGGGTCTTGAGTTCTCTCTTTTAATCTTTGAGGATTTTCACAGCATCTTGACTTAATTACATTTCCAGCTGTTTTGGAGAACAGAGTGCAGCTCATACATCTGCTGGGAAGGAGAGCTGCCAAAAGTTGACACTCTGCTTACAAGTCCAGAACAAAACTAAAAATAAGTGATGGTTTACTGATTTGAATAGTCTGCTCCCAGACACAGTAGGTTTTGGAGGAGAACACACAGAGAGGGCCAGTATCTCTGCTCAGAACAGAGATCCATATCCTCTGCAGTGGGGGGGATGCGCGGCAGGGCATGGACCACAGCTCCCCAGGAAATGCATCCCTGGCACATCAGATTTAGCTTTTAAGGGTGGATGTAATTCTGTTTCTGGGGGCTGTAGAGTCACCAGGGGCCTCTCACCAGGAGCCCAGTTTAGATGTGCTCCTTGCTGGCAGCACGTGGGTGCTGTGAAGATGTTCAAAATCCAACTAGACACAATCCCAGGCAACGGGCTGCAGCTGACACGGCTGTAAACAGGACTAGATGGTCTCCAGAGGTGCCATCCAGCCTCAAATGGTAAATGATTCTGGGATTTTGTGACTTTTTATCTCTGAATTTGACATTTCAATACACTGTCTACAGAGAACAAAATGAGTGGTGCTTGATTTCATTACGGCTCTTTCTTTCTGTCCTCCTTTTAAATTATGCTCAGAAATCTCTTATTTGTGGTCTTTAGACTCTTCATGAGTTTTTGGGGGGTTTCTCCATATATTCTGAAGCATAGATCCTGAACACTACCATTACTGAGGACCTCTGTGGAGTTATGCTCAGGCTAAAGTAAGGTGTCTACACAGTCCATAGTCCCATCTATGCTCTCAGATGGTGGAAAAAGGATATCATTAGGTCTTGCTACCCCTGAGGCACCTTTGCTGCATCATCTTCCTGCAACGTGGCAGCTGTCAGTGTTTTTACCTGAGTTTTTATGGTTCTTAATGGTCTTTTTACCCATACACTTATCAGTCACTTTGAACCAATTGACCTTTCTGGGTTCCATAGCATCCTGTAGCAATCATTCTACAGCACATTTTTGACTGCATGTGTTTGGTTTAAAGTTGCTGCTTAAGTACATTTGTTTATTCCTGTGTTGTGACTAGTGAATAATCACTCCCTCTTCATGTCCTCCATGAAGCTTATGATTTCATGCACTTTTAAAATATTCACCTAAGCACCTCTTCTGTGCTAAAGCATGCTAATCAATCTTCTTATAAAGCAGCTGTTTCATACTCCTGCTCATCTTTGACATCTCCTACTGTTTATTCTATTAGACATATCCACGGGCTGGGAAAACAGGACTGTGTGTGATGCTTAAGATATGGACAGTCAGTAGCATAGTATGTTTTATCTTTTTTTAAAAATTATTCTTTCCTTTTCTAATAATGTGTAATGTTTTATCTACTGAGCAGACATCCTCCTAGAAAAATTTACGTTTCTTCCACGATCCATTTCCTGAGATGCAAGAAGTGATCTAGGTAGAGCCTTTTAGTAGATAGTATCTAATTGGAGTTGTTTTTCTCCATGCTTTTACATTCATCTACATTAAAATTTATCTGCAATTTTCAATTTTGCTAGACCTGCAGCTTTCCCATAGCAATACCCCAGTTTTCTAAGGCAGTGCTTCATCCACTCTTTCTGGCTTTGCTGTGCTTTGGTTCTGCTACCTCATCATGATGTAACTGTGGCCTTTCTGCACCTGCCTTCTTCAGAGTAAATAATTTGTGGCCATGCCTTTGGTGTTGAATTAAAATGCTTCATCTGTATCTTTATCATATGTACCTATCCTGAGTAACCATCTCATCAAATTTTTTGTCACTAATTTATTCCAACTACTTAAGCTAGAGACAATTTGAGCTAGTTTATCATATTTTAAAAGTCAAATTTCACTGCAAACTCATGTCTATTGAAAAGCATGCTATAGTCAGACCATGAATAATATATTCCACAAAAATAGACGTATATGATCAACTGTTCAGGCATGGTTACTGTCTAGTATTTTAGTATCAGAGAAGGCAGAATAACTACCAAAAAACATTTGTCATAAACAATTATATTTACCTGTGCCTCCTTAATGGCTGTGTATTCTTCTATTGTAAGCACTGGGTCTTTCAGACCCTTCCCTTATATGTATTCTTTGTAGTTTTTGTAAGTCAAATAGCCTTAATGAAAGCAACTGTTCTTTTTAGATCAACAATAAAGTTTTGCCCCACTCTCGGGTTTTTTATTCTGTAAATCACCCTTATACCCATCCTTTGAAACATTTCTTTTTTCTATAATAGCTTGGCATTCATTATCTTGGTGCTTTCAAATAAAATCTCAACAGTACTGAAAGCCTTGCCCTACAATAAGGTCTAGGAATACACTGTTCTGATTCTCCAGGACTATTTTTTGTAGGATCTTGTTCCTAAAAATTGTGCCAGAAATAATAGTCCTCATTTTCACCTGAAAGCAGACCACATTTTTAATCAGATTCACAGGACATAACATACCTCTTGACACAGCTTTATTGCACTGTCAAAATGCTCTGAGTGTGTCTGCAACTGCTAATTCTTTCCCCACTTGGCATTCAATTTGCAAATCATACATTTGTAGCTGAAAAAAAACAAGCTCTATTCTTAGCTGCAGTAGAATGGTTTGCCAGGCCCCTTTTGGCACTGTCAACATGTGGTTTATGGTCAGTGTCAGCTAATGGTGGCCTCCCATAAATAAAAACATGAAACGTGTTTCACTCATGGACCGAGACCATAGCCACTTTCTTTATTTTCATTTATTGGAAGCTTGGTTTCACTTCGTTCCTATGATGATTATTCTATTGGGGTTTTTAAGTTTTAACCACACCATTGTGCAATGCTTTCCTTAGAGCCATCAGTGAATAAACTTGTTTTGCATTTATCATCATAGCAACTCAGGACTGAAATCTCATCAACCCTTTTAATATCTTCTTTTTTTTAAGGGCCAGAATGAGTGTTTCGTCTCTATCAAGATACCAATCTATCACAGCCTGGTTCACTAAGCACAGGAAAAAAACCCTTTTATTTACCATTTCTTTAAATCTTCCCCTTGTTTCTAGATAGGAGGGTTTAGGTGTAAATATATGGCATCTTGGAGTTGACATCTAAATGAAGAGTGCTTTTTCTGCACTGAATTGCACCTGCCTGGATGGTTGTTGATTCTTCTTTTTGCTGTGTGGCTCTGAATCAAAGATCCTACTTCCCTATCTTCTTGCCTCAGACTTAAGTATTGTGGGATTGTGGGGATTTTTCAAATGGAGTACATAGAAGATAGATGTGAACCTCCTTCTCCTTTGAACAGAATCTTGGAACGTGTTTGACAAAACAGGTTCCCCTGCCATCTCCAATGAAGGCATCTGTTGGATGAAACCAAGGGGTTTGGCCCATTTCTCATGCGGTCTTTACTATTAAAGGAACATGTTTTCTGTACTCTGTAAAATGGAGTGTAAACACATCACGCAATAAGGAAACTGGGAAGAAATAATGAAAAGATATTTCTATCTTAATATTCCTTTTGCTTTTTTCCCCACACACAGGTATATAAAGTTGATACCACAGGAGCAAATAAAAAATTTGCTGCAAAGACATGGTAAAGTGAGCTGCAGACTTGCAGCAGAAGAGTAGCCCATGGCAAAATGAGATGGACAGCAAAGCCAAAAAGACAAAAGCTGGCTGGTGAGTGAGCTCAGCAGGAAGTAGACAGGTCATTCCTGGGAAAGGGCAGTGATGCCTCAAGGTACGTGAGGGACACTGACACAGACCTCTCTGATGCTACCCTGAATATAAACACTGAATTATGGCTCTCTGTTTTCTCCTGCCCGTAAGGTTGTTGCTGGTTTTTTTCCTCAGAGCATATGTTTGCTTTTGGCACCACCTTGGCTTCTGCTCCTCTGCCCATATTAGAAGTGCTGTGTCCCATTAGCTCTCAGGCTTACTGTCCATTTGTCATCACTGCCCTATGAAGCTTGTTTGAGCTATCAGTACGGTGATGTTTGCTGTTCCTCCTCTCTGTATGTACCACAGAAATGTGTGTCCAAGGTTTTGTATCTTCTTTTCCATATGCTTAACATTGGCAGTGCTGTTTGGCAAAGAATACACAGCTTTTTGTGTCATTTCCTTGTGGAATTTCATTTTGAGCTCTTGTATACTTTTCTATCCCAGCTCACTTTCTTTTACATATCTTGCTGGGCTTAGGTATCCTAAAGAATGTCATTATGGTCAAGTATGCTCCTTGCCTTGTGGAAATCTAATGGCTTTGTTCAGAGTTTAATTTTGGGACCTCCACAAGAGTCCTGAGGCATTCTGTCTTTCATGTAAATTCAAATGTATCATTTATTATGTGATTTTGTTAGTGCCATATACCTTCCAAGCTGCAACCTTCAGCTGTCACCCTTTGTTCAACTATTTTTACTTTTTACTTCTTAGTGTGTTAAAACCTGTTTCTCAGATGTTTCATCATCATATGCAGATAAAGACAAGAAATGGCAGAGGAAAATGTCAAAGTGAAATTATGCAAAATCAATAGCTACACTGTTGTTTCTATAACACATATGAAATGAACGTGCTACTACACTGCACTGACTGTACATAATTTTAGCTTTCCTGAATTTTTTTCAATTACTATTGCTCAGACTTTCCTAAAAATGCCACTTTCAGAAATTCAAAATATGACTAATATCAGCCTTCAGACTCTGACATCTATGAAGAAACATGTCTAAAAAAAGGGCTGATTTTTAGTAGAAATTGTTTTAGTCTATGAGCTGTTTAAGCATTAACTGTAACCTGCTGTCTCTTTTTACTGTCCCTTAAAATTATATTTCAATAAACTTCTTTGTCTAGGACTGCAAGATGGAAAGAAAATTAAATTTTGACCTACCAAGTGATGCTGAAAGAATATGTTTCTTGTGTGAGAACATGAAAAGAAAATATTTGTTGCCTGCTTTCTCCTCTAACACAGACCTAAATGACCCACTCTCCCATCTTAGCATCTTAGCAGAGAATATGATTAAGTTTCTACTTCTGAAGAGCAGTCATGTATTTTCCATAACTCAGCACCACAATTTGCCTCTCCATAAAGCTATGCATGCTGACTTAAAAAATGGAATTACAGAACATTTGGGTTAGAAGGAACCTTTAAAGGTCATCTAGTCCAACATCCCCTGCCATGGGCAGGGTCATCTTTCAATACATCAGGCTGATCAAGACCACATCCCCAGTGTGACCTTGAGCATGTCCAATGATCATAGAATCATAGAATGGCTTGGGTTGGAAGGGGACTTTTAAGATCATCTAGTTCCAAGCCCTTGTCATGAGCAGGGACACCTTCCACTAGACCAGGGTGCTCAGAGACCAATCCAGCCTGGCCTTGAGCACCTCCAGGGGTAAGGCATCCACAACTGCCAAGTGTGGGCAACATATTCTAGTGCCTCAACACTCTCACAGTAAAAAAACTTCTTCCTAATATCTTAATTTAAACCTACTCTCTTGCAATTTGAACTCATTCTCCCTTGTCCTGTCACTAAATGGTCTTGTAAATAATCCTGCCCCATCTTTCTTGTAGGTTCTCTCCAGGTACTGGAAGGAAATGATGGGGCATTCAAAGCTTCTTTGGGCAAGCTATATGTTTCCATTCTTATCCTAAAGATATTCATATTTAATTTTTATTGGTGCTTTTCCTTTACTTCAGTAAAGCAACTTTTCTTATTCCGGCTGGGAGCTTTTCTTCAGAGGAGCACTGATGTGTCAGTCAGTTCTCCACCCACAAGGACCACTTCCATACAGCAAGACCACTTCCATACAGCAGACCTGCACTGGGACCAAAACCCTCCTCTGGCCTTTGCAGAAAAACAGGCATTGAACAACACCAGGAGCAGAAGGTACTCTAACTCTCCACAGCACTTATTAGTAGAGAAAAATCTTCCTACCCTGAGTTTAACCACTAAATAAGAATTTTGCAACCTGTCACCCTTTACCACTGGGAATTTCATGTTCTGCAAACACCCTCACAGCTTCCTTGGGAGTGATGTTCAGCAATTGCAGCACAGTCCAAGGTCTCCCAGGCCAGAGCACTCCCTGGCACGTGCGGGTCTGGGGCTGTCACGGCACAGCGGGGCTGCACTGTAGGTAGTGCCAGCTGGGAGAACTGGGCACAGGTGGCTCCCAGATACCACGTCCTACACACTGGTGTGGCTGCCTGCACTTAGTTTTCTCTGTTAGATAGTATTTCATTTTTTCTGCATTTCTCCCTTGGAAATTTCATAGATCAGCCAGTCTTTTAAGTCACAGGTACAGAGTCAGTGGCTGATTGTGAGCTGCCATGGCCTCCTCTCAATGTGTTATTGTTTGAACATCTCCCTGTTTAAAAAAACCCTGCTTGCTCTAATTGCAACTTTGGGCAGCATCTTGGCACAGTGCACTCTTGAGGTTTGATTGACTATTTGTCTATTTTTGTCTTCTGTGGAATGATTTTTCTCCTTTCTGAGGAGCATGGCATGGTCTTTGGAAACATCTCAAATCTCAGCCACACTAATTAATGCAAAGACCAGAGGGTGAGACATTCTCTTCTTCCAAAATTCCTGAGTGCTCTTTTTGGTTGGATAAGCTCAAGCTCCTCATACGCAATGGAGCTGAGCCAGCTGACACCACTTGTGAATCTGGCACTTTGCATTTAGACAAAAATACTGTTTCATGCAGAATCTATTTTTTAGCTCTAAGAAAAAAGTCCTGGAACTGCAATCACAAAGGGGTTTTACAAATGAGTCTATAATTTAGAGCCTCAAAATCAGTGTTCAAAACTTTATCCTGGATTAGATATGGCATGTTTCTGGAAGCACTCTGACCCAATGTGCTGAACAGGTGATGCCTTCTTCTTAAACCCTCCCCACTAGAGCTCTGCATGGAGTACACTAGGGCTGGGCAAGCCTACCTGAGCAATACTTCACCAATTTCGCTTCCCAAAATATGTGTCAAGATAGCAGATGCAGACCCCTTGTTTGTCATCGTCCTCACTTGTTCAGCACTTCTGTGATTACCCCTGGTATTGCACATGTGTGAGAGAAATATGACTTGCACCCGAGACCACCACACTTAACTGCACAGGGCAGGGTGAAAATATTTATATTTCCTATGGGTCTTGTTCCACTTACCTGGAGGAACTCAATTCGCAGTAGTGCAGTGAAATAATGAGGATGAAATTCTTGTCCCTGGTGAATCAGAGCATCCCAACAGATAAGGGGATACAAGGATGCCAAGTGTGATGAATTTTGAGTATAAAATAAAATTAAAGAAATATTTAGGCTCTCACTCAGGTAGATAAGCATATTGATCACTAGCCTGTGAAATATATATTGCCAATCCTGGATTCAGTCATAAGTATGTATTCTCTCTCAGCAACCATGAAAGGCCTTTCATTTTTTTTAAATTTAATTTAATTGTGTTTTATTTTATTTTATTTTATTTATATTTTTGCCATTACTGGAGTTGTATACATTGATGAAGAATAGCCTCAAATGATGGGGAGCTAGAAACTAACTGCAACATGATTTTAAAGCAGTGAGATATCTTGCATGAATCTATATTTCAAAACAATGTTTGACATGTATAATTTTCAGTTGGGTAGGTCACCAAGAATTCTTTTCCCCAGAATTTAAATCCATTTTTCTTTGTTTACACTCAAAATATTCTGCATTCCCCAAGTACAGAAAGCTACTCTAACTATAAAGCCTTAAAGTTGCAGCTTTTTCTTTTCTGTCAGTTCTAGCAGTAAGAGACTCTTATTTATGACTTTAATATAAATTTCTTCCCTAGTGTATTCGTCAAAGGCATTGTCAAAATTCTTGGTTTAAGTCATAAAATTTCTTTATTCCCAAAGGCATTATTCTCTATCAGAATTTTGTCTATTTTCACCCTTAAAAATGAAACTTGAGGTTTTCCTGATACTGTGTTAATTTTCTTCATCTTTATAATTCTTTTCACTGACTGTGATCCTTCTTGGATTTTATGTATGTGCTTTATTTTGAACTTAGGATGAACCCAAAGAGACTCCAGTTTCTCTGAGAAACTGGTGGGATGGACAAGAAAGGATTTGTACCCCTTTTCATTTCTGAAACTTTGGACTGGAGACAGAGAATGATACCTAAGTACAAGCTGCTAATTCAATTTGAGAGAGCAGATGGCTTAGATGACTCAAATGTCCTAGGGCATTTAAACTCTATGGCCCTTGCAATGACACTGAATGTTTATGTTCAGGTAACTGATTCCCACCTCAAGGGTTTAAGACACCTGAAGTAAGGTAGCTAAACATGGGTGTTTATGTGTGAGCTAGGTGCCAAGCTTACCTTATAGCCGGCAGGGCTCCATTTAAACCAGTAGCTGGAGGCACACTACCCAAGGCTGCATGTCACTCCATGTTTGTTTTTAATTTTCATAAAGAATATGTAATTGTCGTGGTTTGGCCCTGGCCGGACACCAGGCACCCACAAAAGCTGCTTACTGGCTCTTCCCTGCCACAGCTGGGCAGAGGAGAGAAAAAAAAATTAACAGTGTTTTATGAGATGAGGTAAGGACTGGGAGAAAACACTGCAAGGGCAAAACAGGCTCAGCTTAAAGCCACAAAGTGAATTTATTACTAACAGAGCCAGAGGAGGATAATGAGAAGTAAAGTGTGCCCTTAAAACACCTTTTCTTCCCCCAATCCCCTTCCTCCTTCCCACTGACAGCACAGGGGGACAGGGCATGGGGTTTTGGTCAGTTCATCACTGAAATTTTCTTCTGCTGCTCTGGGAGAGCAGTCCTTCCCCTGTGAGGCCGTGGTGTCTCTCTCATGGGAGGCAGTTCTCCAGGAACTCCTCCAGTGTGGGTCCAACCTCACGAGCAGCAGCCAGACCTCACAAGCTGTAAAAGTGAGTCCCTCTCACGGGCACACAGTCCTCCCAAACCTGCTGTGACCTGGGTCTCTCTTCCACAGGGTGCAGTCCTCCAAAGACAGGCTGCTCCAGCCTGGAACAAGGGCCCTCTCTCTCCACTGGGTCTCCCACTGGACCACAGCCTCCTCCAGGCATCCACCTGCTCCATCATGCACCTTCCTCACGGGCTGCAGGTGGATCTCTGCATCCCCCATGGATCCCCATGGGCTGCAGGGGCGCAGCTGCCTCAGCAAGGCCTCACCATGGCCTGCAGAGGAATCTCGGCTCTGGTGCCTGGAGCACCTCCTGCCCCTCCTTCTGCACTGACCTTGGTGTTGTCATGTTGTTTGCCTCACATGTTCTCACCTCCTCCTCTTCTCTGACTAGAAAAAAACAACTTGTGCCCACTTTGTTTTTAATTTATTCTTAAAAATGTTGTCACAGAGGCATTGCCAACCTCTCTAATTAGCCCAGCTTCCATCAGCAGCATGTCCATCTCCTGCTGGACATGTTGGAAGCTTCTAGCAGCTTCTCACAGAAGCCGCCTCTGTGGCTCCCCCACTACCAAAAACCAGGCCATGCAAAACCAACACAGCAATTTACCTTGTATGTCACACTGGGGTCAGAAGAAATCACTCCTCAGCCAGAGCTGTGCCAAAGGCAGTGCACCATTGTCCTCTTTTCAAAAAAAGTGGATTTTCATGTGCATTTATTTGCTGTGAGTCATGTGGGCTGTAGAATTAGCCAGAGCCATACAAAAGCCTTGCACCAAGAGCCCACCATGCAAGGTCCCATAGCAGAGTCCCACTTGCAAGCTCCATGTCCTTCTTGGTCCTGGCTGTCATGAGTTCCCACACTTCTCCTCAGCTCAGCAGCACCACTGTCCCTGGAAAACAGAGCTGGGGTGCACTGGCACTTCCAGGAGGGAAGAGATCTGGCCACATGACAGTGGGATCCCTGGCTGGCAATGCCTCACTGCCACATGTGCTGAGCAGAGCGTGGCAGTGCCCTTGGCCCCGTTACAGGGTCCACACAGCACCGCTGAGAGCTGAGGGCAGGGCATGTGCCAGACACAGGAGGTGGCAATGTTGTGGGGCAGGCACAGACTCACCACAAGCGTGTTTTGCTCTTCAGGATGCTAGGGATACCCAGCTAGGCCTGCCAAGATTTGTATGCTAACAGATTCAAACTCAACAATTATCAAAAATTCAAATATCTCTTTTCACTGAAACTTGAATTTTGACACAATTTGAAAAACTGGTCAAGATGGAAGAGGATCACATCTGGACATTTTCATTATGCCATCTATCTTGAAATGGGAAATAGTTAGCATCAGAACCATGTTAACTACTTGGAGCCTCTAAAATATATCCACATCATAGGTGTTGTAAGTCAGTGCCATATCTGACTAGATATATATCTGATATGTGTCTTAAGGCTATAATTATTACTAAGATGCTGAAGATAATGTCCCAGCAACCAACTTTTATTCTCAAAGAACTAACCGATTTATTTTTCCATAGGAAATGCCTTAAGAAAAGTGAACAGACTAAATAATTTTTAACAGCTTAATTTTTCTCCTAAGGGATTGTTGAAAACTACTTTTAAACATCACTCCCATGTATCAATATGCAGCACATTACTGGGATGTCAAGTTTGAATAATATCTTCCATTGCCACAAAAGTACCAATGGGAAGATATTATTCGCTAAACATTTATGCAGCAGAACTAATTCTGAAAAGCATTTCTCTTGTGTTTTCTGCATTGTGGACTTTTTCTCTGGAAAGGTGTGAATGATCTCCTAATATTGAATCACGGGTAACAAAATTACTTGTAAAGAATTGGAATCAGATGGCTTTTTTTCCTTACTGCACCAAAAGTGTGACTTACTTCATGGAGAGAAAGGGAAGGAGTTGTAGGAAAGATGTTTCTTCACAACATGGCTAAGGTGAGAGCTGCTGGTGCCTAGCACACAAATGTACATGGGCTGAACAGCAGAAACTACTGGCCTTGACAGAGCTGAAGCCCCTTCCCTGTGGCTGCCCATCATGTCTGGCAATCACCATTCACTGCCACCCCTGCAAGTGGTGTTGAAGAACTCAGGAGGTTCTGACAGTGCAACTTTAAGCACAAAGACAATGACTCATCTTGCATCATTCCCAAAGATCACATTGATATGTGACTCTGTTGGAACCTTTATTGGATTTTTTTCTGTCAGATGGTAGTATTCAAAAGTAGATGAAAGAAGGACAGGGTGATGCGGGTTTGAAGAGTTAAGGTGGGAGAAAGGAGAGTTACTGTCAAAGATGAAAGAGAAATATTAAAAAATTCTGTTGAAAAACATCTAAAGTAAGTTCCCTCCCAAAATTTTATGGGAAAAAAAAAGACGGGTATTAAACTCTTGTTTTAATAAGTAGTTTGGATGGCCCACTCTTACTTGTGGGACAAATTAAGTTCATAAGTTACTGATATTTGGGGATGGTTGAAATTCCTTTATGCTGTGAGGCCAGATTAATGTCAGTTGATGTCTGTATTCTTATTGTAGGTACCAAATTGTCTTTCAGAGTAATTTTCAGTGTATCTATATACAGGTATCTGTATACCAGTATCTGTATATGGGTATGAGGAGAAATAGCAAAGCTCAATTATAAATAGTATTTATGATTATTTGTTGTACTTGATGATCTGGGTGCAATACAAGTATTATGTGTTTAGTAACAACCAAACACTTAGCTCCTAAAGAGGTTTCAGAAATAACCCTGTTCTTCATCTCAAGAGGGATGATTGCCTACTTCAGGTTTCCGTAGTAGCAGCAAAACTTTCAAACATAGATTTCTGTTTCTAAATGTCAGGGTGAGTTGGTCAGACAAGTTCATCTGCAATTTCAACCTGTGAAAAGACCTATAGTATCACCTAGGTCAGGGAAAACACTCTAAATTTAATACATTAGTCAGCCACAGTCCTAGGAAAAGAAATACACGTCAGCTTCTACCAATTCAATCTGTGGAGAGCTTCTTAGGGGAAAGCATGCAAGCAATTGTGGCAGCACAGCTTTAACTTTAGATACCTATTTTAACCAACAGCAGAATATTTTGGTGAAAACACTTAAATACATTTTGAAGACTGTGATCTTCATGACTTCTAAGAGAACTGTCATATCATTTTCTTTTTTTAACAGCACTTATTTTTAATAATTTTTGGGTGAAAATTAATTGAATATAACTGAAAGAAGAAAGGTTGAGGCCTTTTAAAATATAAATATTAAAATCTTCTTAATTTACTTATCACTCTGAAGTATGATAACCACATCAAACACAGAAGAGAGGAAACATCTGACACCCTTACAGAAAATTAGTAGAGACTGTATAGTAATATTATCCAGAGGACACTTTAAAGACTCTCAAACAAATTTCCTTAGGTAAATCTTTTTCCTTCAGAAAAGATATTGTAGGGTTATTTTGAAACCACTTGGGTTATGTTATTACTTTCAGTAGAAAAGCTATAAAAACATATTTTGTATAAGCAAAAAACATAAGAAATTCCCACCACTAAGTTTTTTCTAAAAGCCTTCAAGGTACAGTGGGGAAAGAAAAGGAAAATAAAGCTAAGAGGAAAAAGTCATCTATATCATGCTGTACCCAGTAAATATTGCAAGGTTGCATTCCTCAACCTACTGTAGTCATCCTGCTACAGAACTCTGTGTGTTTTGGATCCTGCAATGTTCCCCACTTCTGCTGATACGGGCACCTTTTGGGTAGCTGACATTTTTGCTGCCATGGGAGCTGGAGGACAACTCTGGCAAACACTAGCTCTGATTCCTTTGCAGATGGAACACATCCCCCTCAAAAAATATATTAATCTAACCCTTACTGTAATTTCCTATTTTAAGTAAAATTTTAGTTCTTCTGATGCCTTGAGAGGCTGATCTGGAACAGATCAGAGACTAGACAGAGCTAAGAGAAGAAAGTAGATATTTATCGGAAGACCTTAAAAGGATACACCTTGGGCAGCACAAGAGCCTGGCCAGGGCCACACCCAAGAGGGACCTAAAATGGTCACAAAATGGATGACCAGTCACAAGGTTTCACACTTTTATAAGTCTGGGTCTATTTGCATATTGGGGTTAATTGTCCAGTTACAGCTTCACGTTGTGATGTCCCCTCCTTCATGTTTTCCCTCTTCATTCTGCCATTGTTTATGCTTTTTGGGCCTGAAGCTTGTAACCAAGGTTGTCCTTGGTCTCAAGCTGGAAGAGGATTGTTTTGTCTACCTACTCTGTGAAGAGAGCTTACTAACACTCAATAGGAAGCTCAGAGCTACACACCTAGGCAGCACAGAATCTAAAAAATATGAAAGCTAAAACTTAAGGCATAATTTCTCATAAGAATTTACCAGAATATGATTTAAGTAATCATAAACTTCAAATATTTTAGCATGAAAGATATTCTTATATATTAGGACCAGAACATTGTACTCTTTTGCCACTCTGGATAAAATCTCACCTCTTGAAACAGATTGGTATTTTACTCTTCAGTTCAAGAGGAAGAAGAATTCCTATACTGAGCCCTTCTTTGTTCTAAAAGGATTGAAATAGTCCATGAAGTAAGGGCTTACATCATCATTAACGAAGACAACCACAGTCTTCAGCCATTAATAACTGAAGCTATACTTTCATGATATAAAAAAATGAAAATTGTCCTTGCACATATAAGCTCTAACAAAAATATGTTCAAAATCCAGAGGAAACAGTAAAATGCACTGAGTGATCAAACAGACTGACATCTGAGTATCCATGAAAATAAAGGGTTTAAATAAAAATTGCAGATTGGAACAATGCATATCAGATGCTTTCTTGGTCGAAAAGGAAAATACAAATCAAGCACACCATTTTTTTTCATAAGAAATGAAAATACAGGAGTCCTGTCCCTGCAGCAAGGGCAGGACAATGTCTGAGACAGTCACGCAGCTCTGGTAGAAGATACATGCAGCTGGGGGTGGCTTATCAATAGAAAAGAAATTCATAAAGGAGTTGACTGGGAATGTGAGGATATGAGAGTGTCCTCTTCTGCTTGTTTTTCCAGTTGGAAGTTTCTGCATCCTGATTTGGAGCCAGCCTGGCATCTGGAACCAATTCAGGAGAAGCATGAAAAGCTTGGAGGTAAAGCCAGTTCTAACCTGGCTGCTGTTTCTGGAGAAGACAGTGCCTTTTCTGCTACCAGCTCACCGGCTTGATGTCCACAGGGGCTGTTTGTAGCCCTCAGTACCTGTTCTAAACAAAAGGTTTGCAATGCAGAATAGGGAGCAAAAGGAATTGGAAAAACAAACCCAGAAATACGGTGTGTTGAAGACCCTGTGCTTTAAGTAAGCAATTCAAAATCCAAATTGAACTCCCCCAAGGAAGAAAACTGACAATTTGCACAGTCAGTTTCATTCACTGTCATGAGGTTCCTCTGGTAGTCCCTCAAAGCCACCTGCCATAGAACAGGGATTACTTGGCATTCCCTTAGCATGTGGGTTTTTCAGGGTCTGACATTTGATTATAGTCTCCATTCTTTATAAATAAAAAGTCTGTACATATTTTTAACAAGAATGCTAATGCGTGTGTGAATGTGTTATGTATATAATAATGTGTACGCACACTAAATTATAATATCTAATGTATATTTTGCTAATTTATCTTTTTATATATATGAGATGTGAAAAGCATTGCATAATTCTAGAAAACTGTCTAAACCAACCTTTGAATCACTGCTGATTATTGTTCAATGATTTAAGAAGTTGAGTGATATATCACAAACTGACATTTTTATTTTATTTTCATGTTGCCTTTTGTAGATAGATGCTATCCCCAGGCAAGGCACCTGTTAGATGCCACTGTTATCAGAGGGGTGGCTTATTCCCTAGAATGCACAGAGACAGACATCAAACTTCTAAGCAGAAGCTGCAGAGGAGCAGGCTTCCCGAGCTCATTACTTCATGGAGGCCACAGAACATCTGCAGGGTGATGGCAGGCCGTGAACAGACAGGCACATTCTCTCTCTGATGCTCCTCACCCCTTATCCATTTGCACCTCTTCATTAAATCATTGCCATTCTCAACATAAAGGCCTGGGAGGCTCAGGGTGCTTCACAGCACCCCCCTGACAGCATCAGTTCTGGAAAGAGCAGGAACGGTCCATGTAGACGGAGGAATTCAGGCAACTTGGCTCTCAGAGATATTTCACTGAAGGCCTGATTGAGCACATGCTGCCAATAAATTACCTCTCTGGCAATCTTTATCTCTAGTGCTGGTTTGCAGCACACTGGCAGCAGGCAAAGGACACCATTCCCACCTGGAGATGACAGAGATGCTCTCTCAGATGACACAACACCTTTTCCCTTTCTCTCTTTCCTTCTGCAGAAAGGAAAAACACAGCTGTCAGCTTGATGCAAAGCCAGGTCCCAAGCCAGGTCCTCCCTCACCTCCAGCATGATGTGGCTGGCAGTCAGGGTCTCAGTGAACGAGTCCTCACCACTGCATTTCCCTGTCCCAATCAAAGCAGGGAGTATATCCATGTGTTCTGCCACTCCTGGGTCACCGGGCTCCTCAGAAATGAGATGCCCTCTTCCTAAATATGGAAATAGGAGAAAATGAGATAAAGGGAGAAGAAAGGAGGAGGAGGAGGAGGATGGGCTTCTGTAAATGTTGTCCTTTCTTCTGGGCTTGAAAATAAGTGGTGTCTACAGTTTCCACAAAGTCAGAGGTGGTGAAGGCAGGGAGCTCTGCCCACAGCCCTGCCCACAGCCTCCCATCCTTCGTGGATGGCAGCAGTGCTTTTCTGATGGAGGGTGCAAGGGCTGGTCACCAGCAAGTCACTTGGTCTGTTTGCAGAAAGACATGGATAATATTTAGGAAGTAGAAGGGGCACCACAGTTAATAAACACTTCTTTAACTATTATCTAAATATTTTCAAAGTTTACTAGTTGTTTAGTGCAAAAAAGCTGAGAAGAGATACCAGATTTGACATCAGCAGGGATTTGGATGGGAATTACTGACAGAAAGTTACACTGCTTTTTAAGATAAATTCGGTGCCAGACACAACAAAGAATACCATCATTGCTGCAGAAAAGAAAGGTCAATGAAGTATAAAAAAATACTGTAAATTAACATTTATGTGCAGGAAGATTAACTGGGAAGCCTAAGAAACGAATTACTGTTTCCTCCATCTTAACTTGCTATTCCATTTATTGTATTTTCATGTAGAGAAATTAGATATAGTTTTTTTATATTTAGGCCTAACTTGGAGATGATCTCAGAACATTTTTAAGGGAGTGTTCTTCTACATGTAAATGAGTCTTATTTGGATATTACCCCTATGTGACAGTGAACATGATTTTTTATTCAGTAGTCATGAAAGATCATTCATGATGTAGAAGAAATTATGCTGATATTTCTTCTATGCCCTTTAGTACTTATTAAAACCCCACTGGAACTGGCAAAAAAAAAGTTTAAATGTCTTTCTGCTTTTTATTAACCTTTCAATAGATTAATATATTTTCCCCAGAAGTATTTTGTTCAGTGCTGAACCTCTTTTTTATTTGTTACCTGTATAGGATAAACTAGGGTTCAATGTGAAGAACATTTTTACTGTGTGGAGAAATTACATTAATATGATATTAATATCTGTCTGTCCTTATTAACTATAGTTTCTAGAATTTGAATGTGGAGAGCTGGTGCATTTTATCATTTTGTTTTTCATTGAAAGAAACTTAATACATGTAGAAAAGGCTGCATAATAAGACTAATCATTAAGATATGTTTTGATGCAATGAAAACTCCTTAATTACAGTATCCTAATCTGCTGTTTACACATTACACTTCTGTAAGTTACATCAGTGAGGTGTCATATATTCAAGGTGTTTCATGGCATGGAAAAACAGAGACTTATTTTTCAGTTCTTTACTTTCACAATAAACAAGTTTTCCAGAACTGGGCAAGTGGGTCCAATGATCTTCATGTCCTCTATATCTCTAAATCAAATTTGCAAATTGGGTATGATAACAGGGCTGAAAAGATAAAGAAGATTACGTACATAATAGAGTATCACACCACATTTGCCAATTAGTTGTCTTTTTAATTCCCTGTATAAGGAGGTGGCTATTGCCAGGGACTTGTTCTTCTCTAAATAGAATCCAGTGTTCATGAAGCATAATTACCTGTTAGAGCAACTGCATTGATGTCCTTCATTTAGTAAAACCCCTGTACTTCAAATATGCAGGCAACTGTCATAGTTCCATCAAATTCTGTGGAATAAGCTACACATGCTGCAATAAAAAATGCAAAATTCCAGTAAAAGCAACAAAAAATTTTAAAAAGCACAGTGAAGTATCTAATCTCAGCAGAAGAAAAATTTCCTTATAAAAATATTTCTTTCAAAATTCAGATATTTGTTTGCTAACTGTCAGAGCTGAAGAGTGTCACAAAAATTTATCTTTTGTATGTGGGAAATCAGTGGCTGATGAATAACATAAATGACTGTTGGAGAAATAAATTTTGAAGTATATGCCATTATAGACTCTCTCCTAGTTAACTGAGTTCTGCTGTACAGTGTAATTACCGAAGAGTTTCATTTTTTATTTTTATTTTAACAAAAACAAACTCTTCTATTCTGATTACAGTTGATAATCAAACCACTAGCAGAACACGTTTTTATTAAAATAGTGCAGTTCTCTTCAAACGTTTTGTGAAGTCTTGTCTTTTTCACTCGTATTTCATTTATGTGAGGGAAAAAACAGGTTGGAAGACTCTGGCAATGTCAAAATAACTAATTTTTACATCTCTGAATGAAAGTCCTATGGGTTTTTTTATGGCAATGGCTTTTTACTTTGGTTTTTGTGTTTCATATAGATATATGCAAGATGTATGAAAAATCTAAATTGGAAAGAATTGATCCATTTGAAATTATGTATTTTTCTTTTTGCTGAACACATTAATACTCAAGTCTTCCAGAACTGGGATCAAAATGTGCCTAGAAAATTCTGCAGTTTAGAAAGATTTTCATTCTCCTTATAGTTCTAGCTTTGCCTTAAGTTATGGAGCAGACATGTTACCAGAGTAACATGACAGATGAAATGGCCTCTAATAACTCTCTGATGTCTACCCTGGAAATGTGAACAGATACAAAAGCTTTAAGACTAGCAGCTTTTGAGTGTCAGCTTGAAATTCAGAGACATTTCTCTCTGGTGGCTCCATTTAGCAATTCTTGAAGAGTAGAACTGAAACAAAAGAACTACACATTGTCTGAGTATTTTCTTCAGACAACTCTTATCCACCCTGCCAAAGAGATGGAGATGCTCTTCTGGAGAAAATTAACCCTTTGAAACCTGAGAAAAGTTCAAGTCTTGCTTTTACCTTTCAAAATTTCCTGCAAACCATGCAGTGGTCATTGGCTTGTGCAAAATGAGTCTTAGCTGTCTTGGAGTGGCTGCCCACGGTTCTCTCCCAAGTTACCCTGGCATCAGCAGAGAAAGGGAAGCAGAAATAGGTGAAATTTGGCATTGTTATTCTTAAAATGGAGGCAAAATAAACAAAGATCTTAGGCTTTGGGAAGGAGAGATTATGTTTTCCAGAGGTGGCACAGTGGATTTGTCAGGGACCAGACTTCCCAAAGATATCCAGATGCCCTGACTCGTTGGCTACAGTAATGATAAGTTATGGTCCAGACTGTCACCAAGTCTGATCTTGTTTTTCAGTTGGCTTCAACTGATTGCATGCACCTAGTACTGCCCAAAAAAGGTCTGATGCCAGAGGGAAGGAAGATGAAAAGCTTCCTACTCAATTGCTGGCACGTCCTGCTACCTTGCCTCTCCTGTATGACAGCAATAAGACAGAGTTGATGGCAGAGCAGCTCTAAGCTCAGTTTAAAGTTTCTTACCATCATGATTGCTACAGTTGAGAAGTTCACTTGATGTCCTCATCCTAAGCCTTTTCAGGGATGCTTCTATGGAAGCATTTCTGAGTCAGCAGAGGTCAACACAGACCATGGCCAGCAATATGACACAAAGAGGGTGTCAATGTTCTGCTTGATATTGTGGTTTCACCCTCCTAGACCTACATCTACTGCCAGCAACGGGTAGTCTAGTGTGCAACATTAAAAATGAGAAGCAAACTTGCACATTCTCCAGCTGTTAAAACACTGACAGCCCATGGTGTCCCTCTTGCTGTGGCAGCTGTTCCCATTCACTGAGCATTGGCCAGGGGAGGGGATGACATGCCCAGACAGGAAAACTGGCAGGGCTTCTGGAAGTAACAGATGACAGACAATGCTACCAGTAGGACATTTCTTACAGGAAAGGGAGTGGCTCAGGCAACTCTACATGCCCAAATGAAGCTCCTGATCAGAAAAAATAGAAGTTGCCAATGTGCTGAGCACATCAGAAGCTACTGCAGGGTTTACAAAAGCAAACTGTGGCTGCGCAAACCTCTGTCCTTTCTGTCTTCAGAGATTAATCAGATACACAGGACTTGTTGAAAATCTGTAAGAACTGGGAGGTGGGACAAATCAGGGCTTGTACAGTGTTAGTTTATGTCCCCAGAATAGGAGATCCTCAGGTTGAGTATCAGCCTGCCAGCAGGAAAACTAAAACTATTTAAAATGGGTTATATAAAGCCAATTATATAAACAAATTGAGATAATCTCTATGTTTTTTCTTGGTTTCTGTTTATTTTAAAGTATATGGCAAGTTTACTTCCCTTTTCTATTTTACTCCATCAATTAGCTAAATAAAGTTCTGACAGTATTTATATACACTAATACATGCACATAAGCTCTTTTACCAATAATGTAAGCAACATTTATAGAAAATTTAAAAAAACCTACATAGTAAGTGAAATGCCTACCTTTTTCATTGTGGTTTTTTTGGGGTATGTTTGGCTTTTGGGGGGGAGGTTGTTGGGTTGGTTTGGGTTTTTTTAAATTTTTAATGGTGGAAATAAATTCTACTTTAGAAGAAGTTTCCAGTACTGTAGTGAAAACTATCAGGAGAACCCATAAGAAACTTGTACAAAACTGGCTGTTTATAGTTGTCCTGCTATATTATAATAATAGCACTCAGGCATTGGAAAGATTTCTCACATGCTGTAACTGTAGTTGTGTAGTTGAATTCTGATACTTGGTAGTTTGACACCCAGTCCTTACTGGAGCAAACGTGGGGAGAGGCTACAAACTATGCCTATATACAACTCATACCATATTGATTTTTAATACTATGCAGTTCTAACAGAGAAATACAAACAAACTACAGTACAGGCAATTACACAGACCACATTTAGAAGTAGATATCCAGGAAGGAAAAGATGAAGCCCTCCACTGGATTGGCAGGTCTGCACTCAGAAAACTCTAAATTCACCTGTCTCTCATAAACGTAACTACAGATTTAATAAAGAATACCAAGATACTGGAAAAATAAACATAGAAAAGAGATATTTTAAGGCATAGGCACTATATGTTTTATGTTACACTATCCAGGCTGTGTGGTTTGTGGTTTGGAACAAAAGCAATTGCTCAGTAATTTCTCCGCAACACTAATAATAACAGTCTTGTATGCCAGTAACCTGCCAATGAACTATGGCCAGAAACAAGTCCTCAGGTCCATATTCCCAGCTGGTAAAATGGTCAGAAGTGCTGCACACACAATAGCTCCTACTGACAAGCTGAAAGATAATATTCCCTTGTTGTTCACAGGAAAAGATGTTTAAGATATAACTTGAAGTGGCCAAAGCAGAAGGAAGTGTTTGAGCATCTATGGCACAGTAAACTAAGAAGGCCAGCTGACCAAAACCCATGAGCCTGGCACTGGGCCAGAGGCACAATCTACTGCATCCCTTAGAATCCCTTAGAAATGTATTTGGGGATTCTATCCCACCTCCCCAAAACAGTACATCTGGCAAATTCCCGTGCCTCTTACAGCTCAAGCCAGGCAGCTTAGGCCATTGTGCCATGTGAGTGATAAGAAAAGAGACAAAAGAGCAGAGTGGTAGAACAACCTTGGTTTGTTCAAATATCAACAAGGTGCTTGCAATCTTTCAGATATTATATTGAACTAGTCAATAAGTCAAACTCAGGGCTGGTTTTTGTTGAGTTTCTTTTTTTAAAGTGGTGCTCAATTGATATGTAATTAAAATTTTTAAGGCATTTTAAAATTATCTACAGGGTGACTGAGTCAGATTTTGATTGGTTGTGTTTAATAACAGATGTTTGTTAGTACTGTAGAGCAATACACCAACATAATACAAAATGTTCTGCTAGAAATGCATATTTGTTATAAGAACATTTAATTGATTTACCTTGTGGTAATAATTATTTTTACACTCAGTCACATATTAAAATAGATGTATTTCACACAACGACAAATATAAAAAACATCTCACTAACTAACAGCCTCTTGTGTCAGAATTATCCTGGCTGTGAGAACAGTCCTCTCCATCTGTGGTAGATCACTGAAGAGAGAAGCAAACTGTTGTTTCTGAATAGGGAGGAAGAGTATATGTGTGTAATCATAGGCTGTTAAATCACCTCAAGGATGATAGCAGCAAACTGCCAAAAATTGATGGGGATCTCATTTAACATCATCTTAAATAACAAATTGTTACTCCAATTTTACAGTTGGGAAAATGAGGGATATAGACCTGCTGTGTAATTTCTCCACATCTGCTCAGGGAGGCTGCTGGCAGTGCTGATAAGAAAACACTGAGCTCCTAGCAAACTAATGGATTGTTGTCCTGTCCTTCATGCACAAGGCATCCAAGATAAATCAGCAGCAGTTAAATCAGAAAACAAGAAATCTTTAAAAAAACCCAAAGAAAACAAATGAAAACAAAAATCTTAATTTTGATGCTTTCTCATAAGATCTTATCATTTTCTAAACCCTCAATTAATTCTCACTCTTAACTCATTCCATACAAGTACTTTAAAGTTGAGACCCTAACACAATTCTGGCCAAGATCTGAGTTTCTTTTGGGTCCTGTTCCCCACTAGCTTAGAAAAGGAGAGCTGAGCATTTTTGGGTTCTCTCCTGCAATGCACTACATTGCCTGCATAACTTCCAATTGAGCAATTAACTAGTATACTTAAAATGCAGAGTTTTCAACAAAGCTGAAATAAAAAGATCTTGAATACTCTACTCCTCAGCATGCTGACTTACTAGCTCAGACAAATGCTCTTCTGATAAAAAAAAATGCAGAAAGCTCACAGCTCCTCTAGAAAAATTATTTAATATTAGCATTAACTTTTCCCTTGTTTATTTTTTAAACCCTTCATCCTAAATTGTTCTTAATTATCCTGCAGAGAAAGTTTTCTTTCAGGCAAATCCCTCTATTGATCCTGCCACAAACCTGACATCATAGGAAAATGCTTGTCAAGCCCCACTCTGCTTGCCTCTAAGAGGGAACAGTCTGAAGCTAGTATCAAATCTCAACTTTACTCAGACAAAGCTGTCTGGAACAAAATGGACAGAAATGAGCTAAATGGCAGCATGGAAAATGCTGAACCCCTCTGGTAACACACCTGCTCAAGGTGAGGGAACGTGGTGGGATGCTCATAGCTCCTTTCCTGATATCTCCTGTAGGTATCTTTGCCTTTCTGTCTCCTTGGAAAGAGTTTGTGCCCTCTGAATAACTGAGCAAAGTTAGGGGTAGGTAAAGTAGGGTTTGGGGCTTCTTTTCTGCAGAAAACAAGGACAACTTAGGGATCAATAAATGCCATGAAATTCTCTATTTAAATTAGACAACAAAACAAAACAAAACAAACCCTGACAATTGCTATTTAATACCATTATCCCACTTGTAAATAGAGTCATAGAACTTTTCAGAATTTAAATCAGAAATAAAACAAATTTAAAGGTGTAGCAGTGCAGTAGACTACAACTTGTAGCAATCACAGGAGTGATATGGGAATATTTATTTTTATATGTAAAAAAAAAAAATAGATATGTTATTAAGCATTTTGTCAGAGCTTCGTGACAAGACCCTGAAATAATCACATTAGGAACCACAAAACCCATGATCCTTAGGGAGGCAAAGTCTTCCAGACCTTCTCTCTTTTTTTAAATATTATTCCCAAAGCAGAAGCAGATCCTGATGATTGGAGGAAGTAATATAGGTACCCACAGTTACACAGAGAAATTGAAATACAAAATCTTGGAGGAACATATTTCATAGTGGTAAAGGTTTGTAGGGTAAGGCTGCATTTAAAGTAACAATAAATATAAATGCTTAGTCTTCCTTATATTATTCTGGCAGGAGGACTGCATGTAAATATTAAATTCATAATTTTGGTTTGTTTACCTGCAGTTTCATGTTTTCCAAGAAATCGTTAAGCTGCAGACTCCATTTTAAGTAATTGTTAACACCTGATCTAGTGCAATGGTTTGACAGCTGGAAAGTGTAACACAGAAAATGTGTAGGAATTTGCATTTCCACAGCCTAACAGCAGTCAGACTTCTGCTACTCTGCTGCCTTTGTACCAGCCTCTTTCATCAGATCATGCATTTTAATGACAAAGCATTCAGTAATCAGTTTGAGAAGACTTAAAACCAGGGATAGAACCCGACCTTAAAAAATGCAAAAACCTGGAAATATTCTCCAGTGGGAAGCAATTAGAATACACAAAATTGGGTGTTATTGAATGCTGCAGGAGGCAAACAGAGCAGTGCAGCCATGGAAACCATCAGCAGGTCCTCTCTGGTGGAATGCACAGAACCTCGGAGGGATACACACAACTCCCAAAACTGCACCTCCTTCCTTCCTCTGCTTCCTGCTTACTTCCTCTTCTGCCTTGAAATGAGTCATCATCAGTGAACAGGTGAAGAGGAACTGTCAATCAATATGCCTCTGTGGATTCCAGACATAGGCTCCTGAAGTGCTTGTCAATAAAGAAAATTTGTTCTTTCCCCCATAAAATATGTATGATTTCTTAGTTACCTGAGGCCCCAAATCACAAGACTATAATTTTTTTTTTAAAAAATGGTGTCCCACTTGAAATAATTTACCAGCCAGCAGATGAGTGCCCAAAAATGCCACAGTTTTCAGTAGAGGATACACAGCTTCTGAAAAGAAGCAGAAATCATATGCAAATGAGCCAAATAGGCAAAAATAGGTATTTTCATAACTCATAAACAGGTTCTAGCAAATAAATATAACCTACAAAAATCAACACTCCATTACTCTTGCCTTATTCTTTCTTAACTAGAGAACCATATGTGTTATAAAAACCCCTAAAATAACAAAAAATAATGAGTGGTATTCATTACTGATGTCATTCCACTGAATCTAGCACAGACACAGTGGGGAACAGAATCTGGATAAGCATCTCAACTACCCTTATTAGATGAGTACTACTTAAATAAAGTCCATTCAGCAACTGTTCCTGCAAACCCTAATCCTTTTAATATGTAATCATTAGTGATAGTTATTAAGAAAAAATAAGAAAAAAGGAAAAAGGAAAAAGGAAAAAGGAAAAAGGCAAGGAAAGGCAAGGAAAAAGGCAAGGCAAAGGCAAGGCCAGGAAAAAAGGAAATAAAAGAGGTTAAACTTAAGACTACTTTAAAACACATAAGATACCATACAAAATGGTATTGCAGAACCATTTGAAATATGTCAAAAAGAAATAGAAAAAACACACAGACAGCTTTCATTGTGCTTTTATAAACTCAACACATTCATATGATTAATATTTTGGAACTTTAAATAAGGAAGGAACTCCCTGTCTGAAATGTAATTGAATGTAATTGTTTCAGCATACTTTTACATGGACACTTTACATATCCTCTCCCTTCAGGTAGTAGTTAAGGCTAGCAATGTTGGTAAATCGTTGTGTAAGCAGCCACAGAAGTGTTTAACCATAACAGCATTAAACTCATGATGACCAAATTTAACATAAACCCCTGCCTTTTCCAATGATGTTTTTACTATCATTTACACATAAATCCAGTTACAGACATGATGGTGAAAGGACCGAATGGAGAGGGAGCCATACTTTTGATTTGTTTTGTGGGAGTTTTGGAGTTTTTGGTGGTGAGTTATTTTGGGGAGGGTTGGGTTCTTTTAGTTTGGGTTGGGTTGAGTTTGTTTTTTTTTTTCTGATTGCATCAATTTTTCTTTGAAATTCCTTTGAGGAATTACTTCACTTGTATTAGGACACCCAGGCTGCTTGCGGGGGTGAGCGGGGGAGCAGGACATGTCCCGCTCTCCGCCCGCCCGCCGCTCCGCGCAGCCCCGCGGGCGGGAGCCGAGGGGTCCGCGCAGCCGGCCCGCCGCGGGACGCCACTGCCACCTGCTGAGGGCACCGAGACACTGACGGCCCCGGCCCCCGGCAGCCCCCCGGGGCCCCGAGGCCGCCCCCGGAACAGAATCGGACGGATCGGGGCACCACCAGGGCCGGGCGGTGCGGAGGATGCTGAGGATGCGGAGGGTGCGGCGGATGCGGAAGATGCGGAGGATGAGGAGGATGCGGAGGATGCGGAGGATGAGGAGGATGCGGAGGATGCGGAGGATGCGGAGGATGCTTTCGGCCCCGCACTCGGTTACAAGTTTTCACCCAGCAGCGCTAAAGACGGTGTCAAATACGGATAGATTTAGGGCCACTGGTTTTCTTTCCTTTCCCTCCCCACAGCTTCTCAGTTTACCAGCTCCAGCTTTCTAAAGCAGACGGTTGGGATGCCTTAAGTGAAATTAAATGTTTAGTGCCTTCATGGTTGTGGAGCATCTCCACAATGTGTGTTTTACTGTAATTTTTTTTGCCTTTAAAAAAGCACATTGTTTGCTTTCAAAGATATGCTTTAGGAAGAGAATGTGTCGCTTCAGTGAGCAGCAAATAATTATGCAAGAGAAGGTAAGGTTACACAGTGGAAATTATTACTACTAACTAATGTGGTGCATGAACCCAAAACGCCTTTAATAAAGCTTCTCAACCAAAATCAATGGGAAAAAATATTGTCACATACCATATTAATGAAAGAAAACCTGTTTGTTTTGTAACAGGAAATAAGATCCTAATCAAGATTACTTGGGGTCTAAAGCAACATTGGTCTTCCAAAATTGTCCTCAGCATTGCAAATGCTCCCCTCTTTTGAAAATAAAGTTTGTAATTCCTTGTCAGGTGAGCAGAAATAAGCAATAAAATTCTTATTACTTTCCGAAGCCCATTTGTTTCAGCAGGAAACTGCCTCCACTGTTAACACTACTCAAGTGTACAGATTCACTCTGGAAACGGAGAGGTATCCTTATCTGTATGGATTTAAATATGGAAAGAGACAGTGAATGGAAAGAACAACTTCAAGAAGATATTTTAGGTTACAACTGAATCGTGTGTTTATGGCCCCAGACAGTGTGCTCTGCAAAATGTTCCAAAACACTCATCTCTAAGCTTTCAGCTATTTCTCCATTCTGCTCCAAATGCTCTGTGAAACATTTTAAAGAAGAAGAAGAAAAAAAAATGAAAACAAGGTTTTCTATCAGCATCTTACATAAAGAAGATAGAATAATTATGATAACCATTTATGACCGAGTTATAAAGGCAGATTGTTGGTTTTACTTACCACCCATGTTTATCACTTAGGCCATCGTTTCTTTTTGAAATATGTAAGAGTTTTGCTTCCAGTACATGATCTTTACACTATAAAAGCAATTTTAGAACCATAGTTTTATAGTGAACCTTTTAGAAGATAATGGCTTAAATTTCTAGTTTACCTCTTTATGGCAGTGATAGGATAGCTGCTTCTATAAACCAATCTAGATAATATGTCATATCTCTCTTCAGCAGCTACTGCACACACGATATAGGAAACTCTCCTGCTACTGGTTACTCATTAAAGTTAAGTGGTAGGGATCCACATGACAAGGTTAAATTTCAACACTTTAAACCCTGCTGAAAGTTGCTAATAATAATGTTTAATTTTCATTCCAAGCATTTATGGTATCATCAACTTGAGCTGGTAGTTTTCTTCTTCTCATTAGTTGGAACCCATGAGCCTCCCTGCAAAATAAAAATCTTAAGGCAGAATAACAAAATAGAGGCAGGATTTGACCCCTATTTAAATTAAACAACATAAATGGGTTTAATGGGAATGTCCTATTAACCAGCGGTAAAGTTTGATCAGGATTTTCAAAAAGGGCTAAAGATTTCAACACCCTAGCAGGGAAATGTTAACAAAAACATGATATTCAAATTTGGAGCACTCAATGCTTTCTTTAAATGGTCCACTATGTAGGTCAATTAAAATAACTATTCCCTTATTAAAAAAAAAATAAAATGCTTCCTTTTTATTTGTGGATAATAAAGTTTCCAACAAATCATCACCCACAATATCTTGATACTGAAAAGTCATGCTGCAAAAATTTCAGCCAAGTTCAAGCAATCTCACAAGGAAAAGAAAGAGATGAGAAAAGGAAGGATGTTTGCTATGGCAGGGAGGGCTGGAGAAAAGAATGGGAAGTCAATGGGCTTCAGGGAGCTGGGACCCAGGGTAGAGACAGGGCAGGCACTTGGTCTTGTGCTGTTCTACAGGGTTGTGCTCACATGGGACTGTGCTATGATGCCTCTCCCTCCTCATTCTCCTGTCATTCTCTCTGCTCCTCTCTCTTTTTTAGCGAGGCAATTGGAGGAGCTATTACATGGAAGGCAGATACCACTGCTATCCTTTCAACCCTCTGCCCCCTGCACGTCAGGTTTGTGATTTTGCAGCAGGGGCAGGGTATCAGCAGTGATAGATGCTTACGTGTCCTTAGAGTATTGACCAGGTCAAACTTATCAATGGGTTTTTATTTCACAGGGTAGGTCATAAAGTATTCATTGCCCAAGGTCATCTAGACTCATGGAATATTTTAGATTGGAAAGAACTTCTAGAGGTCATCTACTTCAACCTGCCCAACACAAGTTTATGCTGGGTTCCTTGAGGCCGGCTAAGCTTTGAAAAACTCCAAGGACAGAGATTTCACAACCTATATGGGCACCTGTGCCAGTGTCTGATCACCCTCATGGTAAAATATTGTGGGATTTTCCCTTATACCTATATTTGTACATCTTGTTTTTCATGCAAATACTTGCCTAGTAAGTCTAGTCTATAGCATTTAATCATCCTCTCCCAGCCCTACAAGAATATTAAACCCCACATTTGGCTCCTATGTTTCCTTGCAGACAATGATATATGTGGATACATAAAACAAGATAGCTTTAGATATATCACAGCTTTAATTTTGTTCCACTTTGAAGTGAAATAATTACTTCCAACCTTTCTCTAGTGATACTGTTAGATCATCCCTTTGAGCATTGTGAGGAAAAACCCTGTTCTGAACTATCATCTCATTCCCCATGTTTATAATTCCTGCTAATCTCTCATAAATTCTCTCACTGTTGTTCCTGTTTTACAGCTTCACTAGATCACCTAGATTCCTCTTAACATTTTCCTTCTTGTTTTTCACCTTTCTCCTGATTAAGATTTCTGAAGTGCATGCTTGAGGATTCGATTTAAGAACATGTGTAAGTGCTGAACCATGCCTGTAGAAGCAAAAGAAGGTATTCTTTTCTGAAGTGCTATGGTTCCAACAGCTCCTACTGAGTGTCTTTACTCATCCAACAGGAGCTCTTGAGGGCCCTATCAACCTTAGACACTCTTGACTCCATCTCTTTGTGGTTTACCTCATGACAGGAATGAATCTCAGTGAATTCAACACAGTGGTAGAAAGGAGGAGTCTCACACATATTGTTCCTACTGAAGGTTTCCAACCTGTCCTCTGATGGAAGCACTGTCCACTGATGGAAGCACACACTGCCAGAGTTCTCATCTATTGCTGCTTTCTGTGGTGCCTCTAGCTTATGAGTAAGTTCTTGTTATGTCACCTGAGTGACTCAGAGGGCACATCTTACTCAAATTCTTTGAGGATCATAGGTGCTGTCAAATTATTTGAACCAGCACATCAAAAAGGCCAAATATCTTTACAATTTTATGAAAAGGGGAGTGAATTATTTTTTTTATGTCAAAATGCACCTTCAGAATATATTAGGTTAGTGATTAAATGTCATTTAGAAAGAATGTTACTTCAGTTACAATGAATTACAATAATTTGTTTTGAGTCCTACATTTATGCTATAAACAAAACTTCAGATGCAAGAGCATTTGTATGCAAACGAACAACTGATGATCTTTAGACAATATAAAATCCCTCCCCTTTAGACAATATAAAATCCCTTAGAACTTCAGAAAGACTTTAGATGACAGTAGACTCTGTGCTTTAGCCCGTAAAATTTTAAGTCCTATTTCAAGAACAGAAACCAGACTGCTATGATAGGACTAGGCCATCTCAATAATACATGAAGTGTATCAGCATCTTCACAGGAGGGTCAGAGAAGCCAGGGCACCAAACACAGAACCTTTTAAACTCTCCAGAAACACACAGACAGCATCTCCTCTTGTGTCCCATACATGAAATTAGTGATGCTGCCAACCTGTCCCAGTGGTCAGTGGTCAGAGCACTCCCTCCAGCCTCAACATGGCTCTGCTGCCCAGGAGCAGCACCTGGAGATGTTCAGAAGTTCTCAAGTATAAGAACTCTGAGGCAAGAGCACCTGAAGCAGTTGGCTTTCTCCATGCTACTCTGCACAGATTTTCATTAAAATTGTTTGGACCATGGAGAGTAAAGGTGAGCACATCTTCACTATCTACTAGGTAGAATATAGAAACAAACAACATAAATGTCAATTAGGTTCCAGTTGAATCCAGTGAAGACTGAGGTACTCCTCTGTATTTTCAGAAGAGAAAAAAATAAGGTGATTCTAAAATATTAATGTCCAAAAATGTCAATGCTTCAAAGATTAGGCCACAGTGGGATAGGAATTTTCATAATCAGAGCTGCCATAGTACAATGGAAAGAGATGTGCAGAGATGGAGTGAGAGGAGGTGGCCAGAAGTCCATGTTTGGTAAATAATAAAGGTCACTGTAGTTTAAAGGAAAAGCTCATAATGAGATACACCTCATATATTTTGATATTTTATCTGCCACCAGTTTTTTTCAGGTACATCTCTGGATGCCTAAGATGCCATATCACTGTGTTTTAAAGGAATTTTGCTAACTCTAGGGATCAAATGAAGCTTTCACAAAATATTTTCTCCATACCAAAAGAAACCAGAAATAAGTCCAAACAACAAGATTTTTACTTTCCTGCACTAGAAATCTGAAAAAAAAAAATCCTCTTGATGAATTTCTCAGTATCTGTATTCTGACCTTGCAGGATTTTTTTAAGTCTGCTGGGGGTTGTTATCATGCCTGCTGGAAGGAACTGCTGACATGCAACTAACCAAATTATACTCTTCTGCTTGAAAACAAGCAGTTTTGAAGACAATGTCCCAAGGATCTATTTTCATATGTAGAAACTGTGTTAGGCTATAAAATCTGCAATAAACATTGACATTTTTGATTGGCATGTTTTTTTCAGAACTTCTAGGTATTTCGAGAAGTATTATTTAGAAAATCCATGTATTCCAAGAAAACAAACTGTCCTATCTGAAAAAAACCCCATTCATATTCTATTCTATTTGTATTATATTCCCAGTTTGGGACTGTAAACTGTTCTGCAGTTCTCGGTATACCCTCTGGTTTTGTCTTTTTTCTTTTCCTTTTCTTTGTCACATGACTTCTTTTGCTAGATTAGAGTGGTAGTGATCTGTGGCAGGGTTTGCATCTTTCAAAACATGGCTTTGTTTTGTCACCAGACTGCTTGTTTGGGAGTCCAGATAGTTGCATCACAGAGGGGGAACGGAGGGAGGGAGGGAGGGAGGGAAGGAAGGAAGGAAGGAAGGAAGGAAGGAAGGAAGGAAGGAAGGAAGGAAGGAAGGAAGGAAGGAAGGAAGGAAGGAAGGAAGGAAGGAAGGAAGGAAGGAAGGAAGGACCACAAAATAGTAAACAAACAAACAAACAAACAAACCATCAAAAAACCCCAGAAGGCAAAAGAGGAAATAAAGGAGATGAACAGTAGAGCTATTTAGGAGAGCAGGTCTTGGGCTCAGATAATGACTTTACAGGGATGTATGCCTTATTAATGGAGAGTCATGTTTAGCTATTTATTTAAGTAGGAATCAATTGAATAAATTAATTCCCTTATCAGGGACTAATATCTGATGAGTAACAGGAAATACTAGAAGTCAGGGAGCAAAATGAACATTTTTCCAGACAGGCCAGTCAGCACAGAAGTAAGGCCCAGAATTTCTGCTGTTGATCATGACCACGTGAGGAGAGGAGGCCAAATTGTTCCTCTAGCTGGGAAGGAGCAAAGAGCTCCTGGCAGAAGAAGGGTCCATTACTAGAACTTTGGGAACTGGGCTTGGTTTTTAGAGGTGTAGTTACCAGGCAGAAGTGTTTCTAGCATACCTGCAGGTGCAGGTACTGTGAGTAAGCCACCCATGTCTTGTCTTCTGATTAATTTAGCCTGTGCTGGTAGTAACACAGAAAGGGACTGCTTGGAATGAAAGACTGGTCACAGGACAGGTCTTTGTGGAGGCAGGTCTTCCTCAAAGTTTGCACCTCATAGCAGTTTAACATCAAAATCAACATATAAATGAGACACCAAACTAAATTTCTTTTGATGGTACTCCCTTGCATTCAGAGTTAAGGGACCTCATGAAGAAGGGAAAGTTGAGAAAGCAAGCAAGCCATCCTTTCTGCTAGTTGTGTATGAATGCCTCATGCTATTGACAGTCTTGCTTCTTTAATTTATGTGAAAAAGCTTGCAGGAGAATATCCCAACATCTTGGAATATTAGTGCAATGTATTCCAACACTTTTAATATTAATATCAGAGCCCCGCTACAGCTGCGAGCATGTTCCATGTGCTGACTGGACAGCGTAAAATGTGCATCCTAACATGCTGTTCACCTCATCTGACATTTTGCTCGTGTTTTATTATTCAATAGTAATGCTTGATTTGGGTTTTCCTGGAGGTGCATACCATGTATTGTAGGCTACACAACAAACAGGTCAACATAATAAATGAATTATGCCTAACACCTATGTGCTTTGAAAACTTATTCCTGACTCTTGTACTCTTGTCACCAAGAATAGCTATGAGTATCCCCTCCTCCATACAATTAGGCAGAAAGCTAAAAATCTTACAAAGAGGTGCAAAACTAGAGCATACATGATACCTTGCACTATTATATAACGTGAAAAAGGTTATTAACAAGGAACTCAAACGAACTCAGAACATGATACCACAGTAAACCGACCTTTGCAAGGTGTTGCTACAGAGGCCCCCAGCTTGCACTCTGGCTGCTTTTCTACTTCAAGCAGCCACAGTGGGTACGTGATTTCTACTGTTCCCTCTTTTGCTGCTTTCGAGCATCTTACATTGCTTCATAAATTTATGTTAACAACCCCTCTCTCTGTGAAAAAATTGCTACCACCCCCTGTGACAGATATGTAATTCAGGCACAAAGACAGAGAGATTCTTCAAATCCATATAAATATTAAAAACTGCATATAGGTGCTCAGCTGGTTTTCATCAGCTTGGTAAGCATCTGCCAGTGACTTGAGGCAACTACATGCTCAGATGCTTGGGATTTGATGTGGATAGGCTACAGATCCTATCTGTCCTGGCACCATGGAGCAAAGCAGTGAACTCGGCCTCCTGAATTCTGGTCAGTGTCCTCTAACATGGCTGGTCTTCCTTTCCCTCTTTGTTTTTTACACTGTAACAAAGTTCTTCTTCTATTAGTATCTACCCTGTGTCATAATTAAACCAAGTGTATTTCAGTATTCCTGTTACCTATTTACAAACTTAGTCATTGTGAAGGCTTGCTTAAAATTTTAGTGTAGCTATCCCCAAAACTGCCTTAGTAGATGCCTTAGAAAATAAGTGTATGAGCTCCAGCAAAAAGTTATAAATAAGGGAATAAGAGACTACCATTGCTGTTTAAATTGCTTCCTCTCTTTAATTAAAATAAAACCAGAAACACTGATGTAAGACTATATATCAAAAGTAACTCATTGGAAAGAAAACCCTGAAAATACCAAACATATGTGACATTTGGTTCCTGATCAAAAATGATTATATGTATCAACTGATCCTTCCAAAAGTCAGGATATGTAACATTTGATGTACACATTTGGAAAATGCAATTCAATCTTGAAACCTGTCTTTTAAAATCCAGAAGAATATGTTGTTGGTATTTGCCATAAAGCTCAGCAATAGTGACTCTAAAGCTGCACTTTAGCATGCCATTTTCCTTGTCCCTCTGCAGGTGTGATATACTGTACCTGCAGCCTTGAGAAGCCAAGATTCCTTGGGATGTTCTTGCCTTGGAGATTTCGTCAAGTAGATCCTCTTACTGACATCTGAACCCAGGATGACCTTGGACCATGCGGACATGCTAGAATTTCACACGACTCATCTCTGGAGGTATTATATAGTCTGAAGCCAAAATATCAGGGGAATTTGTTGTCCTATAAATACAGACCTGTATTTTGCAATAAATACTTAGATGAGGACTAGCTTTGTTGCATAGCACAGCCCCTGTGCCTGCCAGAGGGCTGGCAGCTGCCTGGTCTCCATATTCAACCAGCAGATCATGCCCTGGTTATCTGACATATGAACAAGTAGGGATAAAAATAATTACCATAAATGTCTTCTCATAATACATACTTTTAAAAGGATTTATTTAATAACAGATAACAGATGGGAAAATACACTTGTTCCCACACTGTAAAAATTAAAAAATTCATCACTAAGTGTATTACTTTTGTTAGCTTCTAGTTCTTCTGGAATCTATGGCTACATTTCAATACTGGCTCAGCTTGTGCTCACCGACTGTTTTCCTTATGATTATTTAAATTAATTGATGATTTTAAGCACCACTAGAGGGCACAGAATTATAACAGTATTTCTTAATGGATCACAAAAAGTACATCAGGAACTGGAGTTCAGTAATGTTCATAGTTTATTGGCCCAATCCTCAGTTTAAAGCCTCATTTCTATCAACAGTGATGCCCGTGTGCTGCTGTGAGCTGTGCCATTGCCCACACCAGCAATTAAATAAAGCTCAGGGGTTAGTGTCCCTGGGACAGAGGCCTGGCTCAGTGGGTTGGACTGACTATGTGCTCTGAGTTGAAGTTTGGCTTTCCAGAATTTCAGGATCAGCCCTCAAATCAAAGTGACTAAGGCCACTAGAGTTTAAATCTAAGCATGATTCTGGAGGAGTGGCTGATGGTAAAGGCATGCTGTACATCTTCAGCTGTAAATGAGTACACAGGGATGAGAAAAATGAAGAGTATAAACACTTGCGTATATCAAACCAGGGAAATGCAAACAAGTAGTAAATGAAGGATTAACTAACACAATTTACAATTCAAAGAAAGAAGAGTAGATATGTGCCACTGGAAAGCTTAAATATTAATGGGATTTCTGTGGATAGTTGTATCAACTACTTAACATCTGTTTTGACATGTGTGCTGTTTCTGCCATCCCTTATCACGAGTCTGAGTGGCCACTGTGGTTCACATGTTAAAAAGTTCCTGTCTAAACTGGCCTGCAGTGGAGGAGAAAGTGTAGGGAAGACAGGAGGACGTTTAAACTCATCATTCAAAGACATCTGATTGAGTGGCATTGGACACACTGTAGCAACGAATTACTACTGGTG